>NC_042621.1:154773036-155386242 GCF_901001135.1 Rhinatrema bivittatum
CCCCATCCCAAACAGTCTCCCTCTCATGTATACCCCCCACTCCATCCCCAGCAGTCTCTTTCTTAGCTCCCCAGACACCCATCACCAACACTCTCAACACTCTCCAGAGTCTGTTGCCAACCGGAGCTGGAGCAAGCTGGAGCTGAAGCAGAGTCTGTAGCAAAACTGGAGCTGGAGCAGGCTGTAGCTGAAGCAGAGTCTGTAGCCAACCGGAGCTGGAGCAAGCTGTAGCTGAAGCAGAGTCTGTAGCAAACCGGGGTCGGAGGCAGGGCAGCTGGCTGAAGCGGAGTCGTAGGCAAACTGGAGTCAGAGGCAGGCAGCAGGCTGAAGCGGGAGTCCGTAGGCAAAACCGGAGTCAGAGACAGGCAGCAGGCTGAAGCGGAGTCGTAGGCAAACTGGAGTCAGAGGCAGGAAAACCGTAGAGAACAACAGGAGCGCAACTCAGAACAACTAGGCAGTTGTGAACCTCGTTGCAAGGCGATGAGAGAGAGTTTGAACGCCGTTATATCGGGACTTGGGCGTGACGTCATCAGCAACGGGCGGAGCCAGGCTTCCGGGAGTTGAGCGCTCAAGATGGGCGTCCTCGCGCACAGCGCGAGACTGAGGAGGAGCAGGCACGTAATGGCGGCCGCCACATGGAATGAGAGAAACCCCCAGGGTCCAGCGTCAGCGGAACGCGGCGGTTCCTGAAGCGGAGGTATGCAGGGTTGAGCCCAAAGCGAGGGGAAGCGGTGGCAACTGCAACAGTATCCCCCCCTTTACGGCCCCTCTTGAGAGGACCGGGCTTCTCTGGATGGTCTAGATGGAACTGCCGCAACAATGACTTGTCCAAAATGTTGCGGCTGGGTTCCCAGGTGTTGTCCTCATCGCCGCAACCTTCCCAAGCGAGTAGATACTCCCACCTGCGGTTGTAGTAGCGTACGTCGAGGACTTCGCGTACCTGGTAGGTGGGGTCATCGTCAATGACGGTTGGTAAAGAGTCCGGAGGTTTGCGGTGATAGCAGGAGAGGACTACGGGCTTGAGCAGGGGACACGTGGAAGACATTGTGAACACGAAGTGAGGATGGCAGTCTTAGTCGATAGGAAACTGACCCCTCTCTTTCGGCGACCTGGAATGGTCCACAGAACCTGGGCGCAAATCTTCGTGAAGGAAGACGGAGGCAAATGTTCTTCGTGCTAAGCCATACCCGGTCTCCTGGCTGGTAAGAAGGAGCTGGGTCGTTGGTGGCGGTCAGCCGCTTGTTTGGCGGAAGAGGCTGAGCGAAGTAACTTGTTCTGGGTCCTCCGCCACAAATGTTTGTAGCTGGCGTGCCGTCAACTGGGCGGCTGGTGAGGCGCTGGGCGTATCGAGTGGAAGTGGAGGCCTCAGTTGCTTTCCGTAGACTAGCTGGAAGGGTGAGAGCCCGGTGGCTGTATGGGCTTGATTGTTATAAGCGAATTCCGCCCAGGGTAATAGCTCCGACCAGTTATCTTGTTTCTCATTGGTGAAGGCTCGAAGGTAGGTCTTCAGAGACCGATTCATCCTTTCGGACTGGCCGTTACTCTGTGGGTGGAAAGCTGTAGAGAAACTGAGCTTCACCTTGAAACATTTGCAGAGGGCTCTCCAATAGCGTGCAACAAATTGGGGTCCTCGGTCAGACACAATATCCTGCAGAAGGCCGTGTAGCCTAAAAATGTGCTGGGCAAAGAGGAGAGCTAGTTTCGGGTGCAGAAGGTAATTTAGGCAGCGGAACTAGGTGTACCATCTTAGAGAAGTGGTCGACGGTAACCCAGATAACTGTTTGACTGCGGGACGGGGGGTAGGTCCCCCATGAAGTCTGTAGCGAGATGGGTCCAGGACTCTGTAGGAACCGGCAGAGGCTGTAAGAGACCGCACGGGGAACCAGGACTGGGCTTTTGACGGGCGCAGGTGGGACAGGAACTCACATAAGTGAGCACATCTTGACGGATGTTGGGCCACAGTAGAAGCGGTTAATGAGTTCCAGGGTTCTCTCACGTCCTGCGTGCCCTCCAGTGAGGGAGTCATGGGCCCAGCATAGTGCTTTTAAGCGATCTCATCTAGGAACCACGGTCCTATCTTGGGAGAGGACCGTCAAGGCGGATAGGCGAATTTTACTAGGATCGAGGATATACTGAGGGGGTTCTTGGTCCTCCTCGGCGAAGGAGGTTTGAGAGAGAGCATCCGCTCGGAGATTCTTGGCCGCCGGCCTGATATTGTAAGACAAAGTCAAACCGGCTGAAGAACAGGGCCCAGCAGGCTTGCGAGGGTTTAATCGTTGTGCCTGAGATAGAAACTCCAAGTTTTTTGTGGTCTGTGTACATGGTGGTCGTGTGTCGGGCCCCCTCGAGCCATTGCCTCCATTCTTCAAAGGCAAGTTTGATCGCCAGCAGCTCTTTATCGCCGATGGAGTAAATTGATCTCGGCGGGGGAGAACTTCCGGGAGAAGTAGGAACATGGCAGAAGCTGTCCGGAGTCGGAGTGTTGACTGAGGACTGCTCCGACGGCAATGCTAGAGGCGTCGACCTCAACAATAAAGGGTCTGGTGGGATCTGGATGACGGAGACAGACGTCTGAGAGAAATGCTTCTTTCAAATCGGAGAAGGCGGCAACTGCAGCGTCCGGCCAGTTCTTGGCATCGGCTCCCTTTCGAGTCAGGGCCGTTAAAGGAGCAACCCGGTGCGAGTATTGGGGAATAAAGTGTCTGTAAAAGTTAGCGAAGCTTAGGAATCTCTGGAGGGCTTTTGAGGCCCTTAGGTTGTGGCCACGTAGTTATGGCAGCTACTTTTTTCGGGGTCCATACGGAAGCCTGTGGAGGAGATGATGTACCCAAGGAAGGGCAGGGACTCTGCCTCAAAAATGCATTTTCAAGCTTGGTGTACAAGTGGTTGTCTCGGAGAGCTTGCAAGACTTGCACGAGTGGCGACGGTGTGTCTTCAGGTCCTTAGAGAAGGATGAGTACGTCATCAAGATAAACTATGACGTGAGAGTGGAGCATGTCGCGTAGAACTTCGTTCATGAGGTTCTGGAAGACGGCTGGGGCGTTGCAGAGTCCAAAGGGCATTCCAGGTACTCGTAATGCCCATCCCTGGTGTTAAAGGCCGTCTTCCACTCGTCCCCTGGGCGAATGCGGACAAGGTTATAAGCCCCTCTGAGGTCAAGCTTGGTGATGATGCGTGCTCCCTGAAGGCGGTCCAACAGCTCAGGGATCAAAGGAAGCTGGATACCGGTCTCGCTTTGTGATGGCATTCAGGCTACGATAGTCTATACAGGGACGGAGGGAACCGTCCTTCTTGGCCATGAAGAAGAAACCAGCTCCGGGAGGCGAGCGAGAAGGGCGGATAAAACCCTTGGCTGAGGTCACACATTGGGACATGGCAGTAGTCTCGGGCAAAGACAAAGGATATACCCGGCCACGGGGAGGCGTGGTGCCTGGCAGTAAGTCAATTGGGCAGTCAAATGGCCGGTGTTGGGGGAGTATTTCAGCCATCTCTTTGGAAAAGACGTCGGTAAAAGCCAGATATGGTTCAAGGCAGCAGAAGCAAGGAGCAGAGGTGCAGCGTTTCGGTGGCCGGGGGGAGTTGCAGACAATGTTCGAAACAAAAGGGACTCCATTGGACCAACTGAAAGTTATCCACTGTATTACGGGTGAGTGTCGCCGCAACCAAGGTAGTCCAAGCACCAAGGGGTGCAACAGCTCGCTCTAGAACTAGCAGAGATCTCCTCCGAATGGAACAGGCCGGTTTGGAGGGTCACAGGGGCTGTGGAGCAGGTGATGGTCCCAGGGAGCAGGGTGCCCCGAATGGATGAAATCCGCAGAGGGGGGACCTGCTGTAGCATGGGGAGAGATAGCTGGTTCACCAGGTCGGCCATGATGAAATTCCCCTCAGCACCAGAATCAATGAATGCACAGATCTGAATTCCCCACCGGGGTATTTCACAGTTACAGGCAGGGTACAGAGAGGACTGATCCTGTAGAGGCTAGGTGTAGCTCCTCGGTATAACCTAGGCACGGTCGTTCCTCCCGGACGTTCCGGGCAATTAGCAAGGAATTGCCCCTTGCCTCCGCAGTAGAGACAAAGGCCTAGAGAACGGCGTCTGCTCCTTTCCTCAGGGGTCAGTGGAGACCTGCCCAACTGCATGGGTTCCCCACTGCTGACTGAGGTCGGGGGAACCTTTGGAGCCGGGGTTCTGGAGGCAGTGGACGACTGTGGTGATGTCTTACGATGGGAACGGGTCTCCTTATCCCGCTGCTGAAGGCGTCGATCCAACCTTCCAGCAATGTCAATCAGGTCATTCAAGTCCTCTGGGAGATCCCGGCCTGCTAACTCATCCTTGATGCGACTGGCAAGCCCCTCCAGGAAGATTCCCCTAAGGCAAGTCATCGCACCACCAACTTCCATGGCCAGCGTGCGAAAGTCTATGGTGTAATCGGCCACTGAGCGTGTCCCTTGCCTGAGGTGCAAGAGAATCTGAGGCCGCTGTGGTCTGGCGTTCAGGATCGTCAAGGCGAGGCGGAAGTTGAGGACAAATTGCTCTAGATTCTGTAGCAAGGGATCCTGACGCTACCACATGGGTGAAGCCCAGTCGAGGTGCCCTACCGTCCAGTAGCGAGAAGATATACGCTACTTTAACTGTGTCCGAGGGAACTGCGCAGGTAGGAGGGCAAAAACGGACGTAGCACTGATTTATAAAACCACGGCATGTCCTGATATCTCCAGCATAGCGGGTAGGTGCCGGTAACTGGGTCACTGAAGCTGAACTGGGTGCCGGTGCCGGAGGAACTGGAGGGCGGCTCAGGAGAAGAAGCCTCCAGATGGGAGACCAGCTGTTCCACGGTAGCAGCGAGTGTGTCGATACAGTGCTGCTGCTGCTGCTGGAGGCGGCTGTGCCATCCCCGGAATGGGCTGCAGGCTTGGGGCCTCCGCCGAGTCCATGGCCTTGCAAACTGTTTGCAGCAGGACACTGCTGGCGAGGTAGTGAACCCTTTGGCCGGCCCACCGAGGGTGATGGGGTAGGCCGGGAGGCGGGAGCCTCAGACAGGAGGTGTTCACCCGGGAACCAGGAGCCCCCCAGGAGAAGCCCGTAGGGCCCTGGGACCTCGGGACTTGGGGAATAGTCAGAGAGTCCAGAGGCAGAGGTCTGCTTAGACCGGGACCAGAGTAAACTGGAAGTATAGGAAGTCCAAGGTACCTGGGAAGCAGGAGCTGGCTGTACAGGGCCGAGGGCCAGCTGTACAGCCGGCTGTACAGGGCAGCGGGCGGCAGCGGAAACTGTAGCAGACCGGAGGCTGAAGCAGGCTGTGAGCTGAAGCGGAGTTTGTAGCAAACCGGAGCTGGAGCAGGCTGGAGCTGAAGCAGAGTCTGTAGCCAACCGGAGCTGGAGCAAGCTGGAGCTGAAGCAGAGTCTGTAGCAAACCGGGGTCGGAGGCAGGCAGCTGGCTGAAGCGGAGTCGTAGGCAAACCAGAGTCAGAGGCAGGCAGCAGGCTGAAGCGGAGTCGAAGGCAAACCGGAGTCAGAGGCAGGCAGCAGGCTGAAGCGGAGTCGTAGGCAAACCGGAGTCAGGCAGGAAACCGTAGAGAACAACAGGAGCGCAACTCAGAACAAGTAGGCAGTTGTGAACCTCGTTGCAAGGCGATGAGAGAGAGTTTGAACGCCGGTTATATCGGGACTTGGCGTGAACTTCATCAGCACGGGCGGGGCCAGGCTTCCGGGAGTTGAGCGCTCAAGACGGGCGTCCTCGCGCGCGCGCGTGAGACTGAGGAGGAGCAGGCACGTAATGGCGGCCGCCACGTGGAGTGAGAGAAGCCCCCAGGGTCCAGCGTCAGCGGAACGCAGCGGTTCCTGAAGCGGAGGTATGCAGGTTTGAGCCCAAAGCGAGGGGAAGCGGTGGCGACCGCAACAGGATTGGCCACTGTTGGAACAGGATGCTGGGCTTGATGGACCCTTGGTCTGACCCAGTATGGCATTTTCTTATGTTCTTATGTTCTCTCTAATTCCCACCCTTTCCCATTTTTCCCCTCACTCTCGCCTCTTCTCACTTACATCTCCTTCCCTTTCCTCCCCTCTCACTCACCCCTTACCTTCCCTCCTTTCTCACTCACCCCCTTTCCCTCCTCTCACTCACTTACTCACTCACTCTCCCTTTCCTCCCCTCCCTTCTCATTCAGCCACCTTCCCTCTGCTCTCACCTTCCCTCCTCTCCCCATTTATTCACCCACTTTTCTCTCCCCTTTACCTCTCACCCCTTCCCTCCTCTCCCCACTCATTCACCCCTCTCTTCTCACCCCCTTTTCCCTCCCCTTTTCCCTCCCCTGCCCTTCCCCTTTCCTCCTTTCCCCTCTTCCCTCCCATCCTCCTCTGAACCCTTTCCTCCTTTCTCTACTCATTAACCCCTCTCTTCTCATTCCTCTTCACTTCACTTCACTTCCCTTCCCTTCCCTCCACCTCTTACCCCTTCTCTCCTTTTCTGCTCATTCACCCCTCTTTTCTTATCCCTTTTACCCCTTCCCTCTGCGACTGGTGCCTGCCTACAAGCTTCACTAAACTTAAATAGAGAGTCTCGCTTTTAGAGCCCAAAATAGGATGCATTGCTTCTGTCATTGACTTTAATGGAAAACGAATGAATAAATGACACCTTCATTTTTTTTAAATTTCAGATAAATGAAAGACATTATGGAAGCAAATGAAATGAATTAAGAAACCAAAACAAAACATTTTTGGGTTCACATCCTTACTGTTTTATCCCCCATTTTGACACCCACAGTGGCAGGTGCAAAAGTTAGTAGGCACTTTGAAGGTGTGTATCTTCAGTTTCCCTTTGGAAATTTACTATAAGATTTGCATGTACTAATGTGCATGTGTACTTTGCACCCAGATGGGTTTATCAAAATTAATCCCAAAATAAGGGTAATTTTCAAAGGGATTTCTGCGGGTAAAGTATTTCTTTATTCACAGAAAAGGCCCTTTTTGAAAACTGTGCATAAAATTATTCATACACACTATATGCATGTGCATTTGCATGCATCTGGGAGAGGTATTCCCGGGGTGGAGTCTGGGTGGGATTGGGACTTCGGTATGTACGTTTTAGTTTTAGAATGTACGTGTGTAAAATGTTTTGGCAAAACTATGCACGCCACATAGCTGGGGTAATTGTGTACACGTAGTTTTACCAAGATAATTTTCAAAGTGGACTTATTCATATATGTTTGTCTTAAAAATTGGAGTAACATATGCACATATTTACTGACTAACGTGTGTGTTGTTTCAAACTTTACCTCCATTAAAAGAAGAACAGCACACAAAGAAGTACATGCTCATGGTGGCTACTTTCAATCCAAGTCTTACCATCAGACAAACATTGACTTTATGCTTTCAAGATACTTAACAGGTATTTTCTTCTTGTGAGAAGTGAATTTGGCCATAAAACCTTTCTCTCCTGTTCCTCCTCTGCTCAGTCTTCTGCGCTTGCTGCACCATGTGCAGTCACAGTATTGTCTTCATTTTCCCTCTGTTTGTACAGGTTCTTTCAGCTTTTGTACCTTTACTTTAAGGAATCCATTTAGTGCTTAAATATGTGAACTTCACAAGTCCCACGGGGGAGTTGCCCCTGAAGGCATGACTTGCATACACCATTTACACATATGTTGAAATGTAATTGCAACACATATTTTGCCAGTGGAAAAGGTATTTGGATAAGCAGATTTGTAACAGGAACAACAAATGAACGATGTACTCTACTGGTGCGTACATGCTGCACAATCCATTCTACGCAAGGATGAATTAGACCTAACTTCTTGTTTTGACTTCTCATATCATGGCATAAGACCTTGGAAGAGTGGAAATATTTGAAATGAAGGACTGCCTGCCATGTGTTATTGGTTTTAGGTAGTTCACAATTCTGAGATGCAGATGTTTTCCTTTTTAATAGAGAATTGTGTGTGTTAACCATCCTCCAGATGATTTGATGGACAGAAGCATTTACCAAGCTGGTCTGATTTTCAGTTATCCTTGGAGTGAACTTTTATTAAACATTTTTGCAGTACTTGTCTTTTATTCATTGTTCTAATTTAGGGGGCTCTTTCCCTGCAATTGAAGGAGATTACACAAGAGATCTGAGAGGTGGCAGCATGCTTGTTTCTCCCAATGCAATATTCGTCTCATACAGAGTGCTTTAATTGGATAGCAGCAGGCTGATTAACGTTCCTGGTGCTGTCATAAATCAATTCATGTATACTTAAACAGGCTACATCAGCCTAATGGAAAAGATGCAGAGAGACAATTAAAAGAATTAACCCAGGGAAGTGCAGGTCGATGCAATCATCTAATCTATCATTTACTGTTCTGATCAGCATTCTTGGCCAGCTCTGGCTGCCTTGGAGAACTGGAGCCCTTGTCCTCGCAAGCTGCATCATTTAAGTAGAGCAAAGTAGGCTACCACACCTGGATTATGGAGTTTCAAACTGCTTGAAGACAGCAAAGGCGAAATTGTTTTTGTTGACAAAGCAGAAGATTCCAAACTGCAAAGTACTTTAGTTGTTTGTATATGCAAATTAAGAGGGGAAGGGGGAGATAATCAGAAAGAATAGGAAATATAATAAACACTTATTTAATACATTGCTTATCAATCTGAGCAGAGTTAATGTTTCTTATTCATGCAGTTCTATAGTTTGCACATCAGAACTGGCTCATATTGTCCAAGGATACTTCTGCTATAGCTGACACGTAAGAGAAAATATAAAGAAAATTAGGCAGATCAGCGGGGTTTTAAGGGTCGAGGCTAACTGGGGAGAAGGAAGGCGATGAAACCAGGTGAGGTTGAAGGACATATCTGTTAACTGGGCAAACTGGGATCGATCATGGCATCCCTTTTAAAATGTCCCCACTTATGCGGTAGAAGAGGCTTTTGCAGTGCATGTCAACCACCCGCCCCGAGCAGCATTTTTGCCTGTCTGCGGAGGAATGCTGATGAGGAGGAAGCCAGACCTGCCCTGCAGCCGCACACATTGCACTGCACCCTGTACTACAGCCAGCAGAAACTTTTCCTAACCCTCCCCTCTGGCCTGCGGACCCTGTTTTCCAGTTGGGGAGTGGTCCTGAGGCTCCCATCTCTGGGATGATGAATGATAATGATCCAGTGTAAGACTAAAGTCAAAGTCTGCTCCGCTCTCAGGCCGCATCTTCCATACAGGAGGGGGGGGGGGGGGGCGGGGCCACCGTGGGGCTTGAGAGCGGAGCAGTCGCTGACTCAGTTTCATTAGCATTCAGCTGCAGTTGCTCCCTTCCCAGAGATAGGGCATTGGCACTGGCCTCAACTGGGAAAATGAATCCTTGAACAGAGGTACTAATTGTTGTAGTGTTGCTGGCTGGCAGGAGGGATGGAGAGAGAGAGGGAGAGATTTCTTCTTTTAATGATGAGCTGGTGGCTGACTAGGGGGAGAAAGGGATGTTGTTCAGTGTTCTACTGGTGGCTGGTTGGGAGGGTAGTGGGAGTTTTTTTTTCTTTCTGAGAACAATGCAGTTGATTGGGAGAGAAAGGGGGCTTTTTAAAATTACAGCAACATTTTATTTTTAAGAAAACAAATTTTTTTTTTAAACTGGCTGGTTATCTTATAAAAATGACACAGCCCAGCAAGGCTGCCCCATGAGATTAAAGACTGGGTGAGGAAAGTAGTATATACTCAGTCCCCCTCCTCTTCTCATCAGCACTGCAACCAGTCCATGTAATTTAAGGAAGGTAAGCCAGTCTGTCCCTGGCATACAAAAGGTTGAGAAAGACTGTTCTAGGGGACATAGCACCTCTGCAGGTGTATAGTTTATTACAGCTACTGCACATTTTAAACCATTTTCTGGAGTGAACTGTAAGCCCCATTGAAACTTTTTTAGCTAGTTAATATTTTTGGGCAACAAGCAGAAGAAAATCAACTACATCCTTCAAGGGTCTGGCTGTTTGCACAATATTGCCCACAAGGGCAGAATCTGCCATACTCAAAAGCTTTCCTTTTCAAATGAATGTGCATTGCCTAGTAGGTTTGATATCACTTTCACAAGCTAAAAAACAAGAGCACCTATCCTTTGGTTACATTCTACACTGTATGAGGTTGATTTTAAAAGCATCGCGCACGTAAAAATGCCCACATACACTCATATGTAGGCCGCATGCGAGCAACGTGGGTTTTAAAAAGCCGCAAAATAAGCCTGTATGTACCTGTGAGTTCGTGAGGAATAAGGGGGCAGAAAAGGGGCAGGGTATGGGCAATCCAGGGTGGGGCCAACCCACGCAGAACTGAATTTTAAAACCGAAAACCACAGCGCGTGTATGCAATATATTCACATAACTTTACTGCTGCTGCTGATGAGAAGCAAGTCTGTAGATCTTGAGCTGTACAGCTTGGAAGACAGGGTGAGGGGTCTGGGTCAACTGGGCAGCGTGCAGGATGAAAAACCAGAGGAATCTGAAAGTCCTCGCTCTTAACTGGAAAAATTGGTGGTCGAATTGGAAAACTGGGAAAGAGCCTCGCGCGAGCATTTTAAAAATCACCGACACACACGCGTAAAAGTCGACAAGGTCCTATGGAAGACATACACACTTTAGCTGTGCTCGATTACCCTCTTAAAATTAGGAGCTTACTTATGTGCGGTTGGGGCATTTTTAAAACATATGTGCAGAAGTGTGCATACAATTAAAAATTCCAATGTATCCTTGCTTGCATGTTGACACATGCCTGTATGATCACACGCATGTTCATTTTAAAATTACCGTCTTCAGTGTTTGACTAAACGAAGAAGTCTGAAAGTGGAAAAGAAAATAATGACACAGGCTCGGTAACTTTCAAAGCAGTGCATGGGTGCTCATGCGTGCGCATTCGTCAGCCCGTGCCCAAGTACTCAGCTATTTTATAACATATGTTATGTTAAACACTAATGGATGGTCCACGGTCTGTACAGCCTGTTTTCCATCAATCCTGTTATTTGTAATTAATTCTATTTAATACTTATTAATAATGTCAATTGTAAAGCCTGTTGCTAAGTTATTGTTAAATGTAAACCGCGGTGATGTATATCCTTCGTACTGCGGTATATAAAAATCTCTAAATAAATAAATAAATAAATATGTGCGTATATGTGACCATGTTATAAAATAGCCTGGCTGCATGCACAAGTGCACTCAATTTTAAGTGGACACACAACGGACACGCAAAAGCCCTTCTACCGCACAAGTGGGGACATTTTAAAAGGGATGCCATGATCGTTCCCAGTTTGCCCAGTTAACAGATATGTCCTTCAACCTCACCTGGTTTCATCGCCTTCCTTCTCCCCAGTTAGCCTCGATCCTTAAAACCCCGCTGATCTGCCTATTTTTCTTTATTTTTTTCTCTTACATGTCAGCTATAGCAGAAGTAACGTTACGTGGCAGGGCTCCTTGGTGCACGCTGGATTGCATAAGTATTTACATGCAAATTTCTGGTTCAAGTCCTGAAATGCCCATGAATTGCCCATGCCCCACCCAGACCATGCCCCCTTTTGAGAAGTTCTGAGATGTGTGTGCAGAGGCACTTATTCACATAGCTGGGCAGTTTTTAACATCCACTCGGCACGCGAGCCTGACATTCATGCATCCCCTGCCCTGTGCTTGGTGCTGTTGCGATGAGAGACTCTTTCTGGCTTCCTCTACTTACCAGCTGATATCACTGTGCTGCCTGAGGACCGAGACTATGGACGCCTTCCACCCGGTCAGATTCGTGGCCCTGCCCCTTTGATGACATCATTGTAGTGCCGAGTCATAGGAGGATGATGACTCCAAAGGCCAGCACTCTCCTGCCCTGTGCTTGGTACTGTTGTGGTGAGAGACTCTTTCTGGCTTCCTCTGCTTACCAGCTGATACCACTGTGCTGCCTGAGGACCGAGACTATGGACGCCTTCCACCCGGTCAGATTCGTGGCCCTGCCCCTTTGATGACATCATTGTAGTGCCGAGTCATAGGAGGGTGATGACTTCAAAGGCCAGCACTCTCCTGCCCTGTGCTTGGTACTGTTGTGGTGAGAGACTCTTTCTGGCTTCCTCTGCTTACCAGCTGATACCACCATGCTGTCTGGGGATTGAGACTGTTGATACCTTCCACCCGGTCAGAATCGTGGCCTCGCCCTTTCGATGACATTATCAAGGCACCGAGTGATAAGAGGGTGACGTTGCCAAAGGCCAGCACTCTCCTGCCCTGTGCTTGGTGCTGTTATAGTGAGAGACTCTTTCTGACTTCCTCTGCTTACCAACTGGTACCACTATGCTGCCTGGGGACTGAGGCTATGGATACCTTCCACCCAGTCGACTTGTGGCCCCCTCCTCTTCGATGACATTGGGGTACTGAGTCATAAGAGGGTGACTATGCCAAAGGTGTTGTGTGCCTTTGTCGCACAGGCACCTTTTCACGCCCCCTTGCGTGACCCTGAGCAGAAGTTGGAGTTAATTTTTTAGAATTATTTTAGGAGATTGTTAATATTGAGTAAACATGGGGGCGAGTAATTTAGCGATAACACAAATAGTGCTCTTGAAGATCAGCAGGTTGCTTTCATTTCAGGAAAAGGGAGATATGGCTGCTTACAGTTTAAGAATAATAGGAATGAGGAAAGAGGTGAAAGATGTTTGAAGAGCATGGGTTTACAATGTGGGGCATATGTAATGTCAGGGTTGGTCTTAACCTTTTTAGTGATTAATGCTCAATCTATACTGAAAAAGGTGCCTGCTCTTAATGATTTGCTTAGAGATGAAAAACCCGACTGTATCTGTATTACAGAGACATGGTTTAAAGATTTTGATGCAGTAATTATAAATCAGTTAGATGTGGAAGAATATGATGTTTTATTGGAAAACAGAATTGGTAAAAGAGGAGGGGGTTTAATGATTTTAGGGGGAAAATATTAATATTGAAGAAGGAAGAGATTGATACTATCACTGTGTGTGAAATGCTTTTAGTATGGTCTAAATATTTTAATATATATCTGTTATTGTCCACCTCGAGTGTTAAAACAGGAGATGTCACCATTGATTGAGGCACTTTCAGAATTAAAAGTTGAGCTTGACAACTGTGCACATGGATGCACGCATGCTTCTTTGAAAATCGATCCCTGAGGTTTTAGGGAAAACGGAAATAAGGAAAAATTCCATGGTCAGATCGTAATCTTTTGAAGTTGGAATTACTGGTGCAGGGTAAGAGACAATGAGAATTGATTTGAATGGTTCCTCAGCGTAGAGGTATTATGAATGTGGAACAATTAGGTAGTCAAATGGTAGCTGAATTAGAGCAGATGGATTATTCATCCACTATTAGCTTTTTTTCAGAAATGGGATGAAATGGTGTTGCGATTAGCGGATGAATTTTCTCTAGTACAACGATGCTATGTAAAGAAACAATCAGTAAAAAGAAAATCATGGTATACCCAAGATCTTAGAAAAGGGAAAAGGCTCCTTCGTCAGTTAGAAAAAATATGGAGGAAGAATAAAAGTAATGTAAATGCTGAGAACTATAAAAAACAATTAGAGAAATATGGAGGTGCATGTTTGATGGCAAAAAAATAACAGGCGTAGAGTTCAGGTAATTTGTGGATGACATTCAGTTTAAATTTCCAATAAAAGTATCATTGGAGGATTCTTTAGTTAAACTGCAATCTTATCTTCAGATGATTAAAACCTGGTTGAATCAGAATAGTTTTGCTTTAAATTTGAGCAAAACCGAAATATTGATCCTCAAAAAAATGAATTGAGGATGGGAGAATGTCCAATTTTTTTATTTGATGGTGATAATGTTAAGCTATCTGAGGGCTGCATGTTTTGGGAGTCCAGATTGATTCTGGACTATTGATGAAGGAACACATTTTGGGCCAGATTTTAAAAGCCCTGCGCGCGTAAATCCGGCGCGCCTATTTTGCATAGGCCGCTGGTGTGCGCACAGCCCCGGGATGCGCGTAAGTCCCGGGGATTCGTAAAAGGGGCGGGGAGGGGGCGTGGCGCCGGCCCAGGGGCATGGTCAAGGCCTCCGGACCAGCCTCCGGGTCAGGTGATGACGCGCCAGCAGCCCGCTGGCACACGCAGATTTACGCCTGCTTTCGGCAGGCGTAAATCTGCCAACAAAGATGGTGGTGGTGGTGGTGGTGGGGGGGGGGGGGTAGATAGGGCCGGGGGGGGGGGTTAGGTAGGGGAAGGGAGGGGAAGGTGCGGGGGGTGGAAAGAAAGTTCCCTCAGAGGCCGCTCCGATTTCGGAGGGAACAGGCAGCTCCGATTTTCGGAGGGAACAGGCAGCGCGTGCCGGGCTCGGCGCGCGCAAGTTGCACAAATGTGTACCCCCTTGTGCGCGCCGACCCCAGATTTTATAAGATATGCACGTATCTTATAAAATCCAGCGTACTTTTATAAAATCTACCCGTTTGAATTTAGTAAAAACGGGGTATTTAGATTACAGCTATTGTGCTGTTTGAAACCCTATCTAGAGAGTAGCGATTTTAGATTAGTTTTACAAGCAATGATTCTAAATAAAGTGGATTACTGCAACTCCCTATTATTGGGACTGCCAAGGAATGTGATTAAACCTTTGCAACTACTACAAAATTTGGCTGCCAGGGTGTTATGTGGAGTTGGAAGGTACAATCATATCATGCCTGTCCTCTGTCATCTTCACTGGCCACCTATAGAAGCTAGGATTAAGTTTAAAATCCTATACCTAGAGCATAGACTTGTTTATGGGAGCATAAAGATTGGGCTGGGGCCTAAATTACAATGATACAAACCACAAAGAGACCTACATGCAGCCAATAAATATTTTTTAACAGTCCTTTCAGTTAAAGATGCTCATTTAAATGTTACTCACATTAAAGCTATATCCATTGCTGGTCCGGTGATCTGGAATACATTACCAGAATAAATTCATCTTTTGGGTGATTATAAAACATTCAAAAAAGCATTGAAAATGTGTTTTTTTAATGAAAATTGTCAAGAATATTTGAGGTGGTAAATATTGTCTTTTTAATAAATAATGTTCTATGTGATGAAGGAAGAACCCAGTTGTTTATGAGAATTGGAGTTTTGTTTTATTTTGTATTATGATATATTTGTATAATATAATAATTGTCATTATCCTTCTGTGATTGATATTATGAATTTTTTAGATTTGCACACTGTTTACATTTATTGATAAATAAATAAATAAATAAATATTACATGCTTTGGACTTTTAAAATTCACCTTTAAATGTACTGCAATGCTATACAAGTGTAGCAGAGATGAATGAATACAGGCTGTGTGTGATAGTTTTCCAATGTAAGCTTCCAGATAGTAGAGACATGGAAAACAGAATAACCTACATTTGTATAGTATTTGCTTGTAGACTCTGTTATATACTACTGCCTCTTATTTGACCTTCTACAATGTTGCATATGTCTGATATGTGCTATACAAATCACGAGAATGATAATAATAATGTTCAAAGTTTAATCTGAATGGTGGTAATTGTTGGTGTAACAGGGAAAAACAGCCTTGATAAAATATTAAAACTTGTACCACTGAGCTGCAGTAAATTCAATCTGGTCCAAGTTTGAGAGTCTGTGGAACTGGTGAAACAGATGGTAATGTCCAGAAGAAAGCCTCTGCAGGAAGCGTTTGGTCAAAGAATGATGTGCATTGGTTTTGGAAGGGTAGCATCTTGAGCGTGTGCTTTGGTCTCACTGGGATGCACTTGCACTGTGACACAGCTGGCGTATCTGACTTGCACTGGACAGCCAGAATGACCAATGTGCACAATCGCACGCCTTTATCTTACGCAGTCAGTGATGCAGAAAGACAAACTGGGGCATTGCAAGCAATGCTGTTTTAAAAGCCCAAACTGTTAGAATTTCCCTTTAAAATTAGTGGTTCTACGCTAATCGAAACTTTTTTTTTTTTTGCAACTTCTTTCTGAGTCCTTTTTCCTTTATTAGGTCTGCACTAAATGTGTTTGCTTTTTACCTGGTTTGCACTGGCCTCAGACGGGCTTGTAGTTCTCAAATGCAAATCTTTCACAGTTAGTACAATACACCTTTTGTTTTCCATTCTGTTTTTCAGTTTTTGCCTGGATGATAAACAAAGTATGCATAAAACTGTGCATGGCTGTTTGTATCAATATCCTTTTAAAAGAAATATATAGTATAAAAGTTTTTTTTCAGGAAAAAAAACAAAACAAAAGAAAGACCATACTCGTAAAAAATGCAGCCATGTCCCTGTCTTTATGGCTATGCTTCTACACAAACAATATTGAAAAACAGCATGTTACAGTATAATAGGCAATAAGACAATTATTGTTGGACCATCATACTAAGCACTCTCGGTCATAGACCTTCATTGCTTTTCAAATAATCACAGGTCCTATTCCTTTGTTTTTTATATAATCTTTGCAAGTAAAAATCAGCAAGCAACTTATCTTTTAAAAGCTGCTTGTTGTAATCCCAACAGTCATTAATCTCTGTAATTTTTGATTTATAATATTTATTTATGCAAATTTAGAGTATGACATCAAGAAACCTCGAAATAGAATAAAGTAAGTATATCCTGAATACCATGGCTTTTATTACCAGAATTTATTTTTATGATGATCATCTTAAAAGGTTTCAGTATACATTTGTTGGAAATATCCTCCTTCTAAGAGGAGGGACAAATATCCCCTAGTTTAAAATTCAGTAAGAGTATATTCTGTAGATTTCAGTAAGACAATTATGTTTAACTAATGACTTGCCTTTAATGTGACTGAACGTCAATACAGTTTGCAAAATTAAAAAGACACTTTTAATTGATCTAATTAACAATACCCTACTTGTATACTAATTAAAACTAATTGCTTATGATGATGTTATCTTTGAGCCCTCATGTCCTCCAGGCTTCTCTGGCAGTTAGCAATCTACAGTTGGGAACTGGAGGTTGGGTTTCAGGTACGGAGGTTGTTCCAGTTTCTCCCAGCCCAGATGGAGAATTCATCAACGGTAATTTAATTTCATTAACTCCTGAAAGGTAAGTAGCTCCTGTCCTTACTCAGTTGCAGAAGCCTGAGCATATAACTGAATACTTTGTGATCAGCTATCACTGGGTTGGAAGGTTCTCTTACTTTGAAGTTTGATTATATTTTGGCTAATCTTGAGGGTGGAGCCGCCCAGGCCCAGGCTAATTCTCGTATGATTAATGATCAAGTCAAACAGATTTCACAGATTAAAGAAAAATGTGTCACATTGCAGGACTAAAATGTTTCCATGATTAAGGATCTTACTCTCCTACATCGAAAGATAGAGAATATTGAGAACTATAATAAGAGATATAATAAGAGACTGAATATAAGATTTTTGAATTTCCCCAGATGGTCCATTACTGCCCCAGTGGAAATGTTCAAGAAATTTTTGTTAGGATTCTGTTAGGGTAATTGGTAAGAGGGCCCTGGGCTGAAGTGAGAGGTGGTATAGCCCACGGGAAGGAGTCTCATGAGCCTCACTGTCAGGAGGCAAGGTCTCAGCTGACGTCAGATGTCAGAGGCATTCCCTCTGGGTCTCACAGACCCAGAGGGAATGCCTCTATAGAGTAGTAAAAGGTCCACAGAGTGAATACACCAACAAGGTCTTCAGTAGTGGTGGTAATGGCCCGCAGCGCGGGGTACACCAGAGAATGTCCTTTGTAGAAATGGTAGTGCTCTGCAGAGTGGGGTATGCCAGAAAGGTCCTTGGGAGAGATGATAGTGGCCCACAGAGCGGGGAATGCAGATGAGGTCCTGGTAGAGCTGGTAGTGGCCCGCAGAGCAGTGCATGCTGGTGAAGGTGCTCAGTAGAGATGGTAGCAGTCCGCAAGGCAGAGTGCGCCAGTGAGGTCCTCGGTGTAGTAGGAAGAGGCACGCAGAGCGGGTATATTTGAAAGAGTCCTCCGAAGGAATGGTAATGGTCCGCAGAGCGGGGTACACCCGGGAGGTTCTTGGTAGATCAGAAGAAGGTCCACAGCGCAGAGTACTCACGAAGAGCTGTGTAGGTTCCAGAAAAGCCTCGGGGAATGGGGCAGGCAGAATCCCAGGCATAGGCCCTCCAAGGAGTGGATAACCAAGACGAGGAAAGGGCCCCCGAGGAGCAGGTACCCGAGATGTCCACGCCGGGAAGCAGGAACTGGAACTGGAGCGAAGATCCTCAGGAGCGAGGCAGATTTAGCAAGGATGGAACTCTTTGCCAAGTCGCCCATAGGCAGGGCCAGCAGGCTTAAGTATCTGAGGGGAATGATGTCATCCGGAGGGGATGCCCCCGAGGTTCCCGCAATGACGTGGTTAAGACTGGCCCATGTGCATGTGCGCGTCTAGAGAGTCTCGATGGAAGGATGGTGGTCGGCGGCATCCAGTACCGACCCGGGACGCCTGGGAGCGGGAGGAAGGTCGTTGGCAGCTGGTGGAGGCTGCCAATCTACCCCATGAAGTCAGGGAAGCAGAGAAGGAGGTGAGCAATAGTGGTCGCAGCCATCTGTGACTGACAGGCGTAACTATTTTACATTGACTTCTTGAAAGTTTCCAGTGAAATTGTTCCTAATGTTAATACGATATATTATTTGCCTGAATCTAATATTTCTTCTTCTAGAGAACCAGCATATGCTGCATCTTGTTCCTTTCATTTAACAGCATTTTTGGAAAAATCTAATTCGGAGGTCAAAGACAGAGCTAAAATGTTAGTGAAGTATTCCCATGGAATGGATAAATAAAGGACTTTGAGATTTTTTTTTTTATGAAAGACACTCATTTTTTAGAGTATAGAATATCACTTTTCCCTGATGTAACAAAAGAGACTTAAAAACATAGGAAACTGTTCTTGTCTAAGACAGAGAGAGTTTTAGCTATGGGACAACCTGTCATTTAAGGTTTCCTTGCAAATGTATTATTAAAGCACAAGGAATAAAATACCTGTTTTAGGATCCAGTTCAACTGGAAAGCTTTCTTATTAGTAGGGAACCTTCAGCCTCTTGATGTATAGTATGGGGAAAATATAAGCAGCTTTTGTCCTTTTTTCAAAATTTTCTTTGTGTCCTCTCCAATTGTGGTCTATAGATCAGGTTTTGTTATATTTCTATTTGCTTTTTCCTGGATTTATATGCTAATGAATGCCTGTGTATTTCCTGTGTCAAAGTTATTCGTGATTTCTACATTTTGAATTCTATAAATAAATAATAAAAAACCAAATACTAAGTGCTTACTGTAGGAATTTAGATTTGATAATTCTTCTTCCAAATGTGGAAGAAACTCATGCTTTTCCAGTCTTTTCCAGACTGATTTGCCTGCATACTTAAGACTATCCATGGAATAAATACAACACAGGTACCTGCAGTACCAGTTTATGTACATAGTCTCAGTCACATATCTTAATGCAGTTTTTGGAAGGACTCTATCCTTTAGGGTAGGTAGTTTGGTCACCAAGTCTTCAGTCTGACCTTCCCTGAGTTTGCCACATAACCAGATAATTGTGGTGGTATGTTTTTGACCCATCAGTTTTCTGCTGTTCTTTTGGGCTTTCAGTTAAGCTGGTACCAGGAATGGGGTTTAACAGCATGGGCTTCTATTTGCAACTGCCCTGGAATTTTTCCTCTGTTTTATATCCCTTCTGAAATTACTTTAGTCCAGTCATTGCATCAACAGTCCTCAGCTGGGGACCATGGACCAGTGTCCCTTCTGGATCTCTGCAGTCATGGGCTCTAAGTCAGCCACTAGGTGTCACCATTGCATGATAATTGGGATTTTCTCCACCATATTCCCAGCTGCAGTCAGCCTGGAAAGCAGAAGACCTGACCCTGGAATTGAAGTCAGGTCCTCAGTATGGCAATGTGCAGCACTACCATGGGCTGGCCATGAAGATATTTTGTAATCATGTAGACACCACCCTACTGAGAACTGAATTGTAACTATAATTTAATTGTAATACAATCCATCAAATCTCTTTTCATTAAATTGGCTTTCTGCCACTGTTAACTCGATCACAAAATGTACATACATGAGGAATCACAAAATTATTTTTTGAGCATAAAATGTAAATCAGACATCATTTTTTCTTACTTGACCCGCCACCCCAAATGATGGCATCTTGCTTCCCCTATTCCCTCTTCCTTCTCCAACTATTGTACTGATACCGACAGTCCCCACCCTCTGCTTCTGAACCTGCCAAATGCCATACCCCTTTCAACCTCCTGCTGTTGAGAACCCCACCTCTCGCCCTTCCACCTTCTGCCACAGAGACAGCCATTTCCATTCCTCTTTTCCTACTGCTGCTCCTCCCTCCCACCACCCTTGATACAGAGAGCCCTACCTGCTCTTCTTCTGCAGATGAGGCTACTGAAGCCCCTTCAATCTCTTCTCCCACTGTAATGCTGCCAAGCCTTACTCTCTCCATCTTCATGATGGGTTCAAGCCCTGCCTCATTCCCTGTGATACCATAGCCTCTTTGCTCAGAAACCCATTTCTTCTCTTCCCCCAGATGTTTCCATCTCCTCACCCTACCCTTCTACCCTTGTGATGTTTTCACCGCCACTCTCTGAAATCCCTTATCTGGTGATGCCTCCCTCTTTGCATCCTGCCCTGCCTCCTTAGACTCTTTCACACCTTCCTCTTTCTCTCTCTTCCCCAGTTATGCTTCCACCTCTTTGCATTTCCCCTCTTTCAGTGATGTCCCATGCTCCATACTTCATGGTGTCTTAAGATACTTCCCCAGTCTCCCCATCCTCGCCCTTCCTTCTGGCGATGCTTTTCCTCCACCCTATCCTGTATTATGTTTCTTCTTTGACTTTCCCTTCCACACATCTCCTTCACAATCCCCTTTAGTGTTATGTCTTCTCTGTCCCCCCCCCCCCACCCAGTATTGAATCTGTTACTATGCCCTTCTACCTATCAGAGTTGGGGGGAGCGAGGGAGGAAAAGGAGAAGGAGAAGCACTGGCACTGGGAAAAGGCAAAGGGAGACCTGAACCCTAAAATGTATTACAAATGTGGTGAGCACTTTTACTAGCTGGTATTTAATTTATTTCTGGACATCTCATAATTTTAGTGGACTGCAAATAAGGGAAAACCTGTTGCAACTTCTAAGTTCACATTTTTTAGGTTTGGCTTGGATGAAATAAAACATGAAATTATAGTGGGCTTTGAAAATGGTCATCTGCTTCCACTGAATGCCTTTGCCTTTGGCTCACAGATTAAGAGATCAAATTCAGATCTCACACAATTGTGAGGCAGACGATTCCATTTCAATGGTAACGTCTCATGCAATGACTGATTTGGATCTCAGTGCCTCTTTAAATGCAATTCAGTGACAGTAATAGACATTCCCCATTTAGCATTCACTTTTGCAATCATAAATATTATAAATTTGTCACATAAGTTCACTGGGAATTTCACATACAAGCTTTGATTAAAGATGGAAAGCTAGGTCATTTGTCTTTTTTAGGTACAGTAGACATCTTTTAGTATTCTATCTATGAGATACTCTTCTGAGAGTCATAATTATATATTTTAATTTCTAGAACAAAAGAGAAAAATTGTTTGTGCTTCCTTGCAGTACCAAGCATATATTATTTCAAAACACACAAGTTTTACAACTTTTCATGGTTCTTTGGTGAAATGCACACATATAGAGTAGTCATATATTGCTCCACGTGTCATGTTTAGGATCACCACAATAATGCTTAATTTATATATCTAATTGTGTACATTATTGATATGAAGTGTTTGCCATTGTGGTTGTGAATTCAGTTTATGCAATTGATTTGCATGTGCCCTTTGTTTGGCATTTAGCGGCATTTTGAAGAAGTTCTCCTGAAGAAGCCTGTTGCATGTGAAACATGTTGGGTCTGTGTTGTGTTCCACGGCCATGGCAGACCACGACCGCAGCCCCCTACCTTGCCCGCGGTGCTCCCCCGCCCCAGGGGAGGGCACTGACTCAGGCCGTCGCTCCGGCGCGGCCCTCGGTGCTGCTCGCTGCAGGGGAAGCCGTTCCTGCTCCCCCCTCGCGGCGTCCAGCAGCATCTCTCCTCCGCGGGGGAAATCAAAGATGGCCGCTGCCATCCTTAGGGACGAGGCCGCGCCTCCTTCACTGATTTAAAGGGACCTGATCCCTATAACCAGCTTCACCTGTTTCTGATCAGCTTGAGCAGGGGAAGTATAAAGGGATGCTTCCTCTGCTCATTCAGTGACTTGGCAACGTCCTCCAGCGCTGTCTAGTCTGCTTGCTTCGGTGAGTTCCTTGAGCTTTGGATCCTTGTTCCTGTTAAGTCTTGGTGTTCCCGGTTCATGACTTCAGATTGGCTTACGGTGATTCTCTGGTGTGTGACTTCAGATTGGCAAGCAGGATTCTCTGGTGTGTGACTTCGGACTGGCAAGTGGTGATCCCTCTGTGTGTGACTTCGGACTGGTAAGCGACGACCCTCTGGCACTTGACCTTGGACTCCTTCTGGACTACCGTCTCCAAGGGCCCGCCTAAGTCCCAGCGGTCCGGGTCCCTACGGGCTCCTCCCGGGGGGACTGCGGACTTCCAGGGTGAAGCTCCAGTCAGCCCTTGCACCGATAACTTGGCCTCTCTAGGCCCACCTAAGTCCCAGCTGTCTGAGTCCCTACGGGCTCCTCCTGGGGGGACCACGGACTACCAGGGGTGAAAATACAGCTCCTCTTCTTGTCTCTTCATCTGCCTCCGCAGTCGCCTCCATCTCCAGTGCCGAGGGTCAGCTGGTCTCCTCTCCTGCTCTGCCTCACCACCCGACGAGAGAACCTACGGATCTTCCGCAAGGTATACCATCCTCCCGTTGGCCCAAGGGTTCACAAGCCTGTGCATAACAGTCTGCTTTGCTATTTTGTTGCCTGTTTGCATCTGTTTGCAATTCAACTTTAGGAAAATTATTGAGAAATGTATACTGTTGCAGCTGAATAAATTTCTTGAAGAAAATGAAATTATGGATGACCAACAGTATGGGTTCATAAAAGTACACAGTACAGAGTTATTGTTGCTTTCTCTGATGTTCCTAATTGGACTTTGCAATCTGCTGGTTCTCATTTTCTTGCTAGATCCACGTCTCATGCTTTCAAACTTCAGTCAACCCAGGATCAATCCTTTTCATATGCAGGGATTTGAAGATTTTTAGAAAGAAAATTAAAGCTATTGTTTTAAATGATGTTTTGATGTATTTGTTTACTGTTCATTTTATTTGATGTTCTTTTATTGTTTTATAATGTGACAGATAATTATTTTAAGTTGTTTGTGGAGTAATTATGAATGTGCAATTTATGATCCACCCTGAACATTGCCATGAAAGTTTGTGGAACATGAAAGCTAGTGTTTAATAATAGCACCCTGATGAAGAACTGTTCAGTTCAAAGCATGGTCCTGTGTTGGGCTGAGAAGAGACAGGTGTTTCTTGAAAATTTTCCATGGTGGCTATTTGGTGTTTTTCCTGCTATAAGTGGCAAATCACAAGATAATTCTTTTTGACTGTTGTTCAATTTATGATACATTTTAATTACAAAAAAATATACAAAAACATTCTGGCATGTAGCCGCAGATTTATGATCATACATAAGGCGGAAGATAGCAAAAGTGTTGAATAACATTTTCTCTGATGACACCTATTATGATGGTTTATTTAATATAATTGTAATCATTGATGAGGAGGATCATTTGGGCACATTAGTACACCCATGATTTTAGGTGGAAAGAAAATAAAAAATGACAAATTTCTGCCTATGCAAGATAATGAGAACTGTGCAGAAAAAAGGGAAGTAGTTGGATTTATTTCTACCCTAAGCAGGAGTAAATATATTCAAGCTAGACACTACTGGGAAGCAAATAAAAACTTTGTAAGTGGGCTGGTCTGGGGGTGCAGATTGGAGGATGTTAATGGAATATCTCAGCTGGTTCTAAATCCTGCTTGCCTCAAAAAAATATATATTTTAAACATTTCAGAGGTTTGTCTGCTCTGAATATGTCCCAAATAAATCCTTTTATGACAGCTACTATTTAATCAGCCAAAGGGAGGCTTAAATTTCAGGGGTGAATTGACCACATAGTTATTTACCAATAATCTCTTTTAGCGTTTCATCCCAGAAGTTGCATGAGTTCAGCACCAGTTAGCTGTGGACAGCACATTGCTATGGAAAGGCAATTTGATCAGTGGGCAGAGAGTGCCACTGTCTGGTTTCCAGATAGAACAGCAAAAATTAAATGTATTTTAATTGGGCTGTTACTTTACAATCTTGGATAAAGTAGTGTTGTTGCCATGCTATTCCCCTTGAATGCATGGGAAATAAAGGTTAACAAATAGAAACGCAAAAAATATATATTGGACTAACATTTTGCAGACCTGAGGAAGAGTTTTAGCTTTGGAAAGCTAGTCAAGAAATGTATTAAGTTAATCCAATAAAAAGGCATCACTTACTTTTTGCTTTTTATTTATTTACATTTATTTTTGTGCACACCAGAATCTGTCATACTTCAAAGGAGCACATTTCATAAACTGTTTTACATTATTTAGGTAGACAATTGAATCAAACAAAGCCATTAATATCTTTCCTCTTTTATTTCAATATGCTTTCTATTCATACTGCTGTGTTGATCCTTATTAGAATCCCATTCTAGCAGTATACGGATACATACAGCAGGAACAGGGCTCAAGGAAAAACTGCTTTAAAGAGACCTGGCTCTAATAAAAGGTGCATAGCTTTTATATGAAAAATATAAAGAAATGTTTATACAAAAAGTAGTTTCATGATAACACCAAAATATAAAGCAGCATAGTCCAGAAATAATGCAAATTAGTATAAATTGCCATTTAAGTGGTATTGCTGCTATAGTCTGGATTCAGAAAGTGATGGCTTTACATAACATTATAGAGATTTATTTGATATTTTGTTTTTAATCATCATTTCATTTTCAGACTTCAGAACAATGCTTATTATAATATCACCCTCATGTATCTTGTATAACCCTAACATTTGTCTCTAGTGGTTTGCAAGCTATAATTGTATTACATTGTACTTGTGCTATATGTTCTGTTTAAATGGCTTAGAAATAAAACTATTTTGTGATGCTTATTTTACCCTTAAGTAGTAAGATTCTCAATAATATATATTTTTTAAAAAGCTGCTCCTGTTTCATTATTTTGGAATTTTACAGAAATACATAGCATCCACCAGTAATGATCACCCTCTATAAATGTCTACATGTGGGAGCTATGTGGTCTTAAAAGCATCTGAACCTTTGGATAATTCTTATAATGTCTAATAGAAAGGTAGGACAACTTAAAAAGAATCCAGTCCTTTCCAGGATATTTGCAGCTAGCAGAAGTCTATGAACTACTCATTTTACTGCTAAGCCATTATTTGGTGTAATCATTTAAGCTGCTTGTTGGCAATTCCCCTGAAATTATGGAAACGATATTTTAATAGGGATGTTCATTCGTTTGAAACAACATAGACACAATGCCATTTTCCAAAATGAAACGATAGACAAAAACTCCAAATTTTACGGTTTTTCTTCTATTAATGGTAGCTTTCAATGGGGCACACATTGATGCGTGTGCATCGGCCCATGCCCAGGGACACGGCTATTTTATAACACACGCACACACGTGATGTTCTAAAATTGCAACGACGTGCATATGTGTGCGCCCTGTTTTGCAACTGGGCGCACACATCCGAGTCTGAGCCGCATAAGTGGGGAATTTTAAAACTGGTGCATGTCCACGTCATCACCAGTTTCACCATTTTGTTCACTAGTTTGCCAGTGTAGAGCTAGATCCATCAAAACCACCCTGCATTCCCTTCAGTTACCCCAGGCCCTTTAAATACTTCAGAAATGGTAGTTGTTTTTTTTTTTAAGTTTACACCTCCTCCAAAGCAGAGGTAAAGCTCCATGGCATTGGGCCTGTGTGTATGCACACAGCTCTTGGCCCTGCCCTGGAATGTCCATGCCCTGCCCCTTTTTAAATCGGATTGAGATATTCACTTATCGTGAGATGTGCCTGTATCTAGGTGGTTTTAAAATTCAGCACACGTGCACAACTCCCAGTTTTGGTGCGCATCCAACATTTAAAATTCATCTCATTGTTTTTAGTACATAATGTTGCTGAAACATAGAAAATAAAAAACAGAAACAAATGGGAAAACATTAACAACAATGAAAATCAACCTGACACAAAATGACTTTTTTTTTAGCCTGCGCACCCCTGTATTTATAGACTGTAAGTGATAGAACTTGACTGTTACCCAGGTAGAGAGACCATCAAGCTAGGTGGAGAGAACATTGCACCAATCTCATCTTTGGGTGAGTTTCCTCTCTCCGTAGATCATCAAATCTTCATAAGAGAGCACTGTTCTGTTTGTACATCTCACATTGAATGTCAAAGTGGCCCCTAACCCCCTACACTAATAAGTAAACCTCCCCTCGAGTTACTAGGTTTGCTCCCATAGGGATACAAATACCTATCTAGGGAAAGGACATTATGGCTAGGTTCTCTCTCTCTCTTTCTCTCTCTCCCCCACACACACAGAAGGCTAGGCTAATGTTCCAGGAACTTCACACCTACTAAAACAGGCCTTTCAAGAGACATTGCAAAATGCACTAACACCTTACCAGCTATCACACTGCTAAAAACAGCATTAAGTCTGTGCAATAGGACTTCACAAACTGGTAAATCCCACCCCTAACTCCTCCTCTTTTTCAGATTTGTATCACACCACACAATATGGTGCTATCGCATGCGTTAAAGGCGTTTTCGCTGTGGTAAGGACTTATCGCATGCAAAAACACCTTAGCACATTTTGATAAATGACCCCCTTAGTATAGTTCATTTATGTTTGTTTTGTTTAAAAAAAAGAGGCACCTTGCAGCAAAAATAAATAAATAAATAAACCACTACCACAAACTCTTCTGGATCCTCCCTCAGTCCCCCCTCTAGCTTTCTCAGATCTTCTTACCCCAAATCTTCTTTCTTCATGGGGCAGGAATGAGCCCAGATTTCTTCTGCCTCACCAGTATTGCAATTGTAAATGGTACCAGCAGATTGAGACCAATGCCATTACCAATTTCTTTCCAACAAGAAAATGGAGGCAGCCTGAAACTTGGGGTAAGAAGAGCTACGGAGCCTGGAGGGTGGGGGGATAAAGGAAGGCCTAAAAGTAAATTGTTTGAGTTTTTCCTGGCAATTGTAGGGACCTGACATTATTTGTGTTGTCTTTTATTTTATTATTTTATTAATTTATTTTGTTTTTTGTTTCACATGAAATGAAACTGAAACACCTCAATTCTCACAGGTATACATGATCTGGACCTACCCTGTACATATATATTCATACTTCTGCATTCAGACCTTTCATTTATGCAAATACATCACTAAGCCTAGGAAAACTCACAAAAAAAACACAATGTCAACAAAATGAAGAATTTTTATTCATGTGGAAAAAAATGTTTTTGCTCTCTTTCCATGGTTTGGGAAGGAAAGAAGCTGCCAGGCTTTTGGAGCATATGGATAGGGTAAGAGTCCCTTTGCCTCTCGAGGACCACTTTCTCCCCTTCCTCTTGTTGCTCCTAGAGGGATAACATGAGCATGGCTGGGCAAAGACAGGCCTAGATTTTGGTATAGGCAATGTAGGAACCTGCCGATGGTACCAAATTCTGAAGGCACCATGTTACCATTCAAGCCTACATCAGCTGTCATCTTCAGCAATATAAAAAAACATCAGAGAGGGGCTGTTGGCTGGCATATACTCAGAGGCCATTTAGTAGCCCCACTCCTCACTAGGGATGTGAATCGTGTCCTCGATCGTCTTAACGATCGATTTCGGCTGGGAGGGGGAGGGAATCGTATTGTTGCCGTTTTGGGGGGGTAAAATATCGTGAAAAATCGTTAAAAATCGCTAAAAATCGAAAAATCGAAAAATCGAAAAACCGGCACATTAAAACCCCCCTAAAACCCACCCCCGACCCTTTAAATTAAATCCCTCACCCTCCCGAACCCCATCCCTCGCCGGAACATCGTTAAAAATCGAAAAATCGAAAAATCGAAAAACCGGCACACTAAAACCCCCTAAAACCCACCCCCGACCCTTTAAATTAAATCCCCCACCCTCCCGAACCCCCCCCCAAATAACTTAAATAACCTGCGGGTCCAGCGGCGGTCCGGAACGGGCTCCTGCTCCTCAATCTTGTCGTCTTCAGCCGGCGCCATTTTCCAAAATGGCGCCGAAAAATGGCGGCGGCCATAGACGAAAAAGATTGGATGGCAGGAGGTCCTTCCGGACCCCCGCTGGACTTTTGGCAAGTCTCGTGGGGGTCAGGAGGCCCCCCACAAGCTGGCCAAAAGTTCCTGGAGGTCCAGCGGGGGTCAGGGAGCGATTTCCCGCCGCGAATCGTTTTCGTACGGAAAATGGCGCCGGCAGGAGATCGACTGCAGGAGGTCGTTCAGCGAGGCGCCGGAACCCTCGCTGAACGACCTCCTGCAGTCGATCTCCTGCCGGCGCCATTTTCCGTACGAAAACGATTCGCGGCGGGAAATCGCTCCCTGACCCCCGCTGGACCTCCAGGAACTTTTGGCCAGCTTGTGGGGGGCCTCCTGACCCCCACGAGACTTGCCAAAAGTCCAGCGGGGGTCCGGAAGGACCTCCTGCCGTCCAATCATGTTCGTCTATGGCCGCCGCCATTTTTCGCCGCCATTTTGGAAAATGGCGCCGGCTGAAGACAACAAGATTGAGGAGCAGGAGCCCGTTCCGGACCGCTGCCGTTCCGGACCGCCGCTGGACCCGCAGGTTATTTAACTCATTTGGGGGGGGGTTCGGGAGGGTGGGGGATTTAATTTAAAGGGTCGGGGGTGGGTTTTAGGGGGTTTTAGTGTGCCGGCTCACGATTCTAACGATTTATAACGATAAATCGTTAGAATCTGTATTGTATTGTGTTCCATAACGGTTTAAGACGATATTAAAATTATCGGACGATAATTTTAATCGTCCTAAAACGATTCACATCCCTACTCCTCACAGGGTTTCCTTGGTTACAGGAAGCTCATGTGGGAAGAGATGTGGGGCCACTCCAGGGCCTGTGAGAATTCACCGACTCCCAGGTCTTGTGATGACTTTTTTTCTGTTGCTGCTGCAGAGAGCACCTGCTGAGGTGAAGAGGGAGGATGCAGGAAGAGTATTTATTTTATTTATTTTTATTTATTTAAAAAACTTTTTTATACCGGCATTCGTAGGACACATCATGTCGGTTTACAAATAACTGAGAAAGGAAAGGAAGTTACAATGAACAGGGGAGGGGTTAACTGGGTGATATACAAAGAAGAGGAGAAGAGAGTCAAACAGGCAGCGTTACAAAAAGAACCAATATACAAGGTTAATTGGCATGTGCACTTGAGATCTTTAGTATATGAAACTTATTTACAGTAGGAGAGGGGCCGGTGCACCTAAGAATGATTAAGGGAGGGGGGGTAGGGAGGGAGCGGAGGCGGGGGGAGGTGGGGGTGGTGGGAACCGGGTACAAACGGTGATAGTTTTCAGGGCGAAGTTGATGGTGGTGTGGGGGAGAGGAGAGTCAAAACAGGAAGCGTTACAAAAAGAACCAATATACAGGTTAATTGGCATGTGCACTTGAGATATTTGGTATATGAAACTTATTCACAGTAGGACAGGGGCAGGTGCACGTAAGAAAGATTGAGGGGGGGGGGGAGGGAGGGAGGGGAGGTGGGGGGGGGGGGGGATGGTGGAAACCGGGTATAAACGGTGATAGTTTTAAGGGAGAAGTTGATGGTGGTGTGGGGGAAAAGGCAAAAGGATAAAGGAGAGGTGGAGTGAGGTAGGAGAAAGGGGAATGGGAGAAGGTAGTGGGTTAGGTTGGGATTGAGGTGGTTCAGGAGGACATTGGTTAGGATTGGGTGGAGTTGGGGTATGCTTGTTTAAAGAGCCATGTCTTGATTCCTTTTTTGAAATGGCTCAGGGACGGTTCTAAGCGGAGTTTGACAGGTAGGGAGTTCCAGAGGGTAGGGCCCGCAATGGAGAAGGCTCTATCCCTGGTAGCGGTAAGGTGCCCAACTTTAAGTGAGGGGGTTTGGAGAGTGCCAGCAAGGGAGTTTCTGGTGGGGCGATTGGCTTGACGGAATTGTGGCATGTCTTCAAGCCAGGGTGAATTGTTGTTGTATAATGTGTTATGGAGGATGGTAAGTGTTTTATATTGGGAGCGGAAGGTGATGGGGAGCCAATGGAGATCTTGGAGTATGGGAGTGATGTGGTCAGTTTTTCTGGTGTTTGTTAAGATTCTTGCCATGGCATTTTGTAGGATTTGAAGGGGTTTAGTGGTAGAGGAAGGGAGGCCTAAGAGAAGGGAGTTGCAGTAGTCGAGTTTGGTGAGTATGGTGGTTTGCATAACCGTGCGGAAGTCACAGGCGTGGAGAAGGGGCTTCAATTTTTTGAGGATTTGTAATTTGTAGAAGCCCCCTTTTAGAAGTGATTTAATGTGGGTTTTGAAACTGAGTTGATTGTCTAGGGTGACTCCTAAATCTCTGACACTGGGCGGTAGTGTATGAGCTTGTGAGGCGTTGAGAGTCATTTGGTGGGATGAGTTGAGTGATTGGTTTGTGAGGATGAGGATTTCAGTTTTCGAGGTGTTAAGTGCTAGGTGGAGATTGGAGAGGAGAGAATTGATGGATGTCAGGCATGTTCCCAGTATTGAAGGGTTTCGTTGATGGATTTTTGAATTGGAATAAGTATTTGTACGTCATCTGCGTACAAGAAGAATTTTAGTCCTAGTTTAGAGAGAAGGTGGCAGAGAGGGAGTAAGTATATATTGAAGAGGGTGGAGGATAGAGAAGAGCCTTGTGGTACCCCTTGTGTGAGGGGAATGTGTGCGGATTCAAAAGTATCAAGCTTGACTAGGTATTTACGGTGGTCAAGGTATGAGGAGAACCAGGATAGGGCTGTGTTTGAGATGCCTATCTCCGCTAAACGTGATATTAGGATTTGATGATTCACGGTATCAAAGGCGGCTGAGATATCGAGAAGGGCAAGTATATATGATTGGCCGTGGTCCATGCCTTTAAGGATGGTGTCCGTTATTGAGAGTAGGAGTTTTTCGGTGCTACGGTCTTTACGAAAACCGTATTGAGTGGGGTGTAGAATATTGTTATCTTCTAGGAAATCGGTGAGTTGGGAGTTTACCACTTTTTCCATGATTTTGGATATGAAGGGCAGATTGGAAATGGGCCTGTAATTTGCAGGGTCATTGTGATCCAGGGTGGGTTTCTTTAGTAGTGGTTTCACGATGGCGAGTTTAAGTGGGTCGGGGACTTTCCCGGAGGTGATGGAGCAGTTTATGATTTCTGCTATTGGTTTTGCAATGGCAGAGGGAATGGGGAGGAGAATTTTTGATGGTATGGTGTCTGAGATGTGGGGGGATGGTCGCATCTTTTTTAATATGGATTCAACTTCCTTCACGGAGGTAGTGTCGAGGGAGTCGAGGTTAGAGTTGTTGTCGATCGGTAGTGGGTCTGTGGGTGCAGGGTTGGGGGGTAGACGTGTAAGAATTTTGGAGATTTTACTTTGAAAGTAGTTGGCTAGTTTCTCGCATTTCTCTATGCTGTTTATTTCTTGGGGGGAGGGAATGGGGGATTTTGTGAGTTCTGCAGCGAGGCTAAATAGGGCGTTTGGATTGAATTTAAAGCTGTGGATTTTAGATGCGTAGAAGTCGCGTTTGGCGTGGATGGTTGCTTGTCGGTATGTATGCAATGTGTGTTTGTAGTCCATTTTGTGTGTGGGTGTTGGTTGTTTGCGCCAGGTACGTTCCTTGGTTCGTAGATGTAGGAGGACTTGATGTTATGGTTATTGATGTTTGGGTGGTTCCTTGGACACAGTGGCAACTGACCACGCCCACGGGGGGCAGTCCCGTGAGGGACCACAGTGTCAGGCTAGACTCTGGACACACAAACACAGATTTGAATCTTTTATTAAACAGTTTTGGAAGCCACCAGAGGTGGCAGTAGTGAGTAGTGGATGTTGAGCCCGGCTGAGCAGATCTCCCACAGAACAGCGAGTCCTCTGCTAGGCAGTGTTGTAGTGGAAAGAGACTGAGAGTTATGAGTACACAATAAGAACCATTCAGAGACCTAGGTAGAATTAGGAGAAGCTCCGAGACAGGGAGAGCAGGCCCTCGAGGAGCGAGTACCTGATTCCTTAGAGCAGAGAGACTCAGTGGTTTGTACTCATGTAGCAGTAACAGAGATTCCACTAGACGAGAGGTCTGGCACCAGAACAGAGGGCAGGCCCTCGAGGAGCGAGTACCTGGTTCCAGTGAAGCAGTACTGTGGAACAGATGGTAGTTGTACTCACAGATGGAAACTGTTAGTGAAGTCTTCCAAGTAGAAGGTTTGAAGATGCAGGCAGCGACTCAGGGAACATGGGCCTTCGAGGAGCAGAAGAAGCCCCCGAGGAGCTTGTACCCCATTAGCAAACCCCAAAGGGTGTAAGAGTTCCAGATAGCGCTGGAGTAGCAGAGCAGCTTCAGTATGAAGAGCGAATCCTATCCGTAGAGCTACCATGGCTAACTCAATGAGCTAGCAAATACTGTAGGCTTAAATATCCGGGCAGCGTGATGTCATATCAGGGGGATGCCCCTGAGGTTTGCGCCAAAGTGGAAATAAAGATGAAGGAGGCGTGCACGCGCCCTAAGGTACCTTGGAGGAGCATGGAGGGAGGCAGTACCAAAGCTGGTCCGGGGACGCCGGAGAGGACAGCAAACAGAGGCTGCGGCAGTCAGTAGTCCGAGGTGAGCGGGAGGAGCCGCAAGTAGTGAGAGATAGGCGGGGCGAAGCCGTCGAAGACCGACGGTCGCAACACTTGAGGAGGGGAGGATCCACTAGGGGCATTTTGTTGGCTATGTGTCAACTGATCTGGGGACAAATCCCCTTCTGATTCTCAGGAGGTACATTACAGACATGGCCTCAGAATCCCTTAATTCCCTTCAACGAAGGCCAGCAAAGTTAGGGGCATAAGCTACTGAAGTCTCATCTGTCATTCACAATGGCTCCATTGCAATATTACCTACTCTGTATCTATAGCAGTTATTCCATAATAAAGGTGGCTTTGCCATCATGTGTTCCAGATCTGTAAGTGCACTGACACTTCCTACAGCATAGCCATCATGCATATTGGCTGGCATAATGCCTTCTAGGCTAGGATGCCCAGCTAACAGGGCTGTATGTTAGTACATCTTGCTATGTGTACACAAATGGACACGTCTGGAGTTAAAAGAGTGACACTTGATACTCATTCTTCTTGCTTCTGTCCTAACGCCTGCTGTTTAGAATCACCAAAGTACACAGAACAGCCAATCCTGATATGCAATGTGTATTTTCATGGGATGGCAGGGGAAGCAGCACAACAGATTGCAGGTTTGTGGATATTGTCCTATGAATGCTGTCCCTTCTGGTGAGAACACTGCGAGTGAAGGATTTACATGGGAAAAAGTATCTTTATCTTTTTACATTTGGACACATGCTTGTTTTGTATATCAGCATTTCTTTATAGAAACATAGAACATTATGGTAGATAGAGACCATACAGCTCATGGAGTCTGCCAGTCCACATCTGCTATTCAGCTTTGTAATCACTTTCTCTCCCTCAGTGATCTTCTATGCTGGTCCCATGTTTTCATGAATTCTGATATTGTCCTTATTTCTACTACCTCCACAGAGAGGCTATTCCATGAACTCACCACCTTTTTTTTAAAATTTTTATTTATTAAATTTTAATCTTTACAACAAGAATACAATCTTGAAAAGCAAAAACAAATATAAGGTTGTGTTACAGGATAACAGGACAATACCAGCACCACCTTACCAAGAAATATTGATAACATAAATAATAATTGTAACACATCTAATATACATAAAGTCTAAAAGTAGTGTGGGGATAGTTAGGAAATTCTAAAATAAAGATATATTATACCCAGAGAAAATAATAATCTGACTGACCTATCCAAATTTCTGCAAAGATCATCAATCTTCTTAATAAAAAACTGAGCAAAATCTTTGCAACATTTAGGATGTAAACATGAGGCAACATTACTCTTAACAACAAAAGAAGACTTAGAGGCTCATTCACTAAGCTGCAGTAAATATAAAACAATTAACGCACAATATTAGCTCTCAAAATCACATGGTAATAGCTAATATTTACCATGATATTCAGAAAGGCAAGGAGGAGGCATGGTTAAGAAAATAGGGATGTGCATTCATTTCAAATGAATTTCAAAACATGATGAATAATAGGGATGTGAATCGTTTTTCAACGATTAAAATTATCGTCCGATAATGTTTATATCGTCTTAAATCGTTATAGAACACGATACAATAGAAATTCTAACGATTTATCGTTAAAAATCGTTAAATCGTGTTAGTGCGCACTAACTCGAGTTAGTGCGCACTAACGGGGAGTTAGTGCGCACTAACTCGATTTAGTGCGCACTAACTGAAAATGATACAAATAAACACTTTCCAGGTCACTGAAGGTCAGTTAGGAATGAATATGTGTTCCTATTGGCTGGCTGCCCTCTTATCTATTGATATTACCAAGGTTACCACTGAGGTGATGGTTGGGGGGATGGGAAATGGAACTGGAAACTAACGAACACCAACAGAAAATGAAACAAAGTGTTCACACTTCCCAGGTCAGTAAAGGTCACTTAGGAATGAATATGTATGTATGTATTCCTATTGGCTGGCTGTGCTCTTATCTATTGATGTTACCAATATGGTTGGGGGGATGTGAAATGGAAACAGTTGGAAGCTTGACAAAAAAAGTAATGTAATGATCAGCACTCACGTGACTAGAACTTGTTTGTTTATTATTTTTGTTAGCAGGCACCTGAAATGCTAGTGCATGTTGAATTTGCCAATCACTGTGCATTTTAGAAAGGTGGTCCTGGCTGGAACTGTACACAGTTCAAATATATGTAATTGATTGTTGGTAAGTGTATTTTTTAAGTAGCCACACTGGCACCAGTATGTTTACTTTTCCTCCTACTTAACTCACTAGCTCAGCTTTGTAAGAAGGGCTTCTCTGCTTGTGTGTTGTTTTTGTTTGGTGTGAGGAGAGCAGAAACATCAGATCTTTATTCAATCTACTACAGTCATCTCTTACAGTGCCCTATCCCTATTAATACCAGGAGTGTTGTGATCTTCCTGCACACAGTGCCCTAACCCTGATACCAGTCTGAGACAGCTCCCTCCCTGCATTACTAGTGAGAGGCTGGCTTCACAGACAGGGGGGAGCTGCCTGACCCTCACTCCTGACTTCCCCCATGTCCCAGCTAGTGAATGGTGTGTGGGTGAGGGGAGGGGGGGTGAGGATGGTGAAGTCTGAGACAGCTCCCTCCCTGCATTACTAGTGAGAGGCTGGCTTCACAGACAGGGGGGAGCTGCCTGACCCTCACTCCTGACTTCCCCCATGTCCCAGCTAGTGAATGGTGTGTGGGTGAGGGGGGGGGGAGGATGGTGAAGTCTGAGACAGCTCCCTCCCTGCATTACTAGTGAGAGGCTGGCTTCGCAGACAGGGGGGAGCTGCCTGACCCTCACTCCTGACTTCCCCCATGTCCCAGCTAGTGAATGGTGTGTGGGTGAGAGGGGGGGAGGATGGTGAAGTCTGAGACAGCTCCCTCCCTGCATTACTAGTGAGAGGCTGGCTTCACAGACAGGGGGGAGCTGCCTGACCCTCACTCCTGACTTCCCCCATGTCCCAGCTAGTGAATGGTGTGTGGGTGAGGGGGGGGGGAGGATGGTGAAGTCTGAGACAGCTCCCTCCCTGCATTACTAGTGAGAGGCTGGCTTCACAGACAGGGGGGAGCTGCCTGACCCTCACTCCTGACTTCCCCCATGTCCCAGCTAGTGAATGGTGTGTGGGTGAGGGGGGGGGGGGAGGATGGTGAAGTCTGAGACAGCTCCCTCCCTGCATTACTAGTGAGAGGCTGGCTTCACAGACAGGGGGGAGCTGCCTGACCCTCACTCCTGACTTCCCCCATGTCCCAGCTAGTGAATGGTGTGTGGGTGAGGGGGGGGGGGGGAGGATGGTGAAGTCTGAGACAGCTCCCTCCCTGCATTACTAGTGAGAGGCTGGCTTCACAGACAGGGGGGAGCTGCCTGACCCTCACTCCTGACTTCCCCCATGTCCCAGCTAGTGAATGGTGTGTGGGTGAGGGGGGGGGGGGGGAGGATGGTGAAGTCTGAGACAGCTCCCTCCCTGCATTACTAGTGAGAGGCTGGCTTCACAGACAGGGGGGAGCTGCCTGTCCCTCACTCCTGACTTCCCCCATGTCCCAGCTAGTGAATGGTGTGTGGGTGAGGGGGGGGGGGGGGTGGATGGTGAAGTCTGAGACAGCTCCCTCCCTGCATTACTAGTGAGAGGCTGGCTTCACAGACAGGGGGGAGCTGCCTGACCCTCACTCCTGACTTCCCCCATGTCCCAGCTAGTGAATGGTGTGTGGGTGAGGGGGGGGGGGGGTGGATGGTGAAGTCTGAGACAGCTCCCTCCCTGCATTACTAGTGAGAGGCTGGCTTCACAGACAGGGGGGAGCTGCCTGACCCTCACTCCTGACTTCCCCCATGTCCCAGCTAGTGAATGGTGTGTGGGTAAGGGGGGGGGGGGGAGGATGGTGAAGTCTGAGACAGCTCCCTCCCTGCATTACTAGTGAGAGGCTGGCTTCACAGACAGGGGGAGCTGCCTGACCCTCACTCCTCCGGGGTATTGTGATCTTCCTGCACACAGTGCCCTATCCCTGATACCAGGGGTGTTGTGATCTTCCTGCATGCAGTGCCCTATCCCTATTAATACCAGGAGTGTTGTGATCTTCCTGCATGCAGTGCCCTATCCCTATTAATACCAGGAGTGTTGTGATCTTCCTGCATGCAGTGCCCTATCCCTGATATCGGGATGTGTGCAAGAAGATCACAACACCCCCGGTATCAGGAATAGGGCACTGTGTGCAGGAAGATCACAACACCCCCAGTATCAGGAATAGGGCACTGTGTGCAGGAAGATCACAACACCCCTGGTATTAGGGATAGGGCACTGTGTGCAGGAAGATCACAACACTCCTGGTATTAATAGGGATAGGGCACTGTGTGCAGGAAGATCACAATACCCCTGGTATCAGGGTTAGGGCACAAGTTCTAGTCACATTGACTGATCACATTACTTGTTTTGTCAAGCTACCAACTGTTTCCATTTCCCATCCCCCATATACTGTCAGTAGGAAACTTGGTAACATGAATAAATAAGAGGGCAGCCAATAGGAATACATATTCATTCCTAAACTGACCTTAACTGACCTGAAAAGTGTCAAATTGTATCATTTTCAGTTAGTGCGCACTAACTCCCAGTTAGTGCGCACTAACTCCCGTTAGTGCGCACTAACTCGAGTTAGTGCGCACTAATCGGAAAAAACGATTTTTAACGATTTTTTAACTAAAAAATCATGCCTAAGACGATTTTCTTGCCCTGCCACACGATTTCTATCGTTAAGACGATATGGAAAACGATTCACATCCCTAATGAATAAGGGAAATGAGATTTGTTTGGGGGCCCCCAAAAGAAATGAACCTTATTCATTGAATTCATTTGAAAACAATGTATTGGGCCTAAGCTTAGGCCCGAGGCTAGGGCCTTGTCTAGGGCATAGGCTGAGACCCAAAGTAGGGGCCATGGCCTAGGCCTGAGCACGACGCCGTGGTCTTGGCCAAGATCCAAAAAGGTCTTGCATGATCCTTTGGGTATCTGATGGCAAGGTCGAGCCTCAGCCTGGTTCCAGAACTGACTCCACTACCCGTGGGCTTTGGTCTAGGCCTGAGCCCAGACCAAGGTCCACCACTGCAACCTACCCCTGAGGCTGGGTCCCAATGCTAGGGCTTCGCCTAGGACCAGGCCCAGGACAAGGACTCACAGCTGCTCCTTTGTTGTCATATTCTTTTCTTCTGAATCCATCTGGCACAAACCCAGTAGACAGCTTCAGAAGAGAAGAAGATGACAAGGGAGAAGCTGCGAGGCCTGGGTCTAGGCCGAGGCCATGGCTTCAGGACCCGACCTCCAGGCTTGGGTGCAGGTCGAGGCCCCAGCATCGTAACTTGTCCTTCAGGCTGGGTCACAGCATCAGGCCTGGGTCCAGGCATGCATAGGCTGAAGTAGCGGCGACATACGGCTCCCTCGGCCTATGCAGTGCTGAGGCTTTGGCCTGGGCCTAGGCTTCACCAGTGGATCCCCACTGGACTGGGTAAGTGGTGGCCAGGGGCGATCCTGGCCCTGGCATTTTTCCGGGCGTGAGGCAGGTTGCCCCAGGAGGCTCATTTTCTCACGAATGAAGTGAATCAAAGAATCCACAAACTTAAATTTGTGGGAAAAACACCTCCCGAAAATGAACCAAAAATTAAAACACATTTTTTTTCCCCTGTATATCCCTATAAGAAAATATTGTGCGATGTGGTATTTTACCGCTTTGTGTATTGCAGCAAAATACTGCTTTGTGCGTTGTGATAAAATACCGCTTCATGAAATTTTTTTTTATTCTTGAAAAATGAAATTCCTTTGATCTAGATTCATCAAAAAGCTATAAATATAGCAAAAATCGTGGCTGTGATAAAAAAAAAAGGGGCATGGTTAGGCTAATTTGCAGGCTCTCGCATCACATAGGTAAAAAATGTATGATGTGTTGTGTCAGTGCACGGCCTGTTGCGTCACCGTGTGCAACGCTATTTTACACAGCTAGCATAAATTAGTGTGTGGTGCAGTATTTTTTCATTTATATATCCCAGTTTCCTGCAGCTGCCTCTTTGAGGGTGTTTCAGGCATGAGAGAGAGAGGAGAGGAGAGTTGGTGAGTGGTTTAGTGGAAGTTTTTTCTGATTCGATTACCTGAGTGTGTTGTCTGGTCTTCTGTTAACATCTGTTTCTCTTTACCTTGGTGTTTGTCTTCTTTGTTGGAGTGAAAGTTTTTGTTTGTTTGTCCAGTTTGTCTGTCTTTTGGTGTGGAGGTGTGGTGGTGGAGGAGTGGCAGAGTGAGGGGGAGTGGTGTGAATGGAGGAGTGAGGAGATGCTGTGGAAGAGTGAGAAGTAATGGTGTGAATTTGAAGAGTAAGGGGTGATGGTGGAGGAGTGGTGTTTGTGGTGAGAAGAAGAAAGGAGGATGGAGCATGAGGTGTGGAGAGAGAGAGAGGAGAAGCGTGAGAAGAGGAGGGAGAAGAGGCAGGAGGACGAGGAAAGGAATGCTAGGAGGCAGAGAAGGAGTAGAAGTAGGGACAGGAGTAGAGATAGGTAAGAGGGAAGGGATAGGAGGAGGAAGGAGGATGGAGGAAAGAGGAAGAAGGGGATAGGCAAGTGAGGACGGAGGGAGGGGAATGGCAGGCTAGGGATAGAAAGAGAGGGCAGAGGGGAAGGGAGTAGGCAGGGCAGGGGCAAAAGGTGGGGAGGAAGGGAGGAAGGGAGGGGAGAGGGGACTGGGAGGGTGAGTGAGGAAAGGGAGGACACCTCTCCAGAAGTGGAAGTGGCACCCCCTTCTGGCAGGCAGGCAACAGGAAGCCCTCGTCTCAGGGCTGTCAAGTTCAGTGTGCAGGATAATGAGATGGTCATTGCAGGGGTCCTGGAACATTATGTCATACTGTTTGGCAAAAGGGCAGCCAAGACCTCAAAGACATCCAAGGGCCAGATCTGGTACAACACAGCCCAGGGCATCTCCAGGCGCAAGATCTGGTACAACACAGCCCAGGGCATCTCCAGGCGCAGCGGAGTTCAATGAAACAGGGAGCAGGTGGCTCACAGGTACCGGGACATCAAGGCATAGTTAAAAGCCAAGGTGGCAGCCAGAAATAAATGTATACAGTGGACCAGAAGAAGAGCCCCTTGCCCCATCATCCTCACCCCCATGGAGGAGCACCTCATGAAAAGACTGGGACTAGATGTTTTCGAGGGCATGGCTGAGTGGCTGGACACCATACGAGCTGCAGCCAGTAAGTTCACCTCACCTGTAAATGGGCAGGCTGCAATGGGTGTGCACATCATTTGGCATAAGATGCGCACAATGCTTAAGAAACAAAGTGCACCTCTGATGCCAAATGAAAAAAATGATACTTGCTGCCAAAGGAAGTTATGTCTTATGTTTTGTTTCCACAGCTCTCGCCCATAAAGCTGCTGGTCCAAGCCAGGAAGCCCCAGGGACATTTTGCACAGGGCCTTCCTGATGAATGCCCAGACCCAAGTGAGCGAGAAAGAGGAGGAGCAGCAGCACCCACAGGCTCAGGAGGCATTGCAGATGCTACAACCCCTGGATTCATCCAGCCCACTCAATGTGTCCCTCAACCTCTCTAGCTTCAAGGAGGAACCTAGCCTTCAGTGGGAACCAATAGATTTATCACAACCTCGAGCCAGCACACCACAGTGCCAGCCTGAAGCACCACACCCTTGGCAGGAGCAGCCCAGAAGCCCCATCATACTACATTTAGAGGCTCAAATTCCTGCACTCCACACCACCATCACAGCACCCCTACCAGCACCACCACCAGCATCATCATCACCAGGCCCGGCACTAGCACCAACAACATCCCCACCATCAACAGAGGAGTCCATGCACGAGCAGGTGGACCAGCTGGAAAAGAGGCATGGGGTACACCTCTGACACATGGACAGAGTTAGTGCACCTCAGGAGGGCTGTCAACAGGCAGAACCAGATCCTGCAAGATCCTGAGAGATCAGATTGCCACAAACATGCAGAATGTTACAATGCTGGCCACAGCAGTCAATAGTATGATGAACATGCTGACTCAGATACTGCAAAGGATGCCTGAGCAGCCATCTGAGTCTTCCCCAGCATCACTGGAGTCCACACCCTGCAGCAGTCCCTGGACTGAGAGATGCCCGAGGGGTAGGCCCCCAAAATAATTCCCCACCAAGTGGCAAGCTACAATGTGGCAAGGGGCCATAAAGGACCAATGGTGGCATCAAATGCCACATAAGAAGAGTTGTACCTACACTTCTGGGTGGGCCCCTCTATAGAGTTCCTGTGCAGGTTAGATGGAAGAAGCCTGCTGGGTCTGTCCTCACTACAGAGTTCCTGTGCCAGCACACAGAAGGAATGGTTTACTGTCAGCCATTGTGGTCCAGCAGCTTAACTCTAAAGCCCTCCTCAATACTCTGCCTGCATTTCATCCTCCTTGGTGTGGCCTCCAGTCATGGTCCAGCTACTGCCTCTTCTCATCATGTCTCATCTCCTGCTCTGGATGCTGGTGTCTCATCTCAGCTCATGCTGCTGCTGGCTCCATGCTACAGCGTCTTCTCCTGGGCCTCCTGCCTCCATGTTGTGCTCTTTGGTCATGGTCCTGCTGCCTTCTTGTTGAACTCTGCTGCTATGGCCCTTCGACTGTCCCCTTAGTGCACGCTTTTAACAATGACTGACTGGACCTTCAGTTGAACTCTGCTGCCTTGGCCCTTAGGCTGCCCCCTTGTGCACTCTTTCTACATGGACTATCTGGGGCCTTCATTTGAACTCTGCTGCCTTGGCTCTTAAGCTGTTCCCTTGAGTGTACTCTCAACATGGTCTACCTGGAACCTTTTCCTAGCCATCACATAGGAAGGTTGCTATCAATTCCAAACTTAGAGCGATACTGTAGCTATTGGGGGTGCCACTTCCACTTTCTATGTTCTTTGTTGTAGTTATGATTGTGCCAAAAAGATAAGATGCTAAGCCTGTACACAATGAACCAGATATAAAAGCAGTGAGCGAAAGAAAGATGATAGTGAGGAGAGCAGCAGCTAACAGTCTACTGACCTCCCTTCCCTGGAAGGGGATGTGGTAGGTGAGGCCTAGCAGGCAAAGTAGCGATGTATAAGGTTTTGGCAAAGCTGGCTGCCACTCAGCGTGGTATCCTTGGCTCATGCAGGGACACATGGGGGATCCTGGGGGGGGGACGGGGGGGACTCAAAAGTATATCCATTCGTAGACCATGGCATGGAGCAAAATTATGGAAGACATAGGAGAGCAGCAATATACATCTCCAACTTTGGGTGGGGCATGCATTAAAGCTCCACCCATCTTGTCCAAACAGCAAAATTGACTTTTGAGAACTCCGAAGGTGCGTTCAATGACACAGCGGGTAGCACATAAGGTCTCATTGTACCTCACCTCTGCTGGTGTGTTGGGAATGGCAACAGGGATGAGAAGCCAGGACCTGCAACCATACCCAGAATCTCCTGCAGCAAAGACAGAATTAAGCCATCAATCATAACACTGTTACTTGCAGAGCTGGCTTGCAAACCACAGTATCCTATAAGACTGTATAAGGTAGCCTATACCTTTCCCTGAGCCTTAAAGGCCAATTTGCCTATCCTAAGCGCATGTCACATTGTTCTGGGCCAGTATATTTGCAGAATAGTAGTAGCCAAAAGTTGCACAGCTCTTCTAGACTACTAAATTGCATCTGGGTATTCCAACAGTTGTGTGCCAGGCCCTCGCAACCAAGCTAAGGCTATTGGGGTGTAGCAGTCTGACAACCTTGAAGCAATACATAAAAACTGCCACACCTGTGTTAGCTACCACACCTGTGATTGCGAATGTCCCTGCCTGCTGTGCAGTATGTTCTCCATAGAAACCAATTTGTGAGCCCCGACACAGGGAATATGCTAGGCCATCAACATGCACAGGACACTGCTTTTGGTTCAGCTATGTGAGAGTCAAGACAAACTGTGGCCGTCAATCTGGATGACACATCACTAACCAGCCACATGTGATTGTGCAGTACCAGAGGTGTGGATACTTCAAGCTTGTCAATAACCAGTGAGATTTCAATAGCTCCCAATGGGATGATAGGAACAGGGCCATTTTTAGAATGAACACGTTGAAAGTGTATAGTGCCTGCTCACATTCCAAGCTTTAGGGCAGGTGCATTGTATGTTTGCCCTCACAAGATTAGCAGGCCTCTGCAGCAAGGGGAGAAAAAACCAGGTCCAGGAGCAATGGCCTGCAGATGTAAATGTACAAGCCACTTGTCATGGCAGTGATGCTGTTAACGTCCCCCCAGCCACCCCCCCATGTCCGTGCCAATTGCCACAAACACATAGCCAGAGATGGAATAGAGAAAGAAGCATCTCTCTTACCTATGAGCCAACAGTCACTGTACAGGCCATCCTAAAAATTTTGACACAGGCCCGATTGCCTAAGTATAAAGGAATTGTGTGCTGCTCCCAAGTACCTGGCCACCACATCAAGAATGTGCATTTGAGTGTCACAGACCACCTGCATGATGATAGAGTGGAAGAGCTTTCTGTTGTGGTACATCTTCTCCCTGTCATGGGGTGAAATGATGGCCAAGTGAGTGCAATCGATAGCTTCCAGAACATTGGGAAAGTTTGCAAAGGCATCAAAGCCACTCTTCAAGTCCTTCAAATCCTGCCTGACCTGAGGAAATGCTATGTAGTGATTAATGAGGTCAGAGTCTGCTGTTTTGACATGGTCCAGTCAGCGGGAAAGAGCAGTTTGGGACATTCCCTCCATGACCCCTACTATTGTTTGGAAGGAGCTGGTTGCCATGAAATGCAGGGTGGCCAACAGTTTGGTGAGGCCCGGCACAGCATGGGACCGGATCCAAATCCCCTCAGATTTCTTCATATAATTCCAGGATAGCCCGAGAGCTGAGGCCATACCTGCAAACCACATAGTCCTCTGGCATGCCCAGCAAGGATGTTCATGGAAGAAAGATGCACTTTCTGTATCTTCTCCGTCGTAGCCACCTGCATGCCAGGCGCTTCCCTGGGCCCGCCCTGGGGGCCCATGGTTCTGCCTCCGGTGCAGGGACTTCCCTAGGAGGGCTTAGAACTGCCCTGGCCTGTTCTTGAGGTTGTTGTTGTTCCGCTTGTTGTTGTCTGTGGCGAGCCTCACAAAGCATCCACTATCTCCCAGCAATTAAACTTGTCATAAACCATTATAGGTTAGGAAGCTAGACTAGGTAAGAACAGGTGTTTTTATTGGGGCAGGAAGGCGTGGTAGGTGTGTCTGTTATAATTCCTCTTTTTATTACGCGCGATATCGGCCACAGGAGCAAGATAAATAGTTTTTCACTGTGCCGCAAAAAATAAAGGTGTAGTTATTTCCGGCCTTAAATCCCATGATAGTGTGCATTACTCTATCATACTCTGTGCTAGCAGACCCTCATTTCCATTTACTCCACCAAAACTCCTCCCACTCGAATACTCAATTTTTAATTTGCATATGCATTTTGCATTACGTTATTTATCACATGCATTATGGCGTTAACACGCGTATTACGGTTTTAGCGAGCGCATTAAGGCCCTATTGCGAAATGATAAATGACCTAGTTAGTTAGGTTGCCAGCAGTGGAAAATCATGCTCGAGAATCAAAACCAGTTACAAAGTGTTTCTTTGTTGCATGTGACTCTTCTCTATATAGATTTAATTAAGAGTGGTATATATCTAAGCTTAATGAGAATCGACCTTTCCTTCATTTGCGTTCCGCTTTCCAAAGGAAATGCTTTGCCTCTTTTTAGTTTCTGTGTGAACCACAATTCACCCTTTCTTTTTCAATTAACAATGGCCCTAACTGGAGCTATTTCATCTCCTAATTTAGTTAACGCCTTATTCCAATCTGTAACACAAATAAATAAACAATATCAGACCTATCAACTTTCAAGTAAGACTGATTCAGAAACATCACATCTAATGTGTGTCCGGTTTTATTGGTTGGGCTATTAATAGCTTGCTGCCATCCCAATGTATCCATGAACTCTAAAAATTATCACAAGGAATTGATCTATGTGAAGATTGAAATCAAGAACTGGAATGGTCATCAAATTAACTCACTATTAACTAATAATTCAATCAGAGGGAACATATTATAATCAAGTAATCTGAGTGGGCAATATACCAGACAAATATTAAAAGATGAAAATTCTTGCATTAGAACTTCAAAAGGAGAAGTTGGTCTGAATTGGTTGAAACCCAAAGAGCACCTGAATTGATTAGTAAACTATTGTCTTGTTACCCTATCCTTGATTGGGACCCTACAGTATAATCATGAGAGAAAATCAGGTTTATGAGTATGTGATCGGTGTCTGTGAACCATGTTTCTGTGCAGCATAGACAATTGTGGGTTAGACTCCCACAATAAATCTATGATAATAAATACCTTTCTGGACACAGGTTGTGCATTTAATAATATGATCAATAGCAGCATATAAGTGGATAAGATGAAAAACTGATGTGTCTTAATAGATCTTAAGTAACGTCCTTTGGAATCCAAATCTTAAAGTATGTCTGGAATGGGAACCTTATCTACCTTGACCAGAAATTACTGGAATATAGTTCACAGTACCTTCAGGAGCAGGAGCAGCTTCTATCCTGTAGTTTAGAAATAGGCTCGACCTTAAAATGGGGAAGTCCACAACTCTCAAAGATGTAAGTGGGAAAGTTAATCTCAAAAACAAGAAAGTGCATAGATCTCACAAATCTCACAAATCACATATGAAGGAAAACACCAAGTTTGCTCCTTTGTGTGCATGCCAATTGTGCACAAGCCTTTAGCATTCATCTGATGCTTTCACTCCACACCCATCAATGATGTCATGAGGTAGCAGAGTTACTAGCAAGAGTGTCCGACCGCAGTGAAACTGTAAGGCTAGATGACACAAGCCAGATAGATGTTCCACAGAAAACAAGGCAAGCAGATGACACAGTCACAAGCTCCTGGGACAACTTCAGCTGTTTTTCAATGTCTGTCCAGCACTTTCACTTGATAGCCATCAATGATATCATGAGGTGGGCAGAGTTACCATCAAGAGTGCCAGACCACAGCCAAATTGTAGTGCTAGATGACACAAGCCAGGTAGATATTCTGCAGAAAACAAGAAAAGTAGATGACATAGACAACAAACTCCTGGGATAGAAAAATAAAATGAGAAAATAAAAAAGTATCTTTTGTAATCTTCTTTTCCCTTATTAATCTTTTTGTCCCAATGGCTCTGCTCCAGCTGTTTGACGAACATTTTTTAGCAAGGTAAAGGGTTCCAAGTTCATCGTTCATTTTCTTTTGGGATTTGTGCCTCTTGAATCCCATTAGCCTTGGCCATGAATGCCAAGGGTTTGCTAATACTCTATCTGAGAACAAGAATGATTAGAAAACTTTGCACTTCTTAGTAAGAGCTGTACTGATCATTTTCCAAATGGCATGTGATATAAAATATAGCCAGCAAACAGAAAATAATTCCTGGTGAATATTTGTTCTTGTATTTTCCTCCAGCAGGGGGTGTAAATGTATTTGTTTATTTCAAAAAACAAGTTGTTTCTTCTGAATGCTTGTACAGTCAAAGAAACCTGCTACATTCTCTAATAAAGAAAACCATCTTCATTTAGAAAGCTTTTTGTAGTTAATACAATATTTTTCTGTTTTTGCTTAAGTATTTTGACTTTAAAAAATATTTTTACATTTTTCAATATCACTTGCTGCATACAAGTTCAGTGTACAGATAGTCGAAGGTCCAGAACTGTATACAAATAATGTAAACTCTGCCTAGGGAAGCCGAGCTTGTTAATGATGCAGCATCAATAATACTCAGCAAAAATCAAGAAACATCCTCAACAAATGACACCCATGCTTTATTAGAATTTCTGCCCAACAACTGTTCAGCATTCTTAAGCATTGAGGCAGGGTCTCTAAGTACTTTATCTGAAGGGCAAAGGAATATTTCAAATCACAGAGGGCTGGGAAAAAAATTAATAACCTCTACCCTCCACCATCTCCCTCCTCTTTCTTTCTCCTCCGAGTGTTATATTGTAAGTCGCTTGGATCTTTTCTTAGTGAACAGATATCTCATAAATATGTCACATAAATAGATAATAAATATATAAATTCCTTCTCTGGAGCAGGCCATCTTCTTCTTTTGCCAGCAGAGGCTTTGAAACACATCTCCACATCACCCACACTTTTCTGCTCCTATGCCTGCCCCATCACTCTTCTCCTGACTCCTCTCTTTTCTAGTGTGTCCGCCACAGCCTTAATTCTACTTCCCCAGCCTTCCTTCCAGCCTCACTCACACTCCTCCACTGATCTCTTAAACCTATCCATCCTTCTCAGTGTTTCCCCCCGCCAGTCTCATTCATCCTTCCCCCAAGGCCCCCCTTCCCAGTTAAATGCAGCTAACAGTGTCTGCTGTGGGGATGTTGAGGAAGCACTGCACATGGGTTCACTCTTCCTGTGGTGGTCCTGCCACCAACTCTTCCTTCTCTTACAGCACTTATGTTGACTTTCAGAATCTGGCACTGCAAGTAGAGCTGGTGGCAGAAACACTGTGGGGACAATGAGTGCACATGCATATATGGCCCTTCAACTTCCCCACCTTGAATGTTGGTGACTGCATTCTGTCATTGTCAGCTCTGGGTTTTTGCTCAGTGGATCGCAGTTTTGGATCTCTGCATTAAGGTGCCCTCAAATTATTTCTACATGCATGGAGGATTTGTCAGTGAGAGCTCTGACTGATTTTTGAGCGCTCATAGAAATTATTTCTATGATAGACTCCCAGTGAGACAATGTCACTCAAACCTTTTCATTCTCAAAGTGGTGATTTTGCACAATTCAAGATATTTGGAAAACTCAGTCATAGATATTAACATGGGATTCTACTGTCCAAAGTTTTTTTCTGTGGCATGCAGGAGCTCTAGGCACCCGAAAAGGAGTAAATCCATGATTACAAATTCTGAGCTTTATGTCAAACCAGAAGAGACTGATGTGAACATTTTGAGGAAGACTAGAAAAAAAGTATTTTATCCATTAGGTAGTCCAGCTTTGCAAAAATACCTAATAAAGATTCAACATATATAGCCTGTATGTTTTAATTATCTTTTCAATTATCTAAGCAGTTGCATGAAAGAATTTATATTACATAGTTGTAAAACTATTAAGTATTATGAGTTAGCCAGGAGGTAGATTTTTCCATCTCTCCCCTCCCCTTTCTTACTTCCTGATTCTCTTTGTTTCTTTAATAGGATAAAGAAAGAAGAGTCGCACCAGCATTAGGTGAAGAATCTTCCTAGGAAACTATTATTAGAATGGCAGTCTGTCCGTGTATCACTCAGAAACATAACAAGAAGTAGTTTGAAAATGGAAGGCTTCCTTTTAGCTTTTTCACTAATGTCCAGTGATCATCCTTAGGTAGTTTAGATGCTACTACTTTCCCTGGCTCTATTGGGTGCCATATTCCGAGTGTTTGTCCAGCTAAGTTTGACATTTAGCCAGACAAATGCCGGCATATGCAATTTTCCGCTTGCTGAATGCCTCGGTTTATCTGGTTTCATAATTACCCTGAGGCATTCCAGGGTAGTTTCAGGCTCCAAGTTGAGTTATTCAGCTGAGTTAACTGAACAACTTTAGGGCTGGATAAACTTATCTGGCTAGCTTGCCAATAGGAGGGTATATTTAGTGGTATGCTTGCACTGCTGAATATTCAGCATAAGTTATTTGGCTGACTATGTGGATGTCCTCTGGCTTACTACTGACTTCAGTCTGTTTTGTGCTCTTTTAGATGGATTCCAATGAGGTATTGCTGCCATATTGCTGCTTGACATTGATAACCTGTGTGGATGAGGAGGGAAGGTGACAGTATGGTTAGTTTTCTTTCTGCAAATGTTTCAGTTCTTCTTCTTGTGTAGCCCTAGCTCTAAACAGTAAATTAGTAATTTGCATTGAAGAGGTTATATTGATCTCTCAAACAGTAGGGATGTGTATTTATTTCATTATGAATGAATTTGTCTCATTTCCCCCTAGATTCATCAAAATGCTGTAATATTACAGGCCTAATGCCCGCAATAAGGAAAAGGGGTGTGTTTAGAGTTACTGCACCACATAGTGCTTTGCATAAGTAGTATTGTATGATGCAGTAAATGTTTTAGAGAGAGTGAGACTAAGAGAAAGTATCTATGAATCCTTCATAGTAGTCAAGTATTTATAGGCCTATAAGAGGGACATCTAATAACTCAAGGTGAAATGTTATTGGTGGTTTAGGGTTTAGGGACCAGTTTACATGCAGACTAAGATGTACGAACAGTGCAGTACACCTCGGTGAAGATTTGACATCATTTGGTGTGAGAAAAGTCTCACAAAGATGACATTTCTACTAGAGATGTGAATCGGAACCAGAATCGGTTCGGATTTCAGTTCCGATTCACATCTCTAATTTCTACTATGATCTCTCGCCCTAGCTTGATGGACTCTATAACAGGGTACCATCATCTAGGGTGAGACAATATAGTACAAAATTTCATCTTTGTGAGACTTTCCTCACTCCAAATGACATCAAATCTTCACCGAGGTGTACTGTGCTGTTCATACTTTTCACTATGCATGAAAACCTGGCCCCTAAACACTAAACCACCTCATCTCGAGCTACTAGCTGTCCCTCCTATAGGCATATAAATAGGTGCATTCTGTGACAACCTCACCAGAGTCTCTCTCTCGCTCTCACTCTCTCTCCCCCCCTGACCAAAATGCAATTCAAAAAATTTATCATGAATTGTGTTATGGTCATATCACACAGCTTAATGTCAGGAAAAAAGGTTTAGTTATTTTCATGACTCCTCCCTAATCCCACTCCTTCCCAAAATTTGCATCTGTACCATGCGCTACTGCTATTATCGCACGAGTTATGGCGTTAACACCATAATGCATTTTGATGAATGACCCTGCTGGTTTGCAAAAAAACAAAATAGTTCCAACAAAAAAGTTTCAATTTTATTTCATTGCCATTATTATTATGGGAGAAGTATTAAACAATGCATTTTTTTTATTTAGTCTTGGGCTGGAGCCAGTGGTAGATGGGACAAGGAGCAGGATCAATCACTTGCAAGCAGTTTTTCAACCATCTTGTCCCAGCATGCCTGAGCTGTTTTTTCCCCCTCCACTTGAAATTATAACAGAAAACTAAATTGTATGAGATTCCATTTTGGGTCACTTCTATGATTGATTTCAGAGAGTCAGAACACAGGCTGTGAAGCTCTTTACTTCTCAGAGTTGAGAGTTCCAGGAAAAGATTATAAAAGATAATTGAGAGAAAATTTGGGGTTAGCCTATTACTGCTGCTGCATAGTACTTTGCACAGTGCTACTAGAAGCTGTTACTTTGGGGAGGGTAATTTTCTAACAGACTGCATGGGGCTAACGGCTGCAGATACCAAGGGGCTAACGGCTGCAGATCCCATGTACTTGCAAACTTTAACCTGAATTTTCAAAGCAGGCTTATGCACAATCTACAGATATTGCGGTCCCGACCGCTTCCCTTCTGTTAGGGCCCAAGCCCGCCTACCTCCGCTTCAGGGATCACCGCATTCCGCCCACTCCGGACCCCGGGGGCTTCTCTCACTCCACGTGGCGGCCGCCATTACGTGCCTGCTTCCCGTCAGTCTCGCACGCGCGCGAGGACATCCGTCTTGAGCACCCAGCTCCCGGAAGCCTGGCCCCGCCTGCGCTGCTGACGTCACGCCCAAGTCCCGATATAACCGGCGCTCAAACTCTCTCTCATCGCCTTGCAACGAGGTTCACAACTCCGTAGTTCTTAGTTGCGTTCCTGGTGATCTCCACGTTGCCTGCTTCTGACTCCGGTTTGCTTCTGACTTCCGCTTCAGCCTACAGCCTGCTTCAGACTCCGGTTTGCTACAGACTCCGCAGCCGCCCGCTGCCCTGCCTTCAGCCGGCCCTCGGCCCTGTGCAGCCGGTTCCCTGCCTTCCGGGTACCTTGGACTTCATATCCTTTCTGCTTTCTACGCCTATCTCAGCCTCTGGACTTTCTGTCTCAGTTTCAAGTCCCGAGGACCCGGGACCCTACGGGCTCCTCCCGGGGGGTCCCTGGTTCCTGGGTGAACTCCTCCAGCTTGTGGCTCTGCCTCCCGGCCTACCCTGCCTCCCTAGGTAGGCCGGCCCAAGGGTCCACTATCTCTCCAGCAGTGTCCAACTGCAACAACAGGTTGTCTTGATAGGGATAAACACATAGGTGTAACTTAAACAGATGAGAAGTGTGTGTACGTGTGTGTGTATGTGTAATGGGCAGGGGTGGTGTCACTGAGTATCAGATGAAGTCAATACAGTGCACCCTGCTTTGATCTGCAGTATCTACAGCAGAGTTTTCAAGATTCTCCAGATTCAGATGAACCATGTTTGGGATTTGAAGATTTAAAGGAAGGGAATATTGAAATTCTGGTAACTGAAAAGGGTTCAGAGGATCAGGTTATTGAAACATAGAAACATAGAAATGATGGCAGAAAAGAACCAAAATGGTTCATCCAGTCTGCCCAGCAAGCTTCTTATGGTAGTATCTGTCCTGCTGTGCAGGTTACCCCATGTTTCTCACTCATAAAAATTTACTGTAAGCAACATTTTTACTGGGAGATGAGCCCTTTTGAAAATTCAGACCGTGCTGCTTGACATGTTTTGCTTATGGACTTGGCCATAGAAGCAGTACTGTATTTTTTTTGCCTTTTGTCTGTGTAATAGTTCCCAGTTCGCAAATATCAGGGCCCTTGTTAGTTGCTGTCTGAATCCAATTCCCCCTTTCCCCTTGCCATTGAAACAGAGAGAAATGTTGGAGTTGCGTCAAAGGTATCAGGGTTTATTGAATAAGGGTATTAACAACTGCACTATTAGGTTAACCCCAAGCTTTATAGTTCCCAAAACCGTAAAGGCTGGGCCCTCATTGATTGCTGTCTGAACCCAAATCCCCTTTCCCCCTTGCCTTTAAAGCAGAGAGCAATGTTGGAGTTGCATCAACAGTATCAAGACTTATTGGTTAAGGGTAGTAACCGCTGCACCAGCAAGTTATTCCCATGTACTCTTATCGTCATTTCCATACTCTAACCTTTTGGGATCCACAGTGTTTACGCATATCCCTTTGAATCCTTTCACTGTTTTTGTCTTCACCACCTCCTCTGGAAGGACATTCCAGGAATCCACCATCCTCTCCGTGAAGGAGTATTTTCTGACTTTGGTTCTGAGACGTCCTCTCGAGAGTTTCATTTCATGATCCCTAGTTCTATTGTTTTCTTTTCAATGGAAATGTTTTGACATTTGTACATGATTAAAAACTTTCATCTATCTGAAGATCTGTATCATATCTCCCCTGCACTTCCTATCTTCCAGGGCATACATATTCAGATCCTTCAGCCTCTCCTCGTAGGTCTTCCGATACTGACCCCACACCATTTTGGTTTCCCTTTTCTGGACCACCTCCATCCTGTTTCTATCCCTTTTGAGGTAAGGGCTTCAGAACTGAACATAGTACTCAAGGTGATGCCTCACTAAGGACCTATCAAGGGCATTATCACCTCCTTTTTCTTACTGGTTATTCCTCTCTCTATGCAGCCCAGCATTCTTCTGGCTTTAGGTATTGCCTTGTCACATTGTGTCACCATTTTCAGATCTCCAGACACTATCACCCCACTATCCCTCTCTTGGTCCATGCACATCAGTCTTTCAGCTCCCATCACACACAGCTCTTTTGGATTACTGCATCCCAGATGTATCACTCTGCACTTCTGGGCATTGACTCCCAGCTGCCAAATCTTCAAACACACTTCAAGCTTCAACTTTTCAGTCTCTCTCTACTCCTTCAGGCGTGATATCCTATAAGCAGTCACAGGCAGCTAGTATTGTCATAGAGGCAGTAATTGATACTGCCAGGCCCAAAAGCAGTCCCCAGAAACAGCAGGTACTTTAGAGCATGAGAGATGCCACAGGTTTTTTACCTCCCCATCCCCCCATAACCCCAGCCCCAGCAGCAGTGTCCAAGGATCCAGAGAGGGGATTACTCAAAAAATCACAGGGGAGGAGGCATGTAGGTGTCATGGAGGACTAGCGTTTCACTGAACATCTTCAACGTTGGCAGGCCATCAGTAAAGGAAAAACATTGGAACATTTTTCAAACAGAGCCATGCTGTAACATTTTCAAAAGCAACACCTGTTAGTGTTGGGGTCAGAAAAGGCTGCTGCTAATCTGGGGACCCCATCCGCCACTCAAAACAGCAGCAACATCAGCAGCAGCAGGAAGACTGCAAGAAAGGGGAAGTCTGTCTCTTCTTCCCCGGAGGCCACAGGAAACGGGAAGTTTGTCTCTTCCCAAAATGAAATCAGAGGCGAGTAGCCCCCTCCTCCATATCATTGACAAAGGACCATAGAGCAGATTGCCTGGTGTTCATCATTAACTTGAGGCAAGAAGCAGGCAGCATTGCAGGTAGTGACATGGTGCATCAGGAAAATGAATGAGTGTCCTCGATGACCAGCCCCTGCAGGAGACTGAGAATATGGGACATAAGTGGCTGCACCAGGTAATAGCCTGCAATTACAAAATGCCCTCCAGAACAACTTTTAGTAGGCGCATGATATCTCTCCTGTTCATTCAATACCAGCTGGCCAAGTTGGGAAGGGAGTAGCATCTATTTCACCAGTGGCATATAGACCCGCTAGAATGTTACATACACCTCCCTCTTCTTGATGACTCACTTGTGGCACCTGGAAGAGGGTGTGACATGCAGCAGTTCTACTGAGGGCACACCACCAGGGGTGGGCCATTGTTGCACACCCAGGTGATGGCTGAGAGCCGTACTAAGGCCCATATCAGAGAGACAATCAGGGGGATGATAGAGGATAGGCTAGGCCAGAAAGTCAGGAATATTTCTGTTTTGTTTTTTTTTCATTACAGATGATGGCAGCAACATGATTAGAGGAACAATAGATGGGGGCTACAAGAGGTTCTGATTTTTTGCACATTTGCTGCACCTGGCAGTAAGGGACATCCTTGAACTTGGGGGCAGGGAAGGTGCAGGAGCACAGCAGGGCATTTTAACAGGAGCTTCAAGAGTGGACAAGCAGCTATGGCAGAAAAAGGAAGCATTGAGAGTGCCTTTGAACCACCTGATTCAGGATGCGGGCACTGCATGGATTTCTGCCTACATCCTGATGCAGAGAGTTAGTGGAGCAACAGACATCTCTTAACGAGTCTTAAAAATACTTGCAGTGCTGGATCTGGCTACTGGTAGAGCCCATCCCACCAGTGGCTGAAGAATGCAGGAGGTCTGGGACTGCTGGCATAGCCCAATCTTCTAGCTGCCAAAAATGAGGGAGACCCAGAAACTGGAGCTGCCATGATTTGAAGGAGAGGGGGAGAGAGAGAGAAATGAATGCTGTGTGTGTTAGGGGGGAGGGGAGGGCAAGAGAGAGAGAGAGAGAGAGAGAGAAGGTACTGGGTGGTTAGGGTGGTGAGAGAGTGTGCTGAGTGGGTATGGAGAGACAAAGTGTGTAGATGGAGTGAGAAGGAGATGGAGTGGTGGGTGGCAAGAGAAAGTGGGTTGGGTAGGTGAGTGCAGAGGTGAGAGAGTCTACTGTGTGGGTGGGGGTCGAGAGAGAGAGACAGAGTGTGTGCTGAGCAGGTGGCAGGATAGAGAGAAGATGTAGGTACTGCAGAAAGAGGGCATCCAACTGGGCAGGGAGATGAGGGAAGAGGGGTGGGGGAGGGGGAAGAAGAAATGCTGGGCATGAAGAGAGACAGTAGGGGGATCCTGGGCACTGTGGACAGGGGGCAAAGAAAATAGGAAGCTGGGAAGAGGGTGAGGGGGGCGGTGTGCCAGAGCCACTGGCTGTAAAAAAGAGAGCATTGTGCTGGAGCCACTGCCGCTGCTTTTGCTGCTGCTAGGAGGTAGCACTGTGCTGGAGTTGCAGGCAGTAGGTAAGCTGAGGGTGGGGGTGAGGGCAAGAGTGAAGGTTCACCTAAGATACCTAACACCCTGGCATTAGCCTTGGCCATACCTGTCACTCTGGGCTACCCTTCTTGCTGCCTCACTTCTTACTCAACGCCTTTAGATTTTGGTGAAACTCGTCATGTTGCCTTACCCCTTACTCTATGCCTTATGGTGTTGATGCCACACTGTTGCTGGTGCCATTTTCCTTGGTCTTTTCATGTGAAAGCCCATCTTTGGCTAACCACTTAGTTCTCTTGGGGGCCAATGGCTAGCTCAAACTCTTTCACGTAGTTTCTTTCCCCAGGGCCTGGTTCTTTTATTGACAGAGAGAGAACGGCTCCTCCAGGGCCCTAGGTGGCAGATGTGATACTGTTTCTTTTCCCTGGGAGAGGTATGCTTCTCTTCCATTCGATGGACGTGAGTGCCAAAACAAATGACACAGAAGACTCTGGGTAAGTGTCCAAAAATAATTCTTACTGAAGTCTTATTCTGAATTGTAATTGGCACCAATCACATTAGTTCTTTTCCCACAGCTGGCTGTAATCTTACTTTCTGTGTCTGTGCAAGGATCTCTATCTCTTACAGGGCAAGGGACACCCTCACCATCCAGGGCTTGGATAAATGAGGATCCCAAGTGGGCAAGGGTATCCTGGTTTGGGCAGTAAAAAAATCCCCGCCAACTAGATAGAAAAAATGGAATAATACAGTTTCTGCACAAAATCTCAGACTTCTCTCTCCCAGGGACACTAGCACGTCCCTAGCGCCTCCTTTTGGCCCGGAGTGGCGGCTGTCAGTGTGTTTGACAGCCGACGCTCAATTTTGCCAGCGTCGGTTCTCGAGCCCACTGACAGCCACGGACTCGGAAACCGGACGCCGGCAAAATTGAGCATCCGGTTTTCGACCTGACAGCTGCGGGCCGACTTCAAATTTCTTTTTCTTTTTTTTTCACTTTTTTTTACCCTTCGGGACCTCCGACTTAATATCGCCATGATATTAAATTGGAGGGTGCACAGAAAAACAGTTTTTACTGCTTTTCTGTGCACTTTCCCGGTGCTGGAAGAAATTAGCGCCTACCTTTGGGTAGGCGCTAATTTATGAAAGCAAAATGTGCGGCTTGGCTGCACATTTTGTTTTCTGAATCGCTCGGGAATACCTAATAGGGCCATCAACATGCATTTGCATGTTGAGGGCGCTATTAGGTTCGGCGGGTTGGACGCGCGTTTTCGGACCCTTACTGAATAAGGGGTAAGGGAAAACGCACGTCCAATGGCAGGTTAACAGTGCGCTCCGTCGGAGCGCACTGTACTGTATCAGCCCGCAAGTGGGGGTCCTCAGTTGTAATTTGATATTGGTCTTTCTTGATCTCATATACTGTCTTGAATCTCATGATGGAAGGGATCCACTTGGAACATGCAGCTCTTGATGTTCCTCCAGTAGGGCAGGGAGAAGGACAGCAAAACTCTTCTTCCCAGTTCTTCTAACCAAAATATTATTTGCCCAAAAATGGATTCAAAACCCCAGAAAGTCCATACAGAGCATCACCACCATACCTCTGTCCTCGAGGAGGTTGCAGAGGGGCAGCTCTTCCCTATCCTGGGCCCTCCAGGGAGAGTTTTCCCCATGACCTCCCTCCAGGCAAACACCCAGGGGTCTCATAGGTTTCCTACAACAAAAGTTTCCAAAAGTCCCAAAAACCAATCTGAAAGCACACCAAACAACAAAGGAATGGACTGGAAGGCAGCTTCCCGAACTAGCCCAGTGACCTCAGGCACGTAGTACCTGAGGCCAAGGGTAAGCCTCAAAAATACAACATAGAAAAAACTCTAACCTCCTCGTAACTCCAAAACCAAACTGCACTGCCCCCACAGCTTTGAAGAGAAAGCTGCTTTTATTACATACTAGGGGGATGGCCATCCCAGCACCCTCGAAGGGAGGGGCTGCCTATGAATGGTACCTCCCCCTAATTATCAACTCTTACTACACTAGCTGGAAGAAGTTCGCCCAGGCTTTAATGATAATGTGCCCAGAGGGCCATTACACATTTCACTGTTTGTGCAGCTTTGCTCCTTGGAGTGTTCATACCATTGTTTGTGCTGCTTTCTCCATGTTTTGAAGGCTTGAGGTGTTTATGCCAAAGTCTGTGTCACTTTTGCCACTTTCAAGGTACATTGAGATGTTTGTGCAACTGTTCAGCCATTTTGCCCCTCTCAATTCATGTCCTTAAGCAATCCCACACTCAGCGTGCACAAATCAAATTACTCATCTTTGATGAGCTTAGCAGTGAATCTTGAAGTCTGACAAATGATATTCATCTTTGTCATGACCAAGGGAATAATACAGAGATGAATATCATTTGTCAATCTTCAAGATTCACTGCTAAGCTCATCAAAGATGCATGCACTTTTTATTTGTGGGCCCTGAGTGTGGGATTGTTTGAGGACTAGGACTAAGATACATTTTTCTATAACACGAGTTGTCTTACATGCATTTAAAAGAATACAAAAAAACAAATTAATGTTGACCTGTACATAGTAAAATATTACATCCTGGTGCTACATTGGAGCCAAAACTTTCCAGTTGTGGTTTATTGACTATTTGGCACACTGAATCTATGAAACCGTGTCTTACTTATTATATGTGTTTCTAGCATTGAGAAGTATTTTTTAATTTCCACTTTAGGTTGCAGTGACACTTCCTTGTTATTGTTCCTCATTTTTGTTGTTTATAATACTTTAGGGCCCATGCCTAGGGTGTTCAGTTTGTTTATAATTCCCCTATGTAGATGTAACCCACTTTTGGTTTAATGACTGAATGTAGGGGCCGAAGAATCCCAGGATACATTCACTGGCCCGGACTGCTTACTCGTTTCTCCAATTACTCTGCAGTAGTCAGCCAGTGGGAAGTCAAGGTCCAGTCGGCAGGGAGGATGACAAGCCTCCGTGGCTCGAGGTTCTTAGGGGGTGGGTACCTTTGTACAGCCTCTTCCACCACTCAACCACTCTCCCAATTGTACTCACATTTGCAGATCTTAGCAGTTCAGTAGGCTGGTTCTCTAGCTGGAAGAAAGCAGGCAAAGACTTGTAATGCTGTTAAAAAAAAATAGCTTACTGTAACTTAAAAAGTAGAATCCAAGCAAAAATGGCAAAAATCATCATAAGGAAAATAAGAATCATTACTCCAAGTGCTACAGTCTCTTTCTCCATGTTTAGCCTCTGAATGAATGTCCAGTCCCTATGATAGGAAAGAAAAACTTCTCTTCTCCACAATTGGCAGGGAGATGGTGGAGGAAAAATATCTCCCTCCAAACAAAAAAGAAAAAACCCTCTTCAAAAACAGTCTTCTAAAAATCAGTTCTTATTCTTGGGAAAGCACACACTCCATTTTTACTGGGTGGAAGGCGATGCGATATCCTGGATCTTGATGACTCTGCTTTAACTGGACACAGAACACAAGCAGGCCTGGATTTGTCAATAGGCACACTAGGCCTATGCCTAAGGTGGCAAAAATCTGGGGAACAGCAGGCTGGCTGAAGATTTACTACCTCTCAACTGTGCTGAATCTCACTCAGCAGAGAGCATCACTCTGTTTCCTGATCCAGCCCCGCCCCTCCAGACAACATGCAGAGAACAGGAGAGGAAAGGGATCAAACCTGCAGCAGACAGCAAAGGGGATCATTTTGGGGAGATTAGGAGGGGCTGAGTAGAGATAAATGGAGGTGGGAAGAGAGGCTGTAGAATGAGAGGGATCTGCTGGGAGTGTATGTCTGTGTGTGTGAGAGAGGGGAACAAGGGTAAGAGGCAGTTTTTGTGTCTGAGAGAAGGGATTGGTGCCAAGTGTGTATGTGTATGTCATATTGGGTGGGATGTTAAAGAGGAGATGCAAGGAGGAGCAGGACCGAACATGGTAGGGACACCTCCTTCCTCACCTCTCCACCCACTGCAATTCCCTTGATCTTGGATTCTATCCCCCAGATTCAACTCTCCCTTTTCCCCAGATCCTGGAGTCCACTTCCCAACCCTTCCTACTCCTTCCTTTCCTTTCTCAATACAAGACTCTCCCTCTTTCCCTCCTCTTCCCCATCTCCTATCTTCCCCATCCCTAGACATTTTTCCTTCTCAGGCTCCTCACCCTTTCTCTTCTTCCTTCCTGATCCTCCTCTCTTTCTCTCCCCATCTCTGAGACCTATTATTGTACTGATACTTGAAATCACTTTTCTTCATCAATAAAAATAAAATTAATTATACTAATAAATATACTTTAAAATGAATTTATTTTTATATGTAATTCAAAAGATGGAAATGTTTGCCAATTTGCTTTAGAATTTTTTAAATTTTTGCTGCAGAATCTACCCATGAGCTGCCACAGAAAATTAGGGGACTGTGCCTTAGACCTTCTTTTCCCTGTTGTCCAAACTTGGGAGGAAAGGGGAGTAATGGGGGCGACATCACCAACAGTGCTTAGGGGTGCCAAAATACGAAATCTGTCTGTGAACACAAGAGCCAAAATCCAGTCCCCTCAGACAGGGGGTTAACCCTTCTGAGCTGGGAGCTGGTCAGAAAAAATAACCAACTCTCTTAAAGTCCAAAAATCTTCTTCTTCTCTTCTTCCACAAGTCAGACCCCTCTAGGTCTGTGAAAGCTCTAGCAGGGCTTCTGTACTTGAAAAAATTCCATTTTTACAGGCTGTGGGGCCTATGGGGATCCACCAAAACACCACTTCTCTCCAAAAGTAATCTAACTCCAACCAAAAGCTACATCCAGCCATGCTTTGAGCTTGCTCTACCAAAGTTATATAAGGGAGCACTGACCAATCCCAAAACAGGGGGACGTGCCAACACCTGGGGAGGCTCAAAAAATCTCCCACAGATAAAAAGAGGGAAAATATTCAGTAAGGAACCGCATGGTGTAATGTAGATCTGGAGCCACACTGGAGGAGCTATGCTGGCTCATGAAGAACTGGGGAAATACAGGTTTAGTAGCATTGCAGGGCGCTGTGGGCAGGGTTAGATCCAGCCAGACTCCCATGGGCCGAGGGTAACCACTGATGATTTCAGCTCCCCTGAAGCAGTCACTATATGTGCCGAAACATTGTCAGTGTTTGGTTGCTTGGGCTTCTTTTGAGCATTTCGATATTTGTAGAAATGTCTGTGATTATAAGAGCAGCATTTTAAAGACGTTGTATTGCTGAGTACACACACACAGTATGTAATGTGTTTGAGTAAGGACACATTTTAGTTAAAATTATTATTTATTTTTTTTGCAATAAAGTTAGTGTCAATATTTTTGCATTTAAGAATATAATAGGTAAGAAATTTTATTATTAGGAAAAGTAAATGAGGTTAACTTTATGCTCAATTGAATGATGCTGGTTGAAGCCTATTGCGGGCAAGAGCCTGTGGATTATATTTCTGAGCATTTTTAATCTGATACTTTTCCTTTTTAATTGAGTTGGGCTGGTCCTCTATTTGTTTTTTTTGTTTTTCTGATATTGGAAGGATTTTGGAGCTCAGTATATTTGTGACTGAAATGGACTAGTACATTGATGGAGCTCCACCCAAACACTCCATGGAGGGATTTTCCTCCAAGAATTCAAAAATATGTTTTCCGACCCTCACCAATAACATACAGCAGAATTGGGGCTACTGCGATTATGGTAGGGAATGGGCTCTGTTTTGTCCTATGCCACTCGTTTTCATCAACTTCAGGCGATGTGGGTTGGGGCAAAGAGCCAGTGTGGCACCATTTCTGATTAGAACTAATGGAGGAAATTAAAGGCAAACTGGCCCAGACTAAGCCCCCTTTTACCTTGGAGGAGTTAATTAATTAATATCTTTATACGTATCGACACCCGATTGGGAGAGTGGCAAGGGGAAAGGCAAAAGATCTTAAGCAGGTCATACCTCCCCCTGAAGAATTCTTCTGTAGAAGCCAATGGACAAGATGCACCAGAGCTGATGCAAGTCTGTACAACTCCCTCATGGGGTCCGACTGCAGGCAGCGAGACACAACAGCCACAATCACGGCCCTGTTCCTGCTGTCTTGACTGTGGAAACTTAGGACATTTTGTGGAATGATGCCCCTACTGGAGCACCTTTCCAAAAAATAATTTGACCACCCGAAGAGAGAGTCCTTGAAGATCTGGTGACCTATAGGAGAGAACCTATTCTTGAAACAGTGGAGGCAGAGATCGGGTAAAACTTATTGCTTCCGCAGTACAATTATAAGTGGCCAAGTCCGATAGTTAGAGCATTTTAAACAGACAGAACAAGTGATGCAAATTCAAAAAGCCTGTATTCAGGAAATAGGGGAAAGAGGTAAAGTCACTAACTTCCTGAATGGATAAGCTGGATACAGTGGTTCTACCAGTCATAGCCAATCTGGATGAAATAGTCTGTTATAGACAGAAAGATGTGTGGGCAGTATTCCAAGGCCTGCAAGAAGGGTGGCTATCAGAGCCTGAAGAGGTTACTACAGGAGACTTTTCAAGTACAAACTTTCCAGGAGGAGCCTTTATGAGGGTAAAAAAAAAAAGTTTGCCAAGAAGAGGCCAGTCATACTGGGAAAAAAACACTAACATGAATTTCCAGCATGGAGTCATTGTGAGACCCATCCGACCAGTGAAGGAATGGTCCCTACTACTCCTCCTTAACCTGTGCAGGATCAGGCTAGATGCCTGGTCCACCTTAAATCCCACACAGGGAGAGAGCTCTGTGGGTGGGACCCCCGCTGGGAAGGTTAAGAGGCAAGAGCCCAGCTGGGATCAGAAGGTCCAGCCCAAGTCTCCAGGAATAGGCAGCTCCTGAATACATCACTGTCCTAACTAAAGCTGAGTATTGACTGTTGGAGTGAAGCAGTCTATGTACAGAAAGCAGCTCCTGAGTACATTGCTGTCCTAACTGAAGCTGTGAGTGATACTGTTGGAGGTAAACAGTTATATGCTGATAAGAATGACTAAAGTATATTTGTTAAGAAAAAAAGCTGGAATCAGCATGGTTCCTGCTTCCAGTCTAAGAAAGTTGCTGGGTCATTCCACATATGGTGTCCATTTGGGGATTTCTCTCCACTTTGAGAACAGAGAGAAACTCCAAGTGGAGGAGCAAAGAGAAGGAAAGTAAGTTTGTTGTGTGTGTGTGTGTGGGGCCTGCCAAAGAAGCAGTTTTGGAGGCCCAGCGGTGCTGCTAACCTTGTATACAGAGCACTGTGAAGCGTTTTAAAAGGGTGTGGCTCAGGGGGCACACAGAAGTCAAACAGTTGCAAATGTTAGCCCTGGGTGGGATGGATCCTTTCGCACCCAGGAGCACATAGAAGAAAGAAAACCCCTTTCTGCACCCCACTCCTTAATATTTCTCAGCCTCTCACTCGCCCACCATAAAGCTTTACTTCCTGAGTGCCAGGATTCCAATTGCGGGGGATGAATGGTAGTTCTTATACCCATTTTTTTGCAATATCAGCCCTTCTCCATCCTGTGTACACAGTGCTGCTGCTTAACACTGTCTCTGTATCCAATAAACACACAATGAGAAGAATGGTAGTTTCCAACTTCTTTACTGATAGTTGATTGGATGACTGAATGATATTTGCAGTTCAGTTTGTTTCTTAGGTCCAGATCAATAAATAATAAGAGAGATGAAAGATATAATAAAATCATTACTCCACTACCTTAGCAAAGTCTCAACTTATACTGGAAGTTCTGTATTTGTATGGAATTCCTTTTCTCCAATTTCAACAGATACAAAATTCCTTTAGATTGAAATTAGTTCAATCTTTCTTCAATCCCCAATTTAATTCTCAGCTCTTCCCACTGAACGTGGTTAGTGTGTATGTATAAAGTATCAGAACTTTGTCCCAGATTTAATACTTTCCCAGAATCCTCTTGAATGAACTCATTAGGCAGTTCCTGGTGGGCAACTCACTCCCTCCTTATATAATTCTTCACACAGCAGCAGCAAAGCTCTTGTTACCTTTACTTTGTATCCTTTAGTTTTCTTCCTTTAGTGCACTTCACTGGGATCCTTTCCTTCAGATGAATCTCTCCACACTTCTGTTTCTTTCAGGATGAAAGTCTGTACTTTGTAATTGGTTTGGTTTACTGAGTCCTGGGTACCAAGGGCTATCACCTTCAAGTGGAATAAAAATATTGTTTTGAACCCCAAAAGGGAAAAATCAAGCCAGAAGCAGGAAGGGTGAAATAAAACAGAGGAGAGAGTGCAAAAAGACAGTTAATTAAAAAATATACTTTCTCTGCATTGGGCAACCAGACAGCTTTATCCTCTGGAAGAGAGAGAGAAATCTATCAGAATCTTCTTTAACACATAATCTAACCTTACACAGCAGATGCCCCAATCCACAGTGAAGGGGTACTAAGGCTCTCACAGGGAATTTCTCAAATTGGCTGAAAAGAGTCCAAAAAGAAGCTTAAAGGCTGGATAAGCCAACAGGAGGTTGACTCCTAAATGGGGAAATGTCTTACTCCTTTCCCACAACTTAAGAAAAATTATCAAGCAATAGAATGAAAGCAACCTGCTTCCACAGAAGTTGAACTAAATCTCCATAAGGACAGATGGTGCTTTGAGATGATAAACCACTAGGTGACATCATCTGCTATTCCCACATTTGGGGGGGGGGGGGGGGGGGGGGCAGAACCCAAATCTGTCTCACTTATTTCTACACAGAATCTCCCCAGTCAATTGGTACACTCGGACTCCTTTTAGTTAAGGAAACCAAAGTTTCCCTACGCAAATTTTTCTGTTCAAATTCAGAGAATTGAGCAAGAGGGCCTGTAGCTCTAGGCAAAGTATAGAGCGCAAGAGTGCACAGAGCACTGAAGACTTTGGGGCCGATGCAATACAGTGTGCTCAGCCGAGCGCACTGTATAACCCACAGTCGGATGTGGGATAAATAGGAGCTAATCCAGCCACTAATGCAATAGGGGGATTAGCGCCTATTTAACGTGCGTCCGACATGGAATGAATGAGATAGCACTCATCACATGCAAATGCTTGTGAATGAGCCTATTATTCATTCACTCCGCAAGCAAAAAGATAAATGTGCGTTTCAGACGCACATTTATCGCTCAGATATTAATGCCTGCCTGGAGCGGGCTAGGAGTCCATCCTAGCTTGATGGACTCTCTACCTGGGTAACATCAAGCTAGGTGGAGAGAACATTGCCCAAATCTCATCTTGGAGTGAGTTCCCTCACTCCAAAGGTCATCAAATCTTCACAAGAGATCACTGTTCTGTTCGTACGTGTCACGTAGAATGTCAAAGTGGCCCCTAACCCCCCATACACCCATACCTAAACCCCACCTCGAGTTACTAGGTGGGCCTACCATAGGGATACAAATACCTACCTATGGGGATGACATTATGGCCAGGTGCTCTCTCTCTCTCTCTCTCTCTCTCTCTCTCTCTCTCTCTCTCTCTCTCTCCCCCTCCCCACCTCAAATAGGCCTTATGGGAGACATTGCAAAAGGCAATGAAACCTTGTCACACATACAAAAATACTTTATCACATTTTGATAAATGACCCCCTAAGTTTGCTGAATGGATAGAGAAGGAAATAGTATTCTCTGTCATACAGGATTTAACTATAGGGCAAGACCCTAAGGGAGTTAGAGAAAGGAAAAGAAGGAACTCCCCAGTCAATTGGCAGAGACCTTATGGGAAAAAGTAAGGCTGGTGTTTCAAATGGAGGAGGCTCTGAGTCAGTTGGAATCTGAAAGGAAACAGCAGGGGCAGTTAACCCAGTGTCTGTTTTCACTAACCAGCATAAGGTAATTTCTGAAAAGGTAGAAAAACATGAAGGAAAGATGCAGGAATGTCAAGCTAAATTCAGGAGAGCAAAAGAGCCCAAACAGAGTTGAAGGAAAGGGTATGTCAGCTTTCTGAAGAGCTAGAAGCAATGAGGGCCAGGAAAGATGAAGAAACTCTACTGAAGAACAGGTACATGAGCTGCAAGTCCAGACAGCAGAAGTACAAGAAACTTTGGAAGAAGGGAATGTTTCCTGCAAAAGAGCTGAAGATCAGGAGAAAAACCTGCATTAGCAGCTGGTGACCCTGAAGCTAGAACTAAAGGGGAGTGAGCAAGCTAAGACTGAGTTTGCAGAAGAAGTTGCTCAATTAAAGGAAGAAGTATGGCAGCTAAAAAAGCAAGTCAGGTTTGTGGAGCCAGAGAACCAACTCCCCGAAATCCAGGCTGCTCAGAGAACTAAATGGCTACAGCTGTTGGCTGAAATACATAAGATTGCAGCAGAGCTGACCCAAGTGGAAATTGATTCATGTAGTAGACTGTGGATGGACACTGGACAAAGGGCATAGTGAGTGGAAGAGGTAATTAGAGATTGGTTAAGGCTGTTTCTATTGAAAGAAGGAGGACATGACCCTGGAGCTGCTAACCGGAAGTTAGCTAGCAAGATGCCAGAAGGAAGGTATTGGGGAATCAAGTCACTTCCGTGGATGGGATCCATGGTGAATATGGACACTTGCTTCAATGGGTTCAAGCTGAGGGGGAGGGAATGTGAAGGAGTAGTCATACTACCCCTCCTTAATCTGTGCGGAATCAGGCTAGATGCCTGGCCCACCTTAAATTTCATAGAGGGAGAGAAATCTGTGGGTGGGACCATGCTGGGCAGGAAGAGTTCTGTGGTTGGGTACTACTGGGCAGGTTAAGAGGCAGAGCCCAGCTGAGACAAGTAGGCCCGGCCCAGGTCTCCAGGAGAAGGCAGCTCCTGAATACATCGCTTTCCTTACTAAAGCTAAGTATAGATTGCTGGAGGAAAGCAGTCTGTGTACAGGAGAAGGCAGCCATCCTAACTGAAGCTTTGAGTAATACTGCTGGAAGTAAGCAGTTGTATGCTGATAAGAGTAATTAAAGTATATTTGTTAAGAATAAAGACTGGAATCAGCATGGTTCCTGCCTCCAGCCTAAGAAAGGTACTCGGTCATCTCACATGAGGAAGAGTTAAGTTACACTGAGACGAATTCAGAGGATGGATTATCAGACCCTATTCCCCTCAAGGTCAACTGTGCTAGATGGACAGCGGGACCACCCTTGCATCCATATAATGTGCTATCTGAAGACGAATGAGAATTTGCTATTTTGACTTCTTTTTTGCTTCCTACCCAAAGTCCATAAAAGTTGCATTCCCCCATATCATAGGAGGGCTGGAAGGGAAGAAGCAATCACTGGCTATGGGTGCAAAGTGAGGGTACCCTGGAGACCCTTCTATTGAAGGGGGGAATTCTGTAAGGAACTGCAAGGTTTTGAACCTCTAGTCGTGTGTGATGTGGGTCCAGAACCCGGCTGGAGAGGCTATGCTGGCTCATGAGAAATTGGGGAAGAGGGTTTAGTAGCATCCCGGATACTGTGGGCAGGACTATTTATTTATTTATTTATTTATTTATTTACTTACTTATACATTTTTATATACAGACATTAGATCAGTGATGTCACATCGGTTTATAGAAGAACAGAACTAAAATAAGCGGGGGGGGGGGGGTGTTCTTATTTCTTACAATGAAACATAATAAACATAACTAGACTAGGTCCAGCCAGACTCCCACTGGCTATGAGTAAACTCACCTGGTTACACAGCTGTACTTAAATAGTAGCCTGCAGGGAGGTGCCGTTACAGGCACAATGTCTCCCAAGAAATTGCAGTGGACTTTGAGTTAATATAGCACCAGAAGGACTGCTAGCTGTTCCAGATCTCTCCCTCTTTACTTTTGGGTAAATGAATCTATATCTTTTCTTCTTTGGTTATTCTCTCCTGCAGCCATAAGTCAGGAAATGTCTGTTTTGTTTTTGCTTTGGTTGCCTGCATTAAAGAATCAGTGCATATACAGCTATTGCTGCTCTCCTTTTTTCCCTGACAAAATTCCATTAATTTACTCACCACAGAGGTCAAACTAACCAGACTGTATTTCTCAGACTCCTCCTTACTTCCACTTTTGTGAAGAGAAACCATATCTGCTTATCTCTAGTCCCTTGGAACTATTTATTTATTTATTTATTTATTTATTTATTTATTTATTTAAATCTTTTCTATACCATCGTTAAGAAGGATCCGTCACAACGGTTTACAATAGGGCACATAAAATAAGGATGCTGAGATATATTAATTTACACAAGTGCCGTAGAGATTCGGTACATAGTTTTCTAAATGATATAATTGGTTTGTGATACAGTACTGTCCAGGAAATATCAGTTTAAAAACAATTCTAACTTTATAAGTGTTAATTTATCTTCTGGTGAAGAACGAGAAGGTAGAGTAAAAACAGATAGAAATATAACTACTCCTGATTCAGAAGAAGCATTGAAAAGGTCAGAAGAGTGAAGCTGATAGAACTCTGTTTCCATCTGACCTCATTGCTTTACCTATTTTTAGTTTTTCTAGCTCCTTGAAAACACAACCTTCTACAAATTGATTGAGGTCTACTTCATTTCTATTCCTATTTATGGTCCTATTCGAAAGAAGACCTGGAATAGGATCACAAAAACATTTACATATTTGCCCTTTCACCTTTGAGTATTACAATCCTGTTTTAATTCTTCCTTCTATTGAATCTTGTCCTTTTCTTTTAGGGGCGGATTTTAAAAGCCCTGCTCGCGTAAATCCGCCCGGATTTACGCGAGCAGGGCCTTGTGCGCCGGCGTGCCTATTTTCCATAGGCCGCCGGTGCGCGCAGAGCCCCGGGACTCACGTAAGTCCCGGGGTTTTTTGAGGGGGGCATGTCAGGGGCGTGTCGGGGGCGGGGCCGATCGGCGCGGCATTTTGGGGGCGGGACGCGGCGTTTCGGGGCGGGCCCGGGGGCGTGGTTTCGGGCCGGGGTGGTCCAGGGGCATGGCCGCGCCCTCCGGAACCACCCCCGGATCGCGTCTCCGCGCGCCAGCAGCCTGCTGGCGCGCGTGGATTTACGTCTCCCTCCGGGAGGCGTAAATCCAGGGATAAAGGTGGGGGGGGGTTTAGATAGGGCCGGGGGGGGTGAGTTAGGTAGAGGAAGGGAGGGGAATGTGAGGGGAGGGCGAAAGGGAGTTCCCTCTGAGGCCGCTCCGATTTCGGAGCGGCCTCGGAGGGAACGGAGACAGGCTGCGCAGCTCGGCGCGCGCTGGCTGCCCAAAATCGGCAGCCTTGCGCGCGCCGATCCTGGATTTTAGCAGATACGCGCGGCTACGCGCGTATCTACTAAAATCCAGCGTACTTTTGTTGGCGCCTGGTGCGCCAACAAAAGTACGTGCTCGCGCTGTTTTATAAAATCTACCCCTTACTGTATTAGCTATTTTTAATTCCTTTTGCACCTTTGCTCTCATGTCTACTTTCCCAGCTTGTCTAAGCTCTCCCAGATATTGTGGACTGTCTTCTTCTTTCTGTGATTTCTTGTAGTTTATGAACACTAACCTTTTTTTCCCTTAGCTTTTCAGCCAGTTCCTTAGAAAACCAAAGTAGTCTTCTTTTTCTCTTACCTCTTTGCCTTTCCTAATAAGGCATACCGCATTCAGTTTCTCAGTTCATTGCCCATTTCTTTAAATTTTTATTTAAGTCTGCAGTTTAGCACGAGGGTTAAGAAGAGGAAGGGGAAGTTGGTGACTCATCCTGCAGTGGTGTCTTTACTAGTGACAAAAGGTCCCATAAACTCCTTTTTGGTGAAGGTTCGTGGGGGGGGGGGGGGGGGGGGGGGGCAGAGAGATTCCCCTGTCACCTCCAGAGTCCAATGATTTTTGAGTCTGTAGAACTTGCCACAGAATGAGCCTCCAGGATGAGGCAGAGTCAGGTACCATTGTATGACATCATACAATGCCTCTGGCTGCAGGCAGTGCGCCTGGGGAGCAGAATGGGTGGTGAGTTTTCTGGGTCTGCTGGAGGTGTGGATGAACAGGGAACTGGAATTGCCTGTGGTGATCAAGACACCCTTCCTGCAGCACAGGTACTTTGTACTGCTTCAGGGAATCTGCAGGGGCTTCAGTTTGGTGAGAAACCCCCCCACCCACCTTTGCTCTAGATGCAATATGGGAAGCAATTGAAGAGCTGGGCAAGGATTTTATAGCAGAAGTATCCCTGGTAGTGGAGAAGAATGTGACTTTGGAGAACCAGATGCAGTCTTTTGATGGTGCTAGGGTGGGTACTGTGGAATATTTGTCCAATTTTGCAACCAAAGTAAGCCAGGTAGGGGCCACACAGGAGGCCATTATCAAAGTCAACACTTATTTAATGTCCAGATTGGAAAATATTGAGAATATTGTGAGACAGCATAACTTTCATTTTATACATTTTCCTAAATTACTTATACTGTCAGTTACTAAGATGATTAAATAGTTCTTGTTGGAAGTACTCAAAATAGCAGAACAATTAATACCACCAGTTGCAAGAGTTTATTATCTTCCTCGTTTTAAGAAAAGAACAATGATCCCCTTCGGGATGAGATTTCTCAGATTTCTGATGATAGTTTGGACATAATTAAAGTTCTGGAAACAACTGATAGTGACTGGCTACGCCCTTTACTCTCATTATCTCCTTGGTATTGGATCCTGATAGAGACTGATTTCTTAGGCAGTTTTTTTTTTTTAAACATCAGAGTGAAATTTTTCTTCAGTATAAGGTTAGGCTCTTTCCTGATGTGACTAAAAGAAGAAGGAGTTTTTACTGATGAGCCCTAGAGTGTTGCAATCAGGTGCTCAATTTTTTCTCTCCTTTCCCTGTTAATGTTTATAAGGATGTTTCTTACATTTTTGTTAAGCCATCCCAATTAAACCTTTATTTTTTGAGTGATACCTTGACTCTGCTCTTATGTTCTCCAATAATACAAATCATGATGCCTAGTTAGGATTTCTGTTTATTTTATATTGTTTGTCTTTAGATTGTGGTAATAACATCCCCCTTATGGTAGACTAGAGAATGAAGCTATATTTGTTTATTATTAAATACACTTTATTGTATTATGTTGATTTCTAAAATATAATTTATTGTTTTCCCCTCAAGATTATCTTGAAGTATGAACAATTACAATTTTCTATAAATTAAAAAAAAAAAAAAAGATTTGTTGCCCTTCCAATATCTCCTTTTAGTTTTGCTCACTGCTCTTCTACTTCCCCTAGCTTATCTCTTCCAGCTATTGCCTTCTTGAGATACTCCCACATCTTAACAAAATTAGTTTTCCTGAAGTCTATGGCCCTCACCTTTGAATGAATCACCACTTCCTATGCTCTAATACTAAACTACACTATCTGGTGATCACTGGATCCCAGCTGCTCCCATGAGCTCAGAAACACTCTATCCATTTATAAGCTTTAGGTTTAGTATCACCCATCATGTTGGTTCTGTTTTTGCATTCATCTCCTTTGTATTAACCTGCGGTAAGATTTTCAAGTAACAAAAAAATCTCACCAGCTAGAAAGTGGCATTAATTATATCTTGCAGATCCCTGTATTTATCCATAGGGCAAAAATTGGCCAATTTACTGTAGGCCAGCCATGGTAACCTTCCAAATTTGCCACACTTTGTTATATCGGTCCTTTTATCTCTCACAATGCCTATGTAAAAGAAGATTTTGGGTGCAGACAGCAAAGAAAAATATCATAAACTGATTGTTCATGGTACTAGCAACCACTTGCTTAGAGCCCTTGACAGAGCTCTCTCAAGCACATCCAGTATTTTTCCAATTCACATTAGACTCTTATTTTCTGTACTGCAAGCCAAATGATACAAGGACTGCATGTTTCATTGTTACTGTGACTTGATTAAGACCTTGACATTCACTTTTAACCCTTTTGCAAATAAAAGATTGTAATTTGGATTGAAAAAGTACATGATGTCCTTTCTTTGTACAGATCTAGGAGTATATGCCTCCAGCCTGCTTCTATAAATGAGCTGTTTTCTCTCGCTTTATTTTATCTTTATAGTGGAGTGTTATCTGTATAGTGGAGTATTAATTCTGATAAAAGTTGCCAGTTTAGGCACCCGAAAAGAGAGTGCCCCGTTCTCGATAAAACAGAAAGATCCCAACCATTTAAAGTAATATTTTCCCATTCTGTTCCATCAATCCGTTCTGTATTTAATAAGAGAATTAAATTCTCATCCCATTTAAATGCCAGCCTCCCTGCTAAGACTGCTAGCTAGGATTCCAGTTATTACCAAATGACATGAATATTTGAGTGAAAGTACATGGACTGAGATCACCAACCCTTTCCACTTAGGACATCAAATAACACTGATCTCCAGGGATCCAAGCACATGACCTGTATTAAATCAAGAAATAAGGATGTTTGGTCTGGGTAGCCCATGTCCAGCACTTGAAATGCCAGGATATAAATGAAAAGCACAAGGCAGGTTGGCGAATTGCCTTCTCACATTAAAAAGAGTTTTATGGCCGGTAACCTCCTCTTTGGACCTCCAGCCTGAAGGCTAGGTTCAAGGGAGGAGGTATAGAATTGATAGGAACAGTAATAATGCTAGTGTTAATGATAATGCCAAAAAATACTGTTATCAATGTGAGTGGACTTTACGCTGAGTTTATACCAACTAGGCAGGTACAGAAATTTCAGCATGATCTATCTACTCTGAAGTGTGATAAAATGCTTAGAAAAAGAAAAGGGCACAGTATTTTAATTATGAAATGGAGCTTATTTTTACTACATATTCATTTATCAGAGTTTGTTACAGTTTTAGTACAGTGCAGCCAAATTATGAAAGGATCTGCTTTTGGTTGCCATGCTATATGAACAAATCAGTCTTCCCTTTGGACCTCATCTCTGACCAATCAATCACATGGCACATTTTCTGTTTGCCAATTTAGAAATATATATATGAGTTATTCAGAATCTGCTTTATGCCTTGGTTCTGCTTATTAGAGCAGGTTGTGTTTCAGTACTTTCCAGTAAGCTGCAAAAAAAAAAAAAGTGGATGAGCCTACAGCATTTCTTTTCATTTGCAGGCTTTTTTCACAATCTCATTACTGAATTATCCTGCTTGGAGGTACAGTGATCTCTTCAGTTGTTCTGGAACAAGCCAGTCCTGTCACATGTCTGTTTTGTTATTTTTAACTCTATGCAGGCACAGAGTACTGAAAAGCAAAAGATGTAGACTCGTGAGCTATTTCTTTTGAAGCAGGCTATGATAGTCCTGGTACTGGTATTATTTTAGCATAATGAATGTTGTCTTTCTCCAATAAAAAAAAAGCTTTCTAAAGGAGATATGGTGTGCTGCAATCCCTGTTTGAAACATAAGAACATAAGATATGCCATACTGTGTCAGACCAAGGGTCCATCAAGCCCAGTATCCTGTTTCCAACAGTGGCCAATCCAGGCTGCAAGTACCTGTCAAGTACCCAAACATTACATAGATAACAAGCTACTATTGCTTATTAATTACCGTCATAGAGGTTTATGGATTTATCCTCTAGGAACTTATCCAAACCTTTTTTAAACCCAGTTACACTAACTGCTGTAACCACATCCTCTGGCAATGAATTCCAGAGCTTAACTATGTGCTGAGTGAAAAAGAATGTTCTTCAATTTGTTTTAAATGAGCTACTTGCTAATTTCATGGAGTGCCCCCTGGTCCTTCTATTATCTGAGAGAATAAATAACCGATTTACATTAATTTGTTCAAGTCCTTTCATGATTTTGTAGACTTCTATCATATCCCCCCTCAGTCGTCTCTTCTCCAAATTGAACAGCCCTGTTATAAATGAACCGCCTTGCCTGACTTCCCTCTGGCCTTGGTTCTTCCATTTATTTTTTCTTGCAGAGAAAGGTTTTACTTTTAGCTGCTGAGGGAAGGGCATTTTTCAGCCTGGGAAATGTACCCGGGTAACTGCTTAGTTTCTCAGGCAAATTCCTTTGAAAAAAAACTTTCCCAAGTAATTATAAAATGCAGTATGTCAGCTGCAAGTGCTAGAACAAACCCCTTGACAATGAAAACCTGCTGGGACCTGTGGGTGAAAACAAAAATCTTTAAAAGATATTTTATTTTGTCTAATATTGTGTAAAAGTCACAGTTACTTTTGATTCAGGTCATCCAACACAAGATGGTGCAATAATCTCAACAGAATTTGCTACTGTGGGGATTAATAATAATGCAGAATTCAGTTTCTTATATTTAATTTCTCATGATGTCGACATCCATTACAACAATAGCACTGCAGGAGAACAGATGTTTCACCCAAGGTTGGATGATTATTTCAGTGCCAGAACACTGCATACCTGCTACTATAAAAGAAGAATGATACAATAGCATCTTTTAATACCCAAACATGGCAGGGTAATTAGAAGAAAAGGATGTGTGTTTGTGTGTGTGTGTGCACCCATGTTAGGCGATGGGGTGAGGGGTAGAGTTGGCTGTGACTTTAAACATGGGAACTTGTAAGCGTCTCTATCTAGAATGGTAGAAGACCGAAGAGGGAAGAAAACGAGCTGACTTTGGATATAGAGTATGCAGTCAGGCTTATATGGCTGACAGCCTGGATATTTCCTTAGCTGAAGCAATGCAGACCGGAATAAGCTAGGCAGACCACCTGGACAATTGGTCCTTCCCTGCCTACATCTCCTGTATGTTGCTTCTCACTTTTCTTTTTCTTTCTTTTTCTCTTTGCTGCCCTTTTATATGATCCTTCCTTTAAAGAAAAGAATCATGCTTACTTCACTGAGTCTCAGAGAGATTTACAAAACAGAGAAACAGGCGCAGCCATCTGTGCAGTGGAATGGAGACTACAAAACCAATGGAGGAGACATTGCCAGGGCCTGAGGGGGCAAAGGAAGAAAGAAAGAATATAAGCATACAGTGATAAAATAATTGGCTAAAGTTCAGAAAAATGTACAAGAGATTTTGTCTCACAACAGGAGTGGTGAACTGCATTTCCTGTTCAGCAGTACAATGTCTCTCATTCTAATTCCTTTGCAGCGCTTATAATACTTCCATTATGCATTAAAAACAGAATTGTAAATGTCACAGTGTATGGAATAAATCTATGAATTAATAATACAGTGCTATGGAGAATCTGGAGCCAGCTGCATTGTAAGCTTCAAACAGATGTTTGCAAAGAATAACATTCACAATCCAGGGCAAATGTTACTTGGTATTGAATTTTCTTCTTGTCAATGTTCCACTAGGCTGGACCAGAATGTATATTTTTAGTTTGTCCAGGCAACAGTCAGCATGGATGAATAATTCTTTAATTTGTTCTTTGACAATCAGTTTACATTTTGAAACCTGTTTTGGCCATTCCAAAACTTGGTGACTTCTTTGGCCTTCTGGCACTATAATATTCCAGCTTTTCAGGTAAATAAAAAATTGAAAAGAATACATTTTGCCATATTGTGATACCTTTTATTGGACTAATATGATGATACTGAATACGTAAGCTTTTAAGATCACAAAGACCCCATTAGCTCTGCTAAATTCCAGATCAATGAAACATCCTAGGAACTCTATGGTTCCACAATGATTTTCTTTTCTTAAAACAGCAATCCTGCCAATTTGAACAAGCCTGGCGGAAACAGAAAACAAACATGAACTTCTCTATCTGCAAAGTGCATGTGAAGAATTATAAAGCAGCCATTCACCACATAAAAAAGATCTACATGTCCAAATAGCTAGAACTCTGTATGAACCATCCGAGTAAACTGTTTGAACTAGTTCAGATGCTATCCAAAACTGTTTCTCAAACCACTTTCATTTCCGCAGAGGGCCACACATCAGAGGACTTCATCAAATTCTTCATGGATAAGATACTAGCGAGGCTTTCCTCTTTTGACAACTCTTCCTCCTTCACACTTCCCTTAATAACACATCTTCTCTAGCCACAGGAACATCTCAACTCCTAACACCACCACGATAGCTGACTTCAGAACCATCAGCTCTAAAGAGATGGAAAATATCCTCCAGAAAATTAACCAGTTCCTCAGCCCACTAAGCCCAATTCTCCCAGGGTCCATTTGCAACCAAAAGCAAGAACTAGCCCCATGGCTCTCCAATATATTTATCTATTTATTTATTTATTTATAACTTTTTTATACCGATATTCGTGGGGACATCATATTGGTTTACAGTGTAACAAGAGATGGAAAGTACATTGAACAGGTAGAGGGAAGGGACAAAATAGGAACAGAGAAAAGCACAGAAGAGGTAAAAAATTAATAACAGAAAACTTCAAATGCTTATATAATACATGTGGAAGTCAGAATATATAAAGTAAACAGAAACTTCAAATGCTTACATAATAAAGTGAAAATCACCTGAATGATAATAACAGGACCATGTACAAGGATTCTAGTAAGAACAGTCAGGAGAGGTAGGGGAGTGGGCGGAGGATAAAGGTTATTGAGCGTAGGCTTGTTTAAAGAGCCATGTTTTTAGGATGGCTCTGAATTTGGCCGGACATGTTTCTAGCCATAGGTTGGTCAGTAGCGAGTTCCATTGTGTTGGTCCGGCTATAGAAAAGGCACGCTCCCTAGTGGATGTAAGGTGTGCATGGCATCCTAACCAAAAGTTTGCTTCCTGACATGCTTAAAGAAACGGTAATCAAACCAATCCTGAACAAAACAAATTCTGACCCCCAAATAATAACTACTATCCAGTCTCCAGCCTCCCATTCTTTTGTTATTTTATTTATGCATTTTCATAATAGAACATCAAAGAGTTATTCTTGAAAAAAACCGAATTAGACATATCACAATAAAAACCTGAGAAATTAAGCCACTTCAAATTTTATCCAAGTTTTCAAAGTAAGGAGGGATTCAATACCACAATTTAAAGAAAATATTAATACCAAAAGAACAAAAAAGCACTCGTGAGGATCTTTTCTACCTAATACAGAACTTTCTGCCTATCTAGAGAATCAAATAGCTGTTGGTGTCAAAGTTGTATCGCTCTGCAAATTCTTATCACTAAGGAAATATATATAACATTTGCAAGGATATACTTTTTAAAGTACACCTAGCTGTAAAGCTCTAGGCTGCATTTTAAGAAACTGCTTCCTCCTTTTTTGTGTTTTCTGGCCACGTCTGGAAATATCTTAACATTAAGATGCATAAAAGTCTTGGTTCGGTGTCTGAAAAAGATCCTTAATATCCAGTTTCTGACTGGTTCTAAGACAAAAAAAAACAACCAAGGTTGTAAGACTAGCCAATTCACAATTGAAGAATAGGCTGAGCAGACAACCAATAATTCCCAGACACCTCTGCTGTACTTTGGCTTGTCAAGAGGTGAATGAACTTTGAGTGCTTTTCTGAGCATGACTTGCAGAAAAGCTCTGAGACAGATTTGCTGGCAACAACAGGAGAGAGGCCTATTTAATGGCACATTTGCTTCACAATACAGAGAAACTGAGTCCAAGATGCAAGCTGTTGTCTTGCAGATGCATATTTCAACTAACAGAAACTAGTTGAAAAAGAAGATCCTGTGAGGTGACAGTTTTGAATGAATCCTGGTGCTAAGAAGTGGAATTCAAGTCTAGCTTCTATTCAAGACCCAGACTGCGATTTGTTTACACAAACAAAGAATAACAAAAGAAGAACAGAAGAGAATACATTGCATCAAAGCCAGAGTGAGACAGGAACTTGTATGATGGGAGGAGGGTTCAGGAAGGACTAGTATAGAATGATTTTTACAATTGAATGGGGGGTGTCATCACAAGCATTTCCTATACATGATAGATTGTCATGACAACAGCCTAAGGTATCTTTGTAGAAGAAGTCTTTGAGCAGTCACGTCATTCATTCTGGAAACTTCGGGAATGTTGTATTTTTGATTATATAAGTCAGGGCATGTCAGAGATTCACTGAGATGCAAGGTATTACAGATAGAGGGCAGTTATATTGTATCTCCCAGAACACTTGTCTTGGAATTTCTTATAAACAGCTGAATAAATTATATTTTAAAATCTTTTTCTGAATCGAAGTGTTCTGATTTGCCCTGTCCCTGTGTACACAAAATTATGTACATTTTGGCGACCGTGAAGGGACATTAATAGCTGTTGTTATTATAATTATTAATTATTAATAAGCTGTAGTATTACTTTTGGCGGACGAAAGTATACTAGGTTCTTGAATGGGTAATTTGGCTTGCCGTTCAAAGATTGAGTTGCCCAGGTAGACTGGAGGTTATCCCGGAGAATTATGAGTTCAGTGCCGATGTGGAATGAAGTTGGATCCATTTTGTGAGTATGTAACAAGAAAAAAAAAAAAAAAAAAGGAAAAACCTGTAAGTATCAATGTTTTTATTTTATTTGTTGTATAGTGTATATAGATTGTGTGTTACATCGGGTTTAGAATACTTTTTGCAAAATGTTCTTTAATATATGTTAGGGAGACAGGACATGAGTTGATGATTTGATTAAAATCTAAATTAAGTTTTGCTATTTTCAGATTGAACAGTTGAAAAAACAGAGGGGTAGCCAGCACTAGTCAGTCTGGGGTCTTTTGTCCTCAGACCGCATGGCTTGGGCTCGGCAGCAGTTTCACTTTCACTTTACACCTGGGGAGCGGCTGAGTAGAGCGGTTGTAAGTGTGTAGATTCAGAAGGAGAAAGAGGGAATAAGTTACAATTGGTAAGTTGAAAGTTATAATTAGTATGATAAGGAGTTTTTAGTTAGTGGATTTTTTACCAAAGTTTAGTTGTTAAACACAAACAAATGCGGTGCTTTTAAAACTAGAAACTGCATGGTTGGATATTATAGTTTACAGCTGTCTGTGATTAGAGGTACATAAATGTCTCCAGTTTATTTTAGTTTATGAGATTTATTTTTATCAGTTCATATTTACGTTTGCTTTGGAGTTAATGCGTGATTGCTGTTAGGGTATCATTAACCAGAGAAATGAAGTTTTTCAGTTTTATGGTGTTTTGCTTCTCCCCCCTCCCCCTCAAGGTACAGGGCTGAATGATGTAGCCATGGCTGGCCACAAGGACTCTTATGTTCACTGTAAATGTAGAAAAAGAATAACCAGCCCAGCAAGCTTCTTAGTTTTTGGTTTTATTTCCTACCATTAATGCAGAGATGCTCATATTTGCATCTAAGTTTTTAGAATTGTGTGATTACCGAGAGTTTATTGTGAAGAGATTTTAGCATTATGTGCAGTGTGTTTCATTTCATTTGGTAAGAACGAAAGCATGAACTTGTGTTTATTTAAAGCCATTCATAATTAGATTTGATTTGTCAGTAGAGAGGGATGTATTGTTTTTTCTTTGGTCAGGGGTATAGGCAGAGAGATAGAAAGGAAAACAATCTATAGATATACTACATGAGAGCGACTCCATTTTAATGAAATGATCTGTTTGAGTGTTTTTATCACTTCACAAACCTATTCATTGAGTGTAACAGTTGTTTGGCGGGAGAGGAGGTGAACCCCCCTTAGGAATGTGTTTGAGACGAAAGAAAAAAAAAATCTGGGAGTGAGTCACTTTTAAAATGGATTTTACAGTTCTGCTGAGAGGTTTGAGGTTTAAGTATGTTATAGGACTGAGTGCAAAAGGTGATAGAAGAGGGACTAATGAATTGATCTGTTTAATGTGAAAACAGAAATTTGTGTTGAAAGTATGGGGAAAGTGAATATTAGGGATGAGAGATGACGTAATGTTAAAGAGGGAAGAGATTTATGAATATGCAGAAGGCTGTGTGCTGGGAGATTTAGAATGTTTTGGGTAAAAGTAGAGAAAAGATGTAAGTCAGTTGCATTTAATTGTGTGAAGATATGATTTATTTTAAATTAAATACAGGTCAGAAATAAACGGACGGCACTAATATGCATGACCTTTCTGCGACAGTAAGTGTTAATTACGTTAGTCCTCTGTTTTGATTATATCTCACTAGCTGCTAACTTTTAGAAGTAAGGGAATGAATTAGGTGTTTTGTTGGGAGTTCAGGTATTGCACGTTTGTATTGTGGATTGTTTAGACGATATGTAAAGGAGAAAGATTGTGAGACGGTGAACAACAGAGAAATAAGCAGCAATGCCTATTATCTATTTATGTGCCAGTAAGAAAAACTTTTGGTTAATGCATATTAGTATGTGCCATCCTTTTATTTTGCAGACTTCCAGACTCCTAGCTGATATGTCTGTGCTTTTGGAAATGATTCGGATTTCTATTTAGGGTATTTGCAGGATTTGGTAGTAAGAACTTTGTGGAACATATGCATATTGGATGGAAATAAAATGACTTGTAATTAAATGTAAAGTTGTCTGTTTTAAGTTTCTCTTTTAGAAGGCGAGTTAGGAGTTTACAGGCATAGGAAAACAAAAAAGATTTTAGATTTGTAAAAGGAAGTAGTTCTTATCACAGGGGACAGTGCCTCCTAGGGGTGGACCAACAGAGAAAGGAAAGTAGCTTTATGACTGTTTTTTTCTGAATTAAGGTATATCAGTAGTTTGACTTTTAAGGAACCTGTAATGTTATGTTTTAATTTTCATTTTAATCATTATATTAACTGTTATATATTAGATTTCTTTCCAGGGTACCAAAGCACAAAGCGCATCTGTCTCTGTTCTATGGGAGATGAAGAATGCAGTTTATTCCAGTTTGATTCCTTTTTCATTTTTAATAGATCTATTCTATTTTTAATCCTGAGTTTTTGTTTTCTTTTGTGGATCGATCCAATTCTTTTATATTTTAAAATACGTTTTTCTTTTTTGAGCTCAAAAGTTTGTCATGTTGTCTGTTCTATGTTACATGTGTACAAGGAGGAATGAATGAATGCATGCATTATGTAGTCAGTTCTGTGACATATATGTTTTAATATACAGTCTGAGTATTTATGTTTGTGGTCTGGACCATTGCATGATGTTTTGAAATAATGTGGGGATTATTTGGCAAATTAAATATAGGGAGTACGTGACATAAAAGTATTTTCTTACTACTTAATCGGATTTGTTGCACTTTTATTTAGGTTTGACTTCATACACATGCATCTAATCTAAGGAGCTAAGAGATTTTGCCTTGACATCATCACTGAATCCTACTAAAAGAAATATATACGCACTGAATGCAGAAATTATTCTTGGTCACAGACGTTCTTACCTATTATATGGACTGCAAGGCTTACAATTTATACCTGCTTTTTGTTTTTTTCTATGTTTTGTGGGAATGACTTTATGCAGAATTTAGGTTCTTTCATTTTCTGTCAGCACTTAGGTTTTCAAGTTAATGATACTATCTGAAGTGATGCTGTTTTTATTAGTTTGTATGTTCCAAGTTAAGTAGTATGTTCCAGTCTTAGACTTTATAATACTTATATGCTGAATCAGCTAAATGCATATGTACTAGGTTTTTTTTAATCTTTATCTATGGAAGCTGCTTTGATCACATAGAGGGTGCTGTGTCTCAGTGTGATTTTAATATGATAATTTAGGGTTCAAGAGGGAGATCTCTTTATATTTCTCTTCCACACCAGCCTAAGTTATAAGCTATTCCTATTCTTTTGTTTTGCAGCTTGCACTTGGGGTAATCACTTTGCTGATCTTTAATATTTCAATATTCTAATGTCTTTGCTGAACCCTTCTTTGAATATCTTTTTCCTATGACACTATTTACTAGATTTTACCTAATGACTGTTTCACTCTCTTTCACAAAGATTTCTTACTAGTGTAGTCTGTGATACTTATTATGAGATTGTTCTCCTTGAAACAAAAACATACCTTACACATGAGGAGCTCTGCTATAGGGATCTGCAACATTCTATTACTATATCTTTCGGCATATTAATTGCTCATTGTTCTTTTCTTTTTATTTTGGCCTTTTCACTATAAACTCTATCTGTGACTTATAAGCTAGTTGGTTTCTATTTAGGATTCCAAAGGGGAAGATATACTTTTCCTTAGTTCTGTTTTTTATTTGTATTACATTCTTTCTCTTCCCTGTGTAAAATCTTACACTGATGGTTTATCAATTCTGCAAAGTAGTTCACATAATATGTTAAAGACTTTCTCACAGAGTTAGCTTTCATTTATTGTTATGATTATCCCCAATATATTTAGACTTACCATCATATAAGAAGGGTATGAGCCCTATTTCCCCTAGAAGTATCTGAAGACGAAGCAGTATTACTAGCCATCATCTACCTTAATAATTAATACTTGCCATACACAGCTGTATTATCTCTTGGACAGATGACTGCCACAAGTGAATTAGGACTGGCCATATAGTGAGAGCTTTCACTGCTACGGGTTGTTGTCATAATACTGGATAGCACCATTAATACCCTACAGAATAGTATGATGTTTCAGACTTTTGCTATGCCTTTGCCTATCATGCATATGCCTTTGTATTTGATCTTCCATCACTACAGCATATGACTAGAATATGTCTTATGCTTTGCAACACTTTTACATCATGTATGCATAACACAGTATGAGTTCTTCTATTGATTCTTGTTTCTTCTATTCTATTGGTTCCTTTTACTTTTCTGGTAAGGTGCATTGATTATATCCCTGCTTGTCATTTTAATGAATATTATCCTGGGTAGTTGTTCACAACAACAGTATTCATTGAAAAGATTTGCCCAAGATATCTAGTATTATATGAGAAACATAGTACTTTCATACTGGTCTCTCTGTGTACTTATCTTTATATGTTATACCACTATTATGTACTTACTTGATTCTGAAAGATAACATATGTGATTATGTTATTATGAAGTAGGGTTTTTTTTTATAATGCAGGTATCTGTATAGCTCCATTATAGAGCTAATAGCTACCTAGTGAAAATTAGTTTTGATGTTATTGTTTGATTAACTAGTGAATGCTTGTGGGAGCATCCTTCATATTAATTAGGAATCTAGAGGGACACACACTTATGCACTACACCTGATAAGTACCAAGGTTAGTGGTTAGGACACACTTTTAAGTTCCTCTGTCATGGCTTATCATCGAAGATTGATTGATGTGACACCTGTCCATTAAAGGTGTCCCATAGAGGGAAATGAAGAATAGGCTGAGCAGACAACCAATAATTCCCAGACACCTCTGCTGTACTTTGGCTTGTCAAGAGGTGAATGAACTTTGAGTGCTTTTCTGAGCATGACTTGCAGAAAAGCTCTGAGACAGATTTGCTGGCAACAACAGGAGAGAGGCCTATTTAATGGCACATTTGCTTCACAATACAGAGAAACTGAGTCCAAGATGCAAGCTGTTGTCTTGCAGATGCATATTTCAACTAACAGAAACTAGTTGAAAAAGAAGATCCTGTGAGGTGACAGTTTTGAATGAATCCTGGTGCTAAGAAGTGGAATTCAAGTCTAGCTTCTATTCAAGACCCAGACTGCGATTTGTTTACACAAACAGAATAACAAAAGAAGAACAGAAGAGAATACATTGCATCAAAGCCAGAGTGAGACAGGAACTTGTATGATGGGAGGAGGGTTCAGGAAGGACTAGTATAGAATGATTTTTACAATTGAATGGGGGGTGTCATCACAAGCATTTCCTATACATGATAGATTGTCATGACAACAGCCTAAGGTATCTTTGTAGAAGAAGTCTTTGAGCAGTCACGTCATTCATTCTGGAAACTTCGGGAATGTTGTATTTTTGATTATATAAGTCAGGGCATGTCAGAGATTCACTGAGATGCAAGGTATTACAGATAGAGGGCAGTTATATTGTATCTCCCAGAACACTTGTCTTGGAATTTCTTATAAACAGCTGAATAAATTATATTTTAAAATCTTTTTCTGAATCGAAGTGTTCTGATTTGCCCTGTCCCTGTGTACACAAAATTATGTACACAATTCAAAGTCTCAAGAATAGCAGAGATATTCATATTTGGCTCCAATGATAAACAAAACTTGCGTTCCCTTCTCTGCATCATTTTCTTTTTTAAAAGAAGGTAAATAATATACCTTAGAGATTGGAGGGACAGCTTGCTCAGGGACCTTCAACACTTACAAAAGACAACTTTTAAACATTTCCTTAGGTGATGTAAGAGGTATCTTAGGAAAGTTTATAAATCAGAGATTTCTTCCTCTCACACAGTTTTCAAGGTTCTCCAATTTTAGACAAGAACATATTTTCCTTTGCAAGAGATTCCTACAGAGGTTTGATATGATCAAGTTCTTGCTTAAGTGTAGTAACCTGTTGATCCATATTAATTTTGGAAAGCTCTAAAGACTGAACATGACTCTCAAAATCAATACACTTTGAAACCAAGGTATTTAAATGTGCAATAGCAGAGCATTGCAGATCATATATAGCTTCCTATATTGATTCTAAAGTGAATCGAATAGTCTTACCAAAGAGAAGCTCTCAGGAGAAGATGAAACTTCTGAGATCAAAAGAGCAGTCTTAAAGTCCTTCTTCAACAGTCTGACTTCACTTGGCAGGAATATCCCTGAACCTCTGAAGGTATTTTGACCGGTAAACGTAGCCACACTTCATAACTCCACATCTCTGCCTGGAATGTCGTCACTCCAGCATCATCGACCTGCAAGAGCTCCAATTGTGGGGGGTAGGGTCTTGGGCTACCACAAGATTAACAGAGGGAGTTCTGTCAATCGGGGAAAGAGATGTCAATAAGTCTGGGGAATATGGCTTCTTTTCACACACTCCCTGATGATTCCACTTCTGACACAACTTTGTGTCAAAATGTCAAAGCAATCGGTGAAGAACTTTCGGAGATTTAATTAAGATTTTGAACAAACGAACATTTACATTTTTATTTATATAGATTTGCATGGGAACTTAAGGAAAAAAGCTGCCCCCCTTTCTATAATCCGAGGTTTTAAGATCAGAAATTGTTTCCTCATTTTTTGCGTTTCTCTTGCTAAATCAGGAAATGCTCGCACATTCAGTTCAAGAAAATTTTCAGCACGGTTCCTAAAGAATCTTTTAAGTATCGATTCTTTGTCAGCTTCTAAGAGAAAGGAAACAATAAGTGTGTCTGGTGAAACTGTTTCCTTCTAAGATGTCTCAATGATGTTTGTAACATCCAATTGTGAGTCTAGAAATGTGAAAACCTGACCTCCACGATGTTCCTCGGTTCCCTTCTTAAAAGGTGGAAGATAATAGATTCTTGATATTAGTGGGAAAGTCTGTTCTGTTATTTTGAGAATTTCTAGCAAATATTTCCTCCACACTTCTTTTGGTGAAATTAAAGAGTCCTTAGGAAAATTAATAAATCGAATATTCTTCGCTTGGGCACGGTTTTCAATTGCCTCTAGTTTATATTTTATGCTTACATTTTCTTTCACAATTGAACACTGCAGAAACTTCTTTTTTTCAGGTTTTCACTATCTTCCAAGTTCTTTTTAATCTGCAATTCTATAGTGCTCACACGGCTCTCCAAGCCACTTAATGATTTAGCTACCGGTTTCAGTTGTGAGGCAATATTAGTATTTAAGGAAGATATTGCATCCCAAATAGCTTCTAAATTAATCTGTGCAGGCTTCACAAGATCTAATGGGTGAAAGTCAATCTCATGGATTACCTCTTCTTCCTGCTGCCGAACTTTGGGTAAGAAAACCTGTTCAGCAGGTCCCGCAGTGGTAAAGGGCTCTCCAGAGGATTTCACCCCCATTCCCCAGGTTCCTGCGTCATCGCTCCTTTCCGGCGGCGCTACCTCCCAGGGTAGGCCCAAGGATCTAGCTTCAGTTGGATTGGCTGGAGCACTCCATTCTTCTGGGGAAAGAGATGTTTGCAGCTCTAGGGGAACTCTGGGTTCAACTTCCTCCCTCAAGCTCCCCGGCGAGCCTTCTCCCAGAATCTCAAAACCTCGCCGCAGATGAAAGTCCATTGGACCCATAATCGGGATATGATGTGTTACTTCTCTCTGCTTGGCTCTCTGCTTCCTGGCGGTATGTGGCATGCCCTTCTCATAGGGGCCTGAGGAGCACTCTCATGGGTGTCCTACCAGCACAGCCATCTTGGATCCTTAATTCAGGCCCCTCACTATCTTTTATGGTATATGCCAAATTGCCTTCATTTTATCATCAAAATCCATGCCAAAGCTGCAGTCACAAAATGTCTCATTTTAATGTAATCAAACTTACTTTTGAACCCCAACTCCATAGGAATCAATGGGGGTCAAAAAAGGAAATAAGAACAATAGAAATCTTTAACACGTATAGGAGCTTTTATATGTATGCTGAAGAATGGATAATAAGCTACAATAGTTTTGGAAGATGACGTTTAGGAAAAAATTCTGTCTCGTCCCTGTTGTGTATTTTTCCTCACAATGATTCCCTATGACCTAGCATATCAAGAAGGATCATTTGCTTTATAAACAACACAGTTCTTTGTACATCTGTGAAACTTTATTCTTTATTCCACCTCTCCTAGTACAGCACGGCATGACATCTCTAAACTGTATAATGTAAAGATACCATCAGAAGGCATGAGGTAGTGGAGGGAAAGGAGGTGAGGAAATTTGGGGACTGGGAAAAGTGCAGCCTTGCAAACTGGATATTACAGTTATTCTCAAGTTTATATCATATTGCAGATGTTTGATATTTAATTGATGCCCATTGCCATCGCATCTACAGTATACATATACTGGATGCACTAGAACAGAGGAGGCCAATTCCAGTCCTCAAGAGCCACAAACAGATCTGGTTTTCAGGATATCTACAATGAATATGCATGTGATAGATCTGCATGTATTGACTCTGTTGAATGCAAATAAATATCACGCATATTCATTATAGATATCCTGAAAACCAGGCCTCTGTAGCTCTTGGGAACTGGGGTTGTCCACTCCTACACTAGGGGAATATAGAAATCCATGACATCAAAAAAGAATTTAGAAAAAACGAGTCTGACTGTGGCTGCAGTCATCTGTTACACTGTTTGTCCGGTCCTGTCCTATTAGATTTATGTACAAACCCTCTCTTGCCTGTCCCTCCTGATGCAGCTGCCTGCAAAACATGGACATGTTGGAGGACTGAGTTTTTTCCTGTAATAGGACTGTTCTTACTCTTTATGGAAATGACTGTGCTCAGAAAAAGATGGATTGCACCTATTAAAAATCCTCTAACTCCTTAAATCTGGCTCTGACTATATCTTCTTTCAGATCCATAAATCTAATAAGTGTCACACTAGTTTTTCTGGATTCCCATTTGGTGTGATCACTGTTCCTCCACTGATTGCAGGGTGTTGATAAAAAAAAAAAGAATTTGACGTGTCTGCAAAAGTTTTTCTGATGACAATCATGTTTCTTGTCGCCCTCTAGAAGGAACCACTAGCCAGATACTCATCTATTTTTCTAGATCGGAGTACCTAGTGGCTCTTCACAATATTAAGCAATGCAGCTTGATTCACAGAGAACAGCTACTAGATACAATCATTTGAAAGGCAGTAATCATGGTAGCAGGAGGAGGGCTCTTTAGTCCTTCCTGCCAGTGAAGACGGGAGCAACCTCCAGTGTGGTACGTTACCATTTTGGAGGGGTGGGAAAAGGAAAAAGATATAGGGAAGCCACCAAAGGGGATTCTTTGATTGGAAGGATGAGAAGCTTGAGTAGCCCCTGAAAGGCTGCAAATAGGAGGGTTTGAAGGAGCAAGGTTTCCTGCTTTTCCTAAATAGGAAAGTATTTGAGTGTCAAGAATACTCACACAGAAAATTAATTGGTCCTTGAGGCTATGACAGTAACATAAGAATGACTTCTGTCTTAGAAAGTGTTCATTTTTTGATTCTCAGGGTACTAAGAGCTGAATAAAATATATGTATTCTGATGACTTACGGGTCTGTCTATCAGAGTCCATTAAAAGTGCTTGAAACATGCAATTTACTAAAGGGAGTGTGCATTAAAAGTCACATTTTGCATTAATTAACCCCTTTTGTTAGCACCACCATTACGTTTTTTTACATTAATACAGATGTGTTAGGTAATGCAAGCTATGTCACTGTATATTAACATGAACTGAGTGCACATGTTTGCATTTTATCAGCTTGTTAAATGTTTTGATGTTAATTCAGATTAATGCTAATGCAGATGTTTAACGCACCTTAATGTGTTAAATACATTTGAGGAAATAAGCACCTTATTCTTTGGTGGCAGAGGTATTTTTCCAATTACCTGCTTTTATGAGACTTGCTATTTGCTTTTTTCCCACTACTCACCCACCAAAGATGAAAGATAATTTTAATGATCTGACCTCAAGTTAGTGGGAGCTGAAGAGATCTCAGATAATTAATTGTAGTTTATTACAACTAAATGCACTAATAATGTAATATAATTAAGACCCCATATTGCATTTCAACTTATACGATTTTATATGCTACATTATCTTGGAAAATTTGCAATGATATAGTATAGAAAAAAACAAGGAGAAATGTCCATTCTATTTCTATTGTGATACGGTAGTGAATTATGTGACTTTTGTAGTTATTTATTTATAAGATTTTTTATTTCACTTATATTGGACAAACCATGCTAAGCGGCTTACTACTTAAACATAGACATGAATAAATAATAAGGCAAAATTAAAACATACCAAAACAAGATCAGTACATATTAAAGAGTATAATTAATGAGCTGTCTTTTATGTTAATTTTTGGTGTTTTATTGTATATTTAATGAGGAATCCAACAAGGAAGGACAATAAAATTATTAATGTCCTTTATAACTTAAAATATTTTTATTGTATGTCAGGCAAATGTGTCAGCGTACCAATGTACTTAATAGAAGCTTCACGGACATTAATAATTTTGTTGTCCTTCCTTGTTGGATTCCTCATTGATTATTTTTGGTTGGACTGCTCGCCCTTGTTGTTGCTTGGTTGTATATTTAGCTATTGGTTCAATCCCTCTATTTATCCAAAGGCATGCTAACTTTCTTTGAAATGCACTAATCAACCGAAACTTTGTCTGAAGGCTAAACATCCTAGTACAATATACATTACTTAAAATGGAAGACTTGGCATAGGCATTCATTTCACATGCTTTTCAAATTATGTCAGTATGGACCCAGCTGGGCAATCTGTGCCACTTCAGTCCCCCCCCCCCCCAATCATACAAAATCAGACCTGCTATTATATTTCTTCTCCTTTCATACCCCCCACCCAGACATTTTCATTGTCAGACTTGCTCTAAAGTAGCCTCTGGCGTATCCCCAGAATACAGGACATTATCTTCGTAACAGCTGTACTAGACATTACTACATTTAAAAAGCTGACCATCTCCTCTCTTCTGCAACTGTCAGATAAATGGCAGTGATGGGAGGCCAATAGCGTAGAGACTTTGTAATCCTCATGCAGTCACAGTCTCTGCAGCTTCCCCTCCTCTCCCTCCTATACTGCTTGATGATAAAGGAAGCAAGCATCATGAGGGCAGAGAACATCCCCCTCACCATTTCCCCTATCCCTGTTGACTTGCCACTAAATCTGCCCATGGTGCTGTGGCTCAAGAAAATGAAAGGGAAAAGGAGGAGATGGAGAGAAAGCTGGGGAAATAGGAGAGGGAAGAGATGGGGAGGAACCTAAGGGAAAGAAAGTGAGAGAGAGAGAAAAATTCAAAAGCATAGGACATGAAGATTCTGAGTTTGTAGGCAAAGATAGACAAGAACTTAAGGAGTGAGATGGAGAAGAACCTGAGGGGGGAGGGGAAACAGAGAGAGGAATGGGAGGGAGTTGGTGGAGAGGAACAGGTGGGGAGGAGGAAGATGACGAGGAAACTGGAAAGAGCAGAAAGGAGGAGAAGAAAGTGAGGGAGAAGGAATCAAGGAATGATGATGCATCACACCATCTGTGTCACCCTCTCTTTTAAAATTCTAGATCTGCCCATGTGTGCCAGTTATGAAATTCAATCATATTCCTTTTTCTGTGTCGCCAAACTGAAAAGCAAGACAGTTGTGCATTACCAGAACACATTTCTTAAAAACAGGACTATTCTGTATATCAGGATATCTGGTCAGCCTACGTAGCTCACAGGCTGTAAAACCTAAGCCACAACACACCCAACTATTTGGCTTCCCTGTACACTATTTTCTCCCCATACCACATCACACAAACTTGCAGCTGTCACTGAATATCTCCTGGTTTTACCGCTGCATCTTTTCTCTGCCAGCCTTGGTCACACACATTGTAAATTAAGTGTATAAACACCCCATCTGGCCAGCCAGTTTGTTATGTTGTCCCCCAGCTATCTCTTTTTCTGCTCATACTATAACATACAAAGTCTGAGCTGTTACAATATTTCTTCTGGTTTCATGCTATGTATTTTCTTTGCTGACCTCTCTCATCATATACATTCAAATGAAGCCAATCCACAACTGATGGGCAGATATACTTTTCCACTCTCCTCTGCACAATTTCTTCTCTCCAAAGTGTCAACTATTAACATCACTATAGGAGGGCAAGCTAATAACTCGAGGTGGGGTTTTGATGGTGGTCTGGGATTTTGAGGCCAGTTTTACATGCACAGTGAGACGTACAAACAGCACAGTGAAGATTTGACGTGATTTTGAGTGAGAAAAGTCACACAAAGATGAGATTTCTACAATGTTCTCTCGCTCTAGCTTGATGCACTCTCTACCAGGGTACTATCAAGCTAGGGCAAGAGAACACTGCAGAAATCTCAATTTTGTGTGACTTTCCTCATTCAAAATCACATCAAATCTTCACTGATGTGTAGTATGCTGTATGTAAAACTGGCCCCAAAATCCTTGACCACCATCTCGAGTTACTAGCTTTCCCTCCTATAGCACCAGAGGCTCTCACTTTCTTTCTCCCTCAATTCACTCCACTCCTCTCCCCTGTCCCTGCCTGAAACAGAATTCACAATAAATATCACAAATTCCATTTCAGGCATTTCACAAAGCTTAAAACCAGGAAAAAAGGTATAGTTATTTCCAGCAATAAAAACATGCAAAAATATGTGCTTTGCTATTGCACACTGTGTTAATGCCCCTCATTTTCATGGACCCCATGCCAACCCCTCCCCTTTGAATACATTTCAAAAATTTGCATTCGCATTATGCGACGCGATAAATAACGCATGTGTTATGGCATTATCATGGGCATTAGGGCCCTAACACCTGCAATAACAGCCTAACACATTTTAATGAATGACCCTGTTGTTTATTCATTTGAAAAATCATTCAGAATCATACTGCGAGCTCTAGGGGATATTGATTGTAAATACATAGCCCAAGTTTGCATAAAAAACGATTTGCGTTTTTGTAGGTCATATTTTACAATACATTTCTCCATAATACATAATTGAAATATAGCATTCCATAGCTGAGTCAAGATGGGGGTGGGGTGGGGGTGTCTGATGACAGCCATTGCTGTACGATAGCCTTTTTTTTACCAATAAAAATAATTTCCTATGCCATAGTCAATTGTGGCCAGTTCAAAAAAGGTATAAATTTGTAAAATCTCAAAATGGTATGTAGAGATGGATCTTTCAAATTAAAAAGATGTAGGATTAATTGCCTAGCTTCAAGTTTAAATTCTAGTAAATCAAGTGACTGCACATAATGCCTAACTTGTAGGTATGCAAAAAAAATGATGTTGATCAAGGTCAAATTGCTTTCGTATTCCTGAAAAGAACTAATCTCCTCTGCATCAGTAACAATTGCCCTAAAGTTTGGAGCCCATTTTTGGACCATTGCATCAAAATGGCAGTCTCCATTCCCAGAAGAAAATTCTGATTATCTGTGATAGGAAGGAAATGTGAGATTTTGTAATTCAATTTTGATCTGACACACATCCAATACCAAGTTTAAAATTGGATTAATCAGACTACTATGTGACATATGATCAGGCAGATGGGAAGTAGTGCTGTACAAAACAAATCAAAGGTCTGGAAATCAAAGGTCTAGTGGAAAAAACAATGACTGCTTTAAAGTCCGAGACGTGTAAAAATTAGTGCCCACTTTCCAATCACCTATGTGTTGGAGCATGCATATTATATTATACCAATGCAGATTAGCCAGTTCCATTCCCCCTTCTGCCCATTTCCCCATCAAGGTGGATAGGGCTATATACGATTTCTTATGGCACCACAGGAAGAGTCGAATCAGAGACTTGAGTTCTCTCACCTCTTTATTAGTCAAGAAGATTGAGAGGATTTGTAGATGTTATAGCCATTATGGCAAGATTATCATTTGAAATAGGTTAACATGTCCTACCAAGGAAAGGGGAAAATCCTTCCAATTTTGAAACCATCACTTAGTATCCTCCCACATTCTTCTGTAATTTAATACATGTATCTGAGTGACATCCTTATATAATCTGATATCCAAATATTTAATAAATCTTGAGGTCCATTTCATTGGAAAATCTAGATCACAGTGCTGGCCCATTGTATTTTCATTGGCATGGCTTCTGATTTGTTTAAATATAGGGAAAGACCTGCCAAGGCAGCATATCTCATGAATTCATCCAACAAAAATTTTAAAGAGGTCTGTAATGTGGGTTAATATGTCAACTGCAAAAACGGCAAATTTAAAAGTATAAGACTCCCACCAACTGATTGGGATTCCAGCAACATTATTATTATTATCTTGTATCTTTTTTAGAAGAGGTTCTAACGATAAAAGAAAAAGTGCTGGTGACAGAAGGTGCCCTGTTGCGTTCCAAGACAGATCGCAAAACCTTCCAATAAAGAGTTGATTACCAGTACCGAGACCAATGGTCGATTATATAGAGCCTGTACTATATTAAAAAAATAACCAGTAATTCCAAAGGCCTGCAAAGCTTCCATCTTGGATATCCAATCTACTTTATTGAAGGCCTTTTCTGCATAAAACCCAATATAAGAGATGAGATCTTATTCCACTCTCTAGCTTCCATGGATGCAGTTATTTTGCAAACATTTAGTACATTTAGCATCTCCCTCTTACAAAGCCCACTTATTCTTTGCCAATCAAATTAGTAGAAAGAGTACAAATTGATATGCCATGATCTTCACAATAAGTTGTATATCAAAATTTATAAGTGAAATTGGCCTATAAGACTCTAGATGTTCTGGGTTTTTATCTGTTTTAAGATTTACGATGATATAAGCCTTATTGGAAAAAAGCAGACAGTTTTGTGTGGTTATTAACTCCTCTAAGAACATAAGAATTGCCATACTGGGTCAGACCAAGGGTCCATCAAGCCCAGTATCCTGTTTCCAACAGTGGCTAATCCAAGTCACAAGTACCTGGCAAGTACCCAAACATTAAATAAATCTCAAGCTACTGTTGCTTAATAATTCATAGCAGTTTTGGATTTTTCCTCTAGGAACTTATCCAAACCTTTTATAAACCCAGCTACACTAACTGCTGTAACCACATCCTCTGGCAATGAATTCCAGAGCTTAACCATGTGCTGAGTGAAAAAGAATTTTCTTTGATTTGTTTTAAATGAGCTACTTGCTAACTTCATAGAGTACCCCCTAGTCCTTCTATTATCTGAGAGAGTAAATAACCGATTTACATTAACTTGTTCAAGTCCTTTCATGATTTTATAGACCTCTATCATATCCCCCCTCAGTCGTTTCTTCTACATACTGAACAGCCCTAACTTCCTTAGCCTTACCTCATAAGGCAGCCGTTCCATGCCACTTATCATTTTGGTCGCTCTTCTGCCATAATTCTCAAAGGAAGAAGTAATTGACCCTTTAGTAGTTTATAAAAATTTGCATAGAAACCATCTGGGCCAAATGTTTTCATTAATTAAGCTGGTTGGATTCCTATCTGAATCCCTGGCACTTGGATCAGAGTATTCAATTTAGATAAATTAGTGTTCCGTTAACTTGGGTAACCTCACTGATGCCAAATACTCTCAGCCCTTCAATTGATCTAGTGTTTGAACTGCATAAAGATACTGATAATATGTATAGAAAACATCACATAGCTCCCTATTGGTATGGACTAACTGACCAGAATTAGTTCTCATAGCGGCAATAAAACCAAAACCCTGTCAATTTTTTGTTAAATTTGCCAGCAGCCTATCAGATTTGTTTGCATGATGAAAAGACATATCTATAGAAGGTCAACATTTTCTTTGCTTTTTGATGCAACAAAGGATTAAGGGCAATTTGCCACACTAGGAATTTTGTTTTATTAGTAGTACTTGAATATTGCTCATAAGCCATTTTTTTTATCAGCATTAGATGGCATTCTAAATTTAAAATGTCATGGACCATCCCTTTGCATCTAGCTATAATATACAATATTATATCCCCTCTCAGGACTACATTGGCCATTTCCCAAAAGAAGATAGGATTGTCTCTATGCACCCCATTAAAAAATATTCATCCCATCTTTTTAATAAATAATCCTTAAGCCGTAAATCCTTATACAAGTATTTGGGATACCACCAAGCTTCACATAGTCTTGGGAATTGAAGCCTTCCATTTCTGTCAAAATCTTGGAATGGTCAGAAAGGGAAGAGGAGCCTATTTCCATGTATAAACGTTAGAGAACACTGCACTTCTAAGAAGGAAGTAATCAAGCCTGGAGCAGGTATTATGTGCTTTTAAGATGTGTGGGTAAGCACGCTCCATAGGGTGTAATGTCCTTCATATATCAATCAGATCTAAATTTTGACATAAGTAAGAGATTCCCGTTAACTTTTCTGAACCTCTACCAATGACAGAGGAGGATTTGCCCGGGACGGTTCATGCAATCAGTTGAAATCTCCCCCTATCAATAAAGTTGTCTGGTCATATCCAACCAGTAGTCAAAAAATCTTTAAGAAAAAAGTGATCATAGACATTGGAGGCACAGATGTTACATAGCGCCAGAGGGCACCAATATAAATTACCTATAGCTATCAGTCACTGGAAGTTGTTAAAGAATGTTCCTGGAAAGTATTTCAAGAAATTTTACTTGTTTCCAAAACAAGTTTTCTTCACTTTGGGGTAGATTTTAAAAGGAGCATACGCCCGATTTTATAACATGTGCAGGCACGCGTGTGTTATAAAATCAGGGGTTGGTGCGTGCATGGGGGTGCACAATTGTGCATGCCGAGCCCGAACCAAAACGTGCTGCCTTCCCCCATTCCCTACCCCCCCACCCCACCCTCCCTTCCCCTACCTCCCTCGTCCTTTCCCCCTACCTTTTCTTTTTTCTTTTTTTATCCCCAGGGCTGAAGTAAGTTTCACGTGCCGGCCTTTTAAAATCTGGCACTTTGTGTTCTTTTATTAAATAAATTCTATTTCTAAGGTATTTATTGCTGTGAATTAAGACTTATTCTATTTCAGGATTTTATTTTTAATTATTCTTCTTCAACCAAATTTTATGGCACTTAATTCTCTCCCCTATGTCCGGGGAAACCACTTGTATTGTTAATAATCACAATACAGGAAAGAAGTGTTATTATTTGTGTGACTGCCACTGGAGGAAAAGTGAGGGAGAGAAGTTATTCGCGTGTGCCCCGTGACAGTTCCAGTTCTGCCCTTGGGGGGTTACATAAAGTTGGATATAATTGAGTAATTACTGTAAGATATGTCCATATATACTTACCATTACCTTTACTTAGCACAAGGCAATTTTTTTTGTTTGCTGCTACTTCCCAGAACAATTAGCTAATAAAAATACTTTCCAGTAGCAAATACGGTGAGAAATATTGATAAGAAAGACTGCAAAGGCCACAGTTTAGTGATAGTAGGCATAGTAGAACAGTTTTGAAGTTTATTCCCATAAAAAGTTTTGTGCAGAAAAATAAATATTTATCTATTATTTGCAGCCTTCTTCTGAAGTGTTCCCAACATTCACTGTCTATTCTGTCCTTCATGTACCATTGTAGCTTATGTAAATTATTAGCTGCCAAGGATAATGTCACAGTGCAGAGTTTAGGCAGCATTAAGGCTGTTTGACTTATATTTTTCCAGTCATCCTTTCTGTGTATTGTAATTGTGCCAGTGATTCATTTCCTCTTTTGTCCTAAATAAAGTCCTTGGATTGGGGAAGGTACAGCGTGTAGTGCCATGATGTAAACTGCCGTTGTTAAGTTGTGTTTTATTCTGATTGTCAGAAGAAGAGAGCAATGGATCATTTTATATTTTTGCAATTATCTAAGTAGAGGTCTTATAAAACTGTGTTTCCATTTTTCTTACCTTATATATCAGTTAAAATGGAAATACTTGTTTATTGTCAAGTACAGCAAGTATGTTAATGATTGTGATAAGTCCAAGAATTGGTCAGTTGCTTAAGCACTTGCTTTGCTAAATGACTCTTTTGGCAGCATTGGCTCCTACCCACCGCCAAAATTAATGCTGCAGCAAATGGGAGATTAAGTGTGTATGGGAAGTGGCAACATTTGTCTTGATCCTTTGCAAATGACCAGTAGAAAATTGGAACTTCATTTGGTGATGGATATGACTTGAAAATGCCTTCGGCAGGAGGCAGCTTCTCCTGTTTCCTTCTCACTAGAACGTCAAAAAGGATTTTCTGGTCAGTGTAATGTCTCTTCTGCTAGTCTCTTACCTCTTGTATCATTCTTTATGCTCAGTGTAGAGTGAACTAACTGAATCAAGCTCAAAGGAGACCATACAGACAACAAATTTTCAAAGCATCTCAAGAAAGACATTATGGAACTAGAAATGTCATAGAGGAGGGTGTCAAAGATGATAAAGGGGATGAAACAAACATCTCTCCTATGATGAGAGGCTATGCAGGTGTGATGGGGCTTTGCTAGTCCATGTATTTTTCCAGCAATAGGCAGAAAGAGGGTTTTTTAATATTTTGATTCCTCCCCTAGCAATAACTCCACTTTTTGGGGGGAAAGTCTTCAGTGGAGTATAAAGTCCCCTGGGGTATGCTCAGTGATTCAGTGGGTTGGTGGATTACAGAAGGATCTCAAGACAGTGGTTTGGAGAGGGAGATTGAAGAATAGGTTGGAAAGCTAGAGATTCCCCCAGGATCTCAAAGCAAGATGTGATAGGAGATTGAGATTCATCTAAGATCTCAACTGAGAAATGAAGGAGATTTGTGGTGAGCCTCTACTCATCAGGTTCAGTTAAGTATTAAAGAGAAGAGATTTAAGAAGATGTTTAGATAAAGAATGATTGACCAATCCAGAACAAACGCCATACCCTAGGTATCCCAAAAGATTGGATCAAAGATCTTGATACTCAGGTGACCAGTTGACAGTATGGTTGAAGAAAAGGATTAAGGCTTTTGAGAATAAAACTCAAGAGATTTTAATATTTCTGAGAGCTTGTATTGCAGTCAAAGTTTTTGATTTGTTTGGAACCCAGTTTACCATTTTTGTGCTTTGGGATATTTTTCCATCTGACCAGTTTATGGTGAGGATATATTTTCTATGTATGAAGGTGCAAGGGATAGGAGAGAGGTGAGAAGATCTAGAATGGACAAGGAAGCCATCTGTTTTGTTTTGGTGATCCATTGTATGCTAATTTTGATTTTTGTGATTTTGGGTTGGATGCGTTTCTTTAAGTTGCAGTAAAGACTTTATTTTGAAGACCACTTTTGGGCTCCACTTGATTTTTTTCCTTTTGTGCTCGGTGCAAGGACTGAATGGATGAAGACTGTTTTGAACTTTACTTTCTACCCATTTTATGCATTCTGGCTTCTTTGCTCCTATTCTGGACAGTTTGGCACCTCTTGGAGATCTTTGTGCTAGAGTGTGACATCGTGATTTGGATAGTGACTGATCATGCCAGGGGCCCTGAAAGATAATTCTTTCTCTGCATCTGGACTTAGATCTGGATCAGTAGCACGCCTGGCTACAGCTAATCGCCCAAATGGGGGACTGGCTACACAGGCTAGGGCTCTTCAGTTTGGAAAAGAGACAGCTGAGAGGGGACATAATACAAGTTTATAAAATGAGTGGGGTGGAATGGGTAAATAAAGGACAGCTATTTACCCTTTCAAATAGTACTAAAACAGCTGATGCTAATGCATTCGTGCCCTGGGTCTGCTGATACAGAAAAATACGTGTATTATGTGCTCAGGCCCGGCACGACAGGGTGTGCATACCATGCATTTGCACAAGGTGGCACACTTAGGGGGGTGGTGGTGCTAGATCAGCTGGCTGGTGACCTGGTGGTGTGCCGAATGGTAGGGAGCAAAACCAGTCACAGCCGCTGATGATGTGTGCAGACAGCAGTGTGCCCTCGTTCAGGGTCTCAGGGGTGGGGGAGGAAACATGCAGTGCCAACACTGCAAATGTCTAAAAAAAAAAAAGTTTTTCTGAGCTGCAGCTGGCCAGCAGGAGATGAATCTGCAGCATGGCTTAACAAGAGACTGCACCTGAGGCATGGGACCTGACAGCGACAACTGCCTTTTTTTTTTTTTTAGTTTCAGCTCTTTCCTGCTGCTCTGTACCAGTGGCCACCAATGGGTAGAACTGGCAGGTGCTGCACCAGTGCGGAGGGTTGGAGGTACAACTTATCTGCGCAGAGGCCGGCCAGAAAGAAGGCACCAACAGAAGCTTCCAGGTGGGGAGGGACTGGTTAGAAGGAAGCTGCGCTGTGTGTCCTGTGTCGGCCTGCATGGGATTGGGGGTCGAAGCAAGCAGCAAAGAGAAGGAAGGCAGCACAGCAGCAGCTTTGCTTTAGGCAGAGGTGTCATCCTGCTCGCAGCTGGAGAAGGTAACCTGAAACAGAGTATTAAGCTTAGGGAGCGAGGAAGGGAGCAGAGAGCAAACTGGGCAAGACACTGAGCTGCGGAAGGGGCATGGGGCAGGGAATAAACTGGGCAGGGCATTGAGCTGAGGGGGTAGGGAGCAAACTGGGCAGGGCATTGAGTGGAGGGAGGGAGGGAGCATGGGACAAAAACCAAACTGGGCAGGCCATTGAGTGGAGGAGGGAGGGAGCATGGGGCAGGAAACAAATTGGGCCGGGCATTGAATGGAGGAGGGAGAGTGCATGGGGGTAGAACAACTAGGCAAGGAATTGAGCGGAGTGAGGGAAGGAGCAGGGAGAAAACTGGGCATTTACCTGAGAGAGGGGTTGAGCCTGGAAATGGGGGGGGGGGGGGGAGTGGGGAGAGTAAGCTGGGAGCTGAATTGGGGGAGACAGATGAGTTTGAGCCTGAGGAGAAGAAATGTTGGTGGGGGAGGGCTGTGGGGTGTTTCAAGCAGGTTTGGATTTAAAGTTATGGCGACCCCAGAAATCCGGCAGCAGCAGTAGCAGCAGGAGCAGTTCCAGTTTGTGGGCACCTTTAGAATATGTTGCCTATGACTGATGTAATTTTACAGGACTCCTGGGAGAATTCTGCATCTTTGAGTAGAAAATCAAATCAAAAAATGATTTACTACTCAAAGGGAATGATTGTATTGTGCTTAGATTTTAAAATATTGATTGTGCACTGAATGTGCTGGAGGCTGGCTGTTTGGCTGTAAGGAGGTTGTAAATTGTAATTTGTGGTCAACTGTTCTATATTTGGTGACAGTCTCTCTGTGATCTGCAGGCGTGATTGAGGCGAGCTGATGTATTCTGCTAGTGTGTAGGTATCTCTAGCAGTCTTGTGCATTGTGTTTTCCCAACAGGAGGAGTATTATTTTGTAGATCCCGGTGTAATCTTTGCAGTACTGCTTTCATAGATAGAGTTGTTGCTGTGTGGATCCTGTGACTTAATATTGCTATGATATGGCATGTTTGAGGTTTGCTGCACATTTCCTGAGTGTTTGTCTTTTTTTTGCAGGATTTTGTGTTATTTCACAATGTCAATGTGCCTGGCAGTGGAAGGCATTTGTGTTACTATTACGTAGACCAGTGGTTCTCAACCTTTTTTCTATCAGGAGACACCTGAGAGATGACGCTCACATGCGTGACACGTTGATCACATGACCATCATGTTACTAAATATAAGCATATGCTCTGCATCCACAGGAGTCCCTCGCTTCCTAACAATGGGTGCAGAGCAGAACTAAGACATTTCCCTGTACAACTCACCATACAAAAAAAAATATTCTGATTCTGGTATCATCTTAATAAAAGCATCACAAACTCCCTCTACTACCAGGTGCATTGTAAAATAATACAAACAAACCCCACTCTGTACATGTCTATCAAACCTGCCATACCTCAGCAGCACTAACTCCAAGAAATGAAACAGCAAAATCCCTACCCATGGAAAGGCAGCAGCTCACCACCAGTGCAATATCATATTGAGAATTACATAAATAAGGCTGATACAAACCTCTAGTAAAGTACCTCATCTCAGTCTCATACACAGAACACAGGCAGACCTGCCTTCACCAACTATAGAATAAAAGACCACAAATTACAAATGCGGAAACAAAAACTGGAAGTGGTAGAAAACAGAATCGAGTAGGGGAATGGGGCAGCACAATCGTTCGCACGGGGGTGGTGAGATAGGGGGGTGGGAGCAGCACAATCATTATTCGCACAGGGCAGCAAAAAGCCTAGCACCGGCCCTGTATGAGTTGCAAGTTTTGTGAATGCTGCATTCCATTTATGAATATGGAAAGCATTGTTAATTGCATATTTCTCTTTCTATGCTAAAAAATGTTATAAATAAAAAGTAAAAAAACCCCAAAAAACCTAAAACAAGGGGACACTCCATGAAACTAACAACCAGCAGATTAAAAACAAATCATAGAAAGTATTTTTTTACTCAGTGTACAATCAGGTTGTGGAATCTATTGCCAGAGGATGTGATCAAGGCAACTAACATAGAGGAGTTTAACAGAAGTTTGGAGAAGGCCCTGAAGGAAAAGTCCTTAGCATTATTAGCCAGGTAGAGTAAAAGAAGTGTGTAACAGGAATTAGATCTAATTTATGGGATCTGCCAGGTACTTGTAACTTGGATTGGCCCCTGTTGGAGACAGGATGCGGGGCTCCATGGACCTTGGTCTGACCCAGCATGGCAATTTTCAAAGACCCCATTTCCACAGATAAAGCACTAGACAAGCGTGCTTTACCTGTGGAAACGGGGTCTTTGAATATTGCCCACCCTTGGGCAAGTAAAATCACAAGCATAGAGCAACTGTGCACATATTTTTACATACGTTGAAAGGAGGTGTTCCTGAGAGTGCCGTTGGGAAGGGGTTTGCAAATACTTTTGAATTTTCAAAAGTACTCAGGCATTTTTAGGTGGAAGAACTACCTGCACAGAAAGGAGGAGCAGATATGTGCAGGGAACTTTTCTTAGGCAATTTTCAAGGGGTAAGTTTCCCCTTTGAAAATTGGTGCAAAGTCCACAGATTAAGTACCTGTGGACTTTGCACTTCTGCAGGCCGTTTGCAAATTGCCTTCACAATGGCATTAGTAATGGTGATTTCCAAGCCTCCTTCCTGGCTCATCGATGTTCACTGCTACAGCCCCTAGAATAAGACCCACCTACGGTGAATAACCCTATCCACGGTGAATAACCCTCCCCCAAAGCACGTCCCTCAGTCTGTTTAAAAAGTCACCCTCCAGAACTGGCTTTCATCGCCCTGGACCCGCCCCCCCAGCTTGACTGATAGCCCTGTGGTCAAATGGGAGCAGCAGTGAGCTCCACTTGCTCCTGCATTGCTGATTGCTGGCTCCAGCTAATCCAAGGCTCTCCTTCGCCCTACGTGTGTAGAGCAAAGGGGAACTGTGAGTCAGCTGGAACAGCTTCTCTGGATAAGCTGGGAGGGCTGGGCAGAGATTGGGGATTCCCTGGGAGGGGGCTTAACACATTTGGTGGGGCAAGGTTTGGAGTCTGGAGATGGGGCTATTGGCTGGGGGTGGGGCTGGGTGGGCAGATGGTGATGCATTGGGCGGACCCCATGGGGTTTATTTTCAAGGGAGTGGGGAATTTACTTGGGGCTTGAGAATTCGTGACTCCTCCTTCCGAGAGCCCTCAGTGTCTGTTTTCGAGTCATTACAAACATTTTCCTTCTTTTGCCATATATCTGTTGAATGTTTCATTTTATGATAGTTGCTATTTGACAGCACCTGAACGTTTCCTGTTCTCTCATAACAAGATGCACATAGAGTGAAATGACTTCTATTTGCCTTCCAGAGGCAAAAAATGATTTGGATAAATTGACTTGATGATTTATCTGTGGAGAGAAACCTTTTTCTGATGTTTTGTTTTTTATGATGGTTGTAGTTTTCTTTCTTTCAAGCATGCAATTGCCTGAATACTACCTGGCTAAGATGATCTAATTGCATAACCAGCAAAGTGCCAGTATTCCTTTGATATCAGATGAAGCCAGCAGGGTTTGTATGAGCATGACTTCTCTGCCTGTACTCTGGCCATGTTACCAACCCAAATTATGCTCAAGTGATCACATATACACCACACCAATTTCAAATGCACAACCACATCAGGTTCTACAATAGTATCCTGGGTTAACAACAAACTGCCATTGACAAGGCTGCTATGTCCATAACCCACTGATACTTCACTTAAATACAGCACCGTATGTTACCAAATATGGAACAGCATACTGTGCTAAATTGCTAACATCAATTTAAAGTGCTATCAATACTCCCTATTGGGTGTAACACAGAATCAAAACCCCTGCAGAGGGGAGCCTGGAGAAGAGGGATATCCTGGGAGAGTGGCTGCAGCCCATGGTCAGGCTGCCCAGATCCTCAGCAGTGGGAAGACGTATCTTGGGGTTCAGAGAGTGTTCTCCTGAGAGCATGGTGAAGATAAAGAAGTAGTTTCAAGGAAGAGACGTTTGTGTCCATATTTCTCATCAATCTAAGGGAAGGGCTTGAGAGGTTTTCAGAAAAGAAAAAGGTTCTGAAGAGCTGCCAACGGAAAAGGGAAATCAGCTAGCGACTCATCTGTTGTGAGCTTGAAGGAGAACTGCATCCAGAAACAGGTACCAGGGGAGAATGAAGAGAGGGGGATTCCTTTCCTAGGGAGCCTTCCTGCCAAGGTTGTGTAGCATTGTGCTATTGTGAGTCATTTTGGACTCTGTTACCTGAATTGCTTGGTACACTAACTCTTGGGTGCTGTGGATTTTGTTTTCCGGTCACCAGTGATTAGTAAAGACTTTTATTTTGGACAACAACTTTGGTGTGCAGTGCGGTTTTATTGTGACTTTGACTGGACTGGTGTGCAGAAGAGCCCCAGAAAAGGGAAAACGCTAAGGGGTAGATTTTCAAACGTGCGCACATGCATCCATGTGCTCGCGCTTCCCGGCAGGCACACATGGACATGCCGATTTTATAATCCACGCACGTATGTGCAGGCAGCGCACGCAAGGGGGAGGGACTTTCGCAATTTCCACCAGCGACGCATTCGGGCCTTCTACAGTTCCCTCCCAGTCTGCTTCAATTAAGGAGCGGACTGGGAGGGAACTTCCCTACCCCCTTACCTAAATTCCCTCCCCCACCCCCTAAACCCTACTTTTTTTTTTCCCCTTTGTTTCACAACTCCTGAGCTGAAGTAAGTTGCGTGCGCCAGCTGACTAACGGCACGCGAGTCTTCAGGACAGCGATCAATGGTGCTGCCCCTTCCCGCCCAGAACAGGGGCTGGGCTCTTTGGCTGTGGTCACCCCTGCCTTCTCTGTTCCTCTCTGGCTGTGGATCAGGGTTTGCACTTGGGCTCTGCAGGAGCTACCAGTGGCCCCTGGGCCATATCTTGAAGAACACCTCCTTAGTACATTGGCTTCAATGAGGTTTGTTTACTTTTTTTTTTTGCGAAGTTGTCTATAGGAAACTTCTGCATACAAGTTTCTACTGGGTTATTTGCAGGATATGATTCCTGATAGGAAACTTTACAAGCAGAAAATTATGACTCCTCTGTGAAATTCAGTGCACTTTAGTGCATCAGCCTTGGCATAAACCAGTAAGGAAAGTCCTTTTCATGTGGATTTTAGCGCTGCAAACGTAAGGCCAGATTCATTAAGGTTCTTCTTCCATTTTGTGTCTATGGGAAAAACCCTTATTGAATCAGGTACTTAGTTAATGAGCTGTTTTGCCTGATTTTGCATCACAGCAGCTCATTAACTTTGAATATGCATGAAATTTCACAAGAGTAAACTTAGGATATACATGAAGCCACTTTTGTGTGAAATTCAGCACATCTTATTACATTGGCCTCAAGGTCATCGATCTATATCAATGTGATGATATTGTAGCAACTTTAACATAGTACCCCTGCAAGATGCCAGCTGGATAAGCTATGCTAAGGGTCCACAGTTTATCTTAATCATGCAGATGATTTTTAAGTTAGATATTTACATAGGAAACACTTCAGTTTCTCATTATATACCGGTCAACAAAATAAGAAATAACAGATAAGATGTTTAAGAGGTTTTAATTGTTAGCACTATCGGTCTAGATGTGATCTGTATTTAATGGCAAGCTTTATGAGATTAAGTGACCAATTAAACAGTAAGAAAAAAAAACTAAGAGTATCTGATAAATTCTTCCTAAGAAGGAAACAACAGAGAATCTACTTTCCTTACTATTCCAGGTCTTTTTTTTTTTTTCATTTTAAAACTTTACTGAATTTTGTACTCACAAAGTATGGCAAATTGACAGCAATGTAAAATGAAATCTTTCATTTTTCCACTGAAAAAGGTACAAAATGGACAGTGACATCACTAATGTCCTCACAGTATTATTTATTTATTAGCTAGATTTGATTTCTCGCTCTAACCTTGCAGCCCAGAGCAAGTTACAAAACATAAATCCAATTGCACATATATACATACAAACATAACTACAAATAAAAACAATTAAGAAATAAAATAACAGTAGCTGCAAGGAAAACCTACCTGCTTCCTCCTTCCACCCCACCCCTTACCTCAATATTGGTTCCTAATGCTTTCCTGGAGGGGGAACATTTGCTAGTGACAGTGTGATTTGGCTTTCAAATTGTTAGAAAGTATGCCAAATGGAATGCTGAGGTCCTGGATAAGGACGTGTTGTCAAGCCACTTATGCTATATTGAACCATCATCAAATGGTAAACAACTGAACAGAACCAGCAAAATAGGGGCAAGGGAGTCTACATCCTCCCCGAGACTGAGGGAAAGCAAAGAATCTTTAAGGCAGCTTTTTGACAAACAGCAAAAATTGAAAAGAACAAGAAGTAAATAGGGCATTAACTACAATAGAGGAAACTTACTTTCAATATTTCATGTCTTATGGTGAATGCAAAACCTTCCCAACATGAAACCGACTAAGGGCGTCATTTTGTAAAGCTTATCACGTGCTAGGGGTGGAGTCGGGGCAGCAAGGGGAGGAGTCAGGGTGGCGAGGAGGTGGACTCCATGATGTCTTCGCTGGCGGTGATAAGGTAAGGCACGTTATCGTCGCCAGTAGCACGTCCAATAGCACCACCTTTCACGGTGGCGCTATTGGGTGCGAAAGCCAGCAGCAAAAACACCTCGGTGGTGCGATAGCTGCCAACTTTTGCAGGCCCGCCCCCCCCGTTTTCGCTGGATTCACCATTCTGCGATAGAACGGTGAATCCAGGCCTAAGACAGATATGCATACATTATTTTCTACTGCTTGTCTCAGAGAATGTGTTGATGTCATTTCTGCTTACAGCTACACTGAATTACTTAGTCTTGTTATCAGCCTCTATGCTTTCTGCCTTCTGCCCAGTAAGGAACTGCCATATTCCTCCTCGGTAGCTCTCATTGCCTAGGCCATAGATGAAGGCATTAACTGCTGGAGAACTCTTGGCCAAAATAGCTGGAATCTGTAAAATGGAAACAAAGTTTTAAAATATGGCATTAGTACCATTAATATTCTGTTAATTTTACAGCTGGCAAAGTACATTTTATTAATGTAGTTTGAGCCACAATTAGGTCTTTGGTAGCTAGTGAGGATGAGAAGTGGTTGGTGAATGGGAAGGGAGGGTCAACTATGATCAACTCCTAATAAAGGGGAAATATGGTTTACAAGACTATTTGTCAGTTGAGAATGCAGCTTTCCAAACATCATTCCATAGGACAAATATCGAGATGGGTGAACATGTAGGTCAACAAACAAATTAATGTAAAATGATAAACTTTTATTGGACTAACTTAATACATGTCTTTACTGGCTTTCCCTTCATCAGGTCAAAACAAAATCATGAGACATGATTGAGAGAAATAGTAGAGAGGAAACCTGTGTAGCAAGATTTTGAGAGGGGGTGAGGATTGAGGAGCATAAAGCAGAATGTGAAGTGCGATTCAGAAGCTTTATGTAAATTAACAGTGACACATTGGGGGGGGGGGCTGAGTGTAGGAGAGGATCTGCACAAGAGAAACTTGAAATGCAAGGCATCAGCAGAAGGAGGGTGAGAAGAAGGCAGGTTAACAAGGTAGTGAAGGAGGAAGTCTGTCCTTTAGGTTTTCTTTATAGTGAAATACTGTAGGATCGCTCTATGTGCCTGTTGATATGTCTTTTTTTTTTATGTGTATATGTGTGAATAAAATCCCTGACTGCAGAACATTATATGTGCAAAATTCCACAGGCAGGAAAGTATGCTTATAAAACCCCCCACAGGTAGAAAATATATATACATAAGCTATCCACACATTTTCACATACCTCTACTACTACTACTACTACTACTACTACTACTACTACTATTTATCCTTTCGAAAGCACTACTAGACAGACGCAGAACAATACAGATATACATTGGAGATAGTCCCAGGCTTATAATTGCAACTACTGTCCCAATCTAATCCTGGGCACAGGGGCTTATGAGGACAGGTATGGCCAAGAACAGGCTCCGTGACCTCTTGGAGTTCCTGCAGAGAAGGGAAAGGAATCCTTTCAAGGCCCTTAGGGTTTTTCCTCACTGGGGCTCTTCTGCTCATCAGCTCAGCCCTGGTACAAAAAACACACTCAGACACCAACACTGCTGTTTGAAAATAAAAGCTTTTTTTATTGCCACTGATGGCAGGAAAAACAAAGTCCAAAAGTGCAATGCACCAATGGCTTGCACACCAAACAGTAACACGAAATCCAAGAAAGCTCAAAAAGTAAACCTGTCACTATCAGCAGCAATGCACTGCCCACCCAAGACAGGTCAGCTTAAGGGAGAGAAACCATCCTCACATGGGTCTTCCTGTTTTTATGGTAACTCTCTTTCTTTATCTTTCAGCAGTTTTCCCCACTCTGGCAAGCTTTTGGCTGACCCTCTTTTCAACCAGGACCACGTTAGAACTCCTTCCTCGGCTGGGCAGATTTCTTTTCCCAAAAGTCCCATCAAAGACAAATCCCTTCTCAGCGGACACTTTTGCAAGACTTCTCCCATGTCAGATGAGGAACTTCAAACAACTCTGCTTCCTGACTACTCCTTCTTCTCTTCAGACTTCTTAGGGGCTCTCCCTGTTGGACCGCAAAAACTTTTCCTTCTTGGGAGCACTGGTAATCCTGAGTTTGGGCCCTAGGCCCCTTCACTGGAGAGGAGATCCTCTTTTCAGACACTCCTCAGTTGTAAGAACATCTCACTTCTGATAATGTCCCTGTGAAAGGAGAGAACCCAAGAGCTCCACTCCACAGAGAGGTGGCACCCTCAGATTGGGGTTTGCAGTCTGGCTTCTCCTGACTGGCTCCCATGATGCTTCCTGTGCATCACAAGGGTGCATCAGTTTTATCTGTAGCCCTGTTTTCAGCATTCTTAGGGTTGTGCCTTTACCCCACCTTCTTGTGGGAGATGTCTCAGGGGTATAAATTGCCCTTGGAGCATGAGCAAAGGGTCTCTTCTCTGGTACAGAAGATTGATCAGGAGGTATTTCTATTCCACAGTAGAGTGATCAAGAAGGGAGTTGCGGAAGTCTTTATGCATCCCTGATAGACTGATCTAGAGGGGTCAGTTCTTCTGCTACAGAAGACTGACCAAAAGTGGTGGAAAGCAGTGAGATTTGAGAAGCTTCTTAAGAAGTTTGGAGTTTTTGAGATTTTAGAAGAAAAGAGTTTTGCTGTTGAGACCCTGTGATTGAGATCCTGAAGGACAAGCAAAACCTCTGGTCTTGAAGGGCTAGACTTCCAGTTTTTACCATTGTGCCCAGTAAACAGCAATGCATGAGGATTTGGGGGGATAAGGTTTGAAGGAAGCTTTGGAGATTTTTTGTGAGACCAGTTATGCAGTGAGGACAGTTTCCACTTGCTGTGGACATTGGAGATTGTCTGTTTGTCTGGGTGAAGCTGCTGATTTAGAAAGGAGGGTTTGGAGAAATATTTTTGATACAGCTATTTTTGGAAGCTCTGGGATTTTGTTTGCCCCCCTGTTTATGATTGTGAATAAAGTTAATTATTTCACCCTCTATGGGGAAGGGAAAGTGGAGACCAGATCAATTAGAGGCAGAGCTGTAGCTAGGCAATTTGGCACCAAATGAAAAAGTGTGCCCCCTCTGCCAACTCTTCTCTAGGCTGCTGCCACCACCACCATCCTCTCCCCTGCTCCCCTTCCATTCCCATGACAACCATCAACATCCCCCTCCCATCCCTCCAGCTAAAACCAACATCCCCCTCTCCTCCTCCCAGCCACCTCTCCCTGTGCCCCTCCCTCTACAGCCATTAACTGCTCCCCCCTCAAACATATGATCATTGTCTTCCAGAGCCCCTCAACACAAGTGGTGAAACGGTATAACATAGTGATACAGTGGATGATGGCAGCTAAAGACCAAAATGGTCCATCCAGTCTGCTGAGCAAGCTTTTTTTTTTTTTTTTTTAGTAGCAGCTACCACGCCATGCAGGCTACCCTCAAGGGTAATAGCAGCTGCTGCTCTGTGCAGGATACCCCCAAGTTCTCTATTAAGAGTAATAGCAGCTGCCATTCCACGCAGGCCATCCCTAAAACCACTGTTAGGGGTAATAGCAGCTACTGCTCCATGCAGGCCATGTTAAGGCTAGTAGCAGCTCCTGCTCTGTGCAGGCCATCCTCAAGCCTTCTGTTAAGGTTAATAGCAACTGTGACAAGGGAATGGCTAGTGAAAGAGAGATGATTGATATGTATGGCAAGGCATAACCAGAAGAAATCATGCCACTGTACAGATCACTGGTGAGATCTCTCCTAGAATATTGTGTCCAGCATATATCTATAGGTGGCGATGTCCTTTCATGGATTACAAACTGGCTAAAAGACAGGAAACAGAGAGTAGGATTAAATGGACAATTTTCTCAGTGGAAGGGTGTGGGCAGTGGAATACCTCAGGGATCTGTATTGGGACCCTTACTTTTCAATATATTTATTTATAAATGATCTGGAAAGAAATATGACAAGTGAGGTAATCAAATTTGCAGATGATACAAAATTGTTCAGAGTAGGTAAATCACAAGCAGATTGTAATAAATTGCAGGAAGACCTTGTGAGGCTGGAAAATTGGGCATCAAAATGGCAGATGAAATTTAATGTGGACAAGTGCAAGGTGATGCATATAGGGAAAAATAACCCATGCTATAGTTACACAATGTTAGGCTCCATATTAGGTGCTACTACCCAAGAAAGAGATCTAGGTGTCATAGTGGATAACACATTGAAATTGTTGGCTCAATGTGCTGCGGCAGTCAAAAAAGCAAAGAGAATGTTAGGAATTATTAGAAAGGGAATGGTGAATAAAACGGAAAATGTCGTAATACCTCTGTATCACTCCATGGTGAGACCGCACCTTGAATACTGTGTACAATTCTGGTTACTGCATCTCAAAAAAGATATAATTGCGATGGAGAAGGTGCAGAGAAGGGCGACCAAAATGATAAAGGGAATGGAACAGCTCCCCTATGAGGAAAGACTAAAGAGGTTAGGACTTTTCAGCTTGGAAAAGAGATGGCTGAGGGGGGATATGATAGAGGTGTTTAAAATCATGAGAGATCTAGAACAGGTAGATGTGAATAGGTTACTCTTTCGGATAGGTAGAAAGACTAGGGGGAACTCCATGAAGTTAGCATGTGGCACATTTAAAACTAATCAGAGAAAGTTCTTTTTCACTCAACGCACAATTAAACTCTGGAATTTGTTGCCAGAAGATGTGGTTAGTGCAGTTAGTATAGCTGTGTTTAAAAAAGGATTGGATAAGTTCTTGAAGGAGAAGTCCATTACCTGCTATTAATTTAGTTGACTTAGATAATAACCACCGCTATTACTAGCAACGGTAACATGGAATAGACTTAGTTTTTGGGTACTTGCCAGGTTCTTATGGCCTGGATTGGCCACTGTTGGAAACAGGATGCTGAGCTTGATGGACCCTTGGTCTGACCCAGTATGGCATGTTCTAATGTTCTATCATACAAAAAACAGCACTAACTCCTAGAATTCAAACAACAACCTAACTATGAAAAAGGTAGCTCCATAAATATTACTCCAATGCACAGCCTAAAGGGAATACACAACAAGCTGTGCTGCAATAGATACTTTCACAGAGACTATACACTAGCAGAATCCCTCATTATAACCAAATAGAGAATAAGGGATCACAAATTTTAAATGTTCAGATAAGAACTGAAATGGAAACCCCAAGAAGCATGCAGTGCAATGCTGGGAAAATACAAATAGAAATGCATTTCTCCTAGGATTTCCTCCTAGGTTACATCTTAAGGTGGACCAGGCCAGATACCTGGAGGAGGTCTTGTAAAGTGTTCTGGAGCTATCTCATGTACACTCCTTCACACAACCTCCCCCTCAGCTCAACTTTCCATGGTTGAGCACCTGCCTGTACCAGGGAAATCTCCCTGGAAAGAAAATCAACATTTATCTTCTCCTTCCCAGATCTGTATCATACTTTGGGCATTAGGTTCCTACTAATGAAGGCTAGTCGGTTTTCCTGGCCCTTGATACAGTACGGCCAATGATTCCACACTGTATCAAAATTGGTCACAAATTTGAAGATCTCTGGTTTTGCATCATTGATGCCCCTCAATATAGCTAGTGTGGGGGTGATTTTTCTCGCCACCTTTTACAAATTGAACAAAGCTGGATTCATTGTTTAAATACTCAGATTCCCTACAGGTTGAACATTGATATGGACTTTAAATTTACTAGCTAGAGGACCAGATCCAGAAGAGTCCAGGTATAGCCAGTTTGGGTGTGGCTCACTCAGTGGCTAGAGGTAGCTAACTTGTGAGCCAGCAGAAACAATACAGCCTGTGCACAGCCCAGGAGAGGAGCCAACTGTTCCAGTGCAGATAAGATACTAGTTTTTGGAAATACTGCTCTGTGTTTCATAATCCCTTTTTATTCTAGTATTATAATCTGTGGTTCCTTGATATTGGTTTGATTCTGTGTAGAAAACTGCTCTGTGATTTCAAATCCCTTTCTATTCCAGTGTTGTATACTAATCAGTTTGGTTTCTTGATTATATTGTATACTAATCTGTTTGGTTTCTTGATATTAGATTGTTGTAAGATTCAAAAAAGCCACAAAAAAAAAGAAAAAAATTCCCAGTATCCCTCTAATTGTATAACTGTTATATAATCTGTTACAAATTGGGATATAAGTGCTGTGGGATCCTTTTACTAGCTAAAGGACAAGTAAACTTTCAGAAAGTGTCTTGCCCTACCCAGCTTGACCTAGGTATAAACTGTTTAACTCCCTCCCACCCTACCCCTCTGCCCACCCACCCCTAGGTTTGAATTTCTAATGTAGTCATCCTAACTTCATAATAGGCAACCAGATAAATTAGTAAATTGATTATTCCTTAGGTGCACCAATCAAATAACTTACCTAAATGAGTACTATTCAATGCAACTGCTGTGGAGCCTTTATATTGAGGGTAATCATATGGAAACTTAAGGCTTGCCCCTTTTGTTCAAAACTCTCTACCTTGGAAAAGGAGCTGGATGACTTTAAAGCTGAATTAGCTTCAATAAAGAGAGTCTCAGCCACGGTACATTATTCAGGAAATAATTTCCACTTACCACTGAATAACCAAAACTCAAGAAAAAAGAGATTTACCGTGGGCTCAGGTAGGATAAGACCTGTAACCCACAGACACCCATTATTGAAAGCTGTGCAACCCACAACTCTATCCCACCACTCACACAGGCCATTAAGGAACTTTAAAAGTATTTCAGTGGGCTCTGGTAGAATAAGACCTGTGTTCCGTAGACACACACTGTATCAAGTGCAACAAGTACAAAATGCCTTCTCTGAATTAAATTCTGAAGAAGTCCTTGAGAAAAAGATTGAAATGTTATCGGAAAAGAGAGAAAAAACCCAATGCATACAGAAATTCCAAATCAGAAATCAAAGGAAAAAGCTCACAGTGATGGATGATTCTGTCATCAGAGGCATTAATATCTTCCCTTGCACAAATGCAAAGAGAAAAGTGGATAACAAACCTCAACTAAATAGGTCACAAAAGGAGTCCAGGAACAGCAGTAACCTGAGCAAAGAAAGCTGGAAAGCTATGAGCACAAATGCTCGTAGTTTGGGTAATAAAATCCCAGAGCTGCAAGCCCTAATGGTGGAGGCGGACTTGGACATTGTTGCTGTCACGGAAACATGGTTTACGGAATATCATGACTGGGATACGGCAATACCAGGCTATAACTTGTTAAGGAAGGACAGAGAGGATAGGAAAGGGGGAGGAGTGGCTCTATATGTCAGAAACAATATCCAAGCATCTGAGCTGCAAGGAAGATGGGGCAAAGAAGAAGCACTATGGGCAGACTTAAAAAAAGATGGGGCATCCATTTTTATTGGAGTGGTTTACAGGCCTCCAAACCAAAAGGAAGAGCTGGACAGAGATCTGATTGAAGACATCCACAGGATAGCAAAGAAAGGAGAAGTGGTGATCGTTGGAGACTTTAATATGCCAGATGTAGACTGGAGAATCCCATCTGCAGAATCTAAAAATAGTAGAGAAATAGTAGATGCCCTGCAAGTAGCTTTATTCAAACAAATGGTAATGGAACCCACGAGAGAAGGAGCTATACTCGACTTAGTGCTCACTAATGGAGATAATGTCTCAGACGTCCAGGTGGGTGCCCACCTCAGCACCAGTGATCATCAAACGGTATGGTTTAATATCACAAAAAGGACACGGAAAAGAAGCACAAAAACCCAAGTTTTGATGTTCAAAAACACAGACTTTGATGAAATGGGGAAGTACCTGGAGGAAGAACTAAAAGGCTGGGAAAACGAGAGAGATGTGGATCAACAGTGGACCAATCTAAAAGGAGCAATCACCAAGGCAACTAATCTATATGTTAGAAAAGTAAAGAAAAGCAAAAGAAAAATGAAACCTATCTGGTTCTCAAAGGAGGTGGCTGACAAAATAAAGGCTAAAAGAACAGCATTCAAGAAATATAAAAGATCCCAAAAGGAGGAACACAAAGAAGAATATCTGGTAGAACTGAGGGTAACGAAGAAATTAATCAAGATGGCAAAAAGTCAAGCGGAAGAGAGGATTGCCAAAGAGGTAAAGAGTGGTAACAAAACATTTTTCAGATATATCAGTGAAAAGAGAAAAGTTCAAAATGGTATAGTGAAATTGAAAGGTGGAAAGGATCAATGCGTGGAGAGAGACGAAGAAATGGCAGAAATATTAAATGAATACTTCAGTTCTGTGTTCACTAAAGAGGACCCTGGAGAAGGACCGACACTAGTTAACAAGAAACTGGAGGGGAATGGAGTAGATGTAACTCCATTTACAGTAGAAAATGTATGGGAAGAGCTGGTGAAACTGAAAGTGGACAAAGCCATGGGGCCTGATGAAGTTCATCCCAGAATACTGAGGGAGCTCAGAGATGTGCTGGCAGGTCCGCTGTGTGACCTATTCAATAGATCCCTAGAAACGGGAGTGGTGCCGAATGATTGGAGGAGAGCGGTGGTGGTCCCGCTTCACAAGAGTGGGAACAGAGAAGAGGCTGGTAACTACAGACCGGTTAGCCTCACTTCAGTGGTGGGAAAAGTAATGGAGTCACTGTTGAAAGAGAGAATAGTGAACTATCTACAGTCGGGAGAATTGCTGGACCAGAGGCAGCATGGATTCACCATTGGAAGATCCTGTCAGACAAATCTGATTGACTTTTTTGACTGGGTAACCAAGGAATTGGATCGAGGAAGAGCACTCGATGTCATCTACTTGGATTTCAGCAAAGCTTTTGACACTGTCCCGCACAGGAGACTGGTGAATAAAATGAGAAGCTTAGGAGTGAGTGCCGAGGTGGTGGCCTGGATTGCAACTGGTTGACGGACAGAAGACAATGTGTGATGGTAAATGGAACTCTCTCTGAAGAGAGAGCGGTTTTAAGCGGTGTACCGCAGGGATCGGTGTTGGGACCGGTCCTTTTCAATATCTTTGTGAGCGACATTGCGGAAGGGATAGAAGGTAAGGTATGTCTTTTTGCGGATGACACTAAGATCTGCAACAGAGTGGACACGCCGGAAGGAGTGGAGAGAATGAGACAGGATTTAAGGAAGATGGAAGAGTGGTCGAAGACATGGCAGCTGACATTCAATGCCAAGAAGTGCAAAGTCATGCATATGGGGAGTGGAAATCCGAATGAACTGTATTCGATGGGGGGAGAAAGGCTGATGTGCACGGAGCAGGAGAGAGACCTTGGGGTGATGGTGTCTAATGATCTGAAGTCGGCGAAACAATGTGACAAGGCGATAGCTAAAGCCAGAAGAATGCTGGGCTGCATAGAGAGAGGAATATCTAGTAAGAAAAGGGAAGTGATTATCCCCTTGTACAGGTCCTTGGTGAGACCTCACCTGGAGTATTGTGTTCAGTTCTGGAGACCGTATCTCCGAAGAGACAGAGACAAGATGGAGGCGGTCCAGAGAAGGGTGACCAAAAAGGTGGAAGGTCTTCATCAAATGACTTATGAGGAGAGATTGAAGAATCTAAATATGTACACCCTGGAGGAAAGGAGGAGCAGAGGTGATATGATACAGACTTTCAGATACTTGAAAGGTTTTAATGATCCAATGACAACGACAAACCTTTTCCATAGGAAAAAAATCAGCAGAACCAGGGGTCACGATTTGAAGCTCCAGGGAGGAAGATTCAGAACCAATGTCAGGAAGTATTTCTTCACGGAGAGGGTGGTGGATGCCTGGAATGCCCTTCCGAAGGAAGTGGTGAAGACCAGAACTGTGAAGGACTTCAAAGGGGCGTGGGATAAACACTGTGGATCCATAAAATCAAGAGGCCGTCAATAAAGAGTGGGTGGCTCGCCAGAATGACGGCTACTGCCTGGAGATAATACCCTTATTCAATAAACATACACATGGTTACTGTGACTCCAACATCACTCTAAGCTACAACAGCAAGAGGAAATGTGGAAAAAAGGATTCGCACTCACAAAGTGGGGAGTAGCTGGCTTGTTACGGCGGTTACTACCCCAAACCAAATAAGCCTGATACTTCACTTTCAATGCATATCCAGCATAGCTCTCTGCTTCAACGGCAGGGGAGAAGAAAAACTGATACTTCACGCATAGCTCTCTGCTTCAACGGCAGGGGAGAAGAAAAACTGATACTTCATGCATATCCAGCATAGCTCTCTGCTTCAACGACAGGGGAGAAGAAAAACTGATACTTCACGCATATCCAGCATAGCTCTCTGCTTCAACGGCAGGGGAGAAGAAAAAAGGATTCGCACTCACAAAGCGGGGAGTAGCTGGCTTGTTACGGCGGTTACTACCCCAAACCAAATAAGCCTGATACTTCACTTTCAATGCATATCCTGCTTCAACCGCAGGGGAGAAGAAAAACTGATACTTCACACATATCCAGCATAGCTCTCTGCTTCAACGGCAGGGGAGAAGAAAAACTGATACTACACGCATATCCAGCATAGCTCCCTGCTTCAACAGCAGGGGAGAAGAAAAACAACCAATAAGGGCTGAATAACACAGTCTGGGTAAAACAAATAAACATGGGTGTAGCTTGCTTATTGCGGCGGTTACTACCCCTACTACCCCTAACTAATCAAGCTTGATATTTCACTTGGTTGCAGCTCCATCACTGCTCTCTACATTAATGGTGGGGGTAGAAGAGAAATAGAACCAAAGAGCTAAGAGAAACAGATAAGTATGAGAAAAAAATGTGAAGCTTGCTGGGCAGACTGGATGGGCCGTTTGGTCTTCTTCTGCCGTCATTTCTATGTTTCTATGTTTATAGTTTTTGTTTAATTACCATTTATATTCAATGGTTACATTTGTGTTTGCTTTTGGATTCATTCAATAAATATATTTTTGTTTTTTTGAGAGACTCGTATAGACGGCTTGTGACATAATTTCCTGGACTTTCCCCATTAATGCTACTCGACTATGGCTGTGTTGGAAGACCTCCATACATTTGAGAGATGGGGAGATCTTTGCTGGAGCAGTTGATATATAAGTTCCTCTTGATGCAGGTTCAACGAAATACCAACTGACATTGTAGCTTTGTTTATTTATAGCAAGTTACTATGGGATTTATATTAGAGAAAGATTTTTATAGTTGAACAAAAAATTGTCTTGAAATATATTGCTACCTATCATTTTTGATGGGCTGTGGGTGAATGATTGAGAGGACTGTGGTACCTCTGTTTCAGAGAGGTCTTACACCTAGACAGCTTGCTGACACCCAATATTAGTATATATTCTGCACTACTTTAATTTGAATATTTTGCCTAATTTACTCTGCTTTACTATTCCTACTATTTGTGGATTATCTAAATCTAGGAAAGCTTACAGGTTTCTAACATCTTTTGTACCAGGACTACTACTAAGCACAACTCCAAGGCATCTGGTTGGACTGTGAATGGTTTGGTGAAGTCTGGGCTCTCCTGAACTGGTTCCTGTCACCAGGCCATCTTTAGATTCTGAAAAGCCTCTTCTCTTTGGGCCTATCCAAATTTATTGGGATTTCTCTTTCCCACACAGTCTGGGAGGATGGCTATGTGCTCCTGAAGGGCGTGGGGTCCTTCCTCTTTCTTGGACGCTCCACTCACAATAGCTGGACATAATTCTGTTTCTCTTGCCAGCATCATCTACTGGGTTTAGGTATTTTAGGGTTTCTAATGTAAAAGTCCAGGTCTTCTAATGGGAAGAGCTCCAGAAATGACTTTTCATCATTGTCAAACCAAACCGGGCCAGACTTAAGCTGGTTGCACTGGTCCCAAGGTCTGGAAAATACTGTCCTAATAGAATGAGGTAGGGGAGTCAGGGGAGTATTTCAGCTTCTATCTTAATTTGCCCAATTGGGGTTTTCAACACAACCTGACTGGTTGTATATTGCCACTGGGCTTTATGGATACAGGAGAGAGTAACAGTCTTCTCATAATCAATCTATCTTTTCTTGACCAATTCCCTCTGAATATGAGGTTCTATATGAACTGAGTTCAGCAAGGCCTGAATTGTGGAGTCATCCAGTTCCATTGAAACAAAAAAAGATGAAAACCCCGAGTGAGAAGTGTCCATGAAATTGCAAGACTGAAGAATCATCAGATTGATGCCCACCAATTCATTCCCCATGTAGTAAGTCCTTGGCAAAATTAGCTCTCTCTCCACAGTTGGAACAGGGTGATGAACCCAGCTCTTGTGACTGGGATAGGGAACTGGACCTATCCCACTCTGAGGCCTGCCACAGATGTCCTATATTCACACTGTGGTATCCGGGAACCTGAGAGGGCTGCCTTTCTAGCATTCACAGTTATTCTGGTATCAACTGGGTCTGGTAGAAGGCATCAGCTACTCCCAAGGCAATCTCCAGGATGAGATCCAGATGCAGACATACCCATTTTCACATAGGCCAGTCTAGCCCATCCAGGAACATTTCTAGGAGAACTCTGTATCGCTCCATGGTGAGACCGCACCTTGAATACTGTGTACAATTCTGGTCGCCGCATCTCAAAAAAGATATAATTGCGATGGAGAAGGTACAGAGAATGGCTACCAAAATGATAAGGGGAATAGAACAACTCCCCTATGAGGAAAGACTAAAGAGGTTAGGACTTTTCAGCTTGGAGAAGAGACGACTGAGGGGGGATATGATAGAGGTGTTTAAAATCATTAGAGGTCTAGAACGGGTAGATGTGAATCGGTTATTTACTCTTTCGGATAGTAGAAAGACTAGGGGACACTCCATGAAGTTAGCATGGGGCACATTTAAAACTAATCGGAGAAAGTTCTTTTTTACTCAACGCACAATTAAACTCTGGAATTTGTTGCCAGAGAATGTAGTTCGTGCAGTTAGTATAGCTGTGTTTAAAAAAGGATTGGATAAGTTCTTGGAGGAGAAGTCCATTACCTGCTATTAGGTTCACTTAGAGAATAGCCACTGCCATTAGCAATGGTTACATGGAATAGACTTAGTTTTTGGGTACTTGCCAGGTTCTTATGGCCTGGATTGGCCACTGTTGGAAACAGGATGCTGGGCTTGATGGACCCTTGGTCTGACCCAGTATGGCATTTTCTTATGTTCTTATGTTCTTAACTAGCTTGGCTATTCAATGCATGTTTTCTCCTCCAGTTGCAGCCACTTCCAATCAACGTCCTTTAGCCAACAGAAAAGGCTTCATGGACTTCTCTAGGTGGAAGACTTCCTCATTGGAACTGTTGATGATATATCTTTGGCATGAATCCAATTCCTTCAAGAATGGCTGCCTTGACCTCTGGATAGCTGGCTCAAATGTCTGGGTTGGCAGTCTGGAAGGCAGCCTGGCTGCTGCCTGTAAGTTGATTCCTCAATTAAGTGGTCCAAGTTGCTAACCAGGCAGTTCTCGCAACGTTCCATAAGAAACAGTCAGGGTTTTCTTCTATTTTTCATTGTATATATCACTGGAGATAGTGGAGGCACCCGGGTAATAGCAGTTTGCACTGCTTGGGCTATCTGTGTCAGTGCCAATTGTTGCTGACTGAACTGTTCTCATAAGTTTAGAATCACTGTCTGTAGTTGCTATCCTTCTGTTGTTCCACTGTGGCCTGAAAATGCTGTGGGGCCACAGAGGCTTCCCTTCCTAGGGGCCGCTGTCCTGCTCTCAAAGTACAAGAACCAAAGTATCTCCCCTTTGTCTCAGAGAAGGGAAAAAAAATACACTGGCCTGTTAAGTTCTGACTTACTATAAGTCCATCTCTGACCAGCAGGGGCTATCCATTTTAGTCTGCTTTATTTTAACTCCCTGGCTACTGCTGTAGCCAGGCCCCAGGAAAAAGAAAACAAATTCCCTTTTTTTTTCTGGCATGGGTCTCTGCCTGTTTTTGCAGCTTAGGACAGAAATCCTGCTGCTGCCTCCATATGTAATGCTGAGGGAGTGACCTGTGATTTGGAAAATTATTGGAGTACAGAAGAGCTTGGACTTTAGCTGTTCTTACACAAAAAAACTTTACTGACTTTCTCCCAATGGAATTCTGCACACAAAAATTTTAAATTCTGGGCCCAAAAATTTTAAATTCTGTACACAAAAACTTAAAATTCTGCAAAATTCTGCATACTTTATATTGGTGAAAATAACACAATATACATGACAGCCTAAGTAATTAATTTAAAATGTAGTACAGAAAAAAGTTATTACTTAAAGATGCAGAGTTTTAAATATTTTGAGCAGAAATTCTGTAGAAGTTCACTGTAAGAGTGTCTCTTCTACCCTCTCTCCCTACTCCCCTGGTCAGTCTCCTTTCACTTTGCCCTCTCAGGCCTCAACTTCTCCACCTGCCACTATCTTTCCCCTCTCCCTCTAGGCTCAATCCCTTCCACTCTATTTCCACTTCCAGAGTTTGACCCTTCACACAGGCTCCCTCTGTCCCACTCTCTCTCTCTCTCTCTCACTCACACACATTTGTACAAATACATAACCCCTCACACAGGCTCTCTCTCTCTCGCACACACACACTTCTCCTCATACAGGCTCCCTCTCTCTCATACGCACACACACATACACACCTTGATACCGACTCTCTCTCTCTCTCTCCCTCTCTCGCACACTCTTCCTCAATCAGGCTCCCTCTCTCTCTCTCTCACACACACACACACCCTCATTTAGGCTCCCTTTCTCTTTCACGCATACTCCCTCACACAGGCTACTTATGTCTCTTTCTCACATACCCCTACACAAAGATTCCCTCTCTCACACACACACCTACATAGGTTCCCTCTCTCACATGTACAAATCCCTTCACACAGGTTCTTTCTCACACGTACACACACCCTCACACAGGCTCCCTTCCTCATAAACAAACAAGCACCCTCACATACACACAATCCCTTTTTCGCACACACCAGCTCCCAATCTCTCACACACATACACACTCCTTCACAATCTCCCCACATAGGCTCCCTCTCTCTGGCACCCACACCCACACAGCCTAACACTGCTTTCTCAACCCCCAACCTCACAGTCGTACACACACACACACATACACACTCTCTCTCTCTCACTGGGGCCTGCTCCATTTTTGCGTGAGCGGGTTGGGCTCCACTCGCGGCATGCCGGGGCCTGTTTCATCTTCGCCATGAGCGGGACAGGCTCCGCTTGTGGCAATGCAAATTCAGCATAAAAAATGATATTTCTGCACAGCTGCACAGGAGGTGATTTCTGCGCAAATTCTGGACTCCGCAGTAGTGCAGAATTCCGCCATGACTATTGACTTATACACAAAACACAAGCAAAAGACCAGCTTACGTCACAGTAGTTGAAACGAATCTATAGTAGTTTAAATATCAGCAGTTCTTATGTAGTCCCTGAGTCCTACTTCTCTCTGGAGATTCCTTGCTTCCTTCTGGCCTTCCTTCATATTTCCCTGCTAAGGGAAATGCTCTGGGACCAGGATTCCCTCTTAGGTTGTGTCTTAAGGTGTACCGATCCAGTTACCTGGAGCCGGTCTCTTAAAGTGTTCTGGGGCCGTCTCATGTATACTTCATCAAAGTGTCATAGTCAATAGTAGAGATGAGAAAATGTCATTTGTGGAAATGGGACTGCACCACAGATCAGTAATGAAAAGACAGAGAAATGACTGTCTTCCTCAAATTTTCTGATAAGCAGGCTCATGAAATTAAAAGCATGCATTGAGGAACACTGAAAAAAATAATAGTTCCAGTAATTTTTCCTCATGTTAACATAAATTTTCATTAGGGAGATACATTTTTCAAAATTTAGGAAAAGGATATAAAGTAGTTTTATACTATTCTCACATACCCCCTGCATCAGTGTTTCATCTGAGCTACTGCTTTACGCTGAGCTCAGTAATACTTAGTCTGTATGAGAAACAAAAACCACAGTCCTATGTTGTGTTTTTCACCATAAAGCAAAAACACCTTCCCTCTTAGCTTTGTTAATTTTTTTTTTTAATAGTATTTCTCTTGCTTGGCTTCCGTTTTTGTTGCTGCTCATTTCATATGTGATTTTTCTAGATCACTCCTCCTCCTCCAACATGACCTTAATTTCTATAATGCAGAAGGAGAGGGTGCAGGGTTACTGAGTGTCAGTGTATTTACAGTCAGTTAAAAGGAAAAAAAAAGGAGCAAAAAAAAAAAAAAAGTCCTGAAAAATAATTTCATGTCCATAAAAATGTCATGAGTAATGGGGTCTGTGTCTCTTGTGCCGCAGGCTGAGGCTCTGAGAAGATGCAGTATCTAGGAGCCAGGGACTATGTCTCACTGCATAGAAAGATGAATCTCGGCATAGTGAGTCCAGTTATGAGCAAATGGTGATGGTAAAACATATGTCAGTAAAAACTGTTAGTTTGTCAGTTGGAAGGCTGTCAGGAGGGGTAGAGAGATGTGTCTGCAAACAGGGAAATCTAAAAAGTGCATGCTGGCAATACTTAAACTGGATCCTTTAAAACTGTTTCTATAAAAAAAAGTGTTTTCCTCCTAATTCTGAGAAAGATATGAGTGAAAGAATCAGTCAGAGAGTGCAGAGGAACCCCCACTTGATTCTGAAAGAGAACGAGTGAGCTTATGGCGGTACTGCTGTATGAGTTAAGCATTAGCTGCGTTCTGTTCTCTGATGTGTTTGCAAATCCCGTGATTATAAAAGGGCCACCACGGGCAGAACATCAGAGGCTTAACTGAAGGCAGCCTAGTGGAAATGAAAGCGAACACCCACTTTGCTTCAAATCCATCTCTACTTAGCCCTTACCATACGAAGCTTAGGAGAGAGGCTCGTTGCGTTTTGAATTGTAGCATAGCCGCAGATAAGTGAATAAGGTCCCCAACAGATAACAAGTGTCTTCACCGGCAAACCTGGATTAAACTGAAAGAAGCAAAGACAGAGAGAAAGAAAGCCTGTTTGGTTAAGATTCATTCTGTTGTCCAATGTCCATTCATTATAGACAGTCTGAAGCAGAGCTGCCCTGGGAGGCGTTCTTTCAGCTGGCATACCCACTGCATCCTGAGAGAGGAGGGGCAGGGAGAGGACTGCAGGCCAGCTTGCACTAGCCACTAGGGATGTGAATCGTTTTAGGACGATTAAAATTATCGTCCGATAATTTTAATATCGTCTTAAACCGTTATGGAACACAATACAATACAGATTCTAACGATTTATCGTTATAAATCGTTAGAATCGTGAGCCGGCACACTAAAACCCCCTAAAACCCACCCCCGACCCTTTAAATTAAATCCCCCACCCTCCCGAGCCCCCCCCCAAATAACTTAAATAACCTGCGGGTCCAGCGGCGGTCCGGAACGGCAGCGGTCCGGAACGGGCTCCTGCTCCTGAATCTTGTCGTCTTCAGCCGGCGCCATTTTCCAAAATGGCGCCGAAAAATGGCGGCGGCCATAGACGAAAAAGATTGGACGGCAGGAGGTCCTTCCGGACCCCCGCTGGACTTTTGGCAAGTCTCGTGGGGGTCAGGAGGCCCCCCACAAGCTGGCCAAAAGTTCCTGGAGGTCCAGCGGGGGTCAGGGAGCGATTTCCCGCCGCGAATCGTTTTCGTACGGAAAATGGCGCCGACCATACGTGTATGGCCGGCGCCATTTTCCGTACGGAAAATGGCGCCGGCAGGAGATCGACTGCAGGAGGTCGTTCAGCGAGGGTTCCGGCGCCTCGCTGAACGACCTCCTGCAGTCGATCTCCTGCCGGCGCCATTTTCCGTACGAAAACGATTCGCGGCGGGAAATCGCTCCCTGACCCCCGCTGGACCTCCAGGAACTTTTGGCCAGCTTGTGGGGGGCCTCCTGACCCCACGAGACTTGCCAAAAGTCCAGCGGGGGTCCGGAAGGACCTCCTGCCGTCCAATCTTTTTCGTCTATGGCCGCCGCCATTTTCGGCGCCATTTTGGAAAATGGCGCCGGCTGAAGACGACAAGATTGAGGAGCAGGAGCCCGTTCCGGACCGCCGCTGGACCCGCAGGTTATTTAAGTTATTTGGGGGGGTTCGGGAGGGTGGGGGATTTAATTTAAAGGGTCGGGGGTGGGTTTTAGGGGGTTTTAGTGTGCCGGTTTTTCGATTTTTCGATTTTTCGATTTTTAACGATGTTCCGGCGAGGGATGGGGTTTGGGAGGGTGGGGGATTTAATTTAAAGGGTCGGGGGTGGGTTTTAGGGGGTTTTAATGTGCCGGTTTTTCGATTTTTCGATTTTTCGATTTTTAACGATTTTTCACGATTTTTCACGATATTTTACCCCCCCAAACGGCAACAATACGATTCCCTCCCCCTCCCAGCCGAAATCGATCGTTAAGACGATCGAGGACACGATTCACATCCCTACTAGCCACTGCAGTTAGTCCTCACAGTCATCAATATTGTGACCAGATAGTTAATTAAGTAATATTAGCTTGTTGGTTTGAAAAAAATGCTGATTAACACTGGGCAACACATTTTCACAAAAGTCATGTTACGGAAATGAAATTAGTCAATTCTTATAAATTTCCATGTGCTAAACATGAATGTGACTGTGAAAATGCAAAATTGGCTCTAGTTTTTTTGTAATATGCAATAATATAATTACATCTTGAATTGTATGCCAATAGTAGGAGACCTACGGTTAATACCGTTTGAAAAATGAAGTCATAGACTACGTCTTAGATTTCTTTGCTTGTCTCTTGTACACCTGTTCGGGAGCATCTCTGCGGAGTGTCCAGCAGTAGTCAGCCAGCATGAATATTTCAAATGCTCACCCTTTCTGACTGGGCTTCATATAGTACACTGCTGACGTCAGCTTACTCAGCAGCAGCATGGCAGTAGAACTGCATTGCATCAGAAAATGATGTAATAAACTCTGGATGATGCGTACATGATGGTATTATGCAATATGATGCAATATTACATCATTCTAGGCTTATTTACAGTCCTACTGGATAAATTTACACGACTAAACATAGAAAGTGAACTATATTAAATATCTTCAAAACGAGAGCCAATAAAAACCTTTCATGGTCATATTCGTGTTCAGCACATCAAGATACTACAGAGAAGGACCTTTTTAGGTCAGTAACACTTTCATTGTTGCCCAGTTCTTTAAGTTATGGAATCATAAAATTATGAATCATGAAATAGATTGTTTTAGTTGTTTGAGCTAAAAAGCAAACCTCTAACCTCCTGTCCCCCTTCACATGTCTGAATTGTATGATTTCTCTCCCTGCTCTTCCAGTGTGCGCTCTATAACTATTCTCAGTCTCTCTCCCAGTTTCATCTGCAGCTTTGGGTCTCCAGACTTTTCTTTCTTTCTTTAATTGATCTATTTTCCGCCTTTCAGTGCTTCAAAGTGGATTGCATTCAGGTACGGTAGGTATTGCCCTATCCCCAGAGGGCTTGCAATCTTCTGTCCCTCTTGTGCCTGATTTTCTGCTTCCCTAAGTTTCAATTTTGAAAAGGAAGTGGGAACAAAGTGGGGGAAATGGCATACTTGGGGTACAGGGAAACAATGTGCCGTCTGGTTTGCACAGGATGCGGTTCTCTCCGAGGGGGCCCATGTAATAGTTTAATTTCCAGCGTAAGATCTCAGGATGGGCACCACCAGATGAACGGTACATCGGTGCTCTACATCCCAACTTGGGGGCACATTCTCTCATTCAAGTTCATTTTGACAAGAAATAGCAAGTAAAATAAAAGAATAATCTCTCTGGGGAAGGAACCTACAGCTAGATGAACAACGCAAAGGCTGTTTGCATTGCACCAACAGCTGAACATACACGCTTTGGCACCGAGGGAGATCGCTTACTATTCAGCTGTTTGGAAAAACAAAGAAAATCTGTGACATGTGCTTGTCTCAGAGAGCTTATACTGAAATTTAACTCCTGGGTCTGAAGTGGAGGAAACTCGCATTTCTGGTGGCTAATGTCTATTGTTGTGCCCAGTGTGGTATTCCACCTCAGATGGTGCACAAATTTGAAAACGTTTCCATCAGAAAGAACACATTAGAACTAGGGGTTATTTATTTATTTGAAACTTTTATATACCGGTATTAGTAAGCACACATCATACCGGTTCACATTGTAACTAATAGGCAGAAATTACAATCAACAGGGAGGGGAAAACCAGGGGGAATATACATAGAGCAGCAAGGCATTGAAGTTAAAGCATTAAAAACTGAAACGGGCTATTTACAGGTCTATATAAAAAGGCTTAAAACAACTTACTTACAGAAGTCTAAATACAGAAGTCTATATACAAATGGGCTCAATTTAAGTGGGCTGGGGGGGGGGAGGAGGTGTGGAGATTAATCTGGGTAGGCTTGTCGGAAGAGCCACGTTTTAAGTTTTTTTCTGAACTTGGAGTAACATGGCTCGAGCCTGAGTGTGGTAGGGAGGGCGTTCCATTGTTTGGGGCCTGCAATGGATAGTGCGCGATCCCTGGTAGAGGAGAGGTGGGCTTTTTTTAGAGGGGGAATAGAGAGGGTGCCTTTGTTATGAAATTAAACTCCAGGGGAGGGTTATGAAATTAAACTCCAGGGGAGGGTTATGAAACTCCAGGGGAGGGTTATGAAATTAAACTCCAGGGGAGACAATTTAGAACCAACATCAGGAAATATTTCTTCACAGAGAGGATGGTGGATGCTTGTAATGCCCTTTTGGAGGAGGTGGTGAAGAAGAAAATAGTCAACAAATTCAAAAGGGCATGGGATAAACACTGTGGATTCCTAAAGGCTAGAGGATGGAAATAAAGAAGAGGGTACATGGGGGTAACCTGTACTGAGCAGCAGTTACTACCCTTAACAGAAGGCATGGGGATTACTAACCTCAATCAATAACCTTGATGCTTTTTGATGCAATGCAACAATGCTCCCCATTTTGATGACTAGAGGAAGGGATTGCAGGAGAGAAAGGGGAACTGGATATAGACAACAAGCAACATGGGGCCTGACTTTTACGGTCTGGGGTACTGACATGCAGACATAAGGGAAAAAGCATAGGACGGCTTCTATGGCCAAGTCCCAAAGAAAAGAATTTCAAGCAAAATTGTCTGAATTATCAAGAAGGCTCCTCACCTAATAAAAATGTGGCTAGCTAGCAGTAATTTATGGGTTTAACAGTTGCTTGGTTCTGATTGATTGTAAATATTACTACACTTATCATAAGGCTTGGGGGTAACTGCACAAAGCTGCAGTTACTACCCTTGAGAGAAACATGGGGTTATCCTGCATGGAGCAGTAGATACATAAAAAGCTTTCTGGGCAGACTGGATGGGCCATCTGATCCTTTTCTGCATCATTACTATGTTACTATGTTAATATTGGACTTTTATGCTTAAAGCTATACATTCATAGTGGTGAAACAATGAAATTGTGTGGTCCAAATTGATATGATGTTTTTATGTTATACTGGTTATCTTCTGATTGGATTAATATGACATATGAAAAAATGAATGCCATCATAAGTACTTCCGCTAAGGAGGTGCTTGGTAATGCCATATTTAAAAACAAGTATGATGATGAAGCTTGAGTATGCACCTTGTATTCAGTAAGTATTTTATTGAGCCCAGCTTGGTACAACACCAATTTAAATACATAGCTCATAGGACTGTGAGTGTTATAAATATATAAACAATTTTTTACTTCTTGAAAGTTTGACCTTTGTCTTTTAATTGCAGTGCTCATTGACAGTGTTCTCCCTGAGGCAGACATAGGTCTTTGAAACATGGTCCCATGTTAGGATTTTTTGGATGGAAACACTACACTTTATTCTCACATAAGGTACGTTTTTGACAAAAATTATGTGACTGTTTGCACTAACATGAAGATTGTTATTACTGGGTAAAGTGACCTGTGATTATATTGATATCATCATTATAAGTGGACCTAAAATATTTTAAATAAATAAATATTGACAACTACAGATGCACTTCAATTTCTTGCATGCCATAGCAGATATGGGTATGAGCTCAAGCTGTTTCACACTATTTTTGGAATTGATTTGTAAAATTGAACATGGCAATAGAATATCATAGCCACCAGAAATAGAAATTAAAGTTTACACAATTCAGGAGATGGAATTAACCTGAAAATCCACACTTTGGGGTAGATTTTACAAATTTGCACACACGTGTACTTTTGTTCGCGCACCTGGCGCAAACAAGAGTACGCGGGATTTTAATAGATACGCACGTAGCCACGCGTATCTGTTAAAATCCGGGATCAGCGTGCGCAAGGCTGTGCAAAATCGGCAGCCTGCGCGCGCTGAGCTGAGCAGCCTGCCTCCGTACCCTCCGAGGCCGCTCTGAAATTAGAGCGGCCTCGGAGGAAACTTTACTTCCACCCCCCAGCACCTTCCCCCTCCTTTCCCCTACCTAACCCACCCCCTCTACCTTTGTTGCACAAGTTACGCCTGCCCGATGCAGGTGTAATTTACGTGCGCCGGGTGGCTGCCGGCGCACGATTCCCAGGCCCGGGAGCAGTTTCGGAGGCCTCGGCCACGCTTCCGAAACACCCCCAGGCCGGAACCACGCCCGCGGCCCCACCCCCAAATGACACGCCGCCGTGACATGCCCCTCGACACGCTCCCCCCCCCCCAGGAAAGCCCCGGGACTTATGCACTCGGCGCTCGCAGGGGGAGCTTTGGGCAGGTTTTTTTTTTTGGGGGGGGGGGGGGGGGTATGCACGTATCTTACCTTTGAAAATCTGGCCCTTTATGTTCAAGTGCTTTAAAACAGGAGTGAGGAGGTAAGTATTTGAAGTTGAAAGGAGTGTGACCAAATGGCCTTGCAAGCAAGAATGGCACTGGGCATCCCAAATGGGCACAGTCTTGCATGCAAGGCCATTTGGACAAGGCATGCCTAGTGAAATCATAGCGTAAGCCTTTTGGAATGGGCAACTACAGCCATAGGGATGCACAGCACCAAAGTGCATACTGTTCGGCTGTAGGTGTCCACCATAGAGAGCTTATCTTTTGATTTCACTTGGCAGGCCTTGCCTAAATGTCCTTGCATACGAGATTGTGTCCAAATTGAAATGCCCAGTGCCAATCTTGCTTGCTAGGACATTTTGGTCACACTCCTTGCAATTTCAAGCACTTACCTCCTTTCTCTTGTTTTAAAGCACTTTTATGTATTAGTGCGGATTGTTAGGTTAACTCACATTTAAGCTTTTCTATTTTGCTTGGTCTGCATTTTTACTCCTGCTCGATTTACCTTCCATTGGCTTATTGTATCCTGCAGTAAGCCAAATTTTAGTGCAATAGGTAAAAGCCGCACTATAATTTTAGTGTTGGTTTTATTACATTGGCCCCAGAATCAAGTAATGCTCTCTCTATTACTATGATCAGACTCTCCTTCATCAGCATTGCAGCCTTGTGGTGGCAGGAAGAAAACTCCAGACTGATCTGTACCTAACGTCTCACCCAGCATCTGTTCTCTTATCCTTCTTTACAACACTGGGAAGCTGCTGAGATTTACTTTCAAAATGTTTTTATAGAGCATCACAGCAGATTTGACATTTCAGCCGTTCTGACCTTGACAGACAAAGAACTTCACATACCATTAAGCGGTCTTGTATGTGCCTCAGAGACTAAATTTACACAATCATCGCATATATTGGCAAAAAGCCAATGCGTCAAAACATCATCTTGGAAAAAGAAAAAAATGCTTTTTCTTCCCTCAACAAAAAATCAGGGTTAACGTGGAGCATCAACAAGCTATGCACAGTATGGCATACACAGCCTTAGAAAGTGAACACTTATCAAGTTCCTATAACAGCTCTCCTTTGTGGTTGTTCTAATTTCTTACCTTGAGCTGCCCATTTTTCTTGAACTTCAGTGTCATTGATTGGTAGGCGGTTACCATGATAAAAAGAGGGATTAGGAACTCAAAAAAAGCCATAGGAAGAAGGTAGGAGATGAAATTTCTGCAGAAGGGGAAATTTATATTGTTATTCTTTTCTAGCGATTTGTGGAACATCTAATAGTCTGTAACAGCTACAAAGCAAAAACTTAATGATGTCTTCTGGCTGCCACACTTTCACCCTAATTGTTTACTAAGTTTTACTTTATTACTATCACTCAGTGGTAGCATCAAGTTAACTGTTTTGCATTAGTCAGTAACATAGAGGTCAATATTCAAAAGGGTTTGTCCTGCTAAGTTCCGGACATAGGTACACAGACCTGGGGTTGAATTAAATATGCCTCCTCGCTGACCATATAACTTTTAGCTGGGTAAGTGAATTGCCAGCTAAAAGCTGAATAAAAAAAGGCAGTGCAGTAGCTTTCTGGGATGGGGCTTCAACTTACTTGGGTAGTGCTGAATATGAGTGCTACCTGGTTAAGTTTAGCCAGGTAACAGGCCGATACAGTATGGTACACTCTGCCGAGTACACCATTTAGGAAACATAAGATGCAAATGCATGTTGATGAGCCTATTAGTCAGTTACCTGGGATACTGAAAGTAAAATGTATGGCCAAGCATATCTAATAGTCTAATATCATACTGATATTAAGTTGGAGGAATCTAAAATTTAAAATAAAAAAAAAATCTAACCTGCCGGTGAGCGGTTAGAAAAACGGATGCTCAATTTTATTGGCGTCCATTTTCCTAACCTGTGGCTGTCAGTGGGTTTGAAAACAGACGCTAGTAAAATAGAGCGTCAGTTGTCAGACCCACTGATAGCCAGTTCTACTGCTAATAGGAAGGTGCTAGGGATGCGCTATTGCCCTAATGCCTCCTTATTAGCTCGACACCTAATTTGAATACAGAATCATGTGCTCAGGAGAGGTGCCTGGGCGTTCGTCGGGAGAGCGGGCGCTCAACATGGAGCGCCGGCTCTCCCGCACTTTTTACAGAATCAGCCTGTAAGTCTTGTGGTATGGAAAGCAGTTCTAAAGTTATCTGGGTACATATACTAAAACAATTTTTACCTTAACTGGTTGTATTAAAAATATAGTTAGTTAATTTACCCCCAAAAAAGTCTTCTGGGCCGGCAGGCCTGATTTTCTATCCTCCTACCCTGCAAAATTACTAAACTTGTTGGGCTTAGAGCACAATTCCTCGCTCTCCCCAAACCTCACAAGTCCCCCAAGCAATATTTCAGACCAAGGAGCCTCCCCTCCTCCATGAATTTTCCAAAAAGCAAAAAGGCTTCAGACTGGGCATTTGGGGGGGGGGGGGGGGGGGTTCTGGGTTGGGTAAAGTGGATTGAAGTTGCAGGTAGTCGAGGGAAGTGCATAGGAGAGGGCTCCTTGGGCCAATATGGCTCATGACATTTTGTTCTTGCTTTGGAACTTGGTTCTTTTTTTTTTGGAGGAGGTAGAGATCTGGCTCTGTACTTGACAACATTTTTTGTAATTTTTTGGTACTTAACAGTCTATCAGGGTGAAGCATCAAGCTGTGGTAGGGCTGTAATGTGCATTAAACAGCGTATATTGTGTGATATTCACAATAATTTACATATTTTTGCCAAGGTTCCCACCCCTATGCCAATGAACTGCTCTGCATGGAACTTGCTTGCCTGAATATTGCAAATCCATGCAAAGCAGCTCATGCATAGGTAATTCTATGTAAATAAATCAATTCAGCCAACTTAGAAAGTTGTCAGCCACGTACATTTAATTACGACTCCTGAGAAAACGTTAATCTAATGTGGGAGCGAGAATCTAACTTTTGTCCCAGTGCTCCTATGTTAGATTTAAAAGGGCAGGAAAACATTAAAAAAACATGGCAAAAATAGGTAAAAGGTGTGCGGGAGTCAAAGCTGACCCCTGGCCTTACTCTGGGTCTGCCAAATGAGGTGGCCCCGCCATCCTAATTAAAAAATAGAAATCAGCTGTTCGCATGTCAACAGCCCTTTAAGGTGGTGGCAGCCCAGTGAGCTTCGGTCTGCCATTGCACAGTATGGGGCAAAGCTTCATTGTTTTGCTTCTTGGTATTTTGACATAAGACAAAACAACGTGATGATACAACTGCAATGTTTTTTCAGGGGAAGGGCCCACTTCTATGAAAATATATTGTGGCTTGATGCATCCAGGCCTATATTTGAATATAGTTGGTTAAGGTTAAAGTTATCCGGCTATACATCTAACTGGTTATAATCAAACATAACTTTTAAACCTAGCTGGCTATTTGGGTACATGCACCTGGATAACTTTAGGTGAGTATGTTCAGTGGGAGACTTGTCCCTGCTGAATACCTCTGACATGTTGTCTGGCTAACTTTGGATGGATAACTTGTCCACTCACTGGCTTCCTGAATATGGACCTAATAATCTTTTTTTTTTTTTTAATTTGACATAAACACAGACACACACGTACAAAGATTACATTTGTGAATAATTTAATTACAGTCTTTCAGGTTTGCCATGTGCTTGGGGGCAAAACAAAGCATAGGTTCATGTGATGCCATTTTAGAAAATGGCACGGGTAGGATGGAAGCAACTGAGGGTTAATCCTGTCCCTAGAAGACCTACCCCCCCATGGGGTACATTTGGAGTGGTTTTTTGGTGTCACTTTTGTGATAAGAGGTCAGGGCCTGAATGCACAGGGCTTATTCATCCTTCATCTTTTTCTACATTTATGTCCTCTTAGCAGTTTTGCTCATTTCTAGGTATCTTATGGAAAAAAAAACAAAAAACCCCTGCATAGCTTAGTATATTAGCTTCTATATTTGGTGAAACATTCATGAATTTCAATCCTCTTCTGATTATTTATTTATTTATTTATTTATTTATTTATTTATAACTTTTCTATACTGAAGTTCAAATAACAGAGTTAATTATCACTCTGGTTTACATTGCAACCATAAAAAACAGTGACAAAGTTATCTTACATAGAACAGGGGGAGAGAAAAACTTGGATACAGCTTAAGCATGGGGAGTAACGTGTCAAAACTGGTAAGAACTGATAGGAGTTGGCTTTTGGGGTAACAAGGTATTTCAAGGAATATAGTGCACACTGTTACACCTGTCATCTGTCTGCCCCCTTTACCTGTCTCCTTTGCTATAGTCCAGAGTGCAACAAGTTCTCAAGGGTTCATAGTCATATTCACCCCAGCCTAGGAGTGGCATTGCAGACCAAAAAGCAGAAAACGTCCATACAGATAACACCACCGATACTGATGTACTCCACTGCAGCTTACTTCCTATAAACAGAAAAGAAGGGAAACTGAAAACTCATTTACTGAGGAAAAAAAAGGCAGATATTTTTACTGATGTTACTTGGTGCAAGCATAACAGGTATGTGTTTTAGTAACAAACAACAAAGTTTGTTCAGGTACCTTTGTATAAATCCTGACTAAAATGTCTTGACATGTCTAAAAAAATATTTTTTTACTCCAATTATGCCAGGCAAACTGCATTATTCTAGTAGCATGAAATTGCCTAGCAATGTGTTGCTTTGCATGTCTTTGCAAATCAGCTCATTACCATTTTGGCATTATTTGGGGTAAAATAACACACGGCACTTTCAATTCAGCGCATTATCACTGCAATAAGCCATTTACCATGTAGTAAATGTCCAATATGGCTTAACAAATATACCCCTAAGTTTGGTAAGACAGAAACCCTCAACCTTTGTCATCCAGTAAGTCACATAAGTGACTGAAGCAATCATTTTAAAATTGTATCCTCTCTTTAAGGATTAATTGTATTTTTTCCCTCTTGAGGAAACCTGCCACAAATGGCTACTGAATCTCAGAATGAGTGTCAGTACTCCAGAGCTCCATAAAACGAAGACACATTGTAGGGCTCACAGTTCAGCTTAGTGCTTAAGGGGGCTTGCAGGTCCACAGTTACATTGTATCCACAAGCATGCAAGCTCATTTTCAAAGAGAAACTCCCCACGGATTTTCACTTTGAAAAGTTGGGTCAGTGGAGGAATGTGGGTATTTTGCAGCAGGTGCAAAGTATATGTTTGAAAATATGCAAGGACTGTTTCCAGCAGTGGCCAATCCAAATCACAAGAACCTGGCAAGTACCAAAATACTAAGTCGATCCCATGCTACTGATGCCAGTAATAGCAGTGGCTGTTCCCTAAGACAACTTGATTAATAGCAGTTAATGGACTTCTCCTCCAAGACTTAGCCAAACCTTTTTTAAATCCAGCTACACTAACTACTCTAACTACATCCTCTGGCAACAAATTCCAGAACTTAATTATGTGTTGAGTGAAAAAGAGTTTTCTCCGATTAGTTTTAAATGTGCTACTTGTTAACTTTATGGAGTACTCCCAGTCCTTCAATTATCTGAAAGAGTAAATAACCGATTCACATTTACCCATTCTAGACCTCTCGTGATTTTAAAGACCTCTATCATATCCCCCCTCATATCCCCCGTCATCTTCAAGATGATCAGCCCTAACCACTTTAGCCTTTCTTCATAGGGGAACTGTTCCACCCCCTTTATCATTTAGGTTGCCCTTCTCTGTACCTTCTCCAGTGTATCTATATCTTTTCTGAGATGTGGTGAACAAAATTGTACACAGTACTCAAGGTGTGGTCTCACCATGGAGCAATATAGTTGCATTATGACATTTTCTGTTTTATTCACCATTCCCTTCCTAATAATTCCTAACATTCTGTTTGCTTTTTTGACTGCCACAGCACACTGAGCCAACAATTTCAATGTATTATCCACTATAATGCCTGTATCTTTTTCCTGGGTAGTAGCTCCTAATATGGAACCTAACATCATATAACTACTGCATGGGTTATTTTTCCCTATATGCATTATCTTACACTTGTCCACTTTAAATTTCTCGCTCACTACTCTCGCCTTCCTCCACTGGTGCTTTTTCTCCTCTCTATACCCATGTTGTTTTTGTCAGATTTCGATTCAGGAAGCTTTATTGTCATGATTAAATTTGTATATCTGTTGCCAAAGTAATACATTAAGAAGATAATTATATAGCTATGCATATTGTAGTAAAGACTATGCTGTCTTCTAAGTACAGACTTTACTCCAAATTTTCAAAGCAAACGTGCATAAATTTGCTTTAAAAATACATACATAATTGGCCTAAAACATGTACAAATTCATCTGTAGAAAGTTATGGCTGTTCTATCGAGAGTGCAACTTGTGCAGGTGAAATTATATATATGCTTTTTAAAATACAAAAATATGCATGTAAATCCCAACTCTGCCTCCCAAAATGCCTATTCCCAGTGCACATAAAAGTACATGCAAAATAGCACAAACACACTTTCACACACACACACACACACACACACACACACACACACACACACACACACAGTGAGCCCTAGGCCATTTCAGAACAACTATTTACATGCATAAATCTATGTTTTTATGTACTGTATGTAAATAGCTTTAAAAATCAGGTCCAAAGTAGTTAAATGGAGGAAAAAGAAGAAAAATGCATGATGGTACTAATAAGAGTAATTAGAATGACAGAATACACAGGGCTGGCTCCCCACTTCTACTGCCAATGACTTGCAGAGTGCAGGGCTTTGATCTCCTCTCCCAGCCAGCAACATGCAGAAAGCAGGAGGGGAGGGGTGAGACTGGAGCAGACAGAGTAGAGCAGATCTACTCTGCTTCCCTAATCCAGCACCTTCCCTCCTGTCATTTCCCAGGAGCTGATGCTGAGGGGTGGGGGGGGGGGGGGGGGGAAGTGCTTGTACTAAATACCTTATGTACTATCAGAGAAAAAGCCCTGTGCATGGGGATTTGAAAATGAAATCCTTGCATGTATTTTCACTCCCCAGACCTAACCCCACCCATTTTCACCATTGAAAGTATGCATGCTATGAGCAATGCACATGCTTTTGAACATATTTAGGGAGGCAGAGGTAGAGGGATTTTCACACTTCCCCAACACTCCCTCACTACCTGCCACTTCCTTGCCATATTATATAACAGTAAAAGGTTCCCTCTTGCTTGTGCTCTGGCTTCCAGCTTCTCCTCTCTTTTCTTCTCTACTGTCAGAGGCTTATTTCCCATCAGCCTCCAGTTTCCTGTTCTGCCCCTTTTGAGTTACTCTTCCAGGGACCTTTGCTTATTTACAGTAAGTGTTCCTCGTGGGTCCTTTCTCACTTTTTCACCAGAAGCTTTCCTATTTTACCTCCTAGTGCTATAGCAAAAATAGATACATTTGACCAAATTTTCAACCCCCCCCCCCACACACACACACATGTAAAATCCAAGGATTATGCGCATGGCCGGGCCTTGTGCACGCTGCGCGCATTTTAAAAGGTGCCTGGCTGCACGCATAACCCCGTTACGTGCACAAGAGCCTTGTCTTGCAAAAGGGGCAGGGAGGGGTGGACCAGGGGGCGGGGAGGGGTGGAGCTGGAGGTAGCTGGTACAGCTCAGGAGCTGGCATACATTCTGAAATAAAGGAAAAAAAAAAAAACAGGTAGGAAAGTTTTAAGGAGTCGGGGAGGACAGGGAAAAGGGAGGGAATATGAGCAGGGGGATAGAGAAGTTCTCTCCCAGTCTGCTCCTCAATTGGAGCAGACTGGGACGGAACTGGGGGAGGCTGCGATGCGTCGCCACATGAAAATTGCAATATTCCACCTCCCCTTGCGTGCGCCGCCCTGGATTTTATAACATGCATGCGCCGGCTCGTACATGTTATAATATTGTGCGTACATGTGCGCGCGCCAGGTAGCACGCACAAATGTTTAAAAATCAACCCCATACCTTAGTCCAAAAATACTGTAACTAAAAGATGTGGTGAAAACGTCTGCTAACAAATGATCTTGTGAAGCACAGCATATATAAATAATCAATAATATAAGTAAATAAATGTGAAACCAACAGGGTATTAGATGTCTTGTAGGTTTGACTTTGATTGTCAAAGGCAGCCCTCTATAATCTTTCATTTACTCTCGATGGTAGTGAATAAGTGTAATTTCCATGACATTGGTCAACATTTTGGCAGAATGCCTGCATCAGGGGAAAATAAGAATTCACAAATATTTATCTGATGCTGAAGGTAACATACTGTTAGAGCTATATAGGCCATAAGGTTGCAGGGCCAGCTGTCAACAACAGCCACAGTCTTGTGGTAAACAGACATTATCAAATACTTTCCCCTTGTAAAAACAATTTTTGAATATTTATTAGGCTAGTCCATGTCAGCTTGGAACTAGGAAATTCTGATATTAAAGTTTGTTTTGTAATGCTCTCCCCAAGAATTCAGAGATGAAGAAGCCAAAGTCTATTCAGGAAACCAGCAACCTGCAGATTTAAAACAAATTGTAGGAAGCATTTTTTTCACTCAGCGCATAATCAAGGTGTGGAATCTGTTGCCAGAGGATATGGTCAAGGCAACTAACATAGGTTTGAAAGAGGATTGGAGAAGTCCTGAAGGAAAAGTCAATAAACAGTTATTAGTTAGACGTCGGAAAGCCAGTGCTTATTCCTGGGAGAGAGATACAAGAAATAAATCAACTATTGGGGATCTGCCGATTACTTGTGACCCAGACTCGACACTGTTGGAGACAGAATGCTGGACTCAATGGACCTTGGTCTGACCTAGCATGGCATGTCTTATGTGCTTATGTAATAATTATGTATGGATACTAATGTCCTCACTATTTTCAGGCGAGGATTCAGTCATAACAATAGTAGGAAAACATAGAAGACCAAAATACCTCTAGTCCTTCAGAACCATGTCCAAACCAGGATTGCTTTTAAGATTTTGTGCCTCATGTATAAGGGCCCCTAAATATTTGAGTAATATTTTAATTTCATATAGACCATCCAGAACATTATCATCACAGCTGAATTACTAAAATTGCCTTCTCTTTCTCAAATTAGGATAGAACAGACTAGGAAGTCATCTTTCTAGTACCAGTCACCTGTCCTATAGAATTTACACTTGGAAAAAAATTATCTGAAGTTTAGGAAATTAGTAAAGGCATGTTTTATTGTTTTACACAGGTATTTGAAGAGTAAGAACTGTTTTAAATGTTTGGCATCTAATTGAGTTATTCCAAGATATTTCAGTTCATTGTGTAGCCATTTTTGAGCCTTTACGTGGTAACTTATGGTTTATAGCATGTTATTGTTTTGTACAGTATTTTACTGATGCTTTATATTTGTTATTTTTAATTGATAAGAACATATGTTTGCATGTTTGTATTCTTTTAGAATATAATGTTTGTTTTTTGATGGGATTTTACCTCCTCCTTTATCATTTTGGGTAACCAAAATGATAAAGGGGATGGAACAGCTCCCCTATGAGGAAAGGCTGAAGAGATTAGGGCTGTTCAGCTTGGAGAAGAGACGGCTGAGGGGGGATATGATAGAGGTCTTTAAGATCATGAGAGGTCTTGAACGAGTAGATGTGACTCGGTTATTTACACTTTCGAATAATAGAAGGACTAGGGGGCATTCCATGAAGTTAGCAAGTAACACATTTAAGACTAATCGGAGAAAATTCTTTTTCACTCAACGCACAATAAAGCTCTGGAATTTGTTGCCAGAGGATGTGGTTAGTGCAGTTAGTGTAGCTGGGTTTAAAAAAGGTTTGGATAAGTTTTTGGAGGAGAAGTCCATTAATGGCTATTAATCAATTATACTTAGGGAATAGCCACTGCTATTAATTACATCAGTAGCATGGGTTCTTCTTAGTGTTTGGGTAATTGCCAGGTTCTTGTGGCCTGGTTTTTGGCCTCTGTTGGAAACAGGATGCTGGGCTTGATGGACCCTTGGTCTGTCCCAGCATGGCAATTTCTTATGTTCTTAGTGTTTTGATTTATAGAAAGCCGGTTTATCAAATACAAATTACCATTATCCTTACCTTTATTTATTTATTTGTTTGTTTGTTTATTTATTTAGCAATTTTCTCTACCGACCTTCATGAAAAAGATTCATATCAAATCGGTTTACATAGAATTTAGGGACTAACTAAATAACCATATAATAAGAAGGCAAAAGCAAAGTTACATATAACATAGGAGATTGAACTTGGGGGGCTAGAGTAGCCGGGAAGAAGAAGGACAGCAAAAATTAAAGGTTATATATATGTATATACTGATATTGGTCCGAGAGTCTAGTCAATTGGGCGAAGCCTGGTTGAGAGGTGTGTTGACATTTTAGAAATTAGGGGAAGGCTTGGAGGAAAAGCCAAGTCTTAAGTTTTTTTCAGAAGGTTAGAAGGTTAGAAGGCATTATCATTTAAACTCAGTTAAACTGCAAGTCTAAACCACATTTTCTGGCAACAAGTTCCATAGCTTATTTGTATGTTGACTGAACAAATACTTTCTTGAATTTATTTTAAATTTGCTATTTGTTAGTTTCAGGGAGTATCCCCTAGTCTTAATACTATTTAGTAGTGAAAATAACTGTTTAACCTATTCCATACCAAACATAGGGCTGGATTTTCTAAGTTTGCAGAACTTAGAAAATCCGATGGTCACAGGGGGCGGGGGGGGTGAAACAGGGGGGCGGTCCTGCGCTAGCCAGCATAAAAGGTGTAGTTATTGGGCGCGAAATAGGCAGCGAAAAGGCTCCTTACCTTTTTGCTGTCTGCGCCGTCCTCGCAGAGTCGGCCCCGGTGACGCTCCGACTCCTCCTCTTCCGGGGCTGACTCCGCCCCGATGTAGGTAGTGCAGGCGTGCGCTACCTTCGCTAGCTATCGCAGGCTTAGAAAATAAGGCCCATAATTTTATAAAACACTATCATATCCCATCTAAGCCATCTTTTCTCCAGGCTGATGAGCCCTAACCTGTTTAAAATTTATAAAGGAGTCGATCCATCCCTCTAATCTATTTGGTTGTATTAATTTTAGAATTAAATGAAAATGGCCTTGACCAAAAATGGTTGAAAATTTTCATGTATTTTCAGTTAATTTTAAAAAAAGGCCACTCTGGTCTCTGACTCTTCTTCTCAGGGCTTCCCGTGGCTCCCTGGGGCATCCCCATGGCCTCATCTAATAACCTAGGGCCCAATCCTATCCCAGCTGGGCTGAGCCAAACCCCATTGGGGCTTCCCCAGGCCCCTCTTACCCACCCTCTGAAAATTCTGCCAGAACAAGGGACCTCCCCAGCCCCAACATATCCTTTATATAAGAAAGGGGCTGCAGCAATGCCTATTTATTTTAAAATTGTAGACACTGCCTATAGTGTAACAGTCATTAATATTTGCTCCTGCCCAACTGGCATGCCTTTAAAAATGGTGCCAGCTGGCCCTGAGATTGACACTATAGAATTGTCGAAATGCACCAGTCTCAGGGTCATTGGTGCTATTTTGTAGTCCTGTTGTATGTTTGTGCAACTGAACCAGGCCTATCTTATTCGCTAGATTGTTGAAGTATGCAGTGATGTCTACCAAGTTTGAAATTGTTATTTCTTGGAAGGCTCATACCTGCTTTTTTGTCATTGATTGCACATGTTCTTAAAACGTCTTAAACTTCAATAACTCAGATTTTACCTGACCATTCTCTACAATCGGGCCGATACAGTAAAAACGCGGGAGAGCGGGCGAGTGCCCACTCTCCCAGCGCACGCACAGGCCACTCTCCTGTGTGCGCGATTCAGTATTTTAATTTATTTTAATTAGGGCCGGCGGTAAAAAGAGGCGCTAGGGACACTAACGCGTCCCTAGCGCCTCTTTTTTGACAGGAGCGGCGGCTGTCAGCGGGTTTGACAGCCGACGCTCAATTTTGCTGGCGTCGGTTCTCGAGCCTGCTGACAGCCACGGGTTCGGAAACCGGACGCCGGCAAAATTGAGTGTCTGGTTTTCGACCTGCGGGCCTATTTCAAATTTTATTTTCTATTTTTTTTTACTTTTTTTTTAACTTTCGGGACCTCCGACTTAATATCGCCATGATATTAAGTCAGAGGGTGCACAGAAAAGCAGTTTTTACTGCATTTCTGTGCACTTCCCCGGCGCTGGCAGAAATTAACGCCTACCTTTGGGTAGGCGCTAATTTCTGAAAGTAAAATTTGCGGCTTGGCTGCACATTTTACTTTCTGTATCGCGTGGGAATACCTAATAGGGCCATCAACATGCATTTGCATGTTGCGGGCACTATTAGGTTCGGGGGGTTGGATGCACGTTTTACTGAATAAGGGGTAAAGGTATCGTGACCAAAACACGCATCCAATTGCGGGGTAACAGTGCACTCCGCCGGAGCGCACTGTACTGTTTCGGCCCATGAGTATCCTAAGTACCAGGCTCAGATTTAGACATAGATAAAGTAGGCAACTGTCTGGTGCCAAATTTCCATAGGTGTGGACTGTTGCACTGCCATGCTGCTGTAGCTGTCTGCCTCCCTCCAGCTGCAGTGCTACTTGTCTTGAGAGTGGCCCCACCCCTGGAGGAGCAGCAACTCCCTATAAGCTATTCAGCACAACACCTGGGACTCTTGTTTGCTGGCAGGCCCAGTAGTGCCCTGCCCCTTGTATGGACATCCACGGTAATGGGTAATCCATGACAGAGGAGGTGGCGTGGCTGCAGGGCCTGTCAATGTGCAAGAGCTCCCAGGTTCCATGCTGAATTTTCCACACAGTTGATGCTGCTGCTGGGAGGGTGATAACCATGAGATGAGTAAGGGCATAGAGGGGAGGGGTCTGGGTCCTTCACACCTCAGATGACCTTTTGGGGAGGGAGGGGATTCTTCCATTGTCTATGGGTACCTTCTTTTCAAATCCATGCTTGCTAACTATTGGGCTTCTTTTTCTGTCAATGCATCCCTGGCAGTTGTGGGGTTGATGTTTAGACCTGCCTTTCTTAGTCATGTCATTATAGCTGATACTCTCCATAAATAGTTCTTCTAGTTTGGAATGTGTGTCATGTATATCACAACATTCTCTAAGTAAGCTTGTATACTCCTGGTGTTGCTGACATATTATATCCATGAGCTACTTGACAAGTCCTGCAGATCCATATAATCAAAATGGGAGTACCAAGAAGTGTTGCACTTCCCGGCCGTGCTGGTGCCGCGACCGGGCCTGCTCACCTGGTGCGCCTGTGTACAAGCACTCTCAATCCCAGCACTGCTCACCCACGGCGTCCACGAACGTCCCAGGCCCATCAGGACCTTCCAGTTCGCAGTGCTCCTCGCGCCAGGCTCGGCGACCTCCTCGGCATTGGCCCTGCCCCCTAGCGCGTGCGGAGCTCTCCCGTCTTTAAAGGGCCAAGTGCGGGAAACTCCTGGGTGGCGCCCGATTCTGACGTCACTTGAGCCCTTTATATATAGCAGGGCTCAGCCACTAGCAAATTGCCTTGGCAATCAGGTTGTTTATACCCTCTTTTGGCACACAGGTGCCACAACAGAAAGATAGGTTTGTCTGCTGTGCTGGGATTTAAACCCACTATATATTTGCACTTAGTTCTTTGGGACATAAATAGTGTACTTATTCTTAAATTCCACTACCTACTGTAGCAATAACCTGATGTCAGCTTTTTGTAAACAATTTATTTTGCTCTAATGACCTTTTTATGTTTCTTTTTATGGTACTTGTATTCACTTCATATCTATGAAGAACTGCAACCATTGAAATTGTGTACAGTGCTGTGTATACTGGTTCATTTAGAGTTAATGACATTCTGAATAAATAGAACACTGTGGGATTTGATTCAATCAATATTCTTCAACATATTTTGTTTTCATGTACTGTAATGTTTTTCCAGTGATTATATTATGTATTAAAAATATATCATTTTCTTGTCACTAAGTACTTTTTATATTGATTTTTTGTTGGATATGTTTTTGAGTATATTTTCAATATTGCAAATAGTCACAATTTAAGAAGAAGAAAAGATTATAGGTGATAATTCGGTGAATTGTAGTACATTATGAAAATAAGATCTTTAGAAATCAAGGAAATCCTGATCCTTGAACAATGCTATCTAAAATTGCAATTGTTTCTTGCTCATATTGGACAGACTCTTGCTTCAAATGGATTAAATTCTTCATGTATATTGATTAAAAGATTAGACACCCAGCATGAATGGCAGCTTATTTTCCAAATGTGTTTTTAATTTCGTGGTATTGTGTTGTATAAACCATGGAGATCCATATTCAAAAGCATTTAGCTGGCTACTGAGAAGCTGGCCGCTAAATGAATATTTGGGCATATATCCAGCTAAATTCGAGCCGACTAATACTTTAGGAGGCTAAAATTTAGCCGGATAAGTTTGAGGCATTCTGTAGGTGTAACTGGAATGAGTTGAGTTAGTTGGCTAAGTGTGGTCGGGTCAATGAGCTGCCCTAAAGTTAGCCGGCTGTAGTTAGCTGGCTAACTTTAAGATAGCTGACTATATTCAGTAGTGCAGCACTATTGAATATACCTCCAAAGTTAGCTGGATACATTTATCCAGCTAATTTTGCTATCTGCACTGTGTCTGAATATGCATCTCATGAAATCTAAGGATACAATTTGTGTCATTGTATCTGAACCTTTCTTCCCTATTGCGTGGATTTTCTTAATTGGAACTATTGTATAACATTCATCATTTACTGCTGTGGCTCCTTAATTTTGTCACAAAGCTGGCAGACAATGTTAGTGGGAGTCTGTGGAAACAATAGTACCAGCACATGTAGAATAGAGAAATTAAAACAATGTGAGGTTGAACTTGAACCAGGCCAATTTCAGCTTGCTCTGAGTTAGTGTAATTTTTGGATTTCTCTCTGAATTGTTACAAAAATGTATTGCATAGATTACAGCACATTTGAAGAACATCTGATAGAGATGTCTTTCCCACAATCCTTGTAAGCAGCTTCTACCCATTATTCCCAAACCTCTTTGATGCAGATGATCCCACTCTCTCTGTCCCACCTACTCCTCGCTGACACTATTAAACCTCATGCGTTTCTGATGTTGCTGAGTTCCAATCTCTCCAGTTCTACCTGCTGATGCCAACGAGCCTTCCTGATGCTAATGAGCCCCATTCCTACCCTTGGCACTGGGGGAGGAGTGGATGAAAGGGGCAGCAGTCAGTCATATCAGGGGAACTTGGCATCAGCAGATGGAATGGGAGGCAAGACCAGCTCTAGGCTAACTGGTATCCTGAGCGAAAACTGAAATTGTTGCCCCCCTTCTCCTTGGCAGCATCTCTGGCACAGCAAACCCTCCTTTGGCAGTGGCAATGGCTCTGGAACAGTATGCTCACATCTTCCCTCACTCTCTGCCCAGCACCAGTAACCCCTCTACCCCAAATTATTTCTTCCTGCCCGCAGTCCCAGCACTCCCTTCTCTCGCCTAGCAGAATATCCTCTTTTTCTAGCCTCCCCTCCTCTCTACAAGCTGTGCCTTTGCTTGCCACCTGTGGGAATGAGCAGTGATCCCCTCGCACAAACCTGGTCTGACCCCAGCCTTTCTTAAATTACTTTATCTTTGTTTGCCACATTAATACATACACATTAGTAGACTGCCTTTACCTTCAGAACAGTGTACTCCAATTACTCACAGTAGTACCGCTTCACTCAGTACTCATACAGCTTCGATATGGCTCAGTGTTTGGACAGAAATATTCTACAGGAGCTGTCTTCCTCCAGGAGACCTGGGCCTGGTTTGACTAACCCACCTGGAGCCTAGCTCTTATTCCTCCCCTGTTAGGCCCCACCCATGGAACTTTCTCACAAGGGGAATTAAAGGGGACCAAACACCTAGCCTGGTCCTGCACCAGTTTAAAGGGGAGCAAAGAGGTATTGCCTCACATACCCTCCCTCAGTTTGGACCCATCAGTCTGAGGGTCTTCAGTCCCCTTGGATCCCATCCAGGGGAGTGCCCTTTCTCCCCAGCCCATCTTATCTGGCTATCCACCAGTTAGGCTTGTGGTTAAGGTTCTAGGGTTTGGCTCACCCCCAGCTCCCAGGGTTATCCTAGTCTGCCCTATAACCACCATCCAATGTACTTCTGCCATCCCCAGTCCTTTAACCAAGTCTCTTGATGGTTCCAGGTTCAAATTCTGCCCCAGCAGAACTACTTGCACTGGCGGTGGGGCCTCCATAGGTGATTCCTCTCATATCCCCTCAGCTTTCTCTGGCCACTCACCCATGCAAGTTGTTGACTCCTCCGCAGCCTCACTCGCTGGAGTATCCGCAGTGCCCCATTTTGGGCTCTCTGTGGTTCCTTCCTCTGGGTTCTCTTCTATAGCCTCACTTGCCGGGGTCTCCGCAGTGCCTCTCACTTGGCACTTCATCTGCTCTCTCGCTGGCCTTTTCATTCCCTCTCTCTCTGGGCTTCTCATTGGAGCTGTTTCTGGACTCCTAGTAGTGTTTGGGCACCCTACAGTGTCTTCATCAGGATATTCTGTAGTGCCAACTTATGACTTCTCAATACTGCCACCTCCAGAGCAGTCTGTGTCACCCTTCCCAGGGCTCTCTGTAACCCCTCTCTCAGGGTTCTTCACAGCCCCTTTCTCTGGGCCTTTAACTTGGCACTTCATCTCCTATTTTGCTGGCCTTTTCATGCCCTTTCTCTCTGGGCTTCTCACGGGAGCAGTCTCTGGACTTCTGGTAGTGTTTGGGTACCTTATAAGGTCTTCCTCAGAACCACCTGTAGCGCCAATCTCAAACTGTTGCCACGACTCAGTCATCCCACAGGACATCTCTGCCACCAACTCATCCAGTTCTTCCAGGAATTGGAGGCACTCCTTGTCTAGTCAGTCTAGGTATACATTCTCTTGCCTGGCTTGGGCTCTTGGGAGTGGGTTCCCTTGTTCCATTACCCTGAATGGCCTTTCTAGCTGCCAAACCTTGAGCCTAGGGTCCTCTTTCTGACCTGGCTCTTGGGACTGGGGAACTATCATTACACAGAACTACATATCTGTTCATTTCTTCCAGCCCTCTGGCTGCTTTTGCTGTACCTGTTGCTGCAGTCTCCCAACTGCTCCACTCCAGGTTTTTTCATGGTTGTACACCACAAACTGCATATATTAGCTTGCTTGCTGGAAGAGGACCCCACCCTGTTTCTATTCATCGCATTCACAGTCCACTCTGGCAGTTTTTCCAGGGCCATACCCTGCTCAGCACAGCCTTGCTATGCCAGTGTTCATTCCCTTTTTTTTTCAAAGGAAATAAAGGTTAACTCCCCCACCCCCACATGACCAGCATTAACTTGCTACTGTTAAATACCTATCTACCTCCAGCACATCTTCTCTCTTTAGTTGGTTCAAATCTACAAATTTCTGGCCGGTTCATACTATTTTCAGGCCCACTCACAGTTTTCTCTCTACCTGAAACATTTTTTTCTCCGGTGCAGCATCTGAGCCACACCCTTTCTCAAGTCACCATGCTGTATGCATCCCTGTGCTCTGTACTTTGTTTTAGAGTGATAGGCCCCCTGTATTCAATACTTAATTATAGAACCACAGGTCCTCTTCATAACTTTATGTATTTCAGACAGACACTTCCCTCTCTCTTCTGCAAATGTTTGGCTTCAAAACTGCTTCTGGTGGGCTATACATATACCAAACTTTTCTTTGGAGGCTGGGTTTTCCTCTCTGCTAGGTTTAGAGATAAAAATCCCATGCATGACACCATATGTGGGAATGAGTGGTGATCCCCTACTACAAACCTGGACTCACTTCAGCCTTTAAATAATTTATCTTTATTTTCCATGTAAACACCTACACTTTAGTATGTCTGCCTTTACCTTCAGAACAGTGTACTTTAATTATTCGCAGTTAGTACCACTTCCCTCAGTATTCATACAGCTTCATTACAGCTCAGTGTTTGGACAGCAATATTCTACTGGAGCTGCCCTCCTCCTAGAGACCCAGGCCTGGTCTGACTAATCCATCTCAGTCCCAGTTCTTATTATTCCTCTGTTGGGCCCCACCCACAGACCTCTCTCTCATATGTTGAATTTAAGTGACCAGGCACCTAGCTTGGTCCTGCACTAGTTTAAGCGGAAACATAGGGTTACTGCCTCACACCCCCACAGACTGATTTATCTTATCTACTGAACAGTTTCTGAGTCTTCTGCTTATAGACATCATATGAAAAAATGTAGGTGGAAGGATGAAGGGGCCCTTTTGAGCATGGTATGCTATGCAGCTACACAGATCACACACCCCAGAATCCAGCCTTGGTGGGAGAAGGCAAGAGTGGGAAGTATCAGTAGAAATGGGAGGTATCAGTTAGAGTGTGAGGGGAGGTATGGATCAGCAGTGGGAAAATTTAAGCAAGGTTTGGTGTCATGGGAGAGAGGAACTGGGAAAGACTTGGCAGCATCACAGAGTGAAAGATAGTAGAGGGATTTTGTGGCATCACAGGATGTTTAAGGTTTTAGAGAGTGGAAGGAAAAGGGAAGAAAGGGGAGGAGCTTGCAACAAATAAATCCACTAGAATTGATAGGAAATTTCAGCAACTATAGTAGGGAGGGAAGGCATTCTTCAACCGATACAAAGAGGAGGCAGAACAGAAAGCACTGTTTTGGGGAAGGGCTGCTTTTTCTTAAAAAGTTCATTGAACTGATTTGATGAATCTCCAGAAGTTTTGGGAGTCTGTTTTAAAGAAAATGCACATTTCTACTGTAGAGTTTATTTAATATGGAGCTAATTCTTTGTATTTTCTACCTGCAGGTCAAGCAGATAGGATTTACATGGCCAGTGAAATGTTTGCCAGTTCTGATATAAAGAAATGGGCCTTTCTTTATCCTATTGTCTCCTCAACATCACATGATGTCTTCGTTTTATGTGCGCTAGAAGAGCCCCTCTTAATCTGGTGTCAGTTTTATGGGAAACCAGCAACCCTGAATTGCAATATCATAATAATAAGGTAACAAGAGAGAGGGCCTCGATGGAAATACAGTAATGTTTCAATGTCAAAGTGCTGGCAAAATGATGTCAGTGCAAGTCCAGAGAGATATTAGAATGCTAAAATGAAAGAAAGGTAATGGAGGTCTATAAACATCACATTATACTGTCAAGGAAACAATATCAGTGCAGGTTTTTCTGTGACTCGAAAGCCCAAAGGAAATTAACCATAAATTAAATTATAGGCTGAAGCATAAATAAAGAAAAGGACATTTCTGAGCTCAGACAGCTGTGGCACTACTGTTTGTGTGGCTGCTACTTGCCACTGAGAAATACATGTCTCATTTTGATGAGCAAAGAGTAGGGTTATTGATACATTGCAGTGACTGAGTGATGGAGATGCCAGATGCCATGGCTTTTCCTGGAGAATCTCATACATAAAGCCCTCTTGCCAGGGATAATTAGAATATTTCTTTTACCTAGTTTAAACTTTTTTCTAGTATTGGCGTGTGTCAGTGGTTAAATGTACTAGAGATCACATTGATGGTGTGATACTGGATTAAATATATAACATTTTTCTGAAAAGACAATTTTTTCAAACTTTCAATGTATACCATTTTATGGTTATAATTCATCACATTTTAAAGCACAGCATGCTGATAACAGTTTTGTTTAATCCCAAGTCTAAGCTTATAAAGCAAATGCTCTGAATGACTGTGGTACAAAGCTTAAATCATGGCGATGCACTTGTAATGTTCCTGTATTCAGACAGTAATGCTATGGTGCTGCCTCGGATCAGTGGATCCGTTATTGGTGCAGACCAGCAGAATTTGCACTTGTGAGATTGGATTGTCCACATCTTAATTGACAGACTCAAGGTACAATTATGAGGGATGTGCACAGGAAAAAAGTGCTTTGCTTCAATTTTTTCATTTTGTTTGTTATTTGTAAATCATTTTTTATTTTGTTTGATGTTTATTTTAGTTCATTTTGTTTTACCGAAATAACATGAACAAAAAAAAGTGAAAAAGGAAAGGAAGGTGATTGTTTCACTCTCTTGCTGAAAACGCCCCCCCCATGAAGTTCCACCACATTAAAAAAACTAACAGCACTCAGGCCTTCCCCATGCACCCCACGCCATACCATTCTTACACAATCACTGGCATTGTAGAAGATGAAGTGGGGCAGGAACGATCCCCAGTTGCTCCTGCCCTGGTGGGTACCATGCCAGCACCATTCTTTTGTTTGGCTGAATGTTTTATTTGACGTACAACACAATGGTGTTAGCCTTGGGATTGGCCAGCACCATTTTGAAAACAGAACCTGATGGAGCAGTGATTGGTGAGGAAGCTGGGGGACCAAGGTCCACATTCCAAACCAAACTGGAAAACGCAGATCATTTTGGTTTTTTTTCCATTTCATTTTGAAATGACACATAAAAAAAATCTCAAAATGAATGCTCACTCCTGTAACTTAGCAGTTGGAAAATTGGGCATCCAAATTTCAGCTGAAATTTAATGTGGATAAGTGCAAGGTGATGCATATAGGGAAAAATAACCGATGCTATAGTTACACAATGTTAGGTTCCATATTAGGAGCTATCACCCAAGAAAGAGATCTAGGCATCATAGTGGATAACACATTGAAATTGTCGGTTCAGTGTGCTGTGGCAGTCAAAAAAGCAAACAGAATGTTGGGAATTATTAGAAAGGGAATGGTGAATAAAACGGAAAATGTCATAATGCCTCTGTATCGCTTCATTGTGAGACCGCACCTTGAATACTATGTACAATTCTGGTTGCCACATCTCAAAAAAGATATAGTTGTGATGGAGAAGGTACAGAGTAAGGCGACCAAAATGATAAAGGGGATGAAACAGCTCCCCTATGAGGAAAGACTAAAGAGGTTAGGACTGTTCAGCTAGAAAAGAGACGGTTGAGGGGGGATATGATAGAGGTGTTTAAAATCATGAGAGGTCTAGAACGGGTAAATGTGAATCAGTTATTTACTCTTTTGGATAATGGAAGGATTAGGAGCAGTCCATGAAGTTAGCATGTAGCACATTTAAAACTAATTGGAGAAAGTTGTTTTTCACTCAACGCACAATTAAACTCTGGAATTTGTTGCCAGGGGATGTGATTAGTGCAGTTAGTGTAGTTGGGTTTAAAAAAAGATTGGATAAGTTCTTGGAGAAGTCCATTACCTTCTATTAATTAAGTTGACTTAGAAAATAGCTACTGCTATTACTAGCATCAGTAGCATGGGATAGACTTAGTTTCTGGGTACTTGCCAGGCCTGGATTGGCCACTGTTGAAAACAGGATGCTGGGCTTGATGGATCCTTGGTCTGACCCAGTATGGCATTTTCTTATGTTTTTTATGTAATGGGAGATGCATATAAAGACACCTGAGAGCAATAGCCTAGATCTTTTTTTGGCTCCCATGACTCAAAAAAGTTAAACAAAAAAGGATGGGGGATCAACAAATTAATAAAGAGGAAGGAGGACTTAACCCACATGAAGAAGCTTTCTGAACTAGGACTGTTCAAAGAGATCTGTGATTAATACATACAAGTATATCAAAGTAGCTTGTCGGGCGCTGGGAGAAAACATTTGAAATTCTTCAGCTGTAGACGATGACGGATAAACCATCAGGATTGCATGGTAACATATTAACATGGATAACTGTAGTGTCCTTCACCTGAGCAGATTACCAGTACATTTTTTTCAGTTAAATACTTCAGAAATAAACATAACGGTTGTATCAGGAGTGGGTGATTTAATAGCACATTCCTGGTGCCTGGGTTGTATCACAGCTGAGAAAGGTGTGAGAGAGAAGAAATATTGTTATTGGTTCATGGTTACAGTTGGGTACGACTCACATATGGATAAAACGAGTAACTGAGGAAATGTTATATAGGAAACCTAATATTTTAATATGTTGGAATTGTACTAGAAGTTTGAGAGATACCTCATGTTTTTATGAGGGATGCCTCGATGAATTTTTACTGAGGGATCTTTTATGAGGGATCTTTTCTTTATTTTCATCCTTGTTACCTATTGAGCAAGATTTCAGATGTAATTTTAATGCGCTGATGAGAAAATGTGATGTATGCATATTAGTAACATAATGAGTTTAATTGAGTAAGATCTTATGTTTTCCAATGAGTCCAGCAATTGCTGTTACGATTATGAGAATTAAGGTGTTTATCTGAGCAGATGTGTATATTTTATTGTTTTATCATTTTAATGAGTTTTTAGTATGTTTTATGTCTTAATTATTTAAGCTTTAAGTTTTGTGTAATTAAAGATGTATGTAGTATTGCAACCCACCTAGTATTGTAGATAGGTGGGCTATATATTTATAAATAAATATAAATAAATAAAATGATTTCTCAAGGCCATAGAGCCAGTAGAAGAGGCCCTGTGAGATCTCCAGACTTGCAATTTACAACTCACAGCACTAAACAGACTTCTATTTTAGGAGGAAGGATTAAGCTCATTTATCAGGTAAGATTCTTCATGCTTAAAATGATTAATGTTGTGTCTGTGGACCCTTGGACCGAGGCAAGATTGGCTCTACCTGCAGGGAGGAGCCAATGCTTTGTGGTTAGTGGTAAACTAACTTATAAGGTATTGCAGTAGTCTAGACATAATAGAACCAAAGATTGCAAAACCAACTGAAAAACATATTTGTCCATTTCAGTAGATATTTTGGTCTCTGTTCTAAAATATCCAGTAAATGGCCAAATATCTAGAGATCTTCAGTCTGTGATTTTTCCATGCTGTAAAATAAATATTTTGGCCTATGGGGTTATTTCTTACAGATACTGTATTTATTCCTGTGCATATTGCTCCAAATTTTACTAATTAGAAGTCTAACATTAAGGGACCTATACACTAAACTAATATGCATTTAAGGTCGTCTTGTGTATACTAAAAATAACCAGCATTGTGGGAAGACTTTGCCATGCATGATAAAGAGGTCAAAAAAGATGTTAGCTTGAGTACACAAAAATGTGCATGTCCATGCATACAAATGAAGGAAAGTCATATGCAAATGAGGGGTTACCAATCTCATACTACATAGCAAGCTATGTTCACCCTCCATGCTGTTAATACCAGCTAGGACCTGGTATTATCCTACTGTAGCATCCTGTCAGTCAGCTTTTGGGCACATGGGGAGGGTCATGAACTATGCAAGGCCCCATGATCTCCTGGGGTTCCCACAAGGGGGGGAAGGAACAGACAGTCTTTTCAAAATCCTTAGGCTTTTGTTCTTTCTGGGGCTCTTTTGAATATCAGTTCATGGACACCAAAAATCACTCAACTTCACTTCTGTTGTTCAAAATAAAAATCTTTACTGAAACAGTTGGCAGGAAAGCAAATCAGATTCCAACAGTACACTAAAGGGTCATGCATCACACTATATACAATGTCCCAAAATACAAAAACAAAACTAAGTCTCTTCTCACATTCCACACTTTCTTCCAAATGGGTCAGCTCTTTAAGCAGGTATCCTTCCACACTGGGCCCTCCCAGTACCTTTTGAGAGATTATATCTTCCTCTCAGTTTCTCTATTTCTCTTTTGTCTCTTAGTGGAGTCTCTGGCTTCTGGATCTTGCCAGTCAGCAGTCTTGGAGATTTTCCTGGGCAGACGGCTTCTCTCTGGAATCTCCCAAGGCAGTCCTCTTCACTGTACTCTGGAGAAATCCCTCCTTTCTGGGGCTCCACGGATGCAGGGGCTTTTCACAATAACCCCCCCCCCCCCACTTCTCTTCTGCATTGTCTGGAAACTAAGGACTTCACTCCTCTTGGGAACTTCTTTTCCATTTCAGGCACCCCTTTCCAAAAAGGGTATTTCTTTATCAGGCCCTGTCCCTGTGGAGGCTCAGACCCCCCCCCCCCCCAAGGGTCAGTCCCCTACAATGAGAGATACCTGCTGCTTCAGCTCTGATCTAAGGCTGATTCTAGACTCCCCATGCCTTCTACATCACATGAGTGCAGGGGTTTTATTTAGACCTCAAACCATGGTCTACTACATCAATACACCTACAATACACTGACATCCCATTATAGGGGCAGAGTCTGGATGGAGATTTCTGACATACTCCTGACAGGATGACCTGTTGAGGCCACAATAGCCATACCAACCATGGCCAAATACTGCAAGTAAGGGGCACATTTGGTCACCCTGTCACACAATTAACTTGAGCCTATTACTTGGCTTAGACAAGCTAAATAGCATGATCATGCTAAACTGAGCATGCTCATGAAAGAGGTCAGCTAACTGGAAACAGCCTAAAAAATGAAGGCATGGATAGGAGATGACATTGTATAATTGTATTTGAAAAAAACCTCCTAATATGAGAAAAACAATTATAAACACATATATGCTTATTTCTCACTGAATGTGGGACGTATGGAACAGATTTACTGTATTAATCCAGCAACCATCATACTGCACCAGGTTCCTGGAAATGTACCAGGTAAGCCTTAAGAGCTGAAAGCTTCTACATGCAAAGGGGCATAATCATTGGTTGCTTTGGAGTATATTGTCTCTTATTAAGCTAGAAACTTACTTAGCTTTTAAGTTAGGATAGTACTTAATTTAATCCTCAATATTGAGTGCCACTGGATGCCGCGTTCTCAATATGAAATGCCGCTGAATGCCGCGTCGTGCTGTAACCAAAAGAGGATTCCTTGCAGGTCCATAGTTATATCTCCCAAATAGGGCTGTTAGAATAGAAGTCCTGTCAATAGGTTCCTTTCTGGTAATCTTTAGACGCTCGCTGTCAAAACACCCGACACTGCAGAGTTTCGGAGTATCTTCCTTCCTCAGGGGTACAGCAAGCTTATAGATGTGACGGATTTTATAACCATACTGTAATCATGTATGTTTATGTTGAGAAAGCTGTGCGGCTTCTTCCTATAAGTTGTATGTGGTCAGATGCTATCTCAGCCCCTGCTTTGACAGGAAGGATCTTTAAAATAAGCGCTGACCCAAAATCTACCCTCGTATCTAATCAGGACCAGTAGTAAAGTTACAAAGGTAACTTGGTGCACGTTGCCATGTTCAGCCTTGCAAAATTTGGGGATTACACCTGTAAGTCTTAGCCCCACCCTGGAACACCCATATCTCGCCCCTTTTTTGCCTTCTTATTCTTGATGTACATGCATACTTTCTGGCTTCTTAAATTTCGTGTTGCTCTCGCACAGTCCACATACACTTGTATGGGGTCATTTTTGTGCAAGCAACGCTTTTAAAATCTTCCTGTTAACCAATAAGCCTTAATACTTTTGATGCAACTGCAAAATTGCTCTCTGCTTCAATGGCAGGGAAAGGAGGACTGGATTTAGACAGCAACCATGAAGGCACCAACTTTTACAGTCTGGGGAACTGATAAGCATGGAAGTAACCTGCACAGAGCATCAGTTATTATCCTTAACAGAAGGCATGGTTTTCTGACCTTAATTAATAAACCTTGATACTTTTAATGCAACTGCAACATCACTCTCTGCTTCAAAGGTGGGGAGTGGAGGGGTGGAGGGAAAGAAGAATTTGGATTTAGAGTCAACCAACATGAATGATGACTTTTTTACATGGAGTACTGATGTGCAGACATTAAGGGAAAAAAAACACCACAGGACTGGCCTCCACCACTCTCTCTGTGAAGAAATATTTCCTGATGCTGGTTCTGGAGTTTCATTTCTTGACCCCTAGTTCTATTGTTTTCTTTCCAATGGAAAAGGTTCGAAGTCCATATATCATTGAAACCTTTTAGGTATGTGAAGGTCTCCCCTGCACCTCCTGTCTTCCAGGGTATACATATTCATATCCTTCAGCCTCTCCCCATAGGTCTTTGGATACAGACACAACACCATTTTTGTCACCCTTCTCTGGATGGCCTCCATCCTGTCTCTATCCTTTTTGAGATTCAGGCTCTAGAACTGAACACATTACTCCAGGTGAGGCCTCAGCAAGAACTTGTACAAGGCCATGATCACCTCCTTTTTCTTACTGGTTATTCTTCTCTCTATGCAACCCAGCATTCTTCTGGCTTTATCAATCACCTTGTCACATTGTTTTGCCATCTTCAGATCCCCAGATACTTTCACCCCAAGATCTCTTTCTTGGTCCATGCACATCAGTCTTTCATTCCCCATTTCATACAGCTCTTTTGGATTACTGCAACCCAGATGCATGACTCTGCACTTCTTGGCATTGAATATCAGCTGCCAAATGTTTGACTTCTCTTCAAGCTTTCTCACTTTTCATTCTCTCTACTTCTTCAGGTGTGACCACTTTGTTGCAGATCTGGGTTTCATCTGCAAATAGATATATTTTAACTTCTATCTCTTCCACAATGTCATTCACAAAGATATTGAATAGAACCGGTCCCAACGTCGATCTCTGTGGCACTCCACTTTACACGGTACTCTCTTTAGTGTAGATTCCATTTATCATTACATGCTGTCTTCTATCGGTCAACAAGTTTGTAATCCATGCAACCAACTTGGTGCTCACTCCCAAGCTTCTCATTTTATTCACAAGCCTCCTAAGCGGGACAGTATCAAAAGATGTTCTGAAATCCAAGTAGATCACATTGAGTGCTCTTACTCAATCCAATTCTTTAGTCACCCAATCAAAATAATCAATCAGATTTGTCTGATGACTTTCCCCTGGTGCATCCATGCTGTCTTGGGTCCAGAAACTCACCAGATTGTAGATAGTTTACTATCCTTTCCTTCAGCAGCTTCTCCATTAATTTTCCCACCACCGATGTGAGGCTAACTGGCCTGTAGTTTCCAGTCTCCTCTGTGCTACCACTCTTGTGAAGCAAGACTTTCACTGTTCTTCTCCAATCCCATGGCACCACTCCCATTTTCAGGGATCTATTGAATAGGTCCTTCAGCAGACCCACCAGCACATCTCTGAGCTCCCTCAGTATCCTGGGATGTACCTCATTTGGCTCCAAGGCCTTGTCCACTTTCAGTTTGCCTACCTCTTCCCATACATTCTGTCCCGTAAAAGTAGTTCCATCTATCCCATCCCCATCTACAATCTTGTCTATCAGCAATGGTTCTTCTCCAAACTGAAATATTTGTTTAATATTTCTGCCATTTCTTCATCTGTCTCCATACATTGTTCCTTGTCAACTTTCAATTTCACTATACCACTTTGGACCTTCCTTCTTTTTCTGATATATCTGAAAAATGTTTTGTCACATTGCTTAATCTATTTGGCAATCCTTTCTTCCTCTTGACCTTTTGCTTTCCTGATTTCTTTCTTCATCTCCTTCAGTTTCACCAGGTATTCTTCTCTGTGTTCCTCTTTCTGGGATCCTTTATACTTCTTGAACACTGTTGTTTTGCCTTTATTTTTTCAGTCACTTCCTTTGAGAACCAGATCAGTTTCTTTTTCCTTTTACTTTTGTTTAGTTTTCTAACGTATAGATTTGTTGTCTTTGTAATAGCTCCATTCAATTTGGCCCACTGTTCTACTTCACCCATTTTCTTCCAGTCTTCCAGGTCTTCCTCTAGGAACATTCCAATTTTGGCAAAGTCTGTATTTGTGATATTCAGAACTTGGGTCTTTGTGTGTCTTTTCTGTATCCTGTTTGTGATATCAACCCATACCATCTAATGATCACTGGTGCTCAGGTGGGCATTTACTTGAACATTTGAGACATTATCCCCATTTGTGAGCTCCAGGTCAAATATAACCCCCTCCCTCATGGGTTCCATTACCATTTGTTTGAACAGAACTCTTTGAAAAGCATCCATTACTTCTCTACTTCTTGTAGATTCTGCAGAAGGGATAATCCAATCCATATCTGGCTGATTAAAATATCCAACTAGCAACACTTCTCCCTTCTTTCCCACCTTTTGGATGTCTTCAACCAGATCTCTGTCCATTTCTTCTGTTTGAGCCACACTGATGTAAATGGAAGCAACATCTTCTTTTTTTAGAACGGCCCATAATGCTTCTTCCCTTCTTCACATTCCTTGCATTTCAGTTGCTTGGATATTGTTTCTGACATAAAGAGCTACTCCTCCACCTTTTCTGTAATCTCTGTCCTTCCTAAACAAGTTGTAGCCAGGGATGGCCGTATCCCAATCATGAGACTCAGTGAACCGTGTCTCTGTAACAGTAACAATGTCTAAATCCACTTCCACCCTTAGAGCCTGCAGGGCTGGGATTTTATTGCCCAGACTATGGGCATTTCTACTCAAAGATTTCCAGCTTCTCTTCTTGGACATCTTTTCTACCTATTCAGCTGATTTTTGTTAATTACTTCACCCATTTCTTGGAGATGTTGGAGGTGGAATTTCAATTTCCTTTTCCCATCCCCATCTTCTAGTTTAAATGCCTTTTTGTATATGATTTAAATTTTTCACTTAGGATTGTTTTTCCTGTCACAGATTGATGTAACACGTAACAAAGGAGAGAGGAGAATGAGCTCACTCAGTACATCTTAACACACAAGCGTTTTGCATAAACTGTTCTACTCTTAGGGGTAGATTTTAAGAGGCGCGCGAACAGCCTACTTTTGCTTGCGCATCAGACTCAAGCAAAAGTACGCTGGATTTTAGTAGATACGCGCGGAGCCGCGCGTATCCACTAAAATCCTGGATTGGCGCGCGCAAGGCTATCGATTTTGTATAGCCTGCGCGCGCCGAGCCGCGCTGCCTCCCCCCGTTCCCTCCAAGGCCGCTCCGAAATCGGAGCGGCCTCGGAGGGAACTTTCCTTTGCCCTCCCCTCACCTTACCCTCCCTTCCCCTACCTAACCCACCCACCCGGCCCTGTCTACACCCCCCCCTTACCGTTGTCGGGGGATTTACGCCTCCCGGAGGGAGACGTAAATCCCCGCGCGCCAGCGGGCCTGTTGCGCGCCGGGCCGCGACCTGTGGGCGGGTATGGAGGGCGCGGCCACGCCCCCGGGCCATAGCCACGCCCCGTACCTGCCCCCAAAACGCGGCCGACACGCCCCCGAAACGCCGCGTCGACCGGGCCCGCTCCCCGACACGCCCCCGACACGCCCCCCTCCGAAAACCCCGGGACGTACGCGAGTCCCGGGGTCTGCGAGCGCCGGTAGGCCTATGTAAAATAGGCTTACCGGCGCGCAGGGCCCTGCTCGCCTAAATCCGCCCGGTTTTGGGCGGATTTAGGCGAGCAGGGCGCTGAAAATCCGCCCCAAAGTGACTAACTAGACAAATGACAATATCATACGATGTTTCTGCTCAAACAGTGTAATCTGCAGCCTCTCACCACGCAATGGGTCACAGGCTGTAGTCAGCTCACAGAGCTTAATTTTTTGTAATCATTTACCGTCATTTGTCCACCCACTACCTTTATTTAAACCATTTCATTAACTATCTAAAGAATTTTTTATTAGTGATTTTTAATTAGAACAGAACGTTCTTCTAAATGTCAAATCCAAAAATAGAATACTTAGCCGTCAGTATTTTTCAGACCAGCCACTCCGGGCTTTGCTGTTAAATTTTAAATTTTAACAGCAAAGCCCGGAGTGGCTGGTCTGAAAAATACTGACGGCTAAGTATTCTATTTTTGGATTTGACATTTAGAAGAACGTTCTGTTCTAATTAAAAATCACTAATAAAAAATTCTTTAGATAGTTAATGAAATGGTTTAAATAAAGGTAGTGGGTGGACAAATGACGGTAAATGATTACAAAAAATTAAGCTCTGTGAGCTGACTACAGCCTGTGACCCATTGCGTGGTGAGAGGCTGCAGATTACACTGTTTGAGCAGAAACATCGTATGATATTGTCATTTGTCTAGTTAGTCACTTTGAGTAGAACAGTTTATGCAAAACGCTTGTGTGTTAAGATGTACTGAGTGAGCTCATTCTCCTCTCTCCTTTGTTACGTGTTAGATTAAGGAGAGGTAGCTGCTTCATTAATTTGTGATTACAGATTGATGTAAGACATCTTTGACATAGAGCTTCTTACTGTTCCATACATGGCCCCAGCCCCCAATATATCCACAACTTTCTTCCTTACACCAGGTTTTAAGCCATGAATTGAAATGAAGCCTCTTCGTCCCTCAAGCAAAAACATCTCTAAGAAAAAGGGCCTTTTCTATCGCTGGTCCCTCTAACTGGAACACTCTCCCTCCTGACCTCCGACAAGAGACTTGCCCAATCTCCCTTAAGAAAAAACTTAAAACTTGGTTATTCAAGCTTGCTTTTCCAGAACCCTCTGGTTAGTTTAAAACCTTCTTTACATCTCTCACTACACTTCTTTGTTTATTTCTCTCTCTTATATGGTTTGATCTGTTATTAGTCTCTCTCATTTTTTCAGGATCCCTCTGAAGAGTCCCTCAGGCTTTTGACTTTTCCTTTATTTATTCTTATTTTTATGGTTCTTATGATTACTATGTAATTAAATTGTATACTTAGTTTTTCCTCTCTTTGACTATTACTTAAAGTTGCTTAAATGTTTCATTGTTCTATGTAATGCCGTCAGGCAAGTTTTTGTTCTTTGTAAACCGGTTTGATTTGCATCTAATGTAGGAAGATCGGTATAAAAAAACAAAAAATAAATAATAAATAAATAAATAAATAATTTATATAGCTTAGCCTCTCATTCCCCTTTACAAGAACAGGTAACACTTCTGAAAAGGCAGTAGTCTTCAGCTTATGCCTAATCTGCCTTCCCCAGAGTATGGAAATCTCTCTGTATGGCTTGGATGTTGTTTCTAGTAAGGTCATTGGTTCCAAGGTGGATGATAAGGTCAACTTCAGAGTCCTTACTTTCTTCATTGATTACATAGACTATATGGTTAGCATTTCTACCAGGTGAAGATCCTGGAAGGCATTTAACTATAGTATTCCCCTCAAAAAGAGTTCCCGAATTAGTGCCCATGATGAAAGAGTCTCCCAGCATTATGAGCTTCTTCTTATGATTTTTGGTTGTGTTATGGAATTTCTGTGCTCATTGGGTTTCTTCTTTCCTTTCTGATCCCACATCAGTCTCCACTGCTAAAGCTTCTTCTTTTTCTAATACAGAGAAGGCATTTTGTACTTGTGCATCTTGAGAGAGTTGGTGTCTCTGCATCACAAGTCTTATCCTACCAGAACCCACTGTAATCCATTTATTCTTGGAATTCTGGATGTTCTGTGTAAGTGGAAGAGGGCGTCTGGGCTGCACTATTGTGATGAACGGGTGTCTTGGGTCGCAGGTCTTATCCTACCTGTGCCAACTGTAAACCCTTGGCTTCTGGGTTTCTAAATCGTCTGTGGCAGTGGTGATGGTTGGGGGGGGGGGGAGGAGATTCCTGAATGCTGTAAAGTGGGTGAGGCTTCTTGGAATTTGCCAATTCCTTTTTCATTGTACCTAATTCAGCTTTAAAGTAAACTAACTCCATTTTCATTGAGGAGAGTTGTGAACAAATGGGGCAAGCCCTAAGTTTCCAAATGGTTTGCTTCAAGATAAAGGCTCCACAGTTGTTACATTGAATAATAGTCATCTTGTTCATTTGATTTGATAGAGCATTCCTTTAATCTGATAAAAAAAATTTGCAAATTATTTTGTTACCAGTTATGCACCTTATTATTATAAGAAGAACCATGGATGAGTGGGTAGAGGGGTAGGGAAGGGAGGGCTTCTAACTGTTGAGATTATCAGTGACCAAAATATTCCTTGACATGCACTTTTTATAAGTTTATCTAATCCACTGAAAGTTAGTTGTTTTTTTTCTTAAACCCAGAAAAGCAATTTAGATTCCACTTTTTAATTTCAGTTAAATCTGCCCCTTCCAAAAACCAAGGCACAAAATTATGCAATTATACATGTCTATTTTTTTCTTCTAGTACCTTAGGTCTGCTTGGTCCTCCCCTATAGAGACAAGCTTTTACAGTGGATAATAGGGATGTGTTATTGAACTGATGCTCTGTTCAGGATCTGATGCTAGGAGTTAGCAATCTGTTATTGATCTGATGCCTGATGGGAGGAGCAATCAGATAGTAGTTAGCACTCTGTTTGAGATCTGTAGTTATATATAAGAGTTGAGGGTGGATCCTTGGACCAGTGGCAGATGACCACGCCCCTGGGGGATGATCCCGAGAGGGACCACCGGTCAGGCTCAAAGTTACGAGACAAACACACACTAGTTCTTTTATTAGATAGTATACTGAACCACCAGAGATGGCAGTAGTGAGCTGGTAAGCCCGGCTGGGCTGTAGTCCCTCAGATACTGGAACAACGATCCCTGGAGGCTGAGCTGAAGAGAGACTGAGATATAGTGAGTAGGCAGGGTATGCAGATGGTAACACTCACACAATGTCCCAATGAAGCCCATGAGCTAGAAAGTATAGGCCCTCGAGGAGCGAGTACCTGGTTCCAGGGAAAGCTCAGAGAGAATGATGGTAACTCACTGATGTAGCTGATATAGTTGGTAGTGAAGACTTCCAGGCAGAGGAGTATATGAAGCAAGTCTGGGATCAGGGCCCTCGAGGAGCGAGTACCGGTTCAAGATTGTCACCTGAAAGAACAAGAAGAGAGCGAGGCCCCAGAGGAGTGGGTTCCTCTGGTAAGTCTGAGGAGGCAGAGTAGCTTAGGTAGCGAAACCCTTGCTAACTCCATGTGTTAGCAAATTCTGAGACTTAAATATCCATCGCGGGTGATGTCATCTTCGGAGGACTCCCCTGAGGCTCGCGCCAATGCCTGTACTTCAATTGGGGCCGTGCCGCGTACGCGCCCCTAGGCCTCCAGGAAACATGGCGGTTGCAGCGTCGAGCCAGTCCAAGAACGTCAGAGGACAAGTGGCAGGAGAACTCCATGGCAGCCAATCATCCCGTGGACGGAGAGGGAGGTGCCAGAGAGGTAAGGAGGGCAGAGAGAGGGCGTCGGGCACCGATGGACACAACAGGATATGCATTCGTTTGCAACGAAACGGGAAATAAAGATATTTCCTATTTTGTTGCATTTCGGGGGGGTGGACCGATGAAACGATAGGAAAACCCACGACATTTCATGTGGTTTTCTTATCATTTTTTTGGGGGGAGAAAGGGAACATTTAAAAAGAGAACCAAAACCCACCCTAACCCCTCAAATTGAATTAATTGCGAGCCCCCCCCCCCCTGGATGTCCATTGCTCCTACCATGTGACAGAGGCTGGCCAATAGCACTGGTAGCCCCTGTCACATGGTAAGGGCAAAGGGCCATTGGAGCCATTTTGATTACTGGCAGCTGATGGCCTAAGAGTGGGAGAACGCTCCTGGGACCCCAGCTGGACAACCAGGGACTTTCGGCAAGTTTTGGGGGTTGTAATTAATTAAATTTGAAGGGTTGGGACGGGTTTTGATTTTTGTTTTGGGGGCAGCTGAAATAAAATCAGCCCGAACCGCAGGAAAATGAAATTTCCCGCAGCGGACCGATAATGAAGGCCGAACCTATAGGTTCGGCCAAATCACATCTCTAATGGACAACAGCTTTTAAAAAGGAATATTATAAAAAAAATAAAGAAACGACAGCTTATTCCAAGCAAAGAAGCACAGAAAGCTATTTATAATTATCAGTTCACTCTGAAAATGTACAGATGGGATTGCCCAGGTTAATAATCTCAGATGCAGGAGAAGGGATTTAACAGCAGAAAAAAATCTTCTAAAGATACACACTAAGAGAGGGAAAATTATTAAAAACTATGCAGGAGAAAAGACTGGATAAAAAGATTAACATCAGAGCACAAAACTAAAGTACACACTAACTGGTCAATTTTAAAAGCCCTATGCGTGCTAAAGCTGGGAGATACGTATAACTTGGCGAGGTGTGCACCATACGGATTTTAAAACCTGTGAGGGAATGTGCATATCTCCCGGTATACACACAAAAATAATTTTTGCTAGAATGAGTGGGGCGAGGGCGTGATTTGGGCAGGGCATGGGCGGGGAATGGGCGGACTGGAGCAGAGACACGATTTCTGTGTGTACCTATTTACATGCACAAGCACACACCAGGGTTCCCTATCACGTACATTTACTTCTGCTATGAATGACGTGTAAGTCACGAAATAAAAAAAAAAATAGGCTACTTACAGGCCGATACAGTAAAGTCCGCGGGAGAGTGGGCAAATGCCCGCTCAAGCCACTCTCCTGTGCTCGCGATTCAGAATTCAAATTAGGCCCGGTGGTAAAAACAGGTAAAAGGAGCGGCGGCTGTCAGCGGGTTTGGTTTGACAGCCGATGCTCAATTTTGCCGGCGTCGGTTCTCGAGCCCATTGACAGCCATGGGTTTGGAAACCGGACGCCGGCAAAATTGAGGTCCGGTTTTCGACCCGCGAGCTGCGGGCCGACTTCAAAATTTTTTTTTTTTTTTTTTACTTTTGGCAACTTTTGGGACCTCCGATTTAATATCGCCATGATATTAAGTCGGAGGGTGCACAGAAAAACAGTTTTCACTGCTTTTCTCTGCACTTTCCCGGTGCCCGAAGAAATTAGCGCCTACCTTTGGGTAGGCGCTAATTTCTGAAAGCAAAATGTGCGGCTTAGCTGCACATTTTGTTTTCTGAATCGCGCGGGAATACCTAATAGGGCCATCAACATGCATTTGCATGTTGCGGGCATGATTAGGTTTGGGGAGTTGGACGCGCGTTTTTGGCCCCTTACTGAATAAAGGGTAACGTTAGCGCGTCGAAAAAGCGCGTCCAATAGAGGGTTAACAGTGCGCTCCGTCAGAGCTCACTGTACTGTATCGGCCCATTTGTGAGGTTTAGGGTGTCTCGCCTAACTGGTTAAAGGTAGGCAAAGTAAAAGAGGGTGTTAGGAAAGCCAATTGGTTAACTGGGTAACATGGGAATGGACTGGGAAAATGGGTTCTAGCATCAGTGTACTTGGCAAGTAAAATTACGCGAGCAAGGTGGCATTTGAACGCACATGCACGCATCAATATGAAATTGTGCGCCCATTATGTGCAAATTGTTGATTTTAAAACATACGCGTGTATATGCTAATATAAGCGTGTATATTTTTAAATGCCTCATCCATTTTGCACGCCGGCAAATGCGCACAGATCTTAAAATGTTCTTCTAAGAGAGGAAGATGTATAATTATATAGAAACAAAATCACTTAGCCGATAGCAGTGCTGTAAGCTTTTGAATCAGGCGGGCCACTGAAGGTGTGCCTCCATCTGGTTAGGACCTGTTTTACTTTAGAATATGCAGTGTACAAGAATAGCTGTGGGCATGCTATTTCTGACATCTTTTTACAACAAGCACATTAAATCTTATTTGCATTACTCATTAAGTGACTTTCTAATATGTCTATGAAATGCTTTTGCAAGCCCACACTAAGTTTTATTTCAATAGGTTCCTAAATTAAATAAGTTGTAGAAATTAATGGTATTATTGGGTACTCATGTTTAACAGTTTAACTGATAATGAACCTAAAGTACAAAGTTATGAATAACTTTGTAGAAATGGGTCAATAACATGTGAAAAAATATTTTTGCATGTTGCTGGCTCCTTTAAATAATAATATTATTGCTTTGTGAGGCTATATTTTGTGAAAAATTCCATCTTAAATTGCAGACATTTTTTTTTTTTTTTTTTTGCAAAAACCTAATCTACACCTCCCAAATGTGTAGTAAAATTTCACAAAAATATTGCTTTTCCAAAACTTTTCGAGAGAACTTTTGCTATGGCTGAATTGTGAATGAGCTCATTTGCATGATTTTCCAGCTCATTTGTGATATATCATAAGTTTTGTTGACGGCTTCACAAACACAAAATGTCATGTGTAAGAGTGGCAAGCTGATCATGAAAAAGTTTGTAAATGCAATTAAACATATGATTTGCCATTTTTATGTGTAAAATTGAATTTGCAAAGCTGTTTGTGGCTTCATGCGTTGGTTTCCAGGCATATTTTGCTCACATTACCTTCTTGGGATGAGGAAGGATTTTCTACTAATGGTTCTCCTGGGTTTTAAGCCCTCCTCTAGATTATCACAAACATCATGTGTAAATGTTTAATTTTATCCTTTGCATCTCTAGAGTTACTATAATTTGTAATATGTTTGTTTTTATTTCACCTTAAAGAAAATGTAGGACTTGGTTAATTACATATAAATTAGTACTAGGATACAAGATAAAACCATTCCTGAAGTAAAATGCTGCTTATGGTGATGGAAACTTACTAGTACAATACTGGTTATACCGATCCCAAGCAATTGCTGCACAGAAGCTGATGCTGGATAATGCTGCAACAAATCCCTGAAATCCATGAGCCTGGCAACCTTTAGTACCATAGGGCCAATACCTACAAATAAATATTAAAGGTCTGTAAGCATTATTCCAAAACTAGACTCTCTATTTCAAAACTGAACCAAGAAATAAACAGCTGGTCAAACCGAACACGTCTTCGCCATTTAAATTTGAACAGGCATCTGTACAGAAGAACTTCACCCTTAGCAATTTATTAAGTATACCAATGGCCAATAAAAAAAGACATCTCAGACAATAAATGAAGCATTTGCTTGATTCTTAAATACATTTTTTTTTAAGTTGATGGATATATAACTTTTGAGAATATTAAAGTGTAATCATACCAAAGGTTTTAAATGTGGTTAACTTTCTAATTACAAATAAACAATTCAAAGAAAGCGGGGTACAAATCACAATACAAACATCAAATTTCCTGCTGAAATTTCAAAGTTTGCTTAAATTACACAGCTGCAAGAAATACAGGGTGTGCAGCCAAAGAAAGTTCGTTTTGTTTGCTGGGTTTTTTTTTCCATTTTCTATGCCATTTTGATTTAATATGCACATTTTTAGTACATGTAAAAACCCATCTAGTGGAGTGCAAAATCAAATTAGTGTGCAATAAAAATTAGCATGCAATAAAAAAATGAGTAATGCATGAGTGCATTAATTAAATGCAAACAAAATGTTTTGAAATACTGTATTTAAATGAAGATAGAGCTTTTGTAGTAGTATCAGCCTATGACCACACATGCAGTAAACATTGATGTGGTAGTACTTTGGAACAATGGATGAATTTTCTGATAAAACATCAGTGATTTGGAGACTAAGGGCCTCATTTTCCAATATCGCATTGGTAACGCATTAATGCACATTTAAAATGTTTTCAGTGCAGAAAGCATTTTTTGTGTACATAATTCATATTTTATATACAAAAATCATGCACAAAGCATATTTTCTGTGCATAAAACCCTATTACAGGCTCTGGCAGTTTCCACCTGTAGACTGACATTAACCTGGAAACTTTACTCCACTTCTTACTAGGAGTTAAGTTTTCAGAGCTAAGAAAACACCAGTTAAGCTAGCATACCTCTCTGCATATGGGGGAAGGGGAGGGGGTTAATAGCTAATGCCATCATTAACAAGGGATTTTCATTTGAGGGTGTGTTGCATTCGTGCCTGTTCTCGCCCTCGCTCCACCCTCTCTACCTTAGTGGCGACTCCCTTCGGGTCTGACGGACAGATGCTGCCGCAGCTTCTCCTCGTCATTCTTCCTGGAATCCCTGGGCTGGCCTGACACTGCGGATCCGCCATGTTTCTGATGACGTAAGGGCGCGCGCGCGCTCCAGAGTTTGTACCGGCAAGGGCACGAACCTCAGGGGCGCCCCCCCGTAGTGACGTCATCCGCTTCCACCTTAAAAGGTCTTTGCTTGCTTCTACGAATCAAATTAGCAAGGGGAATTCTTTCTCCGCTGCTCTGCCTCCACCTAGGGGGGCCCACTCTCTCTTCTTGATTTCAGATTGCTAAGATGGGATCCAGTACTCGCTCCATGAGGGCCTACGTCCCTGAATGCTCAGAAGACTCCTTACTACCTGGAAGCGATCGCAGACGTGAACAGAGTGAGTTCTACAGATAGGAACCGGTACTCGCTCCATGAGGGCCTATGTTCCTAATCTCCGAAGACTCCCTTCTGTCTAAGATGTTATCGCAGGTACGGAGATCATGAGTCATTACTGCAGATTGCAGATACGAACTGGTACTCGCTCCACGAGGGCCCATGTTCCTAATCTCCGAAGACTCCCTTCTGTCTAAGATGTTATCGCAGGTACGGAGATCATGAGTCATTACTGCAGATTGCAGATACGAACTGGTACTCGCTCCACGAGGGCCCATGTTCCTAAATCCCTTCTCAACTCTTTTCTATTTCAGAAGCTATCATATCTTCTATATCAGAAGCTATTATATACCTATATCTTGTGCATTACTATTATAGATTGCATATAGGAACTGGTACTCGCTGCATGAGGGCCCATGTTCCTAAAACCCTCCAGACTCTCTTCTATTCCATAAGCCATCTCATACACAGATATTGTGAGTTCTCATTCCAGACTGCATATAGGAACCAGCACTCTCCTACAGCTCCTGTTCCTGAATATACTGAAGACTCTCTGTTGCATAGAAGCCATTACACTCACAATTTTAGATATCTGTATCATCTACTACTGGTTATGTATCCAGCATTCCCTCTCTATTCACTACCTATAGTCGCTTTCTACAGCTCAGCAAACCAGAGACCGCAATTCCAGTATCTGAGGGACTTCAGCCCTGCCGGGCACATCAGCTCACTACTGTCACCTCTGCTGGTTCTACTTCCTGTCTAATAAAGAATTATCTGTGTTTGTCTCCATACTCCAGCCTAGCTGGTGGTCCCTCTCAGGATATCCTCCTGGGGGCGCTGGCATCTGCCATCGGCCCAGGGATTCACCAGTTCACCTCAAGTGTTCATTCCTTACACTACTAGAGCGGTATTATATGACTGCCACTCTGTGGGAAGCCAACCCACCACAGATCATTAACTCTGCCTACGGAGTATTATAAATGTTAGCTCTTCCCCTTGGCAGGGTGATCCATAACAGATTGCTAACTCCCTGGCGGACTTACAACAGATTGCTACGCCTAGCAGCAAGGATTGATAACAGATTGTTAACTCCTCCCTCTTCAGGAAGAGATCCATAACTGACTGCTAACTCCTCCCCCTACAGGAGGAGCACGATAACAGATTGCCAACTCCTCCCCTCTGGAAGAGCAGATCTACAACAGGGTGCAAACGTGTATGCACATTTTTTAAGTGCAAAACACCATGCTGTATCAGCAGTAAAGTGTGTGCACTAAAATGTACATCCAGCTGCAGGTTAAACTGCAATATGATATTTTCTGTTTTATTCTCCATTCTTTTTCAGATCATTTCTAACATTCTATTTGCTTTTTCAACCACCAACATGCCCTGAGCAGGAGATTTCAATGTATTGCCCACAAGGACTCTGAGGTCCTTTTCCTGGGTAGTTACTCCCAAAACAGAACTACAGTACCTGTAGTTGGGATTATTTTTCCCTATGTGCACTTTTGTACATTAAATTTTATTTGCCACTCAGTTGCCCATTCTCCTAGTTTCACAAGATCCATCTGCAGTTCCTTGCAATCCAACAATATTTTTTTTTCAGAAACAACAACTTTTTCACTAACTCTGGTATCAATTGTGAATGAGAACACAAGAATATGGGTCAGATCAATGGTCCATTAAGCTCAGTATCCTGTTTCCAACAGTGGCCAATCCAAGTCACAAGTACTTGGCAAGTACTCAAACATTAAATAGATCCCAGGCTACTATTACTGGTAACAAACAGTGGCAATTCTTTATTGATTAATAGAAGTTTATGTATTTCTCCTCTAGAAACTTTTCCAAACCTTTTTTAAATCCAGCTACACTAACTGCCTTAACCACATCCTCTAGAAAAAGAACCTTGACCCCCTAAATCTGAGCAACTATAGACCAGTCTCCAACTTACCCCTAATAGCCAAACTAATTTAAAAAACAGTCCAAAAACAACTATCAAAGCACTTATTTATTTATTTATTTCGTGATTTTTTATATACCGCGGCACGTTAATAACATCACCTCGGTTTACAATAAACAATAAATCAGCAACAAGCTTTACAGTCAATAAGAATTCAGGTGTACATAAAAAATTCAGGTGTACTTAGAAAGTAATAACATATATCCTGCACAACATGGATTCCGCAAATACTACAGTACTGAGACATTACTACTAGCTCTATCAGACAATATCTTAAGAGGCTTTGATATAGGAACACATTCCATTCTGGTTCTATTGGATCTCTTTGCAGCATTTGACACTGTAAATCACAAAATACTAATCAATAGACTAAAAGAAATAGGACTTAATAACAAAACAATAAACTGGTTTGAGTCATACTTAAGCAATAGATGTTTCCAAGTACAAATCAAAAACACACTATCAGATAAAGTCAAACTACAAACAGGAGTCCCACAGGGATCAGCCCTGTCTGCAACACTCTTTAACATTTACCTCTTCCCAGTATGTCACCTACTCGCAGGACTTGGAATCTGTTGTGTCCGTCAGTTCCCGACGCCCTCTCACCGTCCTCCTTACCTCTTTGGCGCCTCCCTCTTCGCCCGTGGGAAGATTGGCTGCCACGGCGTCCTTCTGCCAAAGTCCTCCGGCGTCCCCGGACCGGCTAGATGCTGCAACCTGCCATGTTCCTGGAGGCCTAGGGGCGTGTGTGGCGCGGCCCCGACTGAAGTACCGGTGATGGCGCGAACCTCAGGGGTGTCCCCCTGAGATGACGTCACCCGTGACAGATATATAAGGTTTTAGAATTTGCTAACACATCAAGTTAGCAAAGGTTATGGTACACGGGTTACTCTACCTAAGCTACTCTGCCTCTTCGGACTTACCAGGGGTACCTGCTCCTCGGGGGGCCTCACTCTTTCCTTTGTTTTTCAGGTGACAGTCTGGAACTGGTACTCGATCCTCGAGGGCCCTCGTTCCTAGACTTGCTCCATATTCTCTTCTGCCTGGAAGTCATCACTGCCAACTACATCAGCGAGTTACCATCGCTCTCTCAGAGCTTTCCCTGGAACCAGGTACTTGATCCTCGAGGACCTATACATTCCAGCTCCTGGGCTTCTATGAGACATTGTGTGAGTGTTGCCATCAGGTTCAGTATATGAACTCTGCATACCCTGCCTACTCACTATATTTCAGTTTCTCTACAGCTCAGCTTCCAGGGATCGCTGTTCCAGTATCTGAGGGACTACAGCTCAGCCGGGAATTCCATCTCACTACTGCCACCTCTGGTGATTCAGTATAGTGTCTAATAAAAGAACTAGTGTGTGTCTGTCTCCTAACTCTGAGCCTGACCGGTGGTAGCTCTCAGGATCTTCCCCTGGGGGCATGGTCATCTGCCACTGGTCCAAGGATCAACCCACAACTCTCCTAAATAACAACAGAATCATACATTACATATGCGCTGACGACATACAACTACTGTTACCCATCGTAACAGTAGTGAAGAAACAATGAAACTAGCCAATATGTATCTTGAAATAATAAAACAACTCCTAAACCAAATGGAACTGGTAATAAACATTGTTAAAACTGAATTCTTACACCAAGAACAAAAAAATATACACCCTATACAACCTAAAATTGCAATAAAAAATAATCAAACCATGGAGTTAGCAATAAAAATACAGAATCTAGGGTTAATAATTGACCCTCAACTAAACATGAAACAACACATTTCACAAAAATTAAAAGAAGGTTATGCCAAACTAATGGTCCTTAGAAGACTGAAACCCCTGCTAACGCTGAATAAGTTTCACACAGTTCTACAGGCAATGATATTCGCAAGCACAGACTACTGTAACTCTGCTATTAGGGCTACCTCAAGTTACCATTAGACCACTCCAAATATTGCAAAATTCCGCTGCTAGAATTTTGACAGGCAAAAAGAAAAGAGACCACATTATAGGAACACTTGCTGAACTACACTGGCTTCCAGTTGAATAAAGAATACAATACAAGGCACATTGTATAATTCATAAACTAATCCATGATGAAAAGGCCGACTGGCTTAACACAGCACTGCGCGTACATGTACCATACAGAAACCTTAGATCTGCCAATAAAGCTCTACTAACTATTCCTTCTGTTAAATCAGCACGCCTCACTCAGGTAAGGGAGAGAGCACTGTCGCTATCTGGACCTGTTCTATGGAACTCCATGCCACTCGAAATAAGGCTGCAGAGAAATTTAAAACTATTTAAAACTAATCTGAAAACCTGGCTTTTTAAACAAGCTTTTTATAAAGACAAAGAGAGGGAGGAAAACAGTCGATAGACAAGGATGCACCAAGCAAACAATTTTTTTCTTTTATATCTCCAAATACATATTAAACGTAGATTTGAAGCACTTAACAGTTTCCTAACCGACATATAAGCTTTAATTAACACATAGTCTCTCTTATTAAAAATGTTACCATTCTATGTTGGCACATGTATAATTTGTAATCTATACCAATCATAGTTTTTTATTGTGCCTTTCTGTAAACCATTGTGATGGTGAATTAACTTAATGACGGTATAGAAGAGTTTTAAAATAAATAAATAAATAAATAGCTATGAATTCCAGAGCTTAATTGTTCGTTGAGTGAAAACATTTTCTTTGATTTGTTTAAATGTGCTACTTGCTAACTTCATGGAGTAACCCTGCCATTGAGAATATATATTTACTAGGCATATTGGTTGGTGGGAAAGACAGGAAACTCTAGGCTACATTGGCAAGGTATGGTCAGATAGTGGCCTTGCGTACCTAATATGCTAATGCAGGTGTGGCCAATTCTGATCCTTGAAAGCCACAAATAGTCCAGGTTTTCTGGATATCCACAATGAATATGCATGGGATATATTTGCTTACAAGGGAGGTAGCACATGCAAATTTAACTTATGCATATTAATTGCAGATAACCTGAAACCCAGGCCTGTTGGTGGCACTCGAGAACCGAAGTTGGCCATCCCTGTGCTAATGGATCACGTCATTTATGGACTGTGCCAGTTAAAGTACAACTGGTATTTGTATTGGTGTCTTCTTTGCTGGGAGATGGTGATCTCCTCTGCTGCCAACTGCTATAACTATGGCCTGTTTTAAAAAGGAGAGTTCTGCCTTGGCCACAGAAGGGGGTAGGGAAAATATAGGTGGGTAGGAAATGGCAGCTGACTGCTCCCACTGACTCTTTTCTGTGGGTTGCCCACTATTTCCTCTATTGCATCCTCATTCTCTCTGCATGCGACATTCCCATTCCTGCACCCTGTGCAACAACATTTCCTTACACTGAGGTTGAGAGTTGGAGCAGAGGACAGTACTCCCTTTCACCTATGGCTAGCCTATCATACATCATGGCAAACCTATAAGCATCCTTCTGTGTGAGGGGTTGCAGCCTACCTTGCCTCAACAGTTCTCCTGACAGTTCCTGTTCCTGGTGGAAACCCTCTCACTTATTTTGCAGGATGTTGTCAATGTGGATCACCTTCAGTGTTGCCAATCTCACTTATTTACTGTGAGTTTGGGCTTTAGCAATTAGATTTTTTTTTTAATTCACGGGTAGCTTATTATTGGGCTTTTTTTTTTTTTCAACTCGTGTTTTTGTGGGCTTCATGGGTGGGACTTGTGCCCTGCTGTTTTTGTCACCTCTGATTGGCTGCTGCTGCAACTTCTTGCTTCTCTTCCACCCAACCCACCACCCCAGTTGTCAGTATGGGGATTGTGACTGCAGTGATTAGTCATCTCCCTGAAGACAAACCCGCTTGATTATATTTAAGAAGTAATATCTCAAAGAGATAGTAACTCAATAATATACCTGGACTAGACCAACCTTGCTCAAATATTGATTTTATTTATGAAATTGAAACCAAACATTATTGGTACCTGTTAGAATGTACGATGACCTACATTACATACCTTAGTCTATGTGCCTATTTGTAAACCGTTGTGATGGTATATAACTTAGCGACGGTATAGAAAGGTTTTTAAATAAATAAAATAAATAAATAAATATTGAACAGGAGGAAAAGAGCAGCAACTGCAAAAGTATTCTCTCTTTATTTTTCCCTTGTGCCTGCTATATTAAAAGGCCAGCACCCTACAAAAGTAAGAAACTAAATTTTAACCCCTTATTTACAATCCTAATATAATGATCAGTCTCTGACAGGGCAAACTAGGCAGCCTGTAATCTGGCTAAATGGCTCACTGTTAATTGTCAATGATAGTACAAAATTTGGAAAAAAAAAAGTAGTGTGCATTTTTATATTTATAGTGGACAATAATTTTTTCAGAGGAGAGGGAGAAAGGACTTATTTTTTAAAATAGGTATCCGAGCTTCTCTCCAGTCCTGTATGAGTGGGATATTTTTGTAGCTCGAAGCTCTTTCATCATGATGGACCTGGAAGTGTTATTGGACAATGTCATCTATCTGATGGCAATGCAGAAAAGCAAATGAAAGCTAAAGATTAGAATCAGGTAATTTGCATATATTGTTTATGTCTACCGCTAATACAAATTAATCATCCATGCTAAGCAGTGTACATCTAGGAATCCTATAAGGATAACCTTTAATTACATTTCACATATATTGGTAGTCCTGAAAACTCTGTTTGAAGCCCTTGACTGAACTTGACCACTCTTGTCCGAAATGTTTTTTCAACAAAGTGTGCTTGTTCTTTCATAACTACCTGGCAATAGGGATGTGCATTCGCTTAGAAAGAATTAGGCAATTTCAATGAAATTGACTAATTCGTCCTGGTTCAGGAGACCCGAATCCCGAAACGGACTTTTCCTGAAATTTGGGAAAAATTCATTTTTTTGGGTTAGCGTGGGGGGAGGGGCACATTTATTTAAAAAAGCCCAAACCCAACCCTTCAAATTTACTTAATTACAAACCCCCCCCCCCACCATCCCAATCCCCCCCAAGACTTACTGAAAGCTCTGGTGGTCAGCAGGGGTCCCGGGAGTGATCTCCTGCTCTCGGGCCATTGGGCCTGCCAGGAATCAAAATGGCGTCAGTGGCCCTTTGCCCTTACCATGTGACAGGGGCTACTGGTGCCATTGGTCGGCCCCTGTCATATGGTGGGAGCAATGAACGGCCGGCGCCATCTTAGAAAATGGCGAGGGCCATCCATTGCTCCTTCCATGTGATAGGGGCCGACCAATGGCACTGGTAGCCCCTGTCACATGGTAAGGGCAAAGCGCCTCTGGCGCCATTTTGATTAATGGCAGCCAATGGCCCAAGAGGGAGAAATCGCTCCCGGGACCCCGGGGAGCGATTGGGGGGGTCAGGAGGCCCCCCCAAGCTGGCCAAAAGTTCTTTTTGGGCCGAACGAGCCGTCCGGCGCGAACGAGCCGGGAATCACGTGACGCCGGCGTCACTCGACGTGCCGCCGACGTCACATGCTTCTCGCCAAGGATTGCAGAAATGGCGTCCTCACTCCTCGCTCCATCACCAGGGAGTTGTGGTAAGTCGGGGGGGGGGGGATTAAGGAGGGTGAGGGGGTTTATATTTTTATTTTGGCTCAATAATCGCGATTTCCCACATATCGAACATATCTATGTTCGATATGTGGGAAATCCGATCGTTTATGTCGAATCAATTTTTTAAGTAAAAAAAAAAATATGAGTTGCGTTTTACTAATGCGGTCAATCCGAATGCACACCCCTAGTCTTCTCCGCCTCCTGTATTCATCCACCGAGTGCTTAGTTAAAGTGAACTGGTCCCTAACAGTACCTCTGGTTTTCGGGAGGGGAGTATGTCAGGGCTGCCCCTTGTCCGGGCAACTGTATGTGCTGGCCATTGAGCCTTTCCTGTGCCTTCTGCGCAGGGAATTCACTGGCTTAGTGCTGCAGGAACCCAGACTCCAGGTCACTCTATCTGCCTACGCCAATGACATGCTCCTCATGATCCAGGATCCACTTGATCTGGAAAGGATGCGAGCCTGCAAGCGGGTGTATTCATCCGCATCCTCTGCCAAGATCAACTGGACGAAAATCACTGGTCTTCTGATAGGACTGCAGCAGGAGGACCTTGACCCAAGCACTGTTGATAATTTTTCATGGAGCTGGGAAACCATAAAATACCTGGGGTCCATCTTACCACAGAGGAAACTGCAGTCTTAGTGAATTGGCAAGAACTGGAGAAGGTGGACGCTCACCTGGGGTCATGGTCAGGACTGCTATGGCTGGTGTCCTACCGCAGGAGAGTCTTAATGGTGAACAGCAGGTGTCCAGCATGCTGTGGCACTGACTGACTGACTGAGCTCCCCAGCGGTGTTTCTCACTTGTACCCAGAGGAAGCTGCTGGGCTTCTTCTGGGCTGGGAAAAAGCACTGGGTCTCTGCAGGAGTTTTGCCCCTTCCTGTGAAGGAAGGTGAACAAGACCTCATGTGCTTGAAAATTCAGGTACACACCTTCCAACTCCACACCCTGCAGAGATTTCTATATGCACATCCCCCTCCTCGGTGGCACCCGCTGGTTTCTTTTTATTTTCGTCAGTTGGGCGGGTTGCAGTACGTCTGGCAGCTCTTTGTAATAAAACCAGAAGGGTACACTGGTCACGTCCTAGTGCTGCCGCCTTTCTATTGAGACCTTATTAAGTCTTGGCGCATGATTTCCGCCTCAAGAAGATTGACTGACCTCCATGGGAAACTACCAGGAAGAGCCCCTCCTCTACAACCTTGCTCTAGGTGTGGAGATTTGGAGTTCCCTGTGGTATAGGGTCGATTTGCCTCAGCCGGAATCACCAAGGTCAGCCACCTTATAAAGCAAGGCTGCAATTCATGGGTGCAGCCTGCCAAATTGGCACTGAGAACTAGGGTAACAGACTAAACATTCCTAGCCGGGGCCTTTCACACGATTGCCAACTGTGCACCCATGATACTGTCCACTTTACCAGGAGGGTCTCCTCAGACCAGAGGTCCCTGCCTACCTTCCACCCCCCCCCTCCTCCGGACCTGCATAGTGATCCCATCATCAGAGCCCCCCTGCCATCCACTCCCCCAACCCCATCCCAAAGCCTAAGCAGGCTACATGAGTTCTCACCAGTAGCCTTTGAAGTGTTACCGCAACAGAAAATTTACAATCTGTTGCTCCATAGAGATCATTATCTTGCCTTGGTCTCTCACCTAGATACAGTTTAGCGCTCTCTATTGGGAGATGGGGTAGGACCAAGATGGAAAAGCTTTTATAGTGAATTAACACAGAAGTGCTATGGAGACCTTTCATGGTGAATTGTACATGGGGGCGATGTGCACAGGGAGCATGCTTGAAGCTATCACTGGCATGCCACCCTTGTGCCCTTTTTGTTCTTGCAGGGAGTCAGTATAGCACATTTTTGGAGCTACCCAAGGCTGACTTCTTTTCTAAGCTTCCTAAAAACTTTGTTAATAAAGTTTTGGCTTGCCTTTTCACTGCTCCTTCTGATATATGGACAACCAATAGGAAAGGTGCTGAAGGAAAGACAGAGACCACCTGGTGAATTTCCTTCTGGCAACAACTAGGCAAACCATTAGGTGTACAAGAGAGAAAGGAAGAACTGGAGGAGAAGCAGTTGATTGCAAAATCTTTTTCAGATCAGAAGTAAGATCAAGGATCTGAATGGAACACCATTGGGCAGTCACTAATACCAAAACAAAAGACTTTTCTAAAAAATGGACTATTCAAGATGTTCTCTGCTCTAACCCCCTCCCCCCACTTATAATTTAGTTTTGCATATTTAGACCCTCCCCTTTTTTTATTTTTTTCTTTATGTCATTTATGATTTTGTTTGGGTAGTGGGATCCCTGTTCCAAGAGTTGAGCAACCTTGAAGCAACCTTGAAGCTCCGATTGTTAGCCATTGTATTGATGCTAACCACACTTTTGACCAGCTAAAATGGAAATTTTAGAAAAAGTAGTCAAAAGTCAACGTGGAGGTGATCTCAACTATTTACTCAACTATCGCGAGCAATGGTGGATTTTTACACTCGCATCCCAATCACCGCAAGGTTTGAATGATAGTATTGAATGGTCTTTGTTGATATAATCTTTGATTGGTCCACTGATTTTTCAGTCTTGCTTTCTGATTGGTTCTTTTGTAAATCAGTAAATGTTTTAAATGGTCAAAAAAATGGTGGATCTTGTCGTTCACTAAAAGCTGAGACCAAGTAGCAGAATATGTAGCTTGGCAGATACCAGGAATGTATGTATTATTTAGACAACGATATATGATAACTTTTGAACCTAATATATATATGTCACCGGCATTATTTGCTCTTTCACTGTAGACACTGAATCCAACTTCACTGCCCCTGATGAAGCCTTAAGAAACACGAGCCATGTCAGGCCGTGCGGTTTCAGATGGTGTTCAAGTCCTGCTATGATAAGTGTTCCATTACTGCTTAAAAAATAACAAACTAAAATGAGAGTTTCCTAAAAAATTTTCCTTAATGAATGGACTAATATTTAAGTGGGGAAAACCGATGATTAAAAGTTGAAAAACACAGTCGTAGTTTTTCTAGTGACTGTAAAGCCTCTAAGCTGGCAACTGGCGGGCTATCACATAAAGAAGCTCGCCATTTCCATGAGGTTTCCTCACTTCATCTAATATAGACTACATAGTGGTAGTTATATTCAGCTAATAAATATGATGTTTACCTATTAACTACAGTTGATCATACATCGTATTAAGACAGTTTTTTTGAGTTGACCCTCCACTGACTGCCTTCTTCTGCCCTTGGCAGCACATCTTCCTGTCTCAACTTCTTGCTTGACAGTACTTCCTTTAACTGGCCCTGGCCCTGTATTTTTCACCCAAGAAAAAAAAAATCTCTCACTAGCTTGGGAGGGGGAGTACTATTAGTGCTACCAGGTGAACTGGGATTTTCACTTTGAGGTCCCTTTCCTTTTTTCACATCACTTTCCCTTTCATCCTATTGGCTGTAGCATGATAAAAATGTGGTATTCACTAGGAGTGCTCACTGCCTATGGAAAATGATTTATTTTTATAAGCAGTGTGTTAGTGTATGTACTCCTCTTTTCACTACTGTCTCACACACACACACACACCCATCCACACACTCTGGTGTGGAAACTGTCACATGGCAGTCATGCACACACAGATGCACTCTGCTGAACAACCATTGCTAGTGATTGACTGCCTAATGCCTAAAATGAACCTGGTGCTGTCTTTCCTAGTCAGACTGTGTCTTGTGTTTGTCTGTACTTTAAAAATCTCTGGTAACAGAGTGCTTGCACAGAGTTTGCTTTGCAATAAATGTTACAATTATACTGTGTGTTCTCAGTGCCACTGTATTACAGCAAATTTACAATGCAATGAAGTATTCGAGAATTTTGGATACAGTAACACTGTGTGTAGCTGTATCTGACAACAGGAAAGCACAGCTACTAGAGCTCACCTTTTCCTAATCTTAGTCATTCAGAGGTCGATATTCAAAAGCCATCTAGATGGATAACTTAAAAGTTACAACAAATAGTCCAAACAAATTCCTTGGCAACGAATCAATCAAAATGTTAAAAAAAAAACCCCACTGCAGGTATACTTAAATAATTCAAAACTCAGAGTTACAAAATCATGTTCTAATATCTGGAAATCAAGTCATTTAATTGAGACCTTCATATCACCTCACGTATACTGGAAATTTTATGTTATTCAGTGTTTTCATTGCTCGAGGTCTGTTTTAATCATTGGTTCACTTGCAAAAATTTTTTAAAATAATTTTAAAGGTTTGAAAAACATTTTTGTATAGTTTTTCAATGAAAATGAGATAAATGTACTTCACCTTCATCGGAGTCCAATTTATCTCATGCATATTCATTGTGGATACCCTGAAAACTCAAGTGACTGTGGAGTCAACTGGAAAAATTTGAGAAGCCTTGCCTAGGGACTCTACAGATTACTAGTGCTGCAGAATTTTGCACTGTTAATCAATAAATAGTTTTTATTTCAACTCATCAAGAAGCATTAGGCATTTTTTTCTCAACCATATTGGAACATTTTTGTAAATTATTTTTCTGGCATTTTCTGGAGCAGCTAAGTCACTGAATATGCCAGTTTTGCCATTTAGTACCTGATTCACTAAGGGATTTTTACATAGACACAAAGTGGGAGAAAAGCTCCAGTTCAAAATGCCAAACAAATGTGCATCTCAGAAATGAAAAAATAGTCCCAGCACAATAAAGATGTTTACTGTGTCAAAAAGGCTGGCCTATTACAAGATTATGGAGTTGATGTACTGAATGGTGAACATTTTCACCAAAATGAGTATCATGGGAAGTTTTCTTGTGGTGCTGACTCATTTAAATACTATGGAAATTTGATTTATATCTCAAAATATCTTAACTACATCTTGCTCAGGTGTGTAATTTGTCCTATGTTAATGCTGGATTACTAATGAGTTGATTTGCATGTGGATTTTCAGCTCATTAGCGATTTAGCATAATTTTTGTAAATGGATTTGCAAACACTAAGGGTCTTATTTTCCAATATCGCATTGGTAACGCATTAGGGGGCGTTACCAATGCAAATGAGGCTTCTTTCGTGCAGTGGGGAAACATCATGTGCGGTGATGTTTTCGCCATTCGCGAAAACATTAGCGCCGCACACGATGTTTTCCCACTGCACGATGATTCTTTCATCGCGGTGCATGATATTTGCTGTGAGAGAGAGAGAGAGAGAGAGAGAGAGAGAGAGAGAGAGAGAGAGAGAGAGAGAGAGAGAGAGAGAGAGAGAGAGAGAGAGAGAGAGAGAGACTTACTATAGTGCCTATGCCCTACATAGGTATTTCAATCCCTATGGGAGGGCTACCTACTAACTCGGGGTGGGGATTAGGTATGAGCGTCGGGGGTTGGGGGCCACTTTCGCATTCCACATGAGACCTACGGACAGAACAGTGGTCTCTAGTGCAGATTTGCTGGCCGTCGGAGTGAGGACGCTCACTCCAAGAAGTGGTTTGGGCAACGTTCTCTCTACCTAGCTTGATGGACACTCTACCTGGGCAACAACATGCTAGGTGGAGAGAATGTTGGCCAAATCTCCGCTTGGAGTGAGCGTCCTCACTCCGACGGCCAGCAAATCTGCACTAGAGACCACTGTTCTGTCCGTAGGTCTCATGTGGAATGCAAAAGTGGCCCCCAACCCCCGACGCTCATACCTAATCCCCACCCCGAGTTAGTAGGTAGCCCTCCCATAGGGATTGAAATACCTATGTAGGGCATAGGCACTATAGTAAGTCTCTCTCTCTCTCTCTCTCTCTCTCTCTCTCTCTCTCTCTCTCTCTCTCTCTCTCTCTCTCTCTCTCTCTCTCTCTCTCTCTCTCTCTCTCGCCCATAACGCGAGGTTGGAGTTGTAGTTATTAGCCGCGCTAACACTGCGGCTGTTTCGCCACACAGGTTCCCGCTTTACATATGCTCCGCCCCCTGAATACCAAATGACTAATTTGCAATCGCGTTAACAGCTGTTAACGTGATTTGCGAATTTATCGCACGCGGTAAAGTGCTTGGAAAATGAGGCCCTAAGTTATGTAAGCTAAAAGGGCAAATAGTGCTCACCAAATTTTACATACATAATTACATATGCTATTTTTCATTTTAAAGCATGAAAACAAGTTGGTGATGCCATTCACAGCTTAGTATATTGGCCCCAATGTTTGGCAAATCATCCATAGACCTGTGTAATTCAGGTCTATGGATGATTTGTAGCCCTAATTGTAATGTCATCAAATTTTTGCTCAATTATTGGTTTTTTTTTTCATCAAATCAGGGACTCATGGCTGGTTGCTGTATAATTTCAAACTCAATCGAAAATACAACTAACATCCTTAAAAGATTTTTCAACTGAAGAAAGTCTTGATGCTAGATGGATGATTTCATAATTTTTTTTTCCTTCTGGATTACCCTTGTCTTTTTTTTCTCAATTTGAGAAACCACATGAACTAATTAAGCATAAATATATGAGCTAGTACTGTACCTCAGGAAGCTAGAAAAGGCTGCGATGAAAGCGTTGATGCAGAGCCCAGTATCAGCCACTGCAAGACTGAAAATGAGGAGGTTATTAGGAGTTCTGAGCTCTTTGATTTTGTAGAAAGAAAGGATTGTTAAGCCATTCAAAAGGAACCCAAGCAGAGCTGCAAAACAGCAAAATATTTGCTACCATCACGACACAATGTATGCTTGACAGAACAATTTCAGCACAAATCCACAAGTACAGGGAGCCATCTGGAATCACCCCAGTGCAGAGCAGAGCCCACACATGATAGTTAACATTAAATCCCAATCCTTCATTTGTATGAAGGGACATTTTTAACAGCATAAGGCAAAACAGGCATCTCCTCTTTTCTCATCACTCATTTTCCACATTCTTCCTTGCTAAAGGCGCAACATGTGCACAGATTTCCCAGACAAGAATCACTGAGTAAGGACTTCAGATGTGGCTAATTTGTAAATTCAGAGGCATTATAAAATTAAATTAAGGCTCACGACTACCAGCCACATACTTTGTGTTGCAAACCCCAAGGTACATATAACTTGATGAGCTACTATAGGTAGAACATAGGAAAATTGTTTCAGCCTTTCAAGCCAAGCAGAGAAACCTATCTGCTCTTCAGTTACATTAGTCGAATTTAAGTCATCCTCTATAACTCCACTGTGGAAAGACGACTATAAGACTCACACATGCTTTTTTTTTTTTCTTAATCTGGGAGACAAGCAAAACTTTTTGAAGTCCCCAGCAATAACAGTGTAAATCCATTTCTACAGAAGGTGGCAACCCTTCTCCTTGCCCTTAGACCAATAGCCGTGTTTCCCATATGCATGGCAACTTGTCGGCACCAGGAAAGAGAGAGAGGTACAGTGTGCAACACTTCAGTGGAAAATACATGACTTTTCATTAATGGAAAATACAATAAACACAACTGCAGTTAAAAATAATATGGTAAAAAAAAAAAATGAACAGAAGGGAGTTTTCCATCATTTCAACCACTTGTATTTTCAAAGACAATAAAATCCTACGTCCCCGTAGCTATAACTATTGCCCAGAATATCATCCTCTGACCACTGGAATTGCTACAAAAGATGTGCGTGTTCCCTGTTGCATCCTTTCAGCACTGGTGCATGTTTGCTTTCTTTAGAAAAAAAAGCGCCAGGACCTTTTTACCATGTTTATTGCTTGGGGGGTTATGATGATGGCATGGGAGATGGGACCTGGAGCCCCTGCCTACCTTCCGCCAGCAGAATGGTGCCAATAGCAAACACTTCTAGCTCAGTGAAGCCCTCGGGAAGAGGGTACGATGTTGCCATGCTTGCCAGCTAGCTCAGGCTTAGTATTCTTGTAGCAGCAGTTTAGCTCAGTCTTTTCTTCTCAATCCCCCCTTCAGGGAGGCTAAGAGCTTCCTCTTAAAGGGCCAGATCACATGCAAAGGCATGCAAGTTATGTAAAAAGCTTTTAGGATCTTCTATAAAGCACTGAAATCTGCCAAAGAATTCCCTAATATGAGAAAGAAAGTAGGCTTCTATTGCTAGATTCCCCTCCCCTCTCCTCCTGCAAATCATATTGGGCTGCTACAGCGAAAGAAACTCATTCATGGCAATCACAACAAGGTCTTTGTAAGACATGATTTTAAACATTGTCCACTTAATTCTGTAAACACTGAACAGAATTCAAAGGGCTGCGGATGAAAGGAACATTCACGAAATAATACTTGGGAAGGGATAGCATTAAATAAAGAGACAGCATTTATTTTTAATTAGGATGCCCAATCGCTAGTCCATTTCTCAATTCAATGTTTGTAATACATTAAGGAAAGTGTTTTTTGCATAGTCTTTGTTGCGCTTGGCAGTCTGCAGGCTGTCCCTGTGAACTGCCGAACTCACCTCCCAGCTGAGCCTCATCTCCGCTCCCGAAGCGGCCAGCCTCTCAAGAGTCTTCGCGGCTGTGAGCATGGTAGAAAACTCTAGAAGGCCATACTCTTGTCCATATGTCAGATGACAAGCAAGAACCCAGCACTGGGGCAGGCATGTGCCCAAGACTGTATAATGTCAGCATGTATAGAGAGCTACAATTACCATAAAAAGGCATTCAGGATGTAAAGGGTGGATAGCAAAGAAAGATATAAAATAGTAATAAAAGAGGAAATAAAATGAGTGGCATTTTGCTTTATTATGACAGGCAGAGCTTCAGAGCAGAATCCCCAGTCCCTCAGAAAAATATAGAGTGCTCGTATTAGTTTTCTGAGCCAATTTTTCCTTTTGCTTCCTTACTCTTGCAATAATTCTTTTAATAAATACAATTGATTTTTGAAATGTATGCTGTCTGCCCATTTGTGATTAACATGGCAAACTGCCGCTCTCCAATGTAGCATGATATCACTGGCATCATCTGACCCCCGCTCCTAAGATGCACGCGTGACTGACTCTCCAGCTATAAAGGGCCCATGGAGGGAAAAGGGCTCAAGGCGCCTCTAGATGATGTCACTCTTCTGGTCTCCCCATGTTCCTGTAGTGTGAGTTGCCTCAGCATGCTTCATTGTCATTCTCCAGCTCCTGCATTCCATGTCTTCAGTCCCAGTGGTCCTTGTCTTTTGTCTTCAGTTCTTCTATGGTTCCTTGCCTGCCTGTTCTGTTCCTTGACTTCCTGCCCTGCCTATCTGTCTCTACTTCTCTAAGGATGGATACCCAGTATTGACCTCGGCATGTGGACATTCTTACTTGCAGCCTGCCATTGACCACTGCCTGCCTCTCGGACATTCTTACCTGCTGCCTGCCACTGACCACTGCCTGACTCCTGGAAATTCCTGACCGCCGCCTGCCTCCAACCATAGGCTACCTTTGGCTATGCCTCCTTTACTCCTGCTCCTACCCAAATACCTTGACAGATCTCTCCACCAGCAGAGACCTCCACTTAAGACCTGATGGCCCCAGCACCCAAAGGCTCCACCCAAGGGGAACATAGGTTGGTAGATGCAAAGCTCCAGTTGGACATCTGTCTCATCCGTGTCTGCCTGCTGATGGTGGGGACCTGCAGGGCTCCTCCCTGCAGATTGCATCAACCCTGCCTCGGTCTAAAGGTCCATGCTTGCAACAATCTTATTGTGTTTAATTAACTCTGTAGGAATAAAGAATAATCCTGATTTGAATGGAGCAAGTTTCAATTACAGCAAACGAATATGGGCTCTTTGGTATGATGCTTTAAGTTTGTTTGCATATAGAACCCTATAGAGATGGGCTCCTTGATTTCCATGAAGATGGAGTGGAATGGGAATCCTGTAAACAAAGATAATATGCTAATATTGGTCTTTCCAATACAGGGACCTTGTCATCTAGTCAGGTTTACTGTAACCACAGAAATGCACTACTGTAGTGTCATTCATATAACTCAGGAGGTTCTGATCACTGGAAGTGCTAATATCCCCTATGGTTCATTAACCAATATTTTTATGCCTGGTCTGGAGGAAGAAAAAGCTTGAAGGGAAGCTAAGCGTTTTTAGTCTACACAGGACAATAAGTGGCAGTAAATGCCTGCTCAGGCAAGATTAGTGCTAATGCAACTCACTATTTATTTCCATTGCTTCTTCCTCATGGTATTTTAAAAATAAAAGTAGAAAACTCAAGCATCTCCAATTGTTAAGTCTGAACATTTGCATGGAATTAATGTTCTGCATTCCAATCTATAGGAATATCTGATTTCCAACAGAACTTTCTGTGCAGTTTCTGACTGAGCAGCTCTCCCTAGGACAGAGCATTTACTGTTGGTTGCTGAATTGTCTAGAGGAATTGAAAGCTAGCTGCATTACTCAAGTCAGTCATATCTTGTTCTAAGCAGGGCTGAATACCTGTACCTTTTCCTCCACCTACTTGATTTGCCTTGTGGTCCCTCAAAAAAACCAAAAAAACATGCATCCTGCATTTGCATATTGGCACCCTTTTTCCCATAAAGAAAGCACTGGTTATAAGAAAAACCTACAGATATGGAACTTAAATACAACTTAAAGAGGGCCAGCAGGCCAGTTTTTTACATGACCTTTCCCACCCTTTCTCTCTTAAACATGTTTCTAATGGTTTCTTTTATGTGGGTGGAATTTATTGGATTGAAATAACGTAAGCATTACAAATCAGGCAAACAAAATGGAGAATTCAATGTTATGGACCTTGTCTCCCCCACCTCTTCATTTAATATCACTATTTTTCATGAATACAGAAACAAAGCGTTAGTATGGTATTGTTTTTATAGTCTTCATAATTAGTTGAGGAAGCCAACAACCTTTGAAAATATATTTCTTTCAATGTGCTGATGGGATTTGTATTTTTCAAAAAGGTTTGACTTTGTTTACTGTCTGGTGAACCTGTTTGGGCTGCTTATTCGAAAGCGAAGAAAAGGTTTGAGAAATAATAAACTCTGAACATTTTTACTAAATATACTTTTGAAGTTGTTCAATGCTACCTTTTAAAATGTTTAGGAATTCCACAGTTGATCCACAAATATACCATAGTTGGCAATGTGACATGCACTGCAGCTCCCCTGGTTTATAGGGGTATACAGGCCAAAAAATATAACTTTGTTTCATTTGGGTTTCTCAGGATTTTTCTTTTTTTTTTTTTTTTTTAGGTTTTGGGAAATAGTACGCACTGTTGCTGAATAGCACATACAATTTGCGAATAGTGTGCACTAAAAACCAATAGAAAAAAATATACAACATTTTGTATTTTTTTTCTATGGTTTCGTTTTAAAAATTACATGAAACAATACAGACGATTTTGTTGGCATTGTCTTTAACATTTCAAATGAAGGCATATCCTTACTGGTTTTAGTGGCCATAAATCTCCACCACATTTAAACCAGGGTACTACATCAAAGCAGCATTATATAGATGAAAGATGAAATGAAGGTGGAATTAATTAGTATGCACTATAAGCAAGAATTTTTCAAATAGTGCTTCATTTAGAATACATGTATGAGAAATTACGTGTGGGAGATCTAATTTTTTTAACTATGAATTTTAGAAAACAATGTTTTTGCTTATGATAGGATAAGGCTGGAAGAAAATGAATAACGACTATAGTGAAAGCAGATTTTCAGGAGCAATTTGGCAAAAGAAGATATTCATAATGGCCTGATAAATAGGAATCTTCTCTTCACATCAAATGCCCTCATACACCAGTACATTATGGAATACCCAAAATTTGCAAGACTCTTACTAACCCTCCTTTTCATCCCATTGTCTCAGCGAATGGCTCCCTATTGGAGCGTCTAGCCACTTTTGTTGATGTATTTCTTCAGCAATATTTTCAATCAGCCATATCATACATACAAGACTCTTCACATATATTAAGGAAATTGTCAGATCATACAGATATACCAGAAGATTATTTTTTGTCACTCTAGATGTTGAATCCTCATACACAAATATTCGACTATCAGGTACATTAGACATAGTGGGGCGGATTTTAAAAGGAGCGCGAATAGCCTACTTTTGTTTGCGCTCCAGGCGCAAACAAAAGTACGCTGGATTTTAGTAGATACGCGCGGAGCCGCGCGTATCTGCTAAAAACCTGGATCGGCGCGCGCAAGGCTATGGATTTTGTATAGCCGGCGCGCGCCGAGCCGCGCAGCCTACCCCCATTCCCTCCAAGGCCACTCCGAAATCGGAGCGGCCTCGGAGGGAACTTTCCTTTGCCCTCCCCTCACCTTCCCCTCCCTTCCCCTACCTAACCCACCCGCCCGGCCCTGTCTAAACCCCCCCCTTACCTTTGTCGGGGGATTTACGCCTCCCAGAGGGAGGCGTAAATCCCCGCGCGTCAGCGGGCCTCCTGCGCGCCGGGCCGCGACCTGGGGGCGGGTACGGAGGGCGCGGCCACGCCCCCGGACCGCCCCGGGCCGTAGCCACGCCCCCGTACCCGCCCCCAAAATGCTGCCGACACGCCCCCGAAACGCCGCAACGACCGGGCCCGCCCCCGACACGCCCCCAACACGCCCCCCTCGGAGAACCCCGGGACTTACGCGAGTCCCGGGGCTCTGCGCGCGCCGGTAGGCCTATGTAAAATAGGCTTCCCGGCGTGCAGGGCCCTGCTCGCCTAAATCCGCCCGGTTTTGGGCGGATTTACGCGAGCAGGGCTCTTAAAATCCGCCCCAGTTAAAATAGATGCAGCGAGTTTCATCATCTTTCATTTATGATTTAGCTGAATTAGTTTCATGTGAGAATTTTTTCATGTTTTGTTCAGCACTTTATCATCAAACTCATGGAGTGGCGATAGGGCCATCTGTAGCACCTGACATGGCAAACTTATACGAGGCACAATTTGAAAGAAAATTCATCTATTCTGTTTCTTTATTTTTTTCTTTTTTTTTTTTTTTTTTACCAACATCAAAGTCAGTATTCAAAAGCCATTTAGATGGATAACTCACAAGCTAGGTTTGCTGACTATGAGTAACTTCTCCATTATAAGTCTAAGGTTCAATCCAATGAATTGACTTTTATTTTGAAATAGGTGAATACGGCACACAGAATTTCGGCTCTTAACAAGGTACTTTGGCATAGACTAACAATGCATCCAGTATTCCGTATGCCCCATAGATTTCTTTTATAAGAGATACTAACATTAGAAATCGAGTGGTACATGCAGCACTGTCTGTGACATCAGAGGGACCAATTTTACAGTCAGGTCATCATGTGTATGGCCATTGCGACATGTATACAAATGCTATGTCAGGTTTACATTAGCAGTACCCTGTCTCTGGCCAGATTGTACATTCACAGAATTTCATTGATGAAGAACATGGGTTGACATTTATATAATACAATGTTTCTGTCCTCAGATCAATGTAGGATATACCAGCCATCCAGTCAGAGTACATCTGACAGAGAATAGAAGTTGTCTTCATACAGACAAAATCCAAGTGCCTATTGTGCGGCACTGCTTTTTAAATGGTCACACATTCACACATCTTAAATTGACTTTCATTGAAAAAAATCCAGTAGCCACTGAGAGGAGTTGATATCAATATGATTCTCAACATACGTGAACAGTGTCATGTTTTTTGGACTTCATGAAAAAATAGATTGCTGTACGTTTTAATTATTTATAATAATTTTTTGCAGTGGTAGAACTTTTATTTTGTGAGAGTAATCTTATGATTAACAGATAGGTTTCCCACCTTGTCTCTTTAAAGATGGTGGCTGTCATGTTCTCCTCTTTCTGACATGAAGATGGCCATAGACTAAGAAGATCTCTGCAGATCAGGCTGTACAGATATCTGAGTGCCTATGGATATTTAGTAGGTCTGTTCTCGAATAGCATCAAGCTCCAGAGATTATTTTGTAGCATCTGATCTTATCATGTCTTAAAAACATCCCAAGCAAAGTGGAAAACACAAACACACCAAAGGATGAATCCACAAAAGCAAAGGTGTCAAAATGAAGTAGGACATCTACAGGCACAGGAGCCGTGTGGAGGTATAAGATGTTTTTATTCAGTCAACACAATTGGCAGGCAGATAGATCTTACATATTAAAGTGGTAGGACAGATTGTTGTAATAGGATTGTAGGTCCCCTGACACGGGCCTTGTTTCGTAGTGGCTGCATCGGGAGGGGTGGAGCAGGAGATCAAACAGATCTTCAATAAAGTGAAAACAGACAAATCTGTCAGGGTAAAAGTAGATTGTAAATGGTGAGACTCCACAGAGGCAACTATAAAAACTTAGGGATAGATTTTTAAAGATGTGCACGCGCTACCCGACGCACATACATGGATGTGCCGATTTTATAACATGTGCACGCTGGCGCACTCATGTTATAAAATCATTGGGCCACGCGCACATGCGAGCCAGATTTTGTAATCCACATGCATATGTGTGGGCGGCGCGCGCAAGGGGGGGGCTAGAATTCTGCAAATTTTGCACGGCAATGCATCCCGGCCTTCCCCAGTTTCCTCCAAGTCCGCTCCAATTAAGAAGCAGATTGGGAGGGAACTTTCCTATCCCCAAACCTAACCTCCCTTCCCCTTTCCTTCTCCTCCCCACCCACTAAATCTAACCTACCTTCCTTTTTTTTTAAATTTTTTAAGTTGCTGCTCCTCCAGAGCAGAAGCAACTTGCGCCTGCCGGCATTCGACTGGCGTATGCTTCCCCGGCACAGTGGCTAAAGGCTGCTGTACCGGCTGCCTCCAGCCCCGCCCCCTCCCCACCCCCTGGACCGCCCCCTTTACAGGCCCTAGCACTTAATCGCGTGCCGGGTTTTACACGCGTGGACGGGTCCGTTTGAAAATTGGCCCGGCGCACGTAAGGCCCAGCCACGCATGTAAACCCCGGGATTTACGCGCGCAGCCAAATTAAAATCTACCCGATAGTAATTAAAAATACATCTCCCAAGTATGGACAAAATAAATGACAGTTAAGAAGAAGAAGATTCTTCCTGAAAAGTCTCCAGAATGACTGCCGTGTAGGGCAACAGATAGTAGTGAAATGGATGGTAGTGAAAAATAACAGCAACAACTCCCCAATGGATCTTAAAAAGGCATGAAAACTAATGATGTAATACCTCAAAAAAAGGCAAAATAATCAACAGGCAAAAAACGCGAGGGAGGCAGTTCTGAAAAAAAACTCTGTAGTGCAGGGCTACGGATAGGAGTGAAGGATATGCAAGCGAGCTAAAACTGGAACTAGCTGGGGAAAATGAAGAAGATCCCCATCATATTTTCAGTAATTTATTAACATTTTTGAGCACATTCTTATGAGACATTAGTGCCAGTTTTTAAATTTCAGAATCTATCAGCTTTTAAATTCTATTGTTCTCTATCTGTCCATGTAGTTCATACTCCTATATTGTGATTTTAATTATGTTTGTTAGGTGCTTTCCGGTGTAGATGTAAGGAGTCAAAGTATTTTTTTTTCTCTTCTAGATATTGCATACCACATCCATTTGGATGTTAGAAGCACTGTTGCATTTTTACCATCATCATTCAATGTCATGGTTATTTCTTGGGACACTCCACAAGGATACTGATAAGCAACTATAAGAAGTTTTTCACCCCTGATACAGGAATAGTAACATTGAAATACTGAATCAGTGTCTGGTGAAACTGTAATATAACTCTTCAGGTTAAATTACAGTTTCCCATCATGAGCTTGGTGGAAGGTTACTCCATAGATTGAATACTCAGCACCAGATCAACAGAAAGTTTTCCAGATAAGTGCTTTATATTTGCAATATTAAAAATCATAAAAGTTGTATGAATGTCCCTGGACATAAATGACCCATGATTATAATACATAGATACTTCAATCAGACCTAAGTCATGCAGCATGTATGCTATGTCCAAGATATGATGGTCTTATGAATTTTATAGTTTTGTATTATATATTATATTATAATGAAAAAAGATTTACCATATGCAAGAGAAGGATCCACTATAGATACTCAATTGACACCCCCATTCTGCCCACAGTCATAACCATAACACTTATTCACCTAAATATATATTTACCTTTTACTTGTCTCCAGCAGTTTTTCAGAACAAAACTGTCCTGGATAAGAAATAATATCTTCTGAAACAGTCATGTTTTATAGCTGGCATCTGGAATATATCCTTGCAGTGTTTAGGAAAAACTATACAGACTGAATGGGCCACTTGGTCTTTTTCTGACATCATTTATTACATTACTACTATGTTACTGTGAACAGTTGATTTAAATTTCTGGTAAACCTATGACAGTAAGAGTCATGCAGTTATAACTGAAGAAACAATATAATGTAATCTCACACATCCTATGCCTCAGTTTGAGGGAAATAAACCCACTGATTTCCTGTGTCGATGTTTTCCCATCTCATCAAAACTATCAGATAATCAGTTACTGAAGATCAGAGATATACCTCCCCTATCTACTTTTTCCCTAATCATTATGTACTATAATTTACAGTATTTGTTCTACCTCTAGTAGGTACCTACAGCAAAACGTTTGCAAATAGAGCATGCACTTTTTTTTTAAATTTTAGCATAGTATCTAGAGTAAAATGTTCTCATAAATCAGAATTTCAGAATACAATAAAATCTTTAATCAAAATCTGTGATTTTCTATTTATTTTATTTATTTAGTGTTTTTCTATACCGGCATACGTGATAGGTATCACATCATGCTGGTTTACATTTAACAAGGGGGTGTGTGTGTGTGTGTAAAATGAAGATATAATAAAACGTTAACAGGTGCAAAGAGAAACGTTGCAGTTAAAATAAAACAGGGATGTACACAACTGGGAGCTGAAAAAAAAGGCGATAGGAATTTAGCAGAAAGAGCAATTATTTACAATGTTATGGTATTTACAATGTTATTGTTTACAATGTTATGGTAATGTCTGAGAGTAAATTGAGGGTGCGTTAAGGTTCAGTTGGGGTCCGGAAAGGCTAAATAACCACATTTTGAGCCTTTTCCTGAATGTTAGAAGGCAGGGTTCCTGTCGCAGATCCGGAGGGATGGCGTTCCATAGAGGTGGTCCTGCTGTGGAGAAGGCTCGGTCTCTAAAGGTTTTATGTTGAGAGGTTTTGGAGTGTGGTACATGTAATGATTCTTTATAAGTCTCTCTGATGGGTCTGGCGGAGGTATGTTTATTGAATGGGATTTGTAGATTAAGTGGAGGATGGTGATGAATAGTTTTGTAGATGGTAGTAATGGACTTATATATGATTCTGTAGTGAATTGGCAACCAATGTTTGTCTTTGAGGATTGGAGATATGTGGTCTCTTCTCCTTGTGTTTGTCAATATTCTGGCTGCCATGTTTTGAACCATCTGAAGAGGTTTGGTGTGAGATGAGGGGAGACCTAATAAGATAGAGTTACAGTAATCTATCTTAGAGAAGATTATTGCTTGCAGAACTGTTCTGTAGTCATGAAAGTGGAAGAGTGGCTTTATTCTTTTTAGGACATGTAGTTTATGAAAGCAGTCCTTAGTTGTTTGGTTAATAAATGATTTTAGGTTTAGCCGATTATCAATGATAGCTCCTAAGTCTCTTACTTGTGAAATTTGCAGGTTGGCTGGTGGATTCATAGTGATGTTACTGTTTTCCGGGGATATGAGAAGTAGTTTGCTTTTTGAAGAATTTAGTATTAAGTTTAGACTGGTGAGGAGGCAGTTGATTTCTAGAAGGCAATTTTCCCAAAATTCTAGAGTTTTTGTAATGGATTCTTTAAGGGGGATCACGATCTGGACATCGTCGACGTATAAGAAGTGTTTTAGGTTCAGTTTGGTTAACAACTGGCAAAGTGGGAGAAGGTAAATGTTGAAGAGCGTGGGAGAGAGGGAGGAGCCTTGAGGAACTCCTAGTGAGGAAGGATAACAGTGAGATTCTTTATTGTGTATTTTGACCTTGTAGCCTCTATTCCCAAGGAATGTTTTGAACCAGGCCAGTGCAGTACCTGTAATGCCGATGTTCGCCAGTTGATTTAGGAGGATGGCGTGGTTAACAGTATCAAATGCTGCCGAGAGGTCCAGGAGGATCAATAAGTAGGCATGACCTTTATCGAGGCCCATGATGAGGAAATCTGTCAGGGAAATGAGTAGTGATTCGATACTTAATGCTTTTCAGAAGCCATATTGAGTAGGGAACAGGATATTGTGATCTTCGATGTAGGCCGATAATTGTGTGTTAACTAATTTTTCCATGACCTTGGCTATGAATGGGAGGTTGGAGATCGGGCGGAAGCTGTTGGGATCTTTAGGGTCCAAGTTTGGTTTCTTTAGGAGAGGTTTGATGGAAGCTATTTTAAGGTTGTCTGGATAGATTCCCTGGGATAAAGAACAACTGATAATGTCCGCCAGAGCTTTAGAGATGGTATCAAGGATTAGTAGAAGCAATTTGGTCGGGATTTGGTCAAAGGGATGTGAAGAAGGTTTCATTTTCTTCAAAACTGTTTGGATTTCTGAAGTTGTGATGGGTTCGAAGAATTGGAGAGATATGTCTTTGTTGGGATGGAGATATGTACTGGAAGATGAAAAGGTATTAGGCATCAGCTGTGTTAGAAGGTTAGTGACTTTATTGCTGAAGAAGAGGGCCAACTCATCTGCTTTTGTTTGAGCTTGGTTAAGTGGAATGTCGGGAGCATTGATTTGTGTTAAATTGGATACGTAAGCAAAAAGGGCTTTAGAGTCGAAGATGAGGCCATGGATCTTATGAGCGTAGAAGTCCCTTTTTGTTTTTAATGTAGAGCTCTTGTATACGTGGAGGGCGAGTTTGTAAGAAGAGAGGGTGGTCGAAGATGGTGCTTTACGTCATTTACTTTCTTTCTGTCATAGATAATGTTTGAGTTTTCGAAGTTCATTATTGAACCATGGTTGTCTTTTGGCCGTGTTGTGTTTGAGGTTTTTTGTTGCCAGTGGACAAAGTTTGTTTGCTACCGTTTCTGTTATGTTGGACCAGGAGTGGAGGGCTGAGTTAGGAGTGGAGACATCAATGAGTGGGAGTTCTAAGGTTAGGTGTTTGCTGAGGTCATCGGAGGAGCAAGATTTCCTGTAAAGAAATGATGGTTGAGGAAAGTGTTTGTTGCTCATTTGTGCCAGCGAGATGGTGGTAGAGATTAATGCGTTGTCTGAGCAGGGGATTTGTTTGCACGCCAGGTGTGCTGGGTGTGAGATACCTGAGTTCACAAAGATGAGATCCAGGGTATGACCCGCTTTGTGGGTTGGTTTGTTGATTATCTGCTTGAATCCCATGGCTGTCATGGCAGTTAGGAATGCTTCGCAGTTGGTTGAGAGTATGGTGTTGTTGACATGTAGGTTAAAATCTCCTAGGATTATTGCTGGGGAGTCCAGATTCAGGTGTGAAGCTGTTATTTCAAGAATGGGTGAGGCATGAGAATCTAGAAGGCCTGGGGGGCATAGACAAGAAGGATTTGAAGATGGTCTGATTTGAAAAGGCCTGTTTCTAGTTTAGCAGGTGAGTTAGTTGGATATTGTGCGAATCTCAGATCTTTTATGGCTGCTAGGAGAATACCTCTGCCCCTTTTTTTTCCGTCGGGGGATAGAGAAAAAATCGTAGGTCTGTGTTGGTAGTTGATTTATTAGTGCAGTGTCTGTAGGTTTAAGCCATGTTTCTGTTATGGCGCAGAAGTCTGGATTTTCGTCAAGAAGGTCATTGAGGATCAGCATTTTCTTGGTGAGGGATTGGGCATTAAATAATATCAGGGAGAATAGAGTGAGACCTAGAATTTGGGTAATAGAGGAAATCATGATGGGGATGAGGGATTTGTAGGTGTGTGGACGGGAAAGCCTGGAAGATTTTCCTGTGAAGAGTGTACTGTGATGAAGAATCGGTATTGGAAGACCAAAAGTCATTGTGGCCTGATTGTGTCCGGAACGCTGGTTGTTAGAATGATAAGAATGAAGGTTGGATGAATGCTGGAGGCTGGTTAAATGAATGCTGTGACTGGAACTCTGGTTGTTGGAATGATATGAATGAATGCTGGAGGAAAGAGATCGGGCTCCTGTCCCTGATGGATTTAAGCAAAAGCCTGCTGCTGCATGGTGGTAGGGGAAGACGCTACTGTGTAATATTCTGGAGCGCACTAAGGGGCGCAAAAGGGGCAAGCCCCTTTGTTGCGCCCCTTTGGTGCGCTACGCCTGGCGACGGCGCCGCAGGGAGTAGCTCTGCTTTAAGGGCTTCCCTAGCTTTGTTGTTTTTTTTTTTCTATTTCCTGTCCCCTCCCAGGCGCTGACGTCAGCGTCAGAGTGGCTCTTACCTGGTTGATCAGAGGTAGGAGCTCAGGGAGGGGAGATCCGCGTGGTCTGAATAGCTGGGCTGGAGGCAGGGAAGGGGCCTGCCGGATGGAACAGGTCCGGGCTTGTAGGTGGGTCCGGAGCAGAAGGGTGTAGGTGGGTCCGGAGCAGAAGGGATTATATTATTATATTATAATTATTTGGATTATAATATATTATTATGATTATATTATTCTATCAAAAGCTAATGCATGTACAAATCCAATTAATTTAATTTTCAAAAGTAAGGAAAGCAAATGCTTAAGCAGTTCATATCCAGCCGCTGCATGGCTCAGCAAGTTAGCTGGATAAGCTAGCTGGATAAGTTATCCAGCTCAGTCAACTCCTCCCTGTTGTGCCCATTCCCTTCCTATCACTTGTACCAGGATTCATCATTCTGCTATAAATAAAGTGGAATGATGAGTCGTGAAAAAAAAAGGGGCAGGGGGAGCTGGTGTGCACCTGGCCGAATTGTGGCAGTTCATTTTTGCCCGCCTCGGTGCACACTATCGCCCCCATACCACCAATGGGAAAGGTGGTGTTATTTCCGGCGCTACTGTCAGCGATAATGTCTAAAACATTATCGCCCGCAGCTGTACCAGAATCAACATTTTTCTAACCCCACCCTAACCCCTCCTCCTTCCCTCATTTAAATTATATCGCGTTTTAATGAATGACCCTGTTAGCTGGCTAAATACTTAGCTGGATAAGTATTTAACAGACTAAGTGGCGGCCACTGACAATGGCCAAATATTTAATACACCTCACTTAATTAGATAAGTCAGAACTTATCCAGCTAAGTGGCTCTGAATATCAGTTTCTAAGTAGTTAAATTGTGCACTTATCTTGGACATGTATACATTTACATTTTTGATAAGTGCAAAATGTTATTATTGCATGTACCTACTGTATTTGAATTTGGAAATCAGTCTTATAATAAATAAGTGCACAAGTGGCTAAGAAAAGAGAGCAGTTCCGTCAATGTTCAAACATTTCTTTGTCTCAGTCTTTGAAAACAGATCCTTATAGGGTCTGAGTACAAAAGTACATTAACATTAATGCAATTGTTTAATGCGTGTTTAATGTTTTTGATACAAAGCACACTTTAGTGTATTAGTCCATGTTAATGTTAACATGGCTAAATTATTCAAATGAACTTGTAGCATGAAAATGCATACTAAGCAGCTCATGAATAATTAATGTAGGTTAATAATTTAATCAGTTATTCGTTTTAATGTAACTTCCTTCTTCCAATTTCTATTCCTCCTCTCCTCTTTCGTTATATGTAAACCGATGTGATGTCCATACGAACATCAGTATATAAAAATGTTTAAATAAATAAATTATGCAAATCACATCAAGCTTTGTGTTAACCCAGTAGGAATGTCAGAACGTAACTACACTTCTTGAAGTACAGATGCTAATTTTTGGTTGCCTTGGCAGGCTACTGTACCTATTTAGATGGTAAGCTTTCTGGCAATAGAGCCCAATGTTCCCCCAGCCCTCTGAGACCACAAAGCACTGTGGTCTCCCACCCTGACTCCCTTTCATGACATTTTAAAAGTGCTGCAGTGGTCCCCTCAGTCCCTCATCATGAAGTATTTAAATGGCATGGTGATCTACCTCCCACTTCCTCATCCCTGACATCACTGTTACAGTGACCTCAGCACCTTAATATCCCTCCTACCAAGAGCTTCTGAAGGAGCTCTGGGGCCCCAGTATCCTCTGTAAGGGTCAGCTCCAAGTTAACCACTATCCTGTTTGAAAAATTAAATTGGTGTCCCCTGTCATAAAAGTACCAGCTTCTCTCATACCACCCCTCTCAGCTTCTTTTAGGATCTCTTCTCCATTACCACCTGGAATGATTCATCCATACCCTTCCCTGACAAATTTAGGATTTTGCCTCTCCTGGTCACTTTTGGTGCTGTTGCTGGCACTCCACCAGGAAGGTCGAAAAACACAAATAAAGTCTGGCATCAATATAGGATGGGGCAGAACCCCAATATAAACCCATTCTCAAGTTCTATAAACATACACTGTGTCCAAAGAAACTTCCCCAACAGTAGATGCAGAGAAAATCTAGAAGATTTTCCTTTAGGGATGTGCATCCGTTTTCCACGGATTTGTAATCCGCAACTTATTTTTTGCTATCTGTTAAATACGTGGGGAGGCGAAACGCATCGTGACTCCCCACGTATTAAACAGATTTCTGTTTTATTCGGCCTAAATAAAAATTTAAACCCCCCACCCTCCTGACCCCCCCAAGACTTACCAAAACTCCCTGGTGGTCCAGCGGTGGGGTCCGGGAACTCACTCACACCCTCGGTGCTAGTTTCATCATGGCGCCGATAGCCTTTGTCACAGGGGCTACCGGTGCCATTGGTCAGCCCCTGTCACATGGCCATCGGCGCCATCTTGTGCTCCTACCATGTGACAGGGGCTGACCAATGGCATCGGTAGCCCCTGTGACATAGTATGGGCAAAGGCTATCAGCGCCATTTTGAGTCCTGGCATCGGACTGCAGGTCGCTCCGGGACACCCGTTGGACCCACAGGGACTTTTGGCCAGCTTGGGTGGGCCTCCTGACCCCCACAAGACTTGCCAAAAGTCCATCGGGGGTCCGGGAGCAACCTCCTTGCACGCCGGCCGTCTGATGCCAATACTCAAAATGGCGCCGATCAATGATCCAGAGCAGAGGAAGTATATAAGGAGACTTCCTCTGCTCATTCCTTGACTTGGCAACGTCCTTCCAGCGCTGTTTGAGTCTGCTTGCTTCAGTGAGTCTTCTTGTGTTTCAGACCCTTGCTTCTTGGTTCCTGTCTCGTCTTAGAGATTCCTGGTTCCTGACTTCGGATTGGCAAGCGGTGATTCCTGGTGTGTGACCTCGGACTGGTAAGCGACGACCCTTTGGCACTTGACCTTGGACTTCTTCTGGACCATCATCTCCAAGGGCCCACCTAAGTCCCAGCAGCCCGGGTCCCTACGGGCTCCTCCTGGGGGGACCCTGGGCTTCCAGGAGTAAAGCTCCAGTTAGCCCTTGTGCCGATCTTTCAACTCCTTGACCTCTCAAAGGTTCACCTAAGTCCCAGTGGTCCGGGTCCTTTTGGGCTCCTCCTGGAGGGACCGCAGGCTTCCAGTGGCGAAGACAGAGTTCCTCTCCTTGATGTCACTACTCTTCGTCTGCCTCCACAGTCGCCTCAGTCTCCAATGCCGAGGGTCAGCTGGTCGCATCCTCTGCTCTGCCTCTCCACCCGACGAGAGAACCTACAGATCCACCTCCTCAGGTATACCATCCTCCTGTTGGTCCAAGGGTTCACAAGCCTGAGCATAACAGATTGCCAAGTCCATGGACCCGGCGGAGGCATCTGCCCGCCAGGCCATTCCTGGAATGGCCCAGCGCCTGAAGGATCAGCAAAAGACCCTGGATGCCCTTGTCTCTGCAGTGGAGGCCTGAACCAATGCTTCGAGGCATTTTAGCCCATGAACCCCACTCTGCCGTCCCCGCCTGTGGCTCCAGGGGGCCGCTCTACTCATCAGGGCCCCGTGCAGGCCACCATGGGTGATCTTGGGTAGGTGATTCCCACGCAACTCCCGGCGCCCTCTCGATACACCGGAGACACGAAGTTGTGTCGGGGATTCCTTAGCCAGTGCCAGGTCCGATTTTCCTTGTTGCCTGCGCAGTTTCCTAACGACCTGGTCAAGACTAGTTATATTATGTCACTGCTCGATGGGAAACCTTTGTTCTGGGCCTCTCACCTATGGGAGAGAAGAGACCCGGTGTTTGGAAATCTGGAACAGTTTCTGTCCACCTTTCGACAGATTTTTGATGAGCCTGTCCGTAAACCTACTGCTGTCTCAGAACTACTCCGGTTGCGACAGGGTACTCGAACAGTGGCCGAGTACACGACAGAGTTACGCACCCTGGCCGCAGAGCTAAATTGGAGAGAGGATTGCCTCCACGGGATCTTCTTGGAGGGGCTAGCCCTGCGACTTCAGAATGAACTAGCAGCAAGGGAACTCCCGGACGATCTTAATGGCATGGTAGAGTTGGCCAACCGAGTGGATCGTCGCATGCGGTTTCGCCCTCCGGAAGTAAAGGCAGGTAGGAGGTCCTCGCCTTCTCCCAAGGGCGCTTCGAGAGCCCTTCGAACACCGGCTGAAGAGCCCATGGAGTTGGGCCATGGGAAAATTTCTCCACAAGAGCGCCGTCGGCAATTAAGGAAAGACTCTGTTTCTATTGCGGCGTGGTGGGCCATCAAATAACCACATGCCCGGTGTGTCCGGAAAACTCCCGGGCCTAGGACCTGAAGGAGGTCTCTTCCTGGGCCTAAACTCACCTGCACCTCCACTAATGCTACCAGTGGCGCTAATGTCTGCGAACGGTGAGTTCCACACTTTAGCTCTGGTAGAATCCGGCGCCGGCGGCAATTTCATTATGAAGAGCCTGGTGGAGCATCTGAAGATCCCACAGACTTGTGTTCCAGCTCCATTGGTCATCTCATCGATCCAAGGTAAACCCCTTTCAGAACGTGTGACACACATCACGGTTCCCGTCCAGTTGAGGGTTGGAATCCTTCATAGAGAGTGGATGCCATTCCATATTCTGGAGTATTCCATACATCCTATCATCCTGGGCCTCCCCTGGCTCCAGGAACACGATCCCCAGTTCGACTGGAAATCCTTGCAACTATCCCATGGGGGGCCAAATTGTCACAACAATTGCCTCCAACGGTGACTCCAGTCTCATGCTCTACCGCCCTCACCAGTCTCCAAGGCCTGCCGGCCTCCTATGCCTCGTACGTGGATGTCTTCTCCAAAGAAAAGGCCGAGATCCTTCCGCCTCATCGGTCATTCGATTGTGCCATTAACCTCCTTCCAGGCACTGAGCCTCCTCGAGGGTGCACCTTTGCCCTTTCACCTGCAGGGACACAATCCATGATGCAGTACATCCAGGAGAATCTGGAGAGAGGCTTCATTCTTAAGTCAATGTCCCCAGTGGGGGCTGGGTTCTTCTTCGTTGGGAAGAAGGATGGAACCCTTCATCCTTGCATCGACTACCGGGGCCTGAATGCGATAATGGTCAAGGACCGGTACCCTTTGCCCCTCATCTCCGAGCTCTTCGACTGCCTGCAAGGTGCGAAGGTCTTCACCAAGTTGGATCTCAGAAGGGCCTATAATCTGATTCGCATCAAGGAGGGTGACGAATAGAAAATGGCCTTCAACACCCGAGACGGCCACTATGAGTACCTAGTGATGCCGTTCGGGCTCTGTAATGCTCCAGTGGTGTTCCAGAACACCATGAACGAGATTCTCCACGATCTCCTATATCGGTGTGTGGTCGTGTATCTGGACGACATCCTGATATTCTCGGACTCCCTGTCCACTCACCGCCAGCACGTCGTCCAAGTATTGCAACGCCTGAGAGAAAACAGACTGTATGCAAACTTGAAAAGTGCCTTTTTGAGCGGGAGTCCCTTTCCTTCCTGGGGTATATCGTCTCCAGTGAGGGATTCCATATGGACCCCCAGAAGCTAAAAGCCTTTCAGGAATGGCCGCAATCATCCGGATTGAAGGCACTCCAACGGTTTTTAGATTTCGCCAATTATTACTGGACCTTTATTCCCCACTATGCATCCATCATTGCCCCGATGACCACTTTGACCTGGAAGGGCACGGACCCCAAGAATTGGCCTCCAGGAGTGGAGGCCGCCTTCTTCCAACTCAAAGAGGCGTTTTTTCAGCAGCCGTGCCTACGCCATCCGGACCCGCAATGGCTGTTCGTCATCAAAGTGGAAGCATCCTCAGAAGGCGTAGGCACCGTTCTGAGCCAGACTTCAAAGAACCACAAGCTACGTCCGTGTGCCTTCCTCACTCATCAGTTCTCTCCGGCAGAACGAAACTACGCCATTGGTGACAAGGAGCTCCTAGCCATCAAAGTGGCTCTAGAAGAATGGCGTCCTTGGCTAGAGGGGGCACAGCACCAGTTTATGGTCTACACGGACCATAAAAACCTTGAGTACCTGCATCGGACACAGCGTCTCAACCCTTGACAGGCACGTTGGGTGTTATTCTTCACCTGCTTCAACTTTGTCCTTTGTTATAGACCAGCCGGGAAGAATCTCAAGGCCGACGCCATGCCACGTGTCTTTGAGACTACAGAGACTTCGGATGACCCTCAGTTCATCATCGAGCCATCACATGTTCTACTGTCCGCCACCATGACCATCCCTCCCAGGAAAACTCTGGTTCCACCACACCTGTGGAAACAAGTCCTGGCGTGGGCTCATGACTCCTGTTGCTCCGGTCATCCGGAACAATATCGGACCTTACAAACCCTTCACCGATACTATTGGTGGCCTAAGGTCAATAAAGATGTCCGGGCATATGTAGAGTCCTGTCAGTTATGTGCTCGTCATAAGAGGATCTCAGGTGCGACCCCAGGCTTGCTTCAGCTTTTACCAGCTCCCTCGGAACCATGGACCCATCTTGCGATGGATTTCATGGTTGATCTACCGTCATCCTGTGGAAACACTGTCATATGAGTGGTCATTGACCGGTTTAGTAAGATGGCACACTTTGTGCCACTCCCTGGGTTGCTGTCCACACCACAGTTGGCCCAGCTGTTCGTCCAGCACATTTTTAGACCTCATGGTCTACCAAGGAGCATTCTCTCGGACCGAGGTCCTCAATTTACGGCCAGATTCTGGAGGGCTCTCTGCCAGAAGTTCGACGTTACTTGCTCTATACGTCTGCTTACCAACGGTCTAGCAGAGAGAATGAACCAAACCCTAAAGCAGTTTCTCCATATCTATGTGAATGAGAAGCAGGACGACTGGGCAAGTCTGCTTCCTTGGGCGGAATTTGCACTCAATTCCCACCTTTCTACGGCTACCGGGTCCTCTCCATTCCAAATAGTCTATGGGAAGCAGCCACGCCCGCCGCTGCCGGTCCCCATTTCCGCCATGTCCCCGGTAGCCCAACTCTCAGCGGACGAAATGCACCTCCTGTGGGTCTCCACATGGCGCGCATTGATTAAAGCCAGTCAGGTGGCAAAAAGGTATGCCGACCAGCAACGGAGGCCATACCCACCTCTGAGACCGGGTCAAAAGGTCTGGCTGAGCACCCAGTTTATCCGCCTGAAGCTGCCATCAGCGCGATTGGCCCCTCGATTTATTGAGCCATTCCCCATCATTCGACGAATCGGTACAGTATCGTACCAGTTGCGGTTGCCACCTTCGCTCAAGATACACAACTCATTCCATGCCTCCCTCTTGAAGCCTCTGGTACTATCTTGACCTTCCAGTATGCCTCCAACTCCCCAACCTATTGCCTCCGAAGACGACCTCACCTATCAAGTCCGAGAGGTGTTGGACGTGAGAAAACATAGAAATAAATGGGAGTACCTATTAGTTTGGGAGGGGTTCAGCCCTGAAGACAACACTTGGGAGCCGTTGGCCAACATCTTAGACCGGGGCTTGCTTGAGCAATTCCATAGAGACTATCCGTCTAAGCCCAGGCCTCTGGGGAGGTGCCCTAAAGAGGGGGGTACTGTTGTGTTCCGCGGCCATGGACGGCCACAGCCGTGGCTCCCTACCTCACATGCGGCATGACCCGCTGCGGCAGGTTCAAGGGAAGCTGCTGAGTCTGTGCCCGTTGCTCCGGCGCGGGCCCCCGGGATGGCCGCCGGGTGGGGAGCCGTCCCTGCTCCTCCTTCGCGGCATCAGGCAGCCTTTCCTCCGCAGAGGAAATCCAAGATGGCTGCCACCATCTTAGGCACGAGGCCACGCCTCCTTGCTAGATTTAAAGGGACCTCGTCCCTTTAACTATGTTCAGCTGTTCTCAATGATCCAGAGCAGAGGAAGTATATAAGGAGACTTCCTCTGCTCATTCCTTGACTTGGCAACATCCTTCCAGCGTTGTTTGAGTCTGCTTGTTTCGGTGAATCTTCTTGTGGCGAGGCGAGCAGAAGATGAGACCCTTTTTTTTTTCAGACCCTTGCTTTTGGTTCCTGTCTCGTCTTAATGATTCTTGGTTCCTGACTTTGGATTGGCAAGCGGTGATTCCTGGTGTGTGACTTCGGACTGGCAAGCAGCGATCCCTTGGTGTGTGACCTCGGACTGGTAAGCGATGACCCTCTGGCACTTGACTTTGGACTTCTTCTGGACCATTGTCTCCAAAGGCCCACCTGTCCCAGTGGCCCGGGTCCCTATGGGCTCCTCCTGGGGGGACCATGGGCTTCCAGAGGTGAAGCTCCAGTTAGCCCTTGCGCCGATCTCTTGACTCCTTGACCTCTCAAAGGTCCACCTAAGTCCCAGCGGTCTGGGTCCCTATGGGCTCTTCCTGGGGGGACCACGGTCTTCCAGTGGCGAAGACACAGTTCCTCTCCTCGACGTCACGACTCTTCGTCTGCCTCCACAGTTGCCTCACTCTCCAGTGTCGAGGGTCAGCTGGTCTCATCTTCTGCTCTGCCTCGCCAACTGATGGGAGAGCCTACGGATCCACCTCCTCAGGTATACCATCCTCCCGTCAGTCCAAGGGTTCACAAGCCTGAGCATAACACAATGGTTGCAAATTTCTGTCCAGTGGGGCTTGGGCAAACTACACAGGTGACAAACTCAACTTCTGGGAGGGAATGAAGGCAGCTGCTTTTATTACAATGACCCCTGTTAAAGTAAGAATAGTACTAAGGGGTAGTCTCAACCCTCTAGCCCTCAACCAGTGAGTGATTCTCAAGCATTTAAGCATGCAGTGAGGGTTATAAAGATTGGAGGATATAAAAGTGCACATTGTAGAACAACAGATTGTGTATGTATGTGTAACCACTGTTCCCTCCACGCATACAGGTTGTGAACCTTGCACATACAGAAAAATATAGTGCACACAAGAAATCTCAATATAATTTGCATTATACAGACTCATAGCATACAAATTTGAACTCAGCTTATAAAAAGTTACACAAAAAAAACCATTTTTGCACATGTAGCCTTTCAAAAATTTGAGGGAACATTGTGTGTAACCCTTGCTTGCGGGTCGCAGAATTGCAGGAGGAAATCATGGGGCCATACTCAATACTTTACTACTCTCACACTGTTCTCTTGGACCTTATGGCAGGGTCCTTTTCTGGCAGTGGAGGGAGGAATCTCTCCTTCATGAACCGAGGTGGGAGAGATATCGTTCTCTTTCTCTGTAAAAGGTGTGACTGCCAAACAAATGACTTGGGATGCTCAGTTGGAGTGTCCAAAATTAAATATTTACTGTATTTTGAAAGGCAAATTGGCACTGTTCATTTCAGTTCTTGGCATAAAGATGGAATTTACAAGCCTCACTTTTTATTTGTGCAAGGGTCTCTCACAACCAGGGCAAGGGGAAAACTCTCACCCTCCAGGCCTTAGAAAAATGAGGTTCCCAAAGTGGGCAGGGGTGTCCTTTTGTTGGGCAGAAAATTTCCTTCCAAACACTGGTGGGAAGATGTAAAAACTTTGCCTTTGCACAGTTCCCCACAATCTCTCTCTTTTTCCCAGGGAGAAAACTCCTAATGGGGGTTCTCAGAATGTCTAAAACAGGTATTACTCACAGTTCTCCTCTTCAGATGTCTCAAAATAATCTTTTTTAGGAAAAGTCCAGCATGGAATACCGCAGCTCTCCAGATGTTCTACTTTTGAGTCAGGAAGAGTGGCAGCAAAATCCTTCCTCCCACATCTTCTCAAAACCAAACTCTGCTTTAACTGAATCCAAAAACCAGGAATTTACTGCAGTGGGTTAACACCATACCAAGGAAGGGCAGAGTCTTCCCTAACCTGGTCCCCCTAGGAAAAAAAGACTTCCCCGTAATCTTCTCCCAGACCCAAAGCCAGGGGCCTCAGAAAAACTCCACAGAACTTGATAAAAGCCCAGAAAATACTTTGGAGGACACCCAGCCAGACAGGAAGTGACAGCTAGGGAAATTCCTCCCACCTTTTCAGGGGTTTCAGACCATTGAGTCTGGTCTTTAAAGCAGGCCCAAAATCTAAATAACCCCAAAAATCTTCTGCTTCCACTAACTTGAAGACCAAAATGCACTGCCCACTGTTTCACTGCTGCAAGCTACTTTTATAATCACAGGGGCTCGCCATTACAGCAACCTCAAGGGAGGTGCTGTTTGGGGTGGTGCCTCCACTTTCACTATTGCTCTGCTATTCTAGCTCAAAAAGGGTAAGAACTAGGGTCACTATAGTGACAATCCCAAAGAGTCATCATACACAGATTTGTCTGGCACAGGAAACTACAATCTGTTTGGTAAAGTAAAATTAATGTTTCTTGCTAGTCTGTGCCCAACTTCAAACAGTACTTTGTGTGCAACATTTGTTTAGCAACATTTCAGTAATTTAGAGATGCTTTGTGCTTGCAAATTCTGGTATATGTTTGTATCCACCTTATTTTGTTTATATTTTTACCATGCTACCTTTTAAAAATTCTTTGGTGGAGTTTACTTAAAAATATGAACTTAGTAATGCAAGATGGCAGGTCTATGATGTGTAGGCCTCATAGCCTTCTGGGAAAAATAGAAAAGCATAATTTAAGTCTGCTAGCAGATGTAGCTTTTATTGCTGCTGTGCAATGCAGAATTTAATTTACTGTAACTCTAAGGAAATCTCTAGTTTTTCAAAGGGGATTAATGCTGCACGTGATAGACTGTTACCCTGGCACACACTAATCCTCTTTCAGAAAACAAATACAGCTATCCCTTTATTTCAACCAAAACAGTTTTTCTCATTTCTAGCTGAGATCTTTTTCAGAAGAAGCTTCTTCTATCTCAAACTGAGATAATTTATTTTACTAAAAAGCCAGTTCTTTGTCAAGTAAAAAATATTAACCAGACGAATGAGCAGTTAATTGTTATTGAAATGTCTTTATTCTGAGGTTAGAAAGAAAAGATGTGTGTGAAAATGTAGGCTGTTCTGTTTTCATAGATTTATTTGTTTATTTGAGCCAATCAGGATAAACACAATCCTTAATTTAATTTTGATGTAACATGGAGCCACTCACACGTTATATCAAAATTAAGGACTGTTGTTTATCCTGATTGGCTCAAATAAACACATAAATCTACGAAAACAGAACAGCCTACATTTTCACACACATCTTTTCTTTCTAACCTCAGAATAAAGGCATTTCAATCACAATTAACTGCTCATTCTTCTGTTTAATATTTTTTACTTGACAAAGAACCGGCTTTTTAGTAAAATAAATTATCTTGGTTTGTGTTTATCCTGATTGGCTCAAATAAATATATAAATCCATGCAAACAGAACAGCCTACATTTTGGCACACATCTTTTCTTTTTACTTTTACTTTTATGTGTGTGTCCTTTATTCCACACTTCTCTTCTGCTTTATTCGGAGGTTAACATTTTTAAATATAATATTTAGCCTTCCCAATAAACAACCAAAGTTTTGTTACCCACAGAAAAATTACTGTTATTACCCATGCAGTTCTGAGCATTTTTGTAAAGCAAGGCAAAAATGTCAATTTTGCTGCTCTGCCAAATAAAAACCTCCATGTAAATCAAACAACTGCTTCCTTTATTTTTCTAGTTTGACAGCCCCTATATTGTTTTTTGTTTTTTTTTTTATCATTGGAGTGTGAGTTGGAAGAGATTTTGGCTGGAGGAGCCCCAGGATTTCTTTTTGGGTATTTGGAAAATTATGTGTGCAGTATTGGTGAACTGCCACTAGATGACATAGTAAATAGTTTATAGAACCTGTTGTGTGTTATTCAGTGGGGAAGATTGTAGATGGAGTTACCATTGGAGTTAGAATAGTATATTCCTTTAAGAAGACAAAGGAAGAAGACACCTAGAGGGAATTGTTTGGAAGTATATAAAGCCTGGTTCAAGGTTTGGGGGCATGGAGATTGGAAGGGCCTGCCAGCAAGGCTGGTGAGCCAAGGGATCCCTCCTCACTGGAGAGGGTCCTGCAGGGCCTTCCTCCTCATGGAGAAAGGCCCAAAACTGAAGCAGTGTTTCTTTCCATGGGGAATCTATCAAGGGTATTTAGAAACTTAGACAAATTACAATGCTGTGTATGTCAATGTTTTCATATATTCAAAATATGAGTTTAAGGACCGTCATACCACCCACAGTGCTCACAAGTTAAACTTGTATTTCATGCACTTCATTGGGGTCACTTTTAATCATTGGTCCGAGTAGCTAGCATCCAAAACGTCAAAGTTCAAATTTTTGTTTTTTTGTATAATTTTTTCGCTAAAAACTCTAAGCGGGGAAATGGCGTCGGGTTCGAAAAATTGACGGACCTGCAGCATCGCTCAAGTTTCTTGCATGAATTGGCACCGCTTAAAGATTTGCCGGTATCCCCGTGAATGAATTAAAAGGGGAGTGCTGGATCAGGAGAGTCTAAACGGATGTCTCTGAAGCAGCCTGTGTTGCGAAACGCTCGCGTCGGACGAGTGACCCCGACAGCTACGAATAAGGGAAGTTGATACCTTTTTAATATATAGCGAAAAAATTATACAAAAAAACAAAAATTTGAACTTTGACATTTTGGATGCTAGCTACTCGGACCAATGATTAAAAGTGACCCCAATGAAGTGCATGAAATACAAGTTTAACTTGTGAGCACTGTGGGTGGTATGACGGTCCTTAAACTCATATTTTGAATATATGAAAACATTGACATACACAGCGTTGTAATTTGTCTAAGTTTCTAAATACCACGTGTTTCAATATAGATTACTTTAATTGTGGGATTATATATTAAGAGAATTTTGTATTTGGAATCTATCAAGGGTCCCAGCCTAGGTCTAAGAGGAAGAGACCAAGATAACAAGGGACCCAGAGAAGGAGAGGAAACTGGAAAGAGGAGTGTACCAAGGATGCTGGGGCATAATTTGGATACTATCAGGAAACAGAATTACTATCCCTGTTGCCCATGGGGGTGGGGTGTATGATGTAACTGAGACTGACATTGAGCATTGAGAGAAGATTGATATATCCTAGTTAATGGTGGAGTGTAATATTGTCAATCTAGAATTGAGAACAGAGGAAAAGATGTGAGTAACATATTTTAAAAATAATTGAGTATTGTAGTGCCTTGTTAAGAGATCGGAATAATTCTCTTGGGGTTTTGTACAACTTGTTGATAACCGATCATTCGATATCTCTAAAGGTGCATTTTGAATCTGAAAGCCTATGAACTTTGATTGAGTCAGTGACCTTTACTATCCTCTACTCTATTCTGGTTACCACAGAAATAAAAGATTTATTGTTTGGAATATATCTTGGTATGGAGCTTATTTGGGGTACTGGTTGAATACTAGCTCAAATACATGTGGTAGTGAGGACCACAGTTCATAGAGGGGAGATCCATTTGGAGAGTTTCCCTGTTCCAGGTGAAGAAATATTCTCTGCCCTTCCTGCCTATGTGCCTGGGTTCACAACACCATCTACTTGACACAACCCTCCCTTTAAACCCTATCCTGAGAGGCAGGCACTCGGCTCACACAGATTTCAGACTCTCTCACATTTTGGGGCCGATGCAATACAGTGCGCTCAGCCGAATGCACTGTTTACCCGCTGTCGGACGTAGGTTAATTAGGCGCTAATCCACCCCCCAATGCAATAGGGGGATTAGCGCCTATTTAAAGTGCATCCAACGTGGAGAGAATGAGTTAGCGCTCATCCCATGCAAATGCATGTGAATGAGGCTATTACTCATTCAATCCAAATGCAAAAAGATAAATGTACGTCTCAGACACACATTTATCGCTCAGATATTAACGCCTGCCTGGAGCAGGCGTTAATAGCTGAGCGCATTAAAAAGAAGGACAGAAAAGCAGAAAAAACTGCTTTTCTGTACTTCTTTTTTAAAGTAAAAAAAAAAAAAAATAACTCGGCAGACCACTGAGTTATGAAGACCGACGCCGGTAAACCCGGCGTCGGTTTTCATAACCAGCCATCTGCCTGTAATGAAAATGGCTGCCGATAAACTCAGCGGCCATTTTCATTACTGGCAGACAGACAGGTTATGAAAACCGAGGCCGAGTTTACTGGCGTCGGTCTTCATAACCGGCAGCTGCGGCGGGTCGCATTAACAAGGAGGCACTAAGGTCGCGCATGCGACCCTAGCATCTGCTTCCTAGCACAATCCCCTAATTTACATATTGCATGGCACCCCCCTTGCAGTCACCATGCATGCGTTAAGAAAGCAGGTGCTGAAAAGTCAGCGCCCGCTTTCCACGAAATTTATTGCATCGGCCCCTCTATGTGCCGAGTCAGGGAGGGTGTTATGCTAGCTTTGATATTGACTTCCTTATTGCCCCTTTCTTTAACTGAAGTCTTCATTACTTTCTCTATATCTCTTCTCCTGCCAGTCTTCCTCTTGCACTTTCTTTTTTTTTCTCTTCCTTCTGTGCTCTCTTATTTCTTGCTTCTCCTCCACTCACTCTTGATATTTTTCTTCTTTCCCCTATTCTGCTGTCTCCTTTCCTCCTAGCCCTCTGCCAGCTGTCTCTCTTCTTGACACAGCCTTCCGAATGCTTTTTAATTTATCCCATACTCCTACTATCATTTATCTTCCTATTATTATTGTTTTCCATTCATGCTTCTCCTTTCTTCTGCATTTCTACAGTCTCTTATATCCTCTTTTCATTTCCTGCTGTCTCTTCTTTTCTAACATTTACATCCAGCTGTTTTTCCCACTCCTCCACTTCTAGTGTCTTGCCTTCTTTCACTACGTTTGCTGTGTGCCCTCTTTATCTCCACAGTCCCTCTTCTTTAATGTTAGAGAGCTACAGGATACATTGCTTCTGGCCCTGAGCAGCATTGTCACCCTCCACCCTATCACTACAGCCATTCTTAATAGCACCTCAGGTCCTGACTGTCGGACGCAAACTGAAAGAACCACCAGCATTTGCCTTTTAATAATTTTCTATCTGTTGTTTATATGGCTAGAATGCCTCACCAGGTACTGCTTTCTCAACATGTTTTACCTATTCTTTTGTTATATATATATATATATATATATATCCCGAGGGAGACACACGGTTACAAGATGGAGAAGCACTAGTGAAAATCGTCAATGGCAGTGGACAACCAGGATAGTTTTTGAATACACGGTACAAGGTTTACCCCGTGTTGGTCATTACAGTGCAATACTGAAGCGTCAGTTGAGTGTTTGAAATGTGACTCCATTTTAAAGATTGGACACCTCAATTTGGAATAAGGGGTGATTTAAGGGGCTTGGCGATCCCGGATAAAATACACAGTTGATACACGTGGAGGTGGGCTTCTAACTTTACAGAAAGGTGCACACTTGTATTCGGGAGTTTTTTTCAAATTAAACAATATGAGCTATTGAGCCGGAGTGAATAGAGTGTGCTTTTTCTGATCCACTCCTTGATGTTCAGAAACAAGAGGTGGAAGTGATTATTTTCTGTTGATGTTTGGTCTCATCGAGCGCATTCCCCTGAGGAAGCCAGGTTGGCGAAACGAGGTCCTTGTTGGGATAGAAGATAAAACCATCTGAATGGAACACTCTTTTAATTAAAGAAGACAGTAATGTGATCTGAATAGTTTAAGATTTAATATTATATGATTATAGTGGTGTTTCCAGCACAAAAGACCAACCACAACATTAACGCATTTAGGTATTGTAAAGTCCATCTAGGGCAAGATTGAGGTAAGAAGCAGGATAGGGATGAAGGTTATGATCATGTGGACTTAAAATAAGATTTAGTGATCATGGTTATTAGGTATAAATTAAATTATCAATGATACAGTACAGATTCACTTCATAAAAAATTGATAAATTTATATTTTTATTAATTTTTCAATAAAACATTAATAATTTTAAGAAAAATTATTTTGTTGGAATGATTTATTGATTAATGAGAGTGCTCATTTTCCCCCAAAGTTTTAAGTTGGGGTTTTTTTGTATATATATATATATATATGAATATAAAAACATGCCATACTGAAAAAAGCGCAAAAAGCGGAATATAAATCTAAATAAATAAATAACTAAATAAATAAATAAATAAAATGGCACCAAGTCTTTTGAAATTCAAAAACAAACAATTGTATCACGCATGCATCAGAATTCATATTTTTCTGTTCTGTTTTCTCGTCTTTACATTTCTAATGTCACCAGAGCTAAGTGAAATGTTTATTAAATTATATTTATTGAAGAAGAAGTTTATTTTGTGCAAAGCATTTCCTTGGAAAATAGCCTGGTGTGAAATATAGTGAATAGAGAATGGTTGGTTACCTCTGCTCTAAAAGCAATCACCAATAAAGCCTATAAGTAAATCTTACTCCAGTGGAAAAGACCCCCGATTCTCTGCTTCTTTGAGAGTATAGAGTAAGAGGGACTACATAAGGAAACATTTTTCCAGTATTGAATTGCATAAAGTGAGCCAAAGCTTATTTTTTGTAATGCAATATTGGACTGGCATCATATATATATATATAATGATATACTAGTTTTCTACTACATTGCCCTCTGCCCTGGGGTCTTCCCTAATGTGGAATCCGCTGGTACAATGAGACATCAGCAGAGTCATTGGGCTGGAGCAGAGAGACCAGAGCCAGTTCCATGGCTGGTGGGAAGAGCAGGACCTTAAAGCAGCAGTTGATGTGAGCAATGGGACCAGAACCAGCATGAGCAACAGGGCTGCGGGATTGGAGTTTATTTATTTTTTATATACTGACATTCGATCTGAGATATCACATCAGTTTCCATTCAGGTACTGTAGGTATTTCCCTATCCCCAGAGGGCTTACAATCTAAGCTTTGTACCTGAGGCAATGGAGGGTAAAGTGACTTGCCCTTGGTCACAAGGAGTGACAGTGGGACTTGTACCCTGGTCTCCTGGTTCATAGCCCAGTGCTCTCACCACTAGGCTATACCTCCTCCCTGCTCTAACCACTACGCACAAGCAACACTTGGCACAAGCAACAAAGTTGGATCCAGTGCTAAGGCCAATGGAAGTAATGGGGCAAAAGCCAACCTTGGCAAAAGCTGGATTAAAATGGGAGCCAATGGGAGCACCTAAGCTTTGGGAAAGGAAGAGAGACTGAAGGATGTATGGGGAGGGGTGGGGGAAATGACCGAGGACTACATGAGGAGGGGGGAATAGAGAAAGAGGGTTTTATGGGGATGAATTATTGCAGAGAGAAAACTGTGATGGGAATGAGAATTATGGTTGGGGTGATGAAGGGATTAAGATTGAGGAGGTTGGGGAGTGAAAGAGAACAAATTGTTGAAGGAATAAGAGGAGAAAAAAGGGAGAAATGTTGGTTTGGGCAATGGGAGTGGAAAAGAAGGAGATGTGATAGACTAGCGACAGAAGGGCAACGACAGAAGTTGGAAGAGAAAAGAATGAATGGAAAGGCAGTATAATACTGATATAGAGGATAAACAACAGAGAAACGTGAAAGACATATACAGAAAGGTTAGTGAGCAGAATTTATTTACCCTTGCTCTTGCATTTTAAATTTGCTAAATTTTGACTCACCACCCTACAAAATTTTGCTGTAAAATATTCACTGGAAACCTAACATTGTACTTGGATAGCAGTTATTAATAACTAATATGTATGACTGTGAAGCCTTTCAAACTGATTAAAAAATTTAAGACATCTTTAATTTAAGACATCTTTAACTCACTGTATGTCTTTGCATTTCAGAGCATATTAAACATCTAAAAAAAGCTATTTTAGGACCTGCTAGGATGGTCCAGTATGGTTTCAATGGTGTGTGTGAACGAAGTCCCAGATGTATATCCTGAGGACAATCCACAATCTCCAGTGCTACATAAGAGTTTGTTCTACCACTGTGGAAGACAATTTTTAAAGCCATTTTATCTGGGTAAACAGTAATTTCTGAAAATCGCTCTCCACTGCCCAGCTAGAAGTACGCATGGGTTTCTATAGTGTGCATACTTTAGCGAGGTTAAATAGAGGCATTCTTGAAGTTTTATTTATTGATGGAGGAGAGTTTATATCTGGGAATTCACAAACTATGCATCTCAGCCCCCTCCCTCCCTGCCCTGGACCACCCAATGCACTGAACATGGGAACGTTAGGCACATTTTATGCTTGCTTGCTTTCAAAGATGAACTATCTGGGTGTTTTTGGTCCTTTGCATACTTTGCAGCAGTGCCTGCTAGTTGAAATTTGGCCCTGCTAACAGGCTGGCTACATGCTAAACCAGTGCTGAAAAGGTTAAACGCAGGCAAGTCTGTGAATGACCTGTGTATCTTTCGCAGGCTAGAACGAGAATGAAATAATCCCATGATCAAGGACTTCCTTTTAAGACAGTAGCACGTGGGCACCATAGCATGCCTCTCGGTTTGCCCTCCCTTGAAAGCAATTACTCTCTTCTCCAGACCATTTACCTCAATGCAATTTAGTGGTGAACCTCTCATTAAATACCAAACTTAGGGGCAGAAGTACGAAGCAGAAAACAGAAGACTGCTTTTAGTACATCTGGCCCTTAGTTCATTGTAACTATGAAATTGCATTCTTCTGTCTGAAGAGTCACAATAGCAATCTCATTAGGGAATCAAGAGATTGGGAGGCACTGTATACCGATGAAAGTAAAAGGCAGAACAGGTGTTATGGATTAACACTTGAAAATAAATTTTTCAGATTAGCAGAATGGTTACTAACCTTTACTAATAAACAATATTAAGATATACCTGTATATATTTCAACACATCTTTATTGAAATATATACAGGTATATCTTAATATTGTTTATTCGTAAAGAATTATACCTGTGGGTTACCCGTGTGATGTTATATTGATTTGACCTTTGTACTAACCTTTACTAACCATGTCGACCCCCATTGCTCATGTTTCTGATTGTTTGTAGCTTCTCACTCAGATAAAAGTCCAATTATTTTAGTGTACATGAAGCTTTCCACTTAGAGCATCGGTACCTCTTGTTTTCTGCAAAAATATAATGGCAGTAAGTATGAGGATGAAAGGGATGGATGGAATAGAAAATGAAATAATTTTCCTTGGTCTTTTTTTGTTTTTTTTTAATGATACAGGAAAGTTAAAAGCAGAATTCCAATTAATAATTTAACTTGATTCAAAAGAAACAAGAACACTGATTGCTGCATCCCTCACACCCTCTCAGCTTCTTTTCTATCACTATTAGTTGGAAACCTGGCTTCTGACTAGGAGCTGAGAGGGAATGGGAGATGCTTGGTTAGCATTCCTGCATTTTCTAGGATCCACTGCTTTCGAAAATGAATTAACTTTTTGAACTTCACATTCAGCTGCTAGGCAGCTGTCAAAGTTAGCCAGATGAACTTATCTGGCTAACTTTGGCAGGATACTGTTGTGCTCCTCCCGCGGCTGGAGCCACGGGAGGCGATTACCTTCATGGCTCGGAGCCGCTGCCATTCCGCGGCCTGGAGGCCGCAATCCCTGAACTCCCCTGCAGCAGGGAAGCTGCTTCTGAAGCTCTTCTTCAGTGGCAGGACGCCGCCACTCCAACGACGGGCCCTGCCTGTGGCCCAGATTCCTCCTGCACTCCTGTGCTGCAGCATGGACGCTGTCCATGGTCCTGCCCCTTCCTCCTAGGAGTGCGGCTGCGTCTTATTTCCCTTCTTAAAGGGACAGCGCAGGTGTGGTCCTCTGTAAGCTCCTCCCTGGGCGTTCGTAGTCCAGCCCTACAAAAGGGCTCCTCAGTCAGTTCAGCCTTGCCTTGGCAAGGAGCCAATCCTCCTGGGAGCTTCTCATCCATGGACTTCGCTGCACCTTGCTCCTGACTGGCATCCGAGTTCCTGATGTCCGAGTTCCTGATGTCTTCGTCTTATGTCCCAGGTCCTGAATACCTGTGCCTCTGGAGGTTCCTTGTTTTTAAGTGATCTGAGCTTCTGGTTGCCAAGTTCCATGTTTTAAGACTGTATCCTGTTCTGACTCCGGAGGATCCAAGGGATAACTTATCCTGACCTGTATCTTCGTCCAGAGCTTGCCCGTTCCTCTCTTGGTCCATGACCAGCCATCCAGCTTTTTTAAAATTATTTTTGTTTAAACTTTATATTTATTCAATTTTACAAATAAAAACTAAGCATCATTTATACAGAAAATAGGATACAAAGTAAAATTAAGAAAAAGAAAAATACATCCAGTTTGGAAAAAATAATGGATTATAAACCCATGCAAGACCGGCGCATCCCTATAGGAAAACTAGGTGGTCACCTAAGACACCAACCATTAGGTGGCGGCAAAGAACAGTCATGTGGGGCAGCAAGCAGAGTCCACCCCACCTATGGTGTGCATGTGAGTGAGAAGGATTGTGGGTGTATGAGAGAGCAATGGTGTTAGTGAGCGAGAGGGAGGAAGCTTATGTAAGAGTGCGTGTGTGAATGAGACAAGGAACCTAATGGGCAGATCTTAAAACATAAGCGCGGGCATAGATTTATTCGCGCAACCCGCGCATGTTATAAAATCCAGGGTTGACGCGCGCAAGGGGGTGCACATATGTGCACCTTGTGCGTGCCAAGCCCGAGAGGAGCCCCATTGGCTTTCCCCATTCCCTTCAAGCGATTTCGGAGCGGCCTTGAATGGAACTGTTTTTCCGTCCCCTCCTGCCTTCCCCTGCCTTCCCCTATCTAACCCACTCCCCATCCCTAACTAAATCCCCCCCTACCTTTGTCGAAAAAGTTACGCCTGCCTTGGGCAGGCGTAACTTGCGTGCACCGGCTGGCTGCCGGTGCACCATTCCCCGGCCTGGGGGCTGCTTCGGAGACCTCGGCCATGCCCCCGGAACGCCCCCGGGCTGGCACCACGCCCACGGCCCTGCCCCCGGAACGCCCCAGAATGCTGAGCCACCCCAGACACGCCTCCAACACGCCCCCGACATGCCCCCAAGCAAAGCCCCAGGACTCACGCGTGTCCTGGGGCTTTGCACGCGCCAGCGGCCTATGCAACATAGGCGCACCGGCGCGCAAGTCCCCTGTGCACCTAAATCCGGCTGGATTTACGTGCTCTGGGCTTTTAAAATTTACCCCTAAGTGTGTGTAAGAGAGGAGGGCCTGCCTGAGTGAATGAGGTCGGGACCAGAGACAGGCCTGGACTGGGGAGGGCAGAGGGCGCAAGGCAGAAGCTTCGCCTAGGGCAACTAATACCTTTGTACCATTCCTGCCTCCATGTAGTTCCCAAAATATGGAGGGAATCAAGAATATCAGTAAGCTGATCTTAATAAATATTATCCAAATAGAAAAAGCCCACTAAGAATACAGATCCAGAGGTAGACACAAACATGCAAAGCTGAACATTAGGATCCTTAACTGGTGGCATTGGCATGACATAGAGCAATTTTAGCATCAAAAAAACTTCAAAGTTATCTAGGATCCAAAAAATTATAACACATATTTTCAAATTTCAAAAGACATTTTCATGGAAAACAAAACAAAAAAAATGCACCACGAATAGCAAGTACATCTTGTCATACCTGCAAGAATTGGCTATGTCTAGTCTGAGTCTCAAACGTTACATCAGAAAAAAACATATTTTTTGGCCCATAAACAAACTCTTTGATACTAAAGATGCATTATATAATTTTTAATGGATTTGAAAACAAAAGAAATTAATAGGATATCTCTAGACATTATTTCTTTCTGAGAATTCTCCAGAAAGGTAGTTAATTACACGGTATCCATAGCCAAATGATCTTGTGGCAAATTTTCCTGTGTTCCAGTACACTCAGCATGTTTTTTTGCTGGCAAATTGTAAATTTTATTTAACACTGGAGGGATATTCAAGATTTCAATCATATATTCTCTTAAACAGTTCTCTGGGCCCAACCAATGTAGATTGAGGGAAATTCAAAATTCTAACTTTAATAATCATCAGTCTGTTCTCAGCTAGATCAAGTCTTCTCTGCATTTTACTATCATCTTTCTGTAGGCCATTACTATAAGCCTGAACCAGTGATAATTTCTCTTCACACAGTTCTAATTTCTCAGAATGGGCTTTAACAGACTATTCAACCCTATCAATTTGGTCTTTATTTTCTTTCAACAGAGACTTGATGCTTTCTAACCTCTTAGATGAAATCAAATTCATGTTGCCAATTGCACACCAGACAGATTCTAGTGAGATCTCACCACATCCCCCACAGCTGCTTTCCTCAGATCCAGGGAGTACTGGAGAAAGACCTGGCTTTTTGAGATGACCCAACCTCCAAAGAGGGTCCCAGTGTTAGCCAGATGCTTTTAATGCCTCGTTCAATCCATTCCTTCCTTCCCCGGATATTGTGGCTGCCATCAATGACTGTAAGGTGCCAGTTGAAACAGCAGAAACTTCCTTCCACATTCAGTGCTAATCCTTCCAGGTTAGTCACGTCACAAAATGATTCTGTACCCATTCCAGCCCATTCCAGCCCAAAGTGTAGGCAACGGAGGTGTATACTGCTGACCCAGGCCAAGGTAACCCTCAGCCTCAGACTGAAGACAAGCTACCTTCTCTACCCCAGCAACAAGAGATTCTGAGCTGGTGAAGACACCACGAACTCCAACGAGGTGAACCACAATATGGATTGATGAATCATCAAACTGGTTGGTGTCAGAGTCGAGGGGGAATGAATCCCCTCCTTTCCACCTTTCCCCATGTCCACAGATAGGAAATTAGAGCAGAAGAAATAAGTAAGGTAGGAACTTGAAGTTTGGGTATCCTACCTCTGGAACGCCATCTTGGATTCCCTTTTATTTTTGTTTAAATGCAAATACAATATCCAATATTTATCATAATTTATATGAAGTTCATGCTTGTCTTGACGTGGATCCACAGTGTTTTCTATCTATTGTTAAAGGTGAATTTTAAAAGCCCGATGTGCTCATTAATTAGGGGATGTGCAAATATGTTGGATTCATGCATGCCGAGCAGATTTTAAAAGCTGCCGAGATAGGTGCGTATCTCCCAAAGTGCACACATCTTGGAAGTTTTCAAAAAAGGGTTGGGGTATGGGCATTTCGGGGTGTGAACTTCAGATGTGTGCATAAATACTTACATGATCTGACATGTTCCAAGGCCCTCTGCCACATACCTTTACTTCTGCTAGGACTGACATATTAGTTAAAAAATAAAGAAAAATAGCCAGATTGGCGGGGTTTTAAGGGTTGGGGATAACTGGGAAGAGTGAAGGCTATTAAGCAATGGGGTTTTGGAGATCCTGTCTCTTAACTGGGCGAATTGGGGTCGAACTGGTAAAACTGGGAAGAGCCGCTCGGCGCACACCCCTATAAAAATCTTCTGATTTACGTGGTAGAAGCCCACTTAAAATTGGGTGCACATGTGCGTGCGGCCAGGCTACTTTATAACATGTGAGCATATGTTATAAAATGGCCATGTCCCTAGGAGTGGGCCGACAAACATGTGCACATGTATGCCTGCGCACTAGTTTGAAAGTTACTGTCCCTATATATTTGACACTCATATAGCCACTTATATTTATGTTACAATTCACATAGAATTTTCATTTTCATACAATGATTTGAAATAAAAAATTTTCCTTTGGATATTCTTGTTCTTAACACTGTTTTCCTTAAACTGTATTTAATAACAAATAAATAGTTCAAATGTATAAAGTGTTCTCTCTCACTTGTGACCTGCAATTTGAAGAAAAGTTTTCTTCTAATTTTTTTCTTTATTTGTCATTTAAATCTACTTTTAAATATTAATTTATTATTTATGTATACTTACTTTCCTTTGCTAATATTATAGTAGCTACACAGTTATAAGGGGAAGAAATACCATTAACATTTGTAGTTACTTTAGATATGGATATAATATTTTTATAGTATTCCGAAATGAATGATTGATCTGTTCCACCACTACATGATTCTATGTAAAATTTGTTTTTTGTCACTCTGAGATTTATGTTGTATATTCCTATTTTCATTATTATCCATCTTGTCTTTTTCTTTTTATCTGTAACCATTACAATTTAAATTTTTTATTTACATGGTCAGATATAAATATTCTTATGGGACACTGAGCAGACAGATGTTCACTGGTATATGCTCATAAACTTCTTGAATCACTAACAAGGACTATTTATTATTGCAAGGATTTGCCATTTCTCTGTTTTTTTATTGACTTAACTATCACTACCATCTTTTAAGATGTGAGCAGTTTAAAGGACACTTGTCATATTTTAATTTAAATGTATTGATTTATATTTTTATATTGACTATTCCAGTTCTAATGTTTCATTTTTAATGTTTAAATGCTTTAAACCCCTTGCTGAAACATGACCATGTCATGTTTTTAGAGCTCTTTTCCCCATTTTTATCTGACATATTCCTTAGGTTTGATTTTATTCTACTGGTTAATACAAATACTTTAATTGTCACTGTTTATTTACCCATTTTGTGTTATAATATTTAGCGGGGGAGGGGGGTTGTTGTTGCTCTCACTTTTCTGGCAGTTTTAGAAAAAAAACATTGTATTTAGGGCTGTTCATGGGTGTATGTACATGCACACTTCTGTATATACATGGTCTTATGAAGGACTGTGGTGCTTATGGGACAAAGTGGGATGTTCGCATGGGATCCATTCCAAATGTTAGTTCCCTCCCCCCCCCTCCCACCCCTTTCAGCAGTTTGGTCCAGAACAAGACAGACATGGGGAAAAAAAACGAAGCAGTATCCCATTTTATTAAGTTACTACAAATCATTCTGGTATAAGTGTAAACTCTAGAATGCCAGCAAGGATGTGTGAGCTGCCTAGTGCTAAACAAAATTGTTTTCTGTTTATTTATTTACAGAGACAACACACGCACAAATAGTTTTTATGTGCCTGTTTGTGTGCAGGCCTGGATCTTGGCATAGGAAACTGCCTCTGGCATCAAATTCTGAAGGTGTTGCTGCACTATGCTGCCATCTGGGCTTGCTGCAATAGTCAGTTCACTCCCTTAATAGTAGCAGAAGCAACAGAGGAAAAACGTCAGTACAGGACCTGTATTAGTGCGCAGACCCTGTGCCAGCCCTGTTCCTGGAACCTGTAACAGGACACCCTTTCAGGAAGAGGGGAAGGGGTCAAAACAGGGTTTGTGAACAAACACAGGCTCACAGGCTCAGCGCTATTTTCCTCTGTTGCTGCATCTGCAGTGTTGTCTGAGGTAAGGAAGGAAGATTTAAGAGAGGATCCAGACAGAAGTACACTTGGGGGACGACCCGCCATTGAACTCCTCTCTCCCCACAGTGCCTATGGCAGCTGTCATTTTAAATCAGGCCCTGCACGTGTACACGTGTGTGTGTCTTCCATAATAAAGCAATAAATATTTTTCGGAGGGTTTGTTTTCCAAAAATACTGACCCAGTGTTGCAGGTTTACAAACTTGTCTCAGATATTCCTTTTTTTGTTCTAGCATGCCAAATTTGGTGACTTTCTATCCTTTGTTTAGCGAGTTGACCAAAGACAGACAGGCACAAATCTCTTTTACATAATGCTTTCTAACACTTCATATACTAGACATGATTAAAAAATAGTGATCTGAAAATAAAACACAAAAAGGAAAGAGAGAGAAGGAGCAAGTAGATATTTTAATCAGCCTAGCTAATGCTAGTGCATTACATGAATAGTGCCATGGAATATCACCAAAGTGTTAGTTTCTTCATGCTGCCAGAATACATGCAACGATGGTGATCTGGACAGGCCGCTGTTGGAGACAGGATGCTGGGCTTGATGCACCATTGGTCTGACCCAGCATGGCATTTCTTATGAAATGATGTGTTTCAGCTTAAAAAATGGCTGGCTAGTAAAATAAGTCCCGCAATAAATTTCAAGGTCATTATAATGTTCTGGCCCAACATTCTGTTGGTAGGTAGGGGAAAGGGGAATGTGAGAAGAATGAAAAGGGGAAGGAACGGGAAAAAAAGAAGGGAGGGAAGGAAGGAAGGAGGGAATGATGGGAGGAAAGGGAACAGAGTGGGAGGAAAGGGGAATGAAAAGAGCAAAATAAAGAAGGGAGAAGAGAGAGGTGGGAAAGGGACTAGTTAATGCCCCCCCCCCCCCAGAAGAGAGAAGAGCAACTCTTGAAAATGAATGTGGGAGGAAGGATGTAGCTGTTGAAAGTGATTATAGGTGGGGAAAGGAGTTACAGCTGCTGACAATGAGTGTAACACAGAGTGCCTTGAGGAAGTGTGAGAGGACGCTCTGAGTGCTGTGAGAGGTGAATGAACGTGGAGATGAGGCAGGGGTGGGGGTGGATTTAGTTGATGAGTGAATGAACAGTGCTGCAGGCTGAGGACAGCTGGCATGGTTAGTTACCAGTGTAAGATGGCCTACTAGAGATAAATAAAAGAAGAGATCAAACTAGGACTGAAAATGAAGGGATTAGATAGGTGGAGAGAGATTCAATGACAAGATAATAGAAAATGAGAAACGGGGAACTAAGCTGAAAAACGTAGTGAGGTAAATTGTTTAATCAATCAAAATCTGCATTTCTTGGTTTTTCCAAATATGTCAGACTTGCTGGCTACATTTTAGAACCAAACCTTTGCTGGTCACTGCGACTTGTTGATGGATGTAAGTAGAAACAGAACCTCCACTGTGTCTCACAGTTCTGTTTTCTCTCCCTGCAGGATTTCAGGCACTTAAAATAGGAACTTCCTTTTTATCCCCACATCTCCACAGAAAATGAGATACAGAGCAGGGCAGCAAAATATGTAATGGGAAGTCAGACGGATTAGGATTGAAACAGAAGAGTGTTCACAAGCACGAGATGGGGAATGAAGAAGAAACAAAATAAGGGAGCATGAGAGTTGAGGGAATGAGCAAGAGAAAGCAAAGCGAGTGAGAAGACTGAATGATGGGAAGGGAGGATGAAAGAGGATCGATAGAGCAATGGAGAAAAAAAGATTTAAAGAGTAGGGAAAAATGAAAGATCTCCTTTTCCCACAAAAAAAAAACAAACAAAAAACATTAATGCTTTTTCTTCGAACTTAACTTTGAGGCCTGGCTCCTCAGACACTGAATACTAGCTCTGTCCCCGAGCAGAGCGTGAAGATGTATGAAATGGAATAAAGCTATGTTAGCGCTTATGAAACAAATGAACTAATGCAAATGAATGGGTGAAATGAAGCCAGACAGAGCAGAATATTTATACAATTGTGAATCATGGGCACAGGACAGTGACTTTTCTACTGGAAGGATGACTTAATAATCCATGATAAGAAGCATTTGAATTTTCCCTATTTTCATAGTGCACCTATATGTCTGTTTAACTGCATAAGCCCTTTATATCTAGGGAAGCTTTCTTCATCAGCATTAAGGGAAAAATCCAATTTAGAATGAGAGAATGCATGGGTGTGTTTTCAATTTCCACAAAAGGGGGGGGGGGGGGCAGGATATTTTAGCATTATAAAATCCTGCATGTATGTAGAAGCTCAATTTATGAAAATGGCTTGTAAAAGTGGCTACAGCAGCTAGCTTTGAAGCCAGGGTTTGAATCCTAGTTATACTTCTTAGGCAGATCACATTATCCTAAGGTACAAATTTAGATTTTTAGCTCTTGTATGGCAATTTGCATATAATCATTTATATAAACATTACTCTTTATGATGGACCCATGTTTATCAGAAAATAATATGATTCTGTTTGTCTAAGATAATGGATATTTTATTAGGAATTTCTTTAGGGCTAATACGATGAACTTATTACTATAAATTTACAGATTGTCAGATGTTACAATGATCATAGATTCAGAGATTGTTACAAACAGGAAAATATTCTGTTTTTATAAAATTCATGAGACGCTAGTATATCAAATCTACTAGAATGTGCACTTTAGAAATTATGAATGTTATACTTTGACTACCCATAGAAGGAACATTAATGATTCATGAATGAGTGCCCAAACCTTATAGTACCGACTGGTTTTCACTTATCTCCTGGTTGCTGAGGAATGACTATCAAGGTATCTTGATCAGCAGAGCTCTGCAATCTTAGGTCGCAGGCTAGCCATCTTGGGGGAACAAATTACAATTCTGTGAGGAGGGCTGTCATATCCTACCCCTAGGCTAGGGATGAGGAGGAGAGGTGTTAGTTGTTACATGTATCCAACTTCCTGATATAGGGTTTCATCTGCAATTCTTAGTTCATTAATGCAGCGTAAATAGCTTCTAGATTGACAATATGATTGGTCCAGCACTGCCAGTATTTTTTTCAAATGAAACAGTTCATTTCTCAACCGGATTTACACGCGCAGGGCACTCGTGCACTGGCGCGCCTATTTTGCATAGGCCGCTGGCGCGCGCAAAGCCCCGGGTCGCACGTAAGTCCCGGGGCTTCGTAAAAGGGGCAGGAGGGGCATGTCCAGGGGGCGTGTCCGGGGGCAGGGAGCGATCCGGGGCGGGTCCGGGGGCGTGGTGACGGTTCGGGGGCGGGCCGGGAGGGCGGTCCCAAGTCCCCTGGCACTGCGGCCTGTGCTGGGGGATGTGCCGGGGGATGCCGGGGCAGCGCGCGCAAGTTACGCCTACTTCAAGCAAGCATAACTTGCCCAACAAAGGTAGGGGGGGGATTTAGGTAGGGCTGGGGGGGCGGGTTAGGTAGGGGAAGGGAGGGGAAGGTGGGGGGATGCGGAAGGAAAGTTCCCTCTGAGGCCGCTCTGATTTCGGAGTGGCCTCGGAGGGAACGGAGGCAGGTTGCACGGCTCGGCGTGCGCAGGCTGCCGATTTTGCGCAGCCTTGCGCGCGCCGACCCCAGATTTTATAAGATACGCGTGGCTACGCGCGTATTTTATAAAATCTGGTGTACTTTTGTTCGCGCATATGTTTTGAAGATCAACCTCAGCGTACTTCATTTTATTTTATTCTACTCTAGTGAAAAAAAAGTTTAGTTTAACACAGGAACTGCAAACTTGAGCACAGTGAATGGGGGGGGGGGGGGGGGGAAGAGGGATGTGAAGGGGGAGACAGCCCCTGCATTCAGCAGCTCTGATTTTCTGAAGAGATCTGTCCTTCAGAGACCAGGGAGTGGGACTGCTTGACCCTTCACCTCCCCCTTTCCCTTCCCTTCCCCTTCTCTCTCCCATATACCAGCAGTGGGGGGGGGGGGGGGGGGGGGGGGAAGGGATCTGAAGGGGGAGACAGCCCCTGCATTCAGCAGCTCTGATTTTCTGAAGAGACCAGGGAGTGGACTGCTTGGCCCTTCACCTCCCCCTTTCCCTCCCCTTTGTCAAGCTACCAACCGTTTCCATTTCCCATCCCCCATATATTAAACCATCACCTCAGTGGGAACCTTGGTAACATCAATAAATAAAAGGGCAGCCAATAGGAATACATATTCATTCCTAACTGACCTTAACTGACCTGAAAAGTGTCAAATTGTATCATTTTCTGTTAGTGCGCACTAACAATGGGTAGTGCGCACTAACAATGGGTAGAGTGCACTAACTCCTGTTAGTACGCACTAAGATGATTAACAATTTTTTTACGATAAATCGGGGGAATTTCTATTGTTTCGCACTCTTAACGATTAATGACGATATTAAAAATATCGGACGATAATTTAAATCGTCAAAAAATGATTCATATGCCTAGTGCTAGCTTGCTCTGTTTTTGCAGATGAACAGGCCTTCATCTTTCTTGTCCTTCTATGTATAAAGTGGTCTTTCTTGTGCAGAGAAAGATCCCAAGTATCCCGTGCAGCCTTGTAGCAGAGTTGGAAGGTTTTACTGGGCCTTGCTCCTACAGGGAAATATTTGATATACCTGAAATGTAACTTACCTTGAACTCAATATTGAAAAGGCAAGTAATACCACAGAAGTATTTCTATTTCTACAGCAACAACAAAAGAATCTAACTGTGACTCTGACTTTATATATATAGATCCTCAACCAATATTGTTGATTTAACAATACTGTATTCTACTCTAAATTTAATGTAATCCACTTTGAGGCCATTCATGATAAAAAGCAGAATATGAAATGCAACAAATAAATAAATAATTGTGCTGGCACATTAACAGGCAATATGAAAGATAGGGAGAGTTGAAACTATTTAATAACCTAAATGCTATTGAGTGATAAAAAAGTGGCAGCCAATAAAAATTTTTCAAAATTGGTGTTCTCTTTCTCTATCCACATCCTGCCAATAGCCAGGCAGCAACATTCTAAAATAATTGAAGATGTCTAACTGAATAAAGTAGCAGGCCAATATATAAGACATTACAGTAGTCTAATCTCTCAGTGACTACAGCATGTATAATGGTATCCAAATTTGCTTTTTTTTTTTAAAAATTATGATTTAATTTGCTTAATTACTCAAAGTTGGAGACAGATACTACTTGTCACCTTAGAAATTTGAGATTCCAATTTTATATGCAGATCTAATATCACCCCCCCCCCCTAAATTCTGAATTTCCAATTTTGCTGTCCATAATAGTCCATCAATTTGCAGATGAACTGAATTAATCTGGCTTCCTGGATTAACTACTTAAAGAAGTTATTTATAATTGTCCACTTTCATATCTCTTCTGAACATTGGTTGAGTAACAAACTGTCATTTCCATCAACATACACTGCAGTATATGTTATCAGTGTATAAAGAAAATTGCAGGCCAAATTTCCTGATGACATCAGCTAAAGGTTTAAGTATGAAACAATAATGGAGATAATATAGACCTATGCAGTACCTCTCAATGCATGATGTAGAATTAGAGACTCCTAAAAACCAACTGATAGGAGCTGTCTACTAATAAGAATTGAAATCAATCAAGAAACATTCCTAAATGATCTACTTTTGTTAACTGCTTCATCAAAATCGCATGGTTAATGGTGTCAAATTCCTCCTATAAGCCTAAAAGCATAAGAAAGGATAGGTTACCTCTATCCAGAGACCTCCCATAGAAAATCATCCAAAATGGCCACCAAAATGGTCTATGTTAAATGACCCAGTCTAAAACCAAATTGCTGTTTGCCAAAAAATTATATGTCCCCCTAAAATTTCTGAATTTGGAGCAGCACGGCTCTTTGAATGTCCCACACCAGGAAGGGGTATTTGATGCAGGTCTAAAATTTTCAAACACTTTACAATGTAAGGAAAGTTTATTCAGTAGCGAGTGAACTATTACCTTTTTAAAAGGCTGCAAGCATCTGTCCTTCAGTTAAGGAGGCATTTACTATACACAAACCCCCCAGAGAAAGACTAATTGTTGCTTCCTTCACTAATCATGAAGGTGAATGGTCACGAGAGCAAGAAACAGAGCTGAAGTCTGACATACTATTCTCAGTATCTTTCCTCAAGTACTATATCAGGGGTAGGCAAACATTTGGGCCTGAAGGCCACATTGCATTGGGTGGTGCTTTGTGTGGGTAGAGTCCCCCTAGACGTGCCTCAGCAGCAGTGCCTCTTTGAAAGAACCTACACCTCTTGCTGCCACAGTTGCACCTGCTCGCACTTTTGTACTGCTGCAGCTCCTACTTTTACAGCTGCAGACCAGATGTGATCCATAGATCTTTCTCTACTCTGTATAGATCTGTGAATCAAAACCCTGAGAGAATAACACTAATACTCCCTTTCTTTTTACACGCCATATAGTATGCAAGCCATAGCATATGGCCATCCATGTTGGACATAGTTGTATACTTCCTTCTGAGAACTTTTCAACCCAGTTTAGAAAATATGTTTTCCCCATAAGTACAAAATAAATGAAAATAATTTTAAAAATTAGGTTCTTTGATTGTGAAATGTGTTTGTGATTTCACTTAGGTAATAGGCAATAAATACTCTACTGTTAATGTAAATAATGAACAGCTGCTTTCTTCATGACAGTAAATTGGCATCATTCTATACAGCAAATTGCTGCCTTGCTTAATTTGTCCTATGGTATCATTAATTGCAGTCTTCAATTATAAACAGGAACCATGGTGGTTCAGCACTAAGGGCCCTGATTAAACAAGGCTCTTTTTCCCATGCTGTGACTGTGGGAATAAACTTGGTAAATCAAGCTCTAAATAGCTGCTTGTATATTTTGTACAGATAAGGTATGTCCATGCATCTGCTGTAAAGAGTTACTGGAAACCTGTGCGATTATATTTGTCAATGAAAATTTTAATAATTTAAGCAAAGGGGGCATCCTAAGTGCAATGATCAATTACTATAAAGAACAAAGTAAGATTGTAAGCCCTCTGGGGAAAGTACTGTACCTGAATGCAACTTGCCTTCAGCTACCAATGAAAAGGCGTGAGCTGAATCAAAATAAATAAAGTAAAGGGAACATCCTATGTGCAATGATCAAGTACTATAGAGAAATGTTATGGTGATTTCATACTTGTTTTTAAGTTTTAATTGAACTAATAATAAGTTTGAAAAGATTATCATGCAAGAAAAAAACAACAACTATGACTTTTAGATATTGCTGCAAAATGCAAAAGCTTCTAGTCTACAAAATTTGAGGGGTATGCAGAAAATTATGCATGTCTTATACCGTAATACTTACAGTTCATTCATACTATCTTCACTCTCTAGTGTTCTGTCATTAATGGGATTGGACTATACCCCATTATGATGACTAGACATTGTACTGTGCCTGACATCCAAATAAGCAGCATTTCAGACGCATATAATAGGGTAGAGGTACTGAGGGCTGCAGAGGGTCACAAATGAGAACTGCTGGTGAAAAATAGCAGTTGATTAACCAAAAATGCATTTGTCTGTTGCGTTTGGCGGTCTGCAGGTTAACCCCATGAACCGCTGCCCTCACCTTCCTGACAGGGCCCCCAGACATGGTAACACAGATCGGCATTCATCACGACAGGGCGCTGTTCCTCTTCATGGTGACATGCCACCGGCTCACCTCATTACAGGACACTGCCGAATTCCTCTTGCTGTGTTTCCTCCTTAAGTGTGTGTATGGCTGATGCTATTAGATTTAAAGGGCCACATTGGGAAAAACCCCACGGTGCTCCCTGATGACCTCAATCAGTCAGGCCTATAAAAGGCCCTTTCAGCCTCTCTATCATTGCCTCACTTATTCACGTAGTAATGCGCGTTGCTCCAGCATCTTGCTTTCTGTTTCAGCATCCTTGACTTCAGTTCTTTAGGTCCAGCTTCCTTACGTTCAGTGCTTCTGCTTTTTCCTTGTTGCCTACCTGTTCTTCTCTTCACCTTTCTGCCCTGCCTATATGTCCCTCCTTTCCCTTCGGATGGATACCTGGTTTGACCTTGGCCTGATCTTGGATAGACCACTGCCTGCTACTGACCACTGCATGCCATCGACCATTGCCTGCCATGGGACATGCTTAACTGCTGCCTGCCACTGACCATTGCCTGCCACTGAATATGTCTGACCTCTGTCCATCTTGACCCAGCTACTCTACGATGACCTTTTCCACCACGAGCAGAGGCCACCACCTAAGACCTGCCGGTCCCGGTACCCAAGGAGAATGAGGGCTGGTGTAGGTGAAGCTTCAGTTGGGCTTCTGCTGTGTCTGGGTCCGCTTGGCAACAGTGGGAATCTGCAGGGTGCCTCCCTACAGGTTGTGCCAATCCTGCTTTGGTTTAAGGGTCCATGATTGTAACCGGTTGCTGAGGCCATGGATCCAGCGGACTTGATATCTTGCAGGCCATCCTGGGTCTAGCCCACAGGCTGCAGGATCGGCAAAGAATCCTGGAACTCCCTCCTGTCTCCATGGACTGGCTGTCCAATTGTCTGGGTGTTTTGATTACCTTGGTGATGTTACCTTCTCCCATACCAGTACCATTACTTCTCGTAGCCTCCAGCCATCCAATACCCCAGCTGCCAGAACCACCCCGGTATGCTGAGAATCCCAAGCAATGTTGGGGATTTTTGAATCAGTGCCATATGCACTTTAAACTACAAGCACCATTGTTCCCCGACGTCCAGATAAAGACTACATACATTTGTTTCCTGTTGTTTGGAACAGCCCTAGCTTGGGCCTCTAACCTCTGGGAATGAGGTGATCCCCTATTGCTCAACTTATTACTATTTAACATTTTTATTGCACTACACAACATATGCAGTGCTTGCAACAGTTCACCGAGCAATTCAGAAACGTCTTTGAGGAGCCTGGTCTTAGTGCAGCCATAGCTTCCAATTTACTTCACCTCTGCCAAGGCTCCAGAACTCTGGCATAGTATGTCATCAAATTCCAGATGCTGGCTATAGAACTCAATTGGTGAGTGCACAGCCTGGTTGCAAATTTTCTCAAAGGCATTGCCTCAAAAATCAATCCCATTGCTCAGGATCTCCCTGCCTCCTTAGAAGAACTCATTGATCTAATGGGTAAAATTGTCTGTCATCTCTAGTAGAGGGCATGAGAGATCCACCCTCCATGAAGGAACATCACATTGGCACCCTGGTTCCCATGCCAACTCTTGCTTCTGGCTCCTACCCCCTCATCATCCACTCTTCCCGAAAAGCCCATGCAATTAGGCCATAGCCGATTAGCCCCTGAGAAGAGTCTCCATTGTAGACAGCACGTTCTTTGTTTATACTGTGCTGGCTGAGGTCATGGGCCCAATGCCCATTGAGGTTGGGAAGATGACCCTAGGCCTTACTATTCCAGCTCCTGTGACCCTGGAGTTGGGTTCCACATGCTTCTCCACACAGGTTTTGTGGATTCAGCCTCAGGAAGAAACCTTATTGTGAAGGAACTCAAATAGCTCCTCATTCCCATGGTCCAGATAGCCGCTCCATTGACAATCTCTTCTGTCTACAGAGACCCTCTTCTAGGCCAAGTTACCCTGACCATGGTGCCTATAACATTATGCACTGGCATCCCCCATCAGCTTGCATGTGATCTCCAGGGCCATCCACCCCATTATCTTGGGATTACTGTGGCTCCAACAGCATCATCCTTACTTTGATTGTGCTACCCTACAACTTGCCCAATGGGGACATGAGTGTAGGGTCTTGCCTGGAGCCTATAGAATTTCCTCGCCCTATGACCATGGCTACATTACTTCCTGGGCTTCCCATGCAATATGCAGAATATAAACATGTCTTTTTGAAGATAAAGGCTGATATTTTTCCACCTCACCGCATGTATGACTGCAGTATTGAGCTTAACCAGAGGTCAAGCCCCTGCGCGGATGGGTTTACCCTTTGTCGCTCCCTGAGACTCAAGCCATGACTGATTACATCCAGGAAAACCAGAAATGTGAATTTATCCATTCTTATTTCTCTCTGGCTGGGGGCAGGTTCTTCTTCATTGCAAAAAAAGACGGCTCACTCAGGCCATGCATAGACTATCACAGCCTGACTGCATCACAAAGAAGGGCCTTTATCCATTGCCTCTAATAACAGAACTTTTCAACTGCCTACAAGGCACTATGATATTCACAAAGCTTGACCTCAGGGGTGCACATATAACCTTACTTGTATCAAGGCTAATGACAAGTGGAAAACTGCATTTAACACTCGTGACGGACACTATGAGTATCTAGTTATGCCCTTTGCGCTTTGCAATGTCCCAGCAGTTTTCCAGAAAGTGGTCAACGAGATTTTTCACTAATCTACACCTGTGTGGTTGTGTATTTAGATGACATATTGATCTTCTCCCAAACTCTGAATGCCCACTGCCAAGATGTCCATACTGTTCTGTAATGTTTGCAAGAGAACAATCTTTACACCAAATTGAAAAAATGTTTCTTTGAACAAGAGGAACTCCCCTTCCTGGGATACATAGTTTCTCATGATTGATTCCTCACCACTGACCACTGCCTGCCACTGAATATGTCTGATCTCCATCCTCCTCGACCCAACTACCCTACAATGACCACTTTCACCACTAGCAGAGGCCTCCACCTGCGGGACCCGGTACCCAAAGGCTCAATCCAAGGGGGACGAGGGCTGGTATAGCTGAAGCTCCAGTTGAGCCTCTGCTTTATCTGGGTCTGCTTGCCGATGGTGGGAATCTGCAGGACTCTTACCTGCAGGTTGCACCAATCCTGCCTTGGCCCAAGGGTTCACAAATTCAACATTGCCTGTGCATCATGACTGTTTGCATCCTCTGAATGTTATTACTACCTGTGAAATCAAGATCCCAAATAAGATTGGATTGGGATGGAGCATACGATAAGTAGTTCATAAATGTTCAGTAAATATTTGTGCATTTCAATGTAATGGGAATATACCTATATTATTTATTTATTTGAAAATCCTGCCTATCTAAAATACTAGGTGGCTTACAAGCAAACAGACATAATAATCATAATACATAAAGAGCATAATAAACAAACATATTAAGCATAAAACAATCTAAAAATAAGAACATAAAATAAATCATTATATAAAAAAATAAATACTAAAAACTAAAATACCAAAACATTAAAATGATACAAATACATAAAAAAAGAATTACAAAACAACAAACATCTCATCTCTAATAATCTATTTACATACTCATCTGCATAACAGCATAGCTTTTAAATAATTTCAGATATATTAGTAATATATCAGTATGATCTACTAATCTCAATACTCCCTCCCACCCATCTAGCAACCATAAATAATTGACAATATTATCAGTAGATCAGGTGAGCCTAGTGTGTTTTTTGTTTAGCTGTTATAATATTCTGTTTCATTATAGCCATTTTCTTCTTTTGGATCTGTTATCTGCTATTTAGAGACACACTTTTTTTTATGAAGGACTAAAGACAATTTATTCCAGCAATCATATTTTGTAAACTATTCCAACAAGTGAGAAAAAATATACAAATCAGTTAACCAAGATGATAATTCTAAATACTAAACATCTTAATATATTCAAGCTAGCTGACACCTGTTGAAATTCCCCAGAGGACCTTATTCATTGTCCCTCTCCAAGGTCCAAAGCCAGCACTCCTGTCCACCCTCCTCTGCCTCACACTAGTACTTTTTTCCATGCCCTTCAACCAGTCTCCAGCACTCTGAGACCCCACCATCCCACCTTAGCATACACTTATCCTCTTTCCCAGGTGCACCCCAGCACTCCCTGTGTCTTTCAGTGGCCTAGTCCCAGCACACTCTGATCCCCCTCCCTAGCCCTACCCCAGGACTTCGTCCCCCCTTTCTCCTCTCAAGTACACTCTGCATATCCTTCCCCATCTTAACCTCTGCACACTCTGAATTCCCATCGCCATACCAAACAATATTTCCTGCCCTTCCTACTGGCACAGCCCCGCACACACTGTCCCCCTTCCACAGCCTGACCCCAGAACACTATGACCCACCCTCCCAGCTCCACTTTTGCACACTGTGACCCCTCACTGGCCTGGCCACCACATACTATGATCCCCCTCACCGGCCTGAGGAATTGTTCCTGCCCCTGAAAGACCCTGACCTGTGATAGGATAAGAGACAGATTGAGGGGAGTTTGGTGAACTCCTGGGGGCTGGCAAGTCCAGTTTGAAGTGGGTTTGTTTGCAAGGAGAAGGCATGGAACCAGGACTTTTTACAGAATTCGTTAGTGACTGGTGTGGTGAGCATGGAATGTTCTACTGTTTCGTGATCCAAGAAGATAACAGGAATTATTTAAGATTCCTATGATACCATGACAATAGCATCAGCAATGACATTGAGTACTGTATGTAAATGCTTGTCTTTGGCAACAGTCCATCACTGGCGGTGGTTACCTATGGACTCAGAAGAACAGCACAAGAAGGAGAAATGGAGTAAGGTACAATTGCCAGAGAGTTTGTGGAAAGAGACTTTTTTGTGGACAATTGACTCAAGTCTATGCCTACAGAGGAAGAGGCCATTGACTTACTGAAAAGGACACAAAAGATGCTAGCTGACGCTAACCTGAAACTTTCTAAACACTACAGTACCTCGCTCTGGTAGAGACCATCTCCTGCTGTCGTGGCTGAGGTTAGTGGGGTACTAGGTGTTAAATGTTTCTGTGTTGCAAGGTCTTTAAATGGAACCTCACACGTTTTACTGTTTGATGCCCTCTTTCCTACTGGTTCTCCTGTGCAGAAATGGGGTCCTAAACACATCCAGCAAAGTCTCCTGGGGGTAGGGAGGGGAAGCAGGGGTAAAGTTGGGATAATCGTCCTGAGGGAGGTTGTTATCTGAAGAACCTCTGTAATAAGCAATTCCTAAGATAAAAGGTTTAACAAATTTTATTTTTCTAAAATGATTAGGACAGGGATGGCCAATTATGGTCCTCAAGAGCCACAAACAGGCCAGGTTTTCAGGATATCCACAATGAATATGCATGAGATAGATTTGCATATGTAATCCGGGCACCTTTCTGGGATACCAGTAAGCCCTGGGACAATACCTTTTAGTAAAGTGAGAGAGATAATTAGGGGATGGATCCACTCATTGGCAGCCCCTCCCATTGCGGGTGCTGTAATGGATATCCCCTGCATGAGGGTTTTATTGTAGAGCTCCTCAAAGGGTGAACCCTGTGCTCCGGATGTTCTGGGATAGGGAAGACCTGCCCCTGAAGTGGTGGTGACCTGTTGCAAGTTATCTCCAGTGTTATTTACTTTTGGGAAACATAAGGGGGTAGATATTCAAAACCCATCTAGATGGATAACTCAAAAGTTATCTGACTAAATTGATTTTAGCTGTGTCCTAAACTTGTATCCTAAACTTGTATCCAAACTTCAAATTTGTATTTTTGTATTTTAAGAAATGGAGTTATATTTTTTCTTCTAGGCTCTGCTGAAACAAAGGAATCTCTCTTATATAAGTATCTTTGTCTAGCTTGGCTGTACATGTTTGTCTTTTTTCTCTGTATTGTCTGTCTTTTTTGTCCCTTTCCTGCTGAGCTCAGTAATTTTTACTAGTCTGGCTAGACCTAGGTTGTGTCCCTCAGATGTGTGTGTCACACACTTATCAGTAGTCCCGAGCTCTGTCTGTTGCTGCACAATGGTCTCAGGCACAGCCACATCTCCTCCTGCAAAGAGCCCTGAAGCCTTTGGTGTCGGGTCTTCCTCTGTCGGTGTCTGCCTCCAGGGTGGGTACCTACTTCATATCTATAAGAAATCCCTGGCACCAAGTATTTTACGTAAGCCTAAGATCTTTCTAGTGCGGGTGTTCAATGGCGTGGTGGAACTGGTTATTTTAACTATAGAAAACAAAAGATAATAAACAATTCCCTTCCTTTAATTTCAAAGGAACAGCATTTACTTTTTCAAACTTTAAATCTTCAGACTCCCCTCTAACTAGAACAGGTTCTATTAAACTGTGTTCCTGTTTAGCTTCATTACCATTAAGTATCCTGTCTCTGATGTCTTTATCTTCCAGAACACAGGAATCACTCTGGAAACTTGAATCAAATTTCTCTCCTTCTACTTCCAAATCTCCTCAATTACTCCTGTATGCCACAATATGTCAAAGATCCTAAGCGGCTCACAGTAAAACATACATAATTGTAAACATACATTTTAAAACAAAAATAAAATAACACTATAAAAGAGTACGGAAGCATATGCAAATAAAGCAAAATGGGCAGAATACTACCTAATTCAACATTCAAGGATTAAGAAAATGCCTGCACAAAAAACAGCATCTTTAGGTATTTTCTAAATAATGCATTGTAATGAATGTAGATCATCAGGCAAGTGTTTCCAACATGTTGGAGCGGCCACATGGAATGCTCTTCTGTGAAGCGAGAAGCACTAAGCACCTACATGAAAACAACTCAAGTCCCATCCCTAATCCCCCATGTAACCCTTTTTATCTGATGGATTCAGTCAGCTCTGAAGCATTACTGTGTGACTGGAAATAGAAGACAACAAACAAGATGTGACCAGGCATCAAACAAAACAAAAGGGGAAATCCTTCAACTCATCCAATATCTCCTGTGTCCTTTCCTTGCTTTGAAAACAATGTGGATCACAGCAGGCTTCTTTTACCTGGCTTGCGTGTATCTGCCATCAACTCACTGTGCTTGTCCTTCTCAGTGCAGCTGCACCTTTCATGACCTCAGTGAAGGAACCAAATCAAGGTAGGCTCATGTGTGTTTAAAATAATTTTGCAAACATTTTCGAGTTGTGAAGCTACTACCTGAGTAATTGTTTTCATGTGTGCTATTTATTCTTTTCCTATCTCTTTGCCTAGCAGCTTTATGTGCTGAAGGATTAAGTTCGGAGTACCCTTAATCTTATTTCAGAGAATGCACCGGAGGGTCTTCTGTACTGGCTGGGCAGATGCAATATAATTAGCACTAGTGCAGCATAGAAAGCATATCAAAACAGTGCACAATAACAGTTTTAAACATTCTGTATGCATACTGATACATTCACATTCATTTTGGTGTTGCGCAATGGAAAAAAATCAGAACTGCTATTTGTTTTAATTGATTTTCATTTTTAATTTTTATTTGCATATTTTAGAAATTATAGAAAAGTGCTATACCACAACTGTGAATTCCATTCTTATTTAATTCATTGTACCGATCATTGTTTTATATTGAAAGAATAATTCTTAGTATCACAGAAATTAAAATTCATTTAAGAGAAAAGCAATCCAGATATTATAAAGCATATAATTCCTTTTGAAGACTAATTTGGCATCATAAGGCAGGACAATATTTATATTCATAATGTCACAAAATAGAAAACATATATAAGTGTAACACTCCTTGCCCTAACTACCTGAAAAGGTAGAGTTTGCTTCAGGACCCATTTTTAGTTTATCTCTTTTGAATCATTTATACATTGGGAAGGCAATTTTCAAAGCCATTTACCTCTCCAATCTGGCTAAGAGTACACACAGGCTTTTACAACACACATACTTTTAGTTGGATTGGAAGGAGATGGGGAGGGTGTTGGGTCGAGGGAGGAAAATAGTATACATAGATGGGATTTTCAAAAGTAAGCATACTATCTCACCCCCTGAAGCTGCCCACACAAATGCAAAGTGTAAACCCTCCGCCACCTATGGGAGAGGCCACATAAATAACTCCACCTCTCCTCTATGTGGCTTCGAATGGGCATTTGTAGTCCTCCCACACAACTAAAGGTTTTCCCAGGGGTGGGAAGGAGATGTCGGAGCAGAAAATAAAAACATAAAATAAACACACAATCGGGTCGATTTTCAAAGGCTTGCGCGCTCCAAAACCGGGAGATAGGCTTGTGAATCAGACCCGTGCCTGCTGTGTGGATTTTAAAAGGCCTGCGGCCACGCACATATCTCCCGGAGCATGCAAAAAAAAGTTTTCTGAAAAAGGGGGTGAGGCATGGGCGGGCTAGGACTGCACCATGAAGTCAGCACATAAGTATTTATGTGCACAAGCGCGCACCGGGGTCCCCTACTGTGTAACTTTAATTCTGCTATGGACGGCTAGTCAGCAGGGTTTTAAGGCTCGGGGCTAATAGGGTAAAAGGGAGGCAAGTTAGCTAGGTGGTTTAGGAAGTCTTCTCCTTTAATGGGGCGAACTGGGAGTAAACTGGTAAAAAGGCCTAGTGCTTCACCATGCATACCCTACTAAAATTCCCCCCACTTATGTGCTTGATATGGCATTCCCGTGCACAATGCTTGAGTCAATATAAAATTGTGTGTAATAGCCGATTTTATAACACATGCGCATATCTGCACATATATGTGCATATGTTATAAATTCAGCGCTTCCATGTATGTGCACCAGCAAACACATGCACATGTGTACACGCTTGCAGGTCTTAAATTGTACTTCAATATTACTATTGCAAGTGCTATAAGCAAATCACTGCACGTACATTAACATAACATATTAGCAAATAGATTTACTAAACCACGGTAAATGATTAACGTGTGGAAATTGTCATTTATCTCACAACAATTGCATATCAGGCTGCTAACATTGAATATTCTCAATATCATGAGATATTTTGTAGAAAAATCCACCCCCTATTGAAATTAGCTGCTTTGCATGTGGCTTTACTGAAATTGTGTTATTTTCCAAACAGTTAACTACAACTCAGGAGTTCTAATTAATTGCTCCCTGGATCATCGGAAAGTTAACTCATGTCATGATGCTTCAGGGCTTCTATTTAAAGGGTCTCATGGCCTGTAAAACCCCATCCCAAAGTGCAAAAAAACCTCCTAGGGGTCTGAATGGACCACTGCCCTTCCCCCCATCACATCTAGAAGCAGCCCAGCAGGTCTAAAAGTCTTACATAGAAAAAATAATTGCATGGCAATGCCTCGCCCCCTTTCCAAACCCCTCCCTTTTGGATCAAAGTAGCCTTTGCCCAATCAAACCCTCCCATGCTAACCCCCAGCAGCTTTCCCTCACCCTCGACCCCCCACTTACAATCAACCTATTCCCTGGTAGTCTCATGGCTCCCTCTAACCCCCCTGCCACACATATTGAATAACCACCCTGAAAAATGGTGTCAACCAACTTGGGGTTACTGGACCACCAAGTTACAATTTAAAGGTAGGGAGGTCCAGGGGGTGGGGGGAACCTGGAAGTGGTGGACCAGGGGCCGTTAAACTACCAGGATGGTTATGCAATATAAGTGGGGTGGGAGCAGGGCACTACACTACAGAAAATAGGTTGATTAAAAGGGGAAGGGGATGAGACAGCTATTGGGGATGTGTTGGGGGGGGGGGTTACCATGGGGGGTTTATTGTGCAGGAGCTAAGTTAATCCAAAAGGGAGGAGTTTGGAAAAGGGATGGGGTGTTGCTGTGTGATTCTTTCTTCTATTTTCAAGACTTTCAGACTTGCTGGGATGCCTTTAGAGGTGGGAAGGGGTCTATTCAGACCTCCAGGATGGATTTTTTTTGCACTCTGAGAAGCGGGGTTTCAGGGTCACATGGCCTTTTAGCATGGTGCCAGCTCTATGAGAAGTGGGCCATTATTGTGCGTTTTTCCCTGTTTCTCTGTGATATTTTTTATCACAGAGTTTTTTCACGATAAAAAATATCACAGGCTACAATATTTTACCAGGAGGGGCCAAATATTGCAGGAATGCCCCCTGCCATATTTCACCTCTCCCATGGTAAATATAGCAGTATAGTAAATCTCCCCCTTAGATTCTTATTCAGGAAACAGAAGCACATGACATTATAGTAAAAGAAGAATGTATGAGCATCGTGAAATTAAGACAATTAGGATTTTGTATGTTCTAACAGAAAACCACTAACCCCTATATTTCATTTCAGTTCACTTCACGCAAATTAAAAAAATTAGTTTTCAAAATTCTGGCCAGAATATTAGCATAAACTCTCAGTTTAATCTTACATGATTATCAAATACTTTAGATGAACTTTTGTGCAGTCCATATAGTTGATGAAGCAATTGCTGAGGCTTGGGGAATCTGCGATGATGCTCCTCATGGAACAGATGATCTTCTCCAAAATAAAAATTCCCTCCAATTAAATTCACAACAAATCTGAAAATTTCCACTCACAGGTCAATGCAATAATCTGTGCATTAAGAAACCCTGTGCTGGATTTCAGTGCACAGTTTTAACGCAAAGATTAATTTTTCTAAAATTCCTGGTGCAGAAAGCTAATGCTATAGTAATGCAATGGGAATTTTAAAAGCACATTGACTGGAAAATGTGCATTCAGCAGAGGCTGAATGCAAATTTTAATTTGTGAAGTGGTGGTGGAACCCTTTGAAATATATCACTGGAGAGAGAGAATACCTATCTAGCTACATGGATCAGATAAGTCCATATTTATCTGTTTAAATGCGGCTGCTAACTACAGCCAGATAGCTAGCTGAATGTGCCTGTCTACATCAGCTTGTCAGGAAATATCTAAAAGCACATTACTTGCTCTTCCTAGAAAATAATAAACAATTGTCTCAGTACTACTGGATAAGTCTTTTTTTTTTTTTCCAGGATAATTAACTACAAGAAAACTTCCAGCTACCAGAAACTGATTTTGTTTTTGTTATAAGCAGCCAGCTGGAGACTGCAATTAAGGCTACAATTTTATCTTTCCTTCTCTGTGTCTCTCCTTAAACCAAAGCAGGCTGTGGCACAACACCTTAGTGGTCAAGGCTTTCTCAGTGCTTTCTTTATTTTCAGAGTTTCAAATCTTAGCATTCCACATAGCATTCATCCACACAAAACCTTAAACATTCTTATTTTCCAGGGGCTGTCTCCCCTCTCTACTCACAACTTCTGTCTTATTCTGGAGCTCCCAGGCCTCTCTGTGCTCCTCTCTGAGCCTACATTATATCTGGCTCAGGGAGCAACCTGGTACCTATAATGCTCTGTTTTAAGGTGGGCCAAGGCCAGACAGCTGAGAAATGAGGTTACTCAGCAATGCCCCTTCACATACCTCCCCTCCCTCAGCTCAGTCTTCTTAAGTTAAGCATCTTTCCCTACTAAGGCTCTGTTCTGCAGTAGGAACCTGCTATACTTGCTCTTGGGTTCTGCCCTAACTTGGGATTTCCTTTTCCTCATTTTGACCCATACCATCCTTGGGTTAAGAGGTCCTATTCTAGGTAATGCCTCATCCTTTAACCACTGGGGGTCTACTTTAACTGGGGTACTTTCACCTTTTACTAAAGTATGTTTCTCCCACCTTTTTGGGTCTTTAGCTGTGGGTTCCCTATACAACCCCAGCTTCATTGTTCCTCTGGTCCACCCCCACTCTGGTTATCTCCAGAATCTCACTGAACTGTCCAATTCATTAGTCCCAGCTTGCAGGACTGATGCAGGAGAGTTGGATTTCTGGTACCTCCATTTTCTTTTGATCCTTCATCTCCTCTATTTGCTGATGTATGGCAGCCCAATTCTTCTGAACTTAGTCTGGCTCTTCACCCACCTGCTGGACATCTGAGCTCAAGGAGTCTTACCTCTCCCTCAGGGCTTTGCTCACATTCTGTCTCTACTTCCTTATTGTGCTTTATAGCAGGGTGAGATTTTGCATTACAATGAGACTGGTTCTCCTGTTCATTTGTTTCAGTCTCTTTTCCCTTAGTTCTTATCACAGGACTGTCAAGACACTCATATGCTTCTTGTTTTGGGTTGTCTTCATCCTGAAGTGGCTCCTTTTCTTGGATCTCAGGGTTATTCTGGCTGGCTAGTATGGAGGAAGCCTATGGCTGTTCTGCCTTTTTTCACTGGCTTGATTTTAGCCTGGTCTGCTGGCTTTGTCAGACCAAACCTGACTCTGGTCCCCTGTACTTCCTTGCCTTATTAAAGGCTCTTTTATTCTTTTCAAGGAGACACAACCTGCAAGGTCCCATATCGAGCTTCTTGGCCAATAAACCACAGTTACTGTGGGCATATTCACCGGACTTTCTTACACGTTACTTGCCCTCTGCTGGGACTGTTCCTGCATTTCTGGGTGCATATCTAGTGTCTGCTGTAATGGTGCACTCAATACTGCCACTGAAGCTTTGTGAGGTCTCCCAGTAGTGTCCTCCTCAGGCCCCTCTATGGGTCGATCCTGGTTAGCTTCAGTCATTACTGGCTCTTCTGGTGCTCTGTCAGGCCTCCCTGTAGCATCATCCTCTGTTTCCAGGTGTTCCAAGCTCTTCTATAGTTTCATTAATTCCTCAGGATTCTCCATTTTCTCAGTTTCTAGCTGCCTCTGATTCTAGTAATTGTGGTTCTTACAGCAATGCTTGCTGCAGTACATTCTGACTCTGCATCAATAGTTGTAACTATTGTTGCCCTTCTCTCCAGTGTTGGAAAAGTGAACCCTTGGGCTGAGGTGGAGTTGGTGCAACTTGTAGACAGGAGTTCTGTAGGGCCCCACTGTTCTCAGATGGAGCTGGCTGAAGTAGAGGCCCGATTGGAGCTTTGCCAATACCAGCCCACGTTCTCTTTAGGTTGAGCCCTCAGTTGTCGGGGCCAGCTGGTCTTATGTGCAGGCCTCTGTGAAGGAGAATATCCATAGCAATGAAAGCATTGCAGGCCAGCAGAGAGAAGGAATCAGAGTCAGGTCAAGGTGACAGACAATAGGAATGGGAACAGGCTGTGGTCAGAGCCAGGCAGAGTTCAATCAGTGTCATGGCACAAGCTGTGGCTGAGGTAGGTGGAGTTCAATCAGCATCAGGGTCCAGTCTAAAGGTCATGCAAGAAGTCCAGTCTGAAAAAGCAAGGAATGAAGAGGAGGATGAAGGACCACAAGAACAGGAGACGCTGATGACACATGAAGAGGGACTGACCACGAAGACAAGAACTCAAGATGAACCAACAACCATGGAACCAGGGATAATAAGACACAGGAATGCAGGAATACACAGCAGGAATAGGAATCAGGAGCAGAATTCAGGAACCGGGAACACTGTGGCAAAGCACACTCACAATGAGACGACCTATTGCTGTGGCGTCTGAATGCAGAATGAGTCAGCCTTTATTCCCAAAGAGGCTGATGTCATCAGAGAGTGCCACAAGGAATTTCCCATTGTGGGCTCTTTAAATTACTGATGTTCAGGGCACGTGGGCCTAGGGGCAGCTTTGGAGTGCATCAGTGACTCCCCAATAATAAATGCAGGGGCAGAGTGACTTGTCCTTCTTTGAAACTAAGAAATAGCCAGTGCCGGCTGAAGAAGTGTAGTGGTGGATAAAGCCCCTCTCGACATTCTCTGTCATAGTGGATAACACATTGAAATCGTCGGTGCAGTGTGCTGCGGCAGTCAAAAAGCAAACAGAATGTTGGGAATTATTAGAAAAGGAATGGTGAATAAAACGGAAAATGTCATAATGCCTCTGTATCGCTCCAAGGTGAGACCGCAACTTGAATACTGTGTACAATTCTGGTCGCCGCATCTCAAAAAAGATATAATTGCGATGGAGAAGGTACAGAGAAGGGCTACCAAAATGATAAGGGGAATGGAACAACTCCCCTATGAGGAAAGACTAAAGAGGTTAGGACTTTTCAGCTTGGAGAAGAGACGACTGAGGGGGGATATGATAGAGGTGTTTAAAATCTTGAGAGGTCTAGAACGGGTAGATGTGAATCGGTTATTTACTCTTTCGGATAGTAGAAAGACTAGGGGGCACTCCATGAAGTTAGCATGGGGCACATTTAAAACTAATCGGAGAAAGTTCTTTTTTACTCAACGCACAATTAAACTCTGGAATTTGTTGCCAGAGAATGTGGTTAGTGCAGTTAGTATAGCTGTGTTTAAAAAATGATTGGATAAGTTCTTGGAGGAGAAGTCCATTACCTGCTATTAAGTTCACTTAGAGAATAGCCACTGCCATTAGTAATGGTTACATGGAATAGACTTAGTTTTTGGGTACTTGCCAGGTTCTTAGGGCCTGGATTGGCCACTGTTGGAAACAGGATCCTGGGCTTGATGGACCCTTGGTCTGACCCAGTATGGCATTTTCTTATGTTCTTATGTTCTTAATGTACTTGGACATTGCCTTTGTCTCTGGGAGCAACAACGGGTATACTCTGCATTTGGGTGGTTTGGCATCGGGTAGCAGCTCGATCGCATAATCATATGCCCTGTGAGTGTTATTGTTTGGGATAGTTGAGGGTGGATCCTTGGGCTGGTGGCAGATGACCATGCCCCCGGGGGAAGATCCCAAGAGGGACCACCGGTCAGGCTCAGAGTTTGAAGACAGACACACATTAGTTCTTTTATTAAACAGTATATTGAACCACCAGAGGTGGCAGTAGTGAGCTGGAAGCACCCGGCTGGGCCGTAGTCCCTCAGGGACAGGAACAGCAATCCCAGAATGGCAGAGCTGTAGAGAAACTAAGTATAGTGAGTAGGCAGGATATGCAGAGTTCAGGAATAGAACCTTGATGGTAACACTCACACAATAGTCTCTTGAAGCAGCCCAGGAGCTGGAATGGATTAGGCCCTTGAGGAGCGAGTACCTGGTTCCAGGGAAAGCTCTGAGAGAAGGATGGTAACTCACTGGTGTAGTAGACAGCAATAACTTCCTGGCAGAAGTGGTATTCAGAAGCAGGTCAGAGAACATGGGCCCTTGAGGAGCGAGTACTGGTTCCAGAGTGCGACCTGAAAGGCAAAAGAGAAACAAGGCCCCCGAGGAGCGGGTACCCCTGGTAAGTCCAAGGAGACAAAGTAGCTAGGAGCGTGTGAAAACCTTTCCTTGCTAACTCGATTAGTTAGCGAAATCAGAGATCTTAAATATCCGGTGTTGATGCCGTCATCTCAGGGGACGCCCCTGAGGTTCGCGCCACAGCTGGTACTTGAGTCGGTGCCGCACCGCGTGTGCGCCCTTAGGCTTCTGGGAAACATGGCGGAGTGCAGCGTCTTGCCGGTTCAGGGACCCCGAGGAGGGTGGCAAGATGACACCGTGGCAGCCAAACATCCAACAAGCAAAGAGGGAGTTGCCACAGAAGTAAGGAGGATGGGGTGGAGACGTCAGGCAGCAACTGTTGCAACAGTGAGGATGTAAAGTCTCAGCTTTTTTCTTAGAGAAGATATATGAGAAGTTGGTGTACTGCAGAGGAATGACAGATGAGGTGACTGCCACAGGAAGGCATCTAGAAATCTCCAAGCATGAGTTTGGGCACCCATTTGGAGAGCTGAAAGGAGGTCCATTTGAACTGAGGCAAATGGAGATGAAGCAAAGGTAACCCCAGTACCATGAGCTGGATAGCTTTGCTGATAACATAGAATGTGATGTGCTCGACATGGAGAATGCTGATTTTTAAGGTCACTGGAGCTGTTTTGGGGGTAATCCTACCAGGTAATGGGTCTCCATGGATGGAAGTAATGATTAGTAGGAACTCCAGGGAGATGGTCAGTATGTGAAGATGGTCCCCCAAATTCTTCCATAAGAAGTTCCCTCTAACTCCAGAATCCACCAGAGCCAAGGTAGTGAAGTTTTGATTGCCTATAGAGATTGTGGCGGAAGGGCCATTTGGGGAGTAGGATTCATGAAGCCTAGGTTAAGCCCCTGATAGACCCTAGGCTAGAGTATTTCCTGACCTGATCAGAAACTGAGCTATACGATACCTTGAGCCACCACAATGAAGGTCTAATCCAGACTGGAAATGCCTAAACTGCTCTTCTGGAGTAAGGTGGCCTAGCCCCAGTTGCATAGGTTCTTTGGTGTGTGCCACTGGAGGAAGGCATGAGGTGGGCAGAGATGGTGGCCACTGGGAATGGGAGGCCACTGGAAGACCGGTTTGAGATGGTTGAAGCACCCTGGCATTTTCCTGGAGACGGTGGTCAATTCTGCCCGTCAGGACAATGAGAGCCTCCAAAGACTTCGGGATTTCGTGAGCTGCCAACTCATCATTTATTTAGGATGACAGCCCTTCTAGGAAGAGGGTGCATAAGCAGTCCTCTCCCCAATTGAGTTCGGTGGCCAGGGTCCAGAACTCTATCATGTAGTCGAAGAGAAGCCGGGTTCCTTAACGAAGGTGGAGGAGATCCGTGCCTGATGTTGCCAGACGACCAGGTTTGTAAAGATGGTTTTAAAAGCTGAGACAAATTTCTGGAAGTCACGAAGAATTGGTTCGGCCCGTTTCCACAGTTGTGAAGCTCATGCTAGGACCTTGGCATCAAGAAGTGAGAGTATGAATGTTATCTTGACTGAGTCTTCAAGAACAGTTTCGATTGGATGGAGAAGTGCATATAGCACTGATTGATAAAACCCCAACACTTCTTCAGGTCCCTGGCATATTGAGGAAGAGCAGGCAAGGGATTTGTAGGATGATTCATTGCCACAGGAGTAGGAGGAACAGCCACAGGTAGTGTTGGAGCAGCTGAGGTTGTTGTGGAATCCAGGTGAGTGTTGAGACATTCAATGGAGGCTGCCAAAACCTCAAGGAAGTGCTGTTGTTCTTGGATTTTGTGGGCCAAACCTGGAATGGCTTAAAGAGCAGCAGCCTCTGCCAAGTCCATGGCCTTGGCAATCTGTTGGAGAAGTGGATCCTTGAACTGAGGTGGAGTTGGTGCAACCCGCAGGAAAGAGCCCTGCAGGTTCCCACCATCAGCAGGCAGAGTTGGCTGAAGCAAAGGCCCAACTGGAGTTTTGCCAATACCAACCCACGTTCCCCTTAGGTTGAGTCCTTGGTGCTGGGGCCAGATGATCTTAGGTGCGGGCCTCTGTAAAGCAGAAGATCCAGAGTGATGAAAGTGTTGCAGGCCAGCAGAGAGAAGGAAGTGGAGTCAGGTCAAGCAGCAATCCAGACAGGTGGCAGACAACAGGAATGGGAACCGGCTATGGTCAGAGGCAGGCAGAGTTTAATCAGTGTCATTTTCCAGACTGTGGTTGAGGCAGGTGGAGTTCAGTCAGTGTTAGGGTCCAGTCCAAGGGTCAAGCCAGACATCCAGTCCAAAGAAGCAAAGAATGAAGAGGAGGACAAAGGACCACAGGAGCATAGGATGTTGACGACAGACAAAGAGGGACTGACCACGAAGACATGAACTCAACATGAACCAACAGCCACGGAACCAGGGACAAGACACAGAAATGCAGAAACACACAGCAAGAATAGGAATCAGGAGCAGAAGTCAGGAACCAGGAACACAGTGACAAAGCACACTCAAAACGAGGTGACCTATTGCTGAGGTGTCTGAATGCAGAATGAAATAATAAATAGAGCAAAGGTACTAACATCTAATTTCCAATAATTGCTAACCAAGGCAAAAACAAAAGGAATTTAATCTATCTAAATGATACAAAACACTTATTATATAACTTCACAAAAATCTTTACATAATTGTACAGGATGGCAATTGGAGACAGGCTACTTTTCCATGGGCCACCCTGTATTTCTATCTTTCTACTATTTGTCACATGATTGGCTACCGATCCACTATAGAATCATGTATAAAACCATTAACATCATATACAAAACTATCAACCAAAACACGCACCTCGACCTACAAATACCTCTTAAAAAATACACTTCCGCCAGACCCATCAGGGAATGCTACAAAGAGTCACTCCAAATACCAAAGGCCAAAACCTACCAACATAAATCATTGAGTCTCAGAGCCTTCTCTTCAGCAGGTCCAACTCTCTGGAACTCTATCCCACCACATTTGAGACAGGAGCCATGCTCTCTAACATTTAGGAAAAGACTAAAAACTTGGCTTTTCAAAAAAGCATTTCCAAGCCTTGAATAATTCCTCCATTAAATAGCACAAACTCTTATCCAATAACTGGACCAAATACAATTCAATCAACCTTAAATTGACAATCATCAATACCTGCTGAACTTTTATCATAACACTGTCGTATTTATGCATTTGGTTATTTATGTTCCGTTCCATAGTGAGGTATTGCCACAGTTTCTCACATATTCTTATTTACTCACATGCTACTCTATTACATTAATAGACTGAAATGTTAATATTGCTCTGTGCAATCTCTCCCCTTTTCCAGCTCCAAGTTGATTTCCCTGATTTATTGTAACTTTCTCAATTCCTATATCTGATTCACGATATTTAAAGTTCAAGGTTCTTTTTGAGAACATTGTTTTACGTTATGTTATGTTTTACACACTTTGTTAATTGTAAACCGGGTTGATGTGATGCCTGTCATGAAACTCGGTATAACAAAAACAATAAATAAATAAATAAATAAATGATTTTTTACAGGTCCACCAGCAAACTTTCTTAGTCTCAAAGCAACATCTATGTGCAACATCTAAAGATTTTTGTGAAGTTCTATAATAAAAATGTTTTGTATCATTTACATAGATTAAATTCCCTGTTTTTTTTCTTTTGTCTTGAATGCAGAATGAGCCAGCCTTTATGCCCAGGGTGGCTGATCTCATCAGAGGGCGCCACAGGGAATTTCCCGCTGTAGGACTTTAAATCCCTAGCGTTCAGGCACTCAAGCGCCTAGGGACAGCTCTGGAGTGCGTTGGTGTCTCCCCGCGTGTCGGGCCTTTGCTACACGGTGGACTGTTATGGACTGCATCAGGGGGTCTGCACTGGTGACAGGGGTATCTGGCAGCCGGTCAGGAGCGGGACTAGATCAGCCTTTCTCTCTGCTGCCGAAAGTCGTGCTGCTGGGTCTTAAAGACTTGTTTCAGCTGCTGCTGCTACTGTAGGTGCCTCTTTACCAAGTTTTGGCACCAGGCTTCCATATCTTTCTGGATCCTGGCAGAGGCTTTCGTGGTGGCCCTGCCTTTATTCACAGATATAAATGTTCCCTTATCTCTCAGGGAAGCACTCATATAGCACCGAGTTTTTCTTAAGGGCCACAGCTTGTGCAGGAATGCACATCAACAAATCTATTCTCTCTGTTTTGTTTTTTTCCAGATGGGGAACCTGCCCCCCCCCCCAAAAAAAAATCCTTGCTTGTCCATAGCTTACTGACTTATTTATTTATTTTATTTATTTAAAGCTTTTCTATACCGGCATTCATGATACAATCATATCATGCCTGTTTACATATAACAAGGGGTGCAATAACTTTCTTTTAACCAGTGTCGAGGAAGTAAAAAGTTACAATATAACAAGGTTGTTGAAACTGGGAAGGAAAGAGACAGGGAAAGACAAGAATTATATAATCTTTACAGAGGTAGCTTATTTACATTGTGCCGTAATGTCCCTTAATGGGAATTATTTACATTGTGTAATTTGAATTACACAATTTACATTGTTATTATTGTTATTATTATTATTATTATTATTTATTATTATTTATTATTATTATTGTTATTATTATTATTATTATTTACATTGTGACTCTGAATTAAATCAGTCTCTATTCAGGAAGAGCTAGTCTCTTTAGCCTGCTATAACTTTAAACTTTTAGACTGCTCCTATAGCCATTTAAATTCAAATTGCCTCTGCAGACAGGCCTGGGAAAAAGTATTTTCCTGTCTTCTCTCTGGGGTAGATTTTCAGAGCCCTGCTCGCCTAAATCCGCCCAAAACCGGGCGGATTTAGGCGAGCAGGGCCCTGCGCGCCGGGAAGCCTATTTTACATAGGCCTCCCGGCGCGCGCAGAGCCCCGGGACTCGCGTAAGTCCCGGGGTTCTCGGAGGGGGGCGTGTCGGGGGGCGGGCCCGGTCGTCGCGGCGTTCCGGGGGCGTGTCGGCAGCGTTTTGGGGGCGGGTACGGGGCGTGGCTACGGCCCGGGGGCGTGGCCGCGCCCTCCGTACCCGCCCCCAGGTCGCGGCCCGGCGCGCAGCAGGCCCGCTGGCGCGCGGGGATTTACGTCTCCTCCGGGAGGCGTAAATCCCCCGACAAAGGTAAGGGGGGGGGGGTAGACAGGGCCGGGGGGGTGGGTTAGGTAGGGGAAGGGAGGGGAAGGTGAGGGGAGGGCAAAGGAAAGTTCCCTCCAAGGCCGCTCCGATTTCGGAGCGGCCTTGGAGGGAACGGGGGGAGGCAGCGCGGCTCGGCGCGCGCAGGCTATACGAAATCGATAGCCTTGCGCGCGCCGATCCAGGATTTTAGCCGATACGCGCGACTACGCGCGTATCTACTAAAATCCAGCGTACTTTTGTTTGCGCCTGGAGCGCAAACAAAAGTAGGCTGTTCGCGCTCGTCTGAAAATCTACCCCTCTGTGTGCTCCCCTTGCACACATCAGTCTCTATGTCCTCTTTAGTAAAACTAGTTCCAAATAGTGAAAAAAAAAATTCTCCTTTTTCTTTTTTTTTTTCCTGCCTTGGAGTTTGAGCACTGCTCTGCTGCTATATAGCTCAGACTCTTCTGGAAAGCAGTCTCTGCTCTGTACAATGTTTTGGAGCAACCAGATTTCCAAACAAAATTCCTTTCTTCTTTTGAGGCATGGCTCTCTGGCTGTATCTTGTTTAGTGCAGAAAATCCCCAAGCTAACACCATATGTGGCACAACACATGAGTGGTCAAGGCCTTTCTCAATGCTTTTCTTTATTTTCAGAGCTTCAGATCTCAGCATTCCACATAGCATTCTTCAACAGAAAACATTAAACAATCTTATTTTCCAGGGGCTGACTCCTCTTTCTACTCACAATTGCTCTCTTTTTCTAGAGTTCCTGGACCTCTCATTGCTCCCCTCTAAGCCTACATTATATCCCACTCTGGGAGCCACCCGGTACCCATAATGCTCCATTTTAAGGTGGACTGGAGCCAGACAGCTGGGACTGATTCTTTACATTGTTCTGGGAGTTTCTCCTGCAGGCTCCTTCACACAGCCTTACCTTTTATTAAAAAGGCTCATTTGTTTTTAATCACTTACCAGGCAGGTATCACCCAGCCAAGCTCTATTGCAGTAATATATCTTTCATCAGTTCAAATATAAAAGTATCCTGTAATCTGTCTAAGAAAAGTCAATTATAAGAAATCCTAATATGCCCCCTTTCTAGTAATGTCCACATTGTATCAGTGTAGTCTAGCAATACAGCACTGGCTTCCAACCAAAGGAACCCCACCCCCACTGTCTGACATCACAAAAAGGTGATAGCAATCATAAGAATGTGTTAATGATTCTTCTGTTGGCTTTAAAAAGGAACATTTGTCATTTGCATTCCTCTTTAACTAAAAAAAGAAAGATTTCAGGGAACTGCTTCAAGTTACCCATGTGTCCTTGTTGCAGAGGAAGTGATACATTACAGGAGGACCTTGCAAGACTGGAAGATTGGGCATCCAAATGGCAGATGAAATTTAATGTGGACAAGTGCAAGGTGTTGCATATAGGGAAAAATAACCCTAGCTGTAGTTACACGATGTTAGGTTCCATATTAGGAGCTACCACCCAAGAAAGAGATCTAGGCGTCATAGTAGATAATACATTGAAATCGTCAGCTCAGTGTGCTGCAGCAGTCAAAAAAGCAAATAAAATGTTAGGAATTATTAGGAAGGGAATGGTTAATAAAACGGAAAATGTCATAATGCCTCTATATCGCTCCATGGTGAGACCACACCTTGAATACTGTGTACAATTCTGGTCGCCGTATCTCAAAAAAGATATAGTTGCAATGGAGAAGGTACAGAGAAGGGCAACCAAAATGATAAAGGGGATGGAACAGCTCCCCTATGAGGAAAGGCTGAAGAGGTTAGGGCTGTTCAGCTTGGAGAAGAGACGGCTGAGGGGGGATATCATAGAGGTCTTTAAGATCATGAGAGGTCTTGAACGAGTAGATGTGACTCGGTTATTTACACTTTCGAATAATAGAAGGACTAGGGGGCATTCCATGAAGTTAGCAAGTAGCACATTTAAGACTAATCGGAGAAAATTCTTTTTCACTCAACGCACAATAAATCTCTGGAATTTGTTGCCAGAGGATGTGGTTAGTGCAGTTAGTGTAGCTGGGTTCAAAAAAGGTTTGGATAAGTTCTTGGAAGAGAAGTCCATTAACTGCTATTAATCAAGTTTACTTAGGGAATAGTCACTGCTATTAATTGCATCAGTAGCATGGGATCTTCTAGGTGTTTGGGTAATTGCCAGGTTCTTGTGGCCTGGTTTGGCCTCTGTTGGAAACAGGATGCTGGGCTTGATGGACCCTTGGTCTGACCCAGCATGGCAATTTCTTATGTTCTTATGTTCTTAAATGCTTCTATGACACTGAGATACAATAGCATATGGGCATTTTTAGTACATATATTTTTACACTTGCTAATTTTCAGAGAAACCTAGTGGCTGTATGCAGGGTCCATTGAGACAGGATTCTAGAGGGCATCCTGATGTACTGACCCTGGCTAAGGACTGTTGCTGCAATGACCTGACTAAAGTAAATTGTGAGGGAGGTATAAAATAAGAGAAACCTTCAAGTAGTTGCAAATGAAGGCTCATGGTGCCACATCCCAGTCCCGGTTCTCAATGAGCTGGAAGCCTCAAGGAAGAGAAGGAATGTTAGGGGCACCGGCCGCGGAGGCCCGCAGCCGGACCCCCTCTACTCACCAGCGTCGCGCCGGCATTCCCCTCACTCCTGGGATCCTTGTGGTGGCAGGAGCCGCGGCCTACACGCTCGTTCACGAGCCGTCTATCTGCCGCTGGTGCCCCCCCCCCCCGACGCGGCCCAGCCGGCCGAATCTCTCTCTCCCTGGCTGCCTTAGGCATACGCATGCACCTCCTTCCCTAGATTTAAAGGGACAGCGACGGGCCATGCCCTAGCTCTTCATTTCCGGTCCCAGCCTATATCAAGGCAAGGCCTGCTCCCAGACCTTGCCTTGGCTTCCTCTGGCTCTCCTTCTGCTTGGATTTCCTGGACCTTGTCTTTGCTTTGGATCTCCTGGATTCGGACACCCGCCTGATCTTTGGACTATGAGTATTGCCGCCTGCCCTGACCTTGCTGACCTCTGCACCTCAAGTATCGCCACCTGCCCTGACCATTGCTTGACTTCTGGACCACAAGACTTTCCGTACCTGAGACCCCACATAAGTCCAGCCGGCCCCAGTACCCAAGGGCTCAACCTACGGGGAAAGAGGGCTGGTATGGTGAAGGTTCATAGGGGTCTCAATCACTCTCGGGCCTCGCCAGCTGATGGTAGGAACCTGTGGGTCTCCTCCCCATAGGGGGCATCAACTCCCCTCGGCCCAAGGATCCAGTACCGCAACAAGGAAACTGCCTGGCCTCCTTGAAAATAAAAATCAGCTGCAAAGTCTACATGGTAAAAGTATAAGTCTACTCTACAACTGTGTGGGCTGTTTGAAAATTACCCTCCACAAACAAACAATATGAATGAGAGCATCCTGTTTACCTAGAAAAAAATTGATTTCTTGTTTTCTTAATGTTTCCATTGTAAACAGTGAAGAGGGTTATTGAGCATAAGCTGACTCAATATCTACAGATGAATGATTTGCAGTGTTCACCATTGCTCTATTGCAATTCAGTCACATTTTTTCTACAACTATTTTTAAGTAATCTTCAATTACAGCAAAAAGAAAAGCATATGCAATATTACTTAAAATAGCTGAGAAAGCAATTAGCATAGCTAATACATTAAGCATCAGCTTTCTAACCAAAACCACAATTACTGAACTTCATATAATGAGAAGACCACCAGTCTGGAGGATTTCAGACTACAAAATATGAGGAAAAAAATATATGGAAAAAAAGTGGAACATTGTAACAAGCAAAGCCAGTCAAATCCAGATTAAAATATACTTCTTAATAAGAGAATGAAGCAAAACCAAATACTAATTATTCTTCTATAAAGGGTAAGGAAGCACTAGAAATCATTTCAGGCAATTTTTGTCGATGACTCTTCAGGAAAACTGACAGTTGGTCTGGCCTATTTTAACTATATACAGTTTCACATTTAAAGGAGGAGGTGGTTAAGACAAAAACAGAGACAGAATTCAAAAGGCATGGGATAAACACAGAGTATCCTCAAGAGGATGGAAATGAAGAACTGGGGTAATTTCTCAGTATGGGGGTAATCTGCACAGAGTGGAGGTTACAACCCTAAACAGAAAGTATGAGGGTAACCTGAATGGAGCAGCAGTTACATCTCTAAACACCTTGCTGGGCAGATTGGATGAGCTATGTTGGTATTTATCTGCTGTCATTTAATTTACTAAAAAAAAGAAGCATCCCCATGAGCATGTGTAGGTCAAGAATAAACTATACATGTATAATTGAATTTCCAAGTGAGGGTATGTAGTCTGTGATTTATTTATTTATTTTGTGAATTTAGATGCTGCCAATCCAGTGCTCTTGGTGGCTTACAGTGAACATACATAAAAGAAACATGAAAAGACTAAAATAAATCATACATTGCAAAGTATAACAACAGAGCATTAATCTGAAATGAATGGATAAAACACAACATAAAAGTCCATATTTGTTTTATTTGTAATCTCCTGAAACAAATAAAACAAATAATCTTTGTCTCATCTGTTTATGTTTCCCATTCAAGTCTATTGCCCATCAAAATCTATGGCTCTTCTCTAAGTAAATAAACAGGTGCAGGCCACCTAACAACTGACTCTTAACCATGTGACCTTACAGCCTTGTCAGAGCTGAGTCAGGACAATTTGGCAAGAAAACCATAAAGAAGACAAATCACAGTGAAGCATCTTTCTACCTAGACTATAACTGCTATCTGGATCAAGTGACACTGAGTTCCTTGCATTGACATGTGCAAAAGCCCTGTATTTCTTCTCTAGCTCTTGGAAGAGAAGGACATGTTAGTAGAAGCTCTCATAGAGTTTTAAAAAAGCATTGAAACTTTTGGATTTGGCACTGGTAAAGGATTTGCTTCTAATCTTCTCTGTGCTACAGTGGTATCACTTACTATGCAAGATAAAGAGGCAGTGCACTACTACTAATTTAAGCCTAGAGCCATCAAACTGCAATGGTTTATAGCGAGAGAGGTACCACTATGGCGGGGGGTGGGGGGTAGATGTCACCGTGATAGTGGGGCCCCTCCGCCAAAAATGCATTGCAGCTATGTGGCATGTTCTTTTATCTCATGGCCAAACACCGCAGGACAAATGAACACAGCAAGCGGCCCTTTAATGTGATGGCAGACCCAAACCCATTGGACCATCATCACCTTAAAGGACCACTGGCCCAAAACATTAAAAAATTGCGGCAAATTGGGGAGGTTGAGTAGGGATCAGTGCTGACCTCCATCTCAACCTGGGTCAGCCCCAAATGTAAATTTAAAAAGTGCACCTGCACGGTGACATCCCCAGCCCACAAATCCCTCCAATAAAATAAAGTCTCAGGCCCCCCACCCCCCAAATTACTCCAAGAAAATAAAGGCCCCTTCCCCCTTGCCTCTTCCCATCTCCATTCCCCACATTCCAAGTGATATGACATTATGGGGCCAGGTGCACCCTCACACCTAGCCTAGTTGGTGCCATTTTCCAAAATGGCATTGACCTGACCTTGCCTTAGCCACATGCTGCCAATCCTTTTGGTTCTATTAATGTTTATCAGGTTTTTGGTGTGTGGAATCAGTCACATTAGTGCCTACAGCACAGCAGGCATACACTATGGGGTAGATTTTTAAAGGTTCACACTCATATCCAAGTGCATGTGCTTCCCGGCATGCACACATGGACGCGCCGATTTTATAACATGTGTGCGCTGGCGCGTGTATGTTCTAAAATCCATGGGCTACGCGCACATGGTGTCACATGTGTGACGGTAAGTTGAATTTACTCTGAAGAGAGAGCAGTGTTAAGTGGAGTGCCACAAGGATCGGTGTTGGGACCAGTCCTGTTCAATATCTTTGTGAGCGACATTTCGGACGGGATAGAAGGTAAGGTTTGTCTTTTTGCAGATGACACTAAGATCTGCAACAGAGTGGACACGCCGGAAGGAGTGGAAAGAATGAGATAGGATTTAAGGAAGCTGGAAGAGTGGTCGAAGACATGGCAGCTAAGATTCAATTCCAAGAAGTGCAGAGTCATGCATATGGGGTGTGGAAATCCAGAAGAACTGTATTCGATGGGGGGGGGGGGGGGGGGAGGGCTGGTGTGCACGGAGCAGGAGAGAGACCTTGGGGTGTGTCTAACGATCTGAAGTCAGCGAAACAATGTGACAAGGCGATAGCTAAAGCCAGAAGGATGCTGGGCTGCATAGAGAGAGGAATATTGAGCAAGAAAAGGGAAGTAATTATCCCCTTGTATAGGTCCTTGGTGAGGCCTCACCTGGAGTACTGTGCTCAGTTATGGAGACCGTATCTCTGAAGGGACAGAGACAGGGTGACCAAAAAGGTGACGGGTCTTCAGCAAATGACTTACGAGGAGAGATTGTAGAATCTAAATATGTACACCCTGGAGGAAAGGAGGAGCAGAGATGATATGATACAGACTTTCAGATACTTGAAAGGTTTAAATGATCTAAAGACAATGACAAACCTTTTCCATTGGAAAAAAATTAGCAAAACCAAGGGTCACGATTTGAAACTCCAGGGAGGAAAACTCAGAACCATTGTCAGGAAGTATTTCTTCACAGAGAGGGTGGTGGATGCCTGGAATGCCCTTCCGGAGGAAGTGGTGAAGACCAAAACTGTGAAGGACTTCAAAGTTGCGTGGGATAAATACTGTGGATCCATAAAGTCTAAAGGATGTGAATGAAGAGAAGAGGCATGGGGGTAGCTTGCCTGGAGATTAATACCCTTATTCAATAAACACACTCACTGTTAATGCAACTCCGGCATTGCTCTATGCTTCAACGTAAGAGGAAATGTGGAAAAAAAGGATTTGCATTCACAAAAAAACCAGGGAGTAGCTTGCTTGTTGCGGCAGTTACTACCCCAAACCAAATAAGTCTGATACTTCACTTCAATGCATATCCAGCATAGCTCTCTGCTTCAACGGCAGGGGGAAAGACTGATACGTCACTTTCAGTACATATCCAGCATAGCTCTCTGCTTCAATGGTAGAGGGGGAAAGAGGGAAAGAGGATTTATATTCAGGCAACAACCAACAAGGAATGAATTACATAGTCTGGGCAAACAAATAATTATGGGAGTAGCTTGCTTGTTACGGCGGTTACTACCCTGAATCAATTAAGCCGTATACTTCACTGGGAATGCATATCCAGCACAGCTCACTGCTTCAACGGGAGGGGGGAATAAAGAAAAGAGGAATTATATTCAGACAACTAACAAGGACTGAATGGCACAGGCTGGGTAAACAAGCGTGGAAGTAACTTGCTTATTGCAGCAATTGCTACCCCTGACCAATTGAGCTGGATGTTTCACTTGGATGCAGTTCCAGCGCTGCTCTCTACATCAATGGTGGGGGTGGAGGGAAACTGGAATCAGGGGGTTGCTGAATGGGGGGCCAAGAGTAACAGATAAGCATGAGGAAAAAAATAAAGTGAAAAGCTTGCTGGGCAGACTGGATGGGCCGTTTGGTCTCCTTCTGCCGTCATTTCTATGTTTCTATGTTTCTATAATCCACACGTGCATGCACAGGCGGCGCGTGCAAGGGGGGGAATTATGTAATTTTCATGCTGCGATGCATCCTGGCCTTCCCCAGTTCCTTCCCAGTCTGCTCCAATTAAGGAGAGGACTGGGAGGGAACTTCCCTACTCCCCTACCTAACCTCCCTTCCCCATCCCCTCTCCTCTCCTCCCCACCCCTAAACTCTACCTTTTTTGATGTTTTCTTCTTTTTTCGCAACTTACTTCAGCACCCCCACTCCCCACTCCCCGCTCCCCAGCTCACCCCTTGCAAGAAGCCTGGCACTTGAGCACATACCAGCCTTTATGTGCATTGCTGGGCCTCTTGGAAAGTTTGCCTGGCACGTACAAGGCCCATCCATACTCAAAAAGGTCAGAATTTAAGCGCACCAGGCATTTAAAATCTGTCCATATATGTGTATATATGTGTGTTTGTATGTGTGTGTATATGACAAACAGTTCTCCATATAGTGAGTGGTATTGTGAGTGGGGGTATGAGAGAGGTAGAAGAGAGAATGTTGGCAGGGCTAGCAGCTTTTATAAGGGCAGAAGAAATGGTATAGATCCATCCTAGTCTTCATCTAAGAACAGTGATAAAAATAGGCACTAGTCCTGCCACAAAGTTGAAGAGAAACTTTTTAAACTATAGAATGACAGGAGTAAAAAGCAGTGGCAGCTCAAGGAAATAGTAGTTGAAATTTGAAGAGCATGTATCACTGCTGCCTGTTCCTCTTCCTCTTGTTTTGGAACAGAGGGAAATGGCAGTTCCTCTTCCTCTTGTTTTGGAACAGAGGGAAATGGCAGGAGAGGCACCCAAGGCAGACAGTAGCAGAGCAGAGGCATGTAGTAGTGCAAAGCCAAAATAAGCTGCATACTCCTGTACATTGGGTACTGCTTCTGAGGCAATGGAGATAGTATTTTCAACAGCTGATTCTGAGGAAGAAATGTTTCTGGGATTACCTGATTCAGAACTTGAAGAGCTAGTAATTGGAGAAAATGTGGGAGTGTTAGTCAGTAGTGTCTTAGCCTTCAGTTCAGTGATGGGAGAGAGAGATAATAGATAATGATAAGGATGGTGATGAAGCATTCCCTAGCAAGGGTAGACAGCATAGGTAGCAAGGATTAACAGTGTCCCTGGAATTTTATTCAGGGTCCACCCTCAACCTGAAATCCAGTACTAACATCAGCCCTCAATAATATAGAGAAGAGATCACGGAAGATATCCCTGATCTGGAGGTACTTTAAAGTGAGGAAAGACCCAAGTTCCACTCAGTGTATTCACTGCAGTAAATATATCAGTAGAGGGAAGAAAGTGGGGCTTCTGACAAATGTTGATATGCAGCATCATCTGGAGAAGCTGCACCAGCTAGCATTGGCATCAGAGAAGGATGGCAGTACTAGCCTGAGGATTCCTCCTCCCAGTCAAAATAAAAGCCAGAGAAAAGGGGTAGAAAATGGGAAGACTTTTGCCAAAGGATTCTTGACTTGAACCCATGGATTCTTCCAGCAGTCAGATGGCAGGTAAGCCATGTGTCTGAAATGGCAACCCACCATAGAAGAAATGAGGTGGTATTTCATAGCACTGTCCTGGGTCAAGAGGCAGGCAAAATTTAAAGTAGTAATGAGGAGCATCAGGGAAATGATTGTCTTTGATGACCAACCTCTGCAGGTAATGGAGAACATGGGCTTTAAGCATCTGCTGCATGTGTTAGCCTCCAAATGAAAAGTTCCCTCTAGGATTGCATTTAGTAGGAAGGTCATCCTCACCCTGTACAACCAGTACCATTGTCGCATTCAGGTGCAGCTGGCTAAAGGCAGATGGGCATAGCCGGTGCATTTCACTAGCGATATCTGGACAAGCACGAATGCTATGCATGCTTATCTCTCCCTGACAGCATCACCTGGGACTTGTAGGACTTGGCTGAGGCAGGGAAGGCAACAGCTCTAATGGGGACAGAGTATTAGGGTGCAGGTGGGCTTTGCTGTACTCCCAGTTGATGGATAGGGCCCATACCTCATGTAATATTTTATCTGCCATAAGAAAGATGCTTGATGGTTGGCAGCTAGACTAGAGAGGCAGGAGTCTTCAAGCAGGTTTCTTTGTGAAGGTTTGTGGTGCAAATATGTTAAAGGCATTAGAAGATGGGGGGCTTTCAGAGTATCCATTGCTTTATATGCTTGCTGCACCTGGCAGTGAGGGATGCCCTGGGGCTAGGGCCCAAGGACTATGGGAATCTATTCCTGAAGGACCTGATAGAAAGGTGCAGGAAAATAGCAGGGCATTTCCATAGAAGCGTGAAGGTGGGATAGCTTTTCCATGAGAAGCAGGAAGAATTAGGAATGCCTCACAAACATCTGATTCAAGATGTTGGCACCCACTGGAATTCTACCTTATGATAATGCAGAGATTAGTGGAACAGCAGATACCCCTTCATAATCTGTCTCTGGAAATAGATGTATGTGTGTGCATTGCCCTCTAGAGCATGATGTTTGGTAGTGATGAGGCAGCTGGTGCAAATCCTAAAGCCCTTCAAGGATGCCTTGGAGGATCTGAGTTCTAGAAGTGCCACTTTGGGTGGGGTCATCCCTTTAGTAAATATTATTGAGATAAAATTAGAGGGTTTATGTGAGCATGGAAGCAGAGGTCTTGCAGTTTCTGGACCACTTGCAGAAGTAGATGCAAGAGAGACTGAATCATCTCAAAGAAAACAAAACATATATGTTTCACATCAGATTTCCCTAGCTAAAAGAGGGGTATTGATTTTATATTTGGTGCAATAATTTTTTTTCTGGATGTTCTGCAAGTTTTTTTAAATCCAGGAATACAGTTATTTCTATACCGATAATGCATTATATTTGTCAAACTTTACATATCCCAAAAAACTAAAGTGATCAAAAAATCCCAGACTCATGACAATAATTATATCAAAATATCTGATAGGCAGGGTCTTTTCAAAAATTATAGTTCCAGTCCAAAGTGAGTGAAAAATTAATCCTTTACTGAAATATCAAAGTTTCCAATTGTAATATCAAATATAAGGTCCTCCAACATGGTCCTTGTTTCGCTGCTAGGTTGATTTAGGAGGGGGCATCCTAAAGATACTTTGAAATCTAAGGGACAAAGCATAACCCACAGAAAACAGTTTTTCTTCAGTATCATAAAAACAGTGTTATGTTTTGTTCCTACATTTTCAAAGTATCTTTAGGATAGCCGCTTCCAATGTAGTTTAATAGCGAAACCCAGACCATGTCGGAGGACCAAATGTTTGATGTTACAGTTAGACAGTTTGATATTTCACTAAAGGCTGAATTCTTTTCTGACTTTGGATTGAAACTTTACATATCACTATTGCCCTCGACAGGGAATGAGAACACTGTTAAGAAACATCAACATATTCAAGTGGTCTGTGGTGTTGCAATGGGAACTTAAAGCACTTGAGGTTTACGCCATTAGATAAAATGGTTTGGGAAAGTTCCAGAAATGCACTTTAAACATCTTATTTTATAACTAAATCTACAGAAAAAAAGCATACCAAAAAAAATTCTAGACATTTTAAAGGAATGCCACTTTACTATTATAATGCCAAGGCATTATAATTTAAGGGATACAGTAAATGTTTATTTTCCCCTGGCAAGTTGGCACCAATTCACATGGAAGCTTTCTAAACCGGAAATGTGATGAAAGGGACCCTTCCCTTGATAAGCTTCTAAGGACCCTGGAAAAAAAACAGGAACAGCAGGAGAGGAGGTCAGCCCATCTTTTATATTTAGCAGTGAATGCAAAAACCTCCCACTGCTACTGAAACTCAGCAATAAATTATGCAAGAATGCACAGCCACTTTTGAAATTTTGCTGTTTGTAATGGAACCTGACCTTTTTGTAAGTCATAATAGTCAAAACTATACACTTTTAAAGATTTTAGTAAAGCAGTATGATTGCCCTGTTAGTTCACTTGGTACCATAGAAATAAATGCATTTACCTGATGAAGGGAGCATAGCTCTTGAAAGCTAGTCACAAATACTGAAGCTAGCCCATTAAAAATGTTTCACCTAAACTTGGTCCTGCAGTTTTCTACTGCTCTTATGGATGTCCAGCTGAATGAGAAGTGGGGACTGGCCTCTGGTTAAGGCACTGAAACCCTGCCTAGGGTTACTAGAAAGCAGTTTGAGCTCTGGAGTGGATTCAATAGGCATTTACAGAGCAGTTTGCAAACATTGCTTTGCAATATGCAAGCTTTTTTTCTCCCTCTTCCTTCCCTCTGAAGGAAGGATTAGATGGGGGTATACATAGTTCTTCAACATGAGGAACAGATGACAGTTGAGATGACTTGAAGAATGGAGTTTGAAGGTAGAGGATAATTAACGGAATTTCTAACCCAGGAGTCCAACTGTGTGGTAAGTGAAACTGAAAAGTGAGTTTGTAAGAGTTTAACTGATTACACCTCCCAGGTGTAAAGAAATATTGTAAGGGAACAAGTTTGAAAAGATCATCATGAGCCCTTCCTTGAGAGGAGTAGGAGTTGAACTTGGCTGGGGAAGCCCAGAGTACTAGTGAGATGAGGAGATTACCCTGAATACGCTGGGGGAAAAATCTGAGGCCCTGAAGTAACAATCGAGGGGAAGTTTGTATGTTGTGATATAGAACTTTTCTTCATCTGTACAAGACTATTTTTCTCGATCCTACCTGTTTCTTCAAAACTGTGCTTTTTTCTTTGATCTGCATCCTGATAATCCAATTTTGACTTCTGGATCTGGACATTATTTTGGACTTCATAAAAAATGTATTTATTTTTGGAACTACAACAGAGAAATGGCCCCTTTGTTTTGTGTAAATATCCCCTTGGGCTTTCTAAAAGTTATCTGATCTCCTTTTAATGAAATTTGCTGAACTTGAAATCATTCAGGAACTGCAAAAGTGTCACTCACCACCTCTATAGCTACTGAAGGTGACCCAAGTGAGAATCGGGTTACATTGTGGTACCCAAACATGGGGCACAAGGGGAGTGAATGTTGATCCTACTCTGTTTTGACTGTTTTCCTGCAAAAATGCAGGGCCTTCTAGCGATACCATCTCTACATCTTACTCATCTTGTTGAAATGCAAGAACGGCCATTCTTGGTCACTGGTCCATTGCTGTGGAACTCATTGCCTGTGTAGCTGTGGATTTTGATGGACATTCAAGCATTCAAGACGGCTTTAAAAACCTTATTTTTCAGAGATGACTTTGAGCTGTATAATTAACAAAGATGGGTTACCAGCAATACCAACATTGGTTTTCTCAGTCCTCTTTTCCATGCTACGTTTGATATAGCCTCAGTCACTTGTATGATGCCATCTTACATTACTTTTGTTTTAGGCCTCCCTTGTGAAATTTGTATGCCTGTTTTTTATATGTCCATGTATTTGTTTGGATTTTATGTATGCTGATTTATTTGTACCCTATCCTGAACCTTGGAACGCATGAGACATAAATCTTCTAAAGCTCTGGAGGAAAATGGTGCTGGCTGGCTGATAGTAGGTCTGTGTCCCATCACTTGTCTTTTGCTTGCAGCTTTTGTGTGGGAGGTCTGTGTTAAGTGGTGGAGGACATGGTGAACTGGTAGAGGTGTTGGTGAACTGGTGATTGCAAATATGTGTACAAGTATTTTCATATGTGTAGTACATGCATTCTTTATAAAGATACATGCCTCCGCATATAGCTCAGGCTTATTTTGAGCATATGTTACAATTATTCCATGGACAGAGAAAATATGCGTTTTCTGGCATTTCAAATATTCATGTGTACTGAAATATATGTGCATACTTGTGGAGCAGAAATATGCTGTTATGTTATAAACTGTGCAGTTTCCACTACACTATTTATGAAATACTGCTGTAAGTTTAGAAGTATTGACTTTCACATGAATGTGCTGACTTACACAGTGTATTGAAAATTACCCTCATAATGTACAGTTCATATTACTTTGAGTTTAAAGTCTAGTCAGGATAGTCAATACACACAACAAAAGCAAGACTATTGCTGAGAAGAATTAAAATAAGTGGTTATAGATGGGATAAATTGAAGAAACAGTAAGTTGAGTGAGGCTACACAGAATGAGGCCTGTTAAGAGTCTGCATAAGAAACAGCCAGTTGATAAATGAAAAAGGTTAAGGGGTGGAGATTAATTAAAGACAAGTACAAATGAACCTAATTGGTGAATCAGTAAGAAATTAAATCTTTGCCCCCCCCCCCCCCCGCCCCCAACAATCTGCTTAAGAAAGCAAACTAAGGGGCAGAGGGGTGAGGGGCAGGGTGGATGGGTATCAGGCCAGGGAACATTGCTATTAAATACTAAAACTCTAAAGACTGTACGACAAATGAAATAAATCAATAAAAGTAACATATCAGGAAGAGGTTAATGACCATGAGACAGACATCCAGGCAGCTTTGAACCAGGGGCATAGCTGACAGTGGGTGAGGAGAACCATTGCTCCCAAATGAGACAGCTCTTAAAGGTGCAGCAATGAAAGGACCTGGATACACTAGAGTCACTGCCAGTACATGGTCACCAGTGCCTTTAGAAAGCAAATCAGAAAAGGAAAACACCGTACTTGGGCTAATCCTGTAAAGATTTGAGGCCATCATAGTCTTTCGGTTTTCTTTAGCCAGGTATAAATATCTCCTCTTCTTCTTAGCACCTTAAAAGTTAATGAATGCCTGGCTGGTTGGGAGGCTGTTTACATAATTACTCTACAGCAGTCTAAGAACATAAAAAGTTGCCTTATTAGTTCAGACTGAGGGTCCATCAAGCCCAGTATCCTGTTTCCAACTGTGGCCAATCCAGGTTACAAGTTCCTGGCAAGTAACCAAACATTAGATCCCATGATACTGTAATAAGCAGTGGCAATTCCGTAAGTCAACATGACTAATAGCAGTTTACGGACTTCTCCAAACCTTTTTTAAACCCAACTACATTGACTATCTTAATCACATCCTCTAGCAATGAATTCCAGAGCTTTATGGTGCATTGAATGAAAAAATAATTTTCTCCAATTTGTTTTAAATGTGCTACTTGCTGACTTCATGGAGTGCCCCCTAGTCCTTGTATTATCTGAAAGAGTAAATAACAATTTCACATTTACCCATTCTAAGTCCTTTCATGATTTTATAGACCTTTATCATATCCTCCCTCAGCCATCATTTCTCCAAGTTGAACAGCTCTAACCTCTTTAGCCTTTCTTCATAGGGAAGCCATTCCATGTCCTTTATCATTTTGGTCACCATTCCTTGTACCTTCTCCAGTGCAACTATGTTTTTTAGTTACAGCAACCAGAATTGCATACAGCATTTAAGGTGCAGTCTCAACATGGAGCAATACAGAGGCATCATGACATTCTCCGTTTTATTCACTATTCCCTTCCTAATTATTCCTAAACTTCTGTTTGCTTTTTTGACCACTGCAGCACACTGAGCTGATGATTTCAATATATTATCCACTATGATACCTAGTTCTTTTTCCTGGATAACTCCTAATATTGAACATAACATCATGTAATTACATCATGGGTTATTTTTCCCTATATGCATCACTTTGCATTTGTCCACACTAAATTTCATCTGTCATTTGATTGCCCAATCTTCCAGTCTCACAAGGTCCTTCTGCAATTTATCACAATCTGCTTGTGATTTAACTACTCTGAATAATTTTGAGTCATCTGCAAATTTGATCACCTCACTCATTGTACCCCTTTCCATATCATTTATACATATATTAAAAATCTCTTGTCCAAGTATAGATCCCTGAGGCACTCCACTATTTACCTCTCTCCACTGATAAAACTGACCATTTAATCCAAGTTTCTGTTTCCTGTCTTTTATTTATACACCGACGTTTGTAAGTCCAGTTTGCAGTCCACAAAAGCAAATTGCCTCCTATCCCATCACTTTTTAGTTTTTTTTAGAAGACTCTCATGAAGGACTTTGTCAAATGCCTTCTGAAAATCCAAATATACTACATCTACCAATTCACCATTATCCACATGTTTATTAACCCCTTCAAAAAACTGTAGCAATATTATAAGGCAAGACTTCCCTTGGGGAAATCCATGTTGGTATGTCCCATTAAACCATGTCTATCTATATGTTCTGTGATTTTGAACTATAGAATAGTTTCCATGTTTTTTCTCAGTACTGAAGTCATATTCGCTGCTCTATAGTTTCCTGGATCACCTCTGGTACTCTTTTTAAATATCTGAGTTACATTGGCCACCCTCCAGTCCTCAGGTACAATGGATGATTTTAATGATAGGTTACAAATTACTAGAAGTAGGACTAACATTTCATTTTTAGTTCTTTCAGAACCCTGGGATGTATATTATCTGGTCCAGGTAATTTACTATTGGTTCAGTTCATCTGAATCATTATTCCTGAAAACCATCTCTGCAACAGGTATCGCCCCTATATTCTCATTAGTAAACACTGAAGCATGATAGCCTTATCTTCCCTAAGTGCTCCTTTAACTCCTTGATCATCTATCGGTTGAACTGACTCCCTTACAGGCTTCCTGCTTTGGATATATTTTAAAAAGTTTTTATTATGAGTTTTTGCCTCTACAGCCAACTACTTTTCAAATTCTTTCTTAGCCTGTCATATCAATATTTTACATTTAACTTGCCAATACTTATGCTTTTTCCTATTTTCTTCAGTTGGGTCCTTCTTCCAATTTTTGAGGGAAATTCTTTTGGCTAAAATAACCTCTTTCACCTCACCTTTTAGCCATGCCAGCAATCATTTGGTCTTCCTTCCACCATTCTTCATGCATGGAAACATCTGGACTACACTTCTAAGATAGTATTTTTAAACAATGTCCGTATCTTGACGTATACGCTTAACCTTTGTAGCTGCATCTTTTAGTTTTTTCTATTTTTCTCATTTTATCAAAGTTTCCCTTTTGAAAGTTTAGTGATAGAACTGTAGATTTACTTATTGCCCCCCTTCTAGTCATAAATTCAAATTTGATCATGTTGTAATCACTATTGCCAAGTGGCCCCACCACCATACCTCTCTCACCAAATCCTGAATTCCACTAATAATTAAATCTAAAATAATTCCCTCTCTCATCAGTTCCTGAACCAGTTGTTCCATGAAGCAGTCATTTAATCCATATAGGAACTTTATTTCTCTAGCATGTCCTGGTGTTACAATTACCCAGTCAATATTGGGATAATTTAAATCTCTCAGTATTACAGCACTGCCAAATTGGTTAGCTTCCCTAATTTCTCTTAGCATTTCATCATCTGTCTTATCATTTTCACCAGATGTGTTGCATGTCCTGCCTGTGGCAGGCCCGTGACCGGGCCCACTTACCTCTGGTGCCCGGCTCCTGGACCTGGCCCAGCCTCACTGGCTGCAGTAGGCAGCCGTCTGTGCTTCCACACCCTCGTTGCCTCTTCAGCTGTTCCTGGCTCCTCTGCAGACCTCCTCGGTTCCCAGCAGGTCTCCCCACGTGTGCCGTGGGGAGACACTGCCGTCCAGCATCCTGCCTCTCCTAGATGCGTGCGTGCGCGCCTTGCCTGCATTTAAAGGGGCTGTGGCAGGAAACTAACCCACAGCCTCATATGATGATATCATTGGGCCCTGCTACTTAAGGCAGGGCCGCCATTTGTTCCTTGCCTTGGCAACAAGTCTCCACGCTTGTGTGCTCGTTGCTCATCCCAGTTCCTGACTTCATTCCTGGTTCCTGTTCCTGACTTCATTCCTGGTTCTTGTTCTTGATTCCGTTCCTGGTTACTCCCTAGCCTTGCTCGGACTGACTACTGGCTTTGACCCTTGATTCAGTGGAACTACACTCTGGACTGACTACTGACTTTGACCCTTGCTTTTTAGAACTGCTGGTCTCTATGCCATCCTGGACATAAAGCACCCCCCCCCCCCCACCAAGTCGATCCTCCCTATCATTGTGATATAATTTGTACCCTGATATAGTACTGTACCATGGCTCTGAGATGCCAATTAAGTCTATGCCATCATTTACTGCTATACATTCTAACTCTCCCATCTTACTTCTTAGACTTCTGGCATTGGCATACATACATTTCAAAGTGTGTTTTTTGTTTATATTAACAGCCTACTTTTCAGTTGACAGGGATAATTTGGAATCATATGCTCAGGTGATTCTTCATTTATAGGCACATGGACTATTTTTTGCTTTTATTGGAACTTCTCTGTTGGGTTGCCCTAACTTTCCTGTTTCATTAGTATCCTTCAAAGATACCTCCCTCTGAACCATGAGCTGCTAAGTGACTTTCAGCTTTCCCTCTTATTCTAATTTGTCTCTAGTCTGAGAGATTAACATTTGCATAAAATAGCTGCTACAACCACAGAGAGGGAGTGAGAGATATCCAGGGTAAGGAGAAAGTGAAAACTAAAAGGACAAAAGATACAGAGTGTTGCCAGATATTAAAGGGTTTTGTATCCACTGCTGTGAAGTCCCACATACGATGGGGTAAGGGATGGGAGCAGGATGGGTGACCTAGAACGGTGACCCACCAATGTTATCCTTGGACCCCCCCAAAAAATTAATTTCTGGCTACGCCACTGCTTTGAACAGCTTTAACCCACAATATTGTACCATATATAAATTGTAGTATACAATTTATATAACACACAGCTTCTTTTTGTTGTGCACAGTTAAAAATTTCATATGAGCAGGCAACTAAATTGGCAGGCTTCTGCCAATTCAGCTCATTAGTATATAACTAGTTGAGCAAATCTCAGCCTCCTTCAAGAAAGTGAATATTAGGGATGCAATATTGTTTGTTCCATTTTGTTTAGTATACACACATTTTATTGTGTGCACCAAATTAAATATTCATGATTGATTACTCATTTTTATTTTACTTTTAATTATTTGTTTTATGTTTACTGTTTAAGATTTGTAATCCGCTTAGCAATATATCTCATAATATGCGGAATAAAAATATTTGTAATAAATAAATAAATATGCTCATGTTATCAAACGTTCATATAAAAGCCCATTTAATGCAGACAAACTAGATTTTTGTGTGTCCTTAAAAAGTTTAGTGTGCAGAAAAACGAAATGACGTAAAACAAAACAAAAAGAAACAAAAATCCCCAAAAGAAAATGAATTAAATAAATGAACATTTTACACCTGCACACCTCTGTGAATGAGACACTGCCCAACCAGATAGTCTACAGTTTGTATTTCTTCACATTCAAAGGCTTAGAGGTACAGAGATTCCAACTATACATAACAGGAGTTAAAATGTACAATGCCAGCAATATATACTGTGTCTCAGACCTGGTCATTTTTTATTTCTGCTTTCCTCAAGTGTGCCTAGCTTCTGTTATTTCTTCCTAATGGAGAAATAAAACCTGTTATAGTGAATAATCACTTGGCAGCTATGCTTGTTTTAATGAAAACATTAATTTCAGTTTCAACTAAACATTTACCATCTGTTCTGCCTTCTAATTACGAATATATGGAGACTATCATTCACAACTGTATCTTAAATAGGCTGAAGGTACAAGGAATTTAAATACTTTTATATGACATGCATGTGCTTTATTTAATGCAGATAGGATCAGATACATTAAGGCATGTTTTATTTATTTATTCTATCTCATTATAAAAGGAGAAATGTGCTTCTAAGGCAATGCCCTGCACAATTACTGAATCTCTCTTTCTATCATCTTATCTCTCTTCCTTCTTCCCTTTTCCCTGTCCATGGTCTTATGCTTCCAGAACTTTATCCTTATGAAAAGGGGATAAAGGGGCCTTCCATCTCTTCTCTCTAATTCAATGATTTTCTCTATAGCCTGTGAATTTGTTTGTTTCTTCCCATTTCCTCAGCTCATTCAAGGCAATGAGCTAAACATGACAAGGACAAAATCGACTGCACAAGATCGTAATGAGGGAAAAGAAGGAGGTGTTTGTCATCTTCTATCAGTTTTCTGCTGGGATTTGTATTGAGTTGTTATCGCAAATGGGATGCATAGGTGATGGTACTACAGTTCCTTTGTATTTATTAGGATTTATTACGCTAGTAATATGGGGTCAAATATTTTTATTTGCTTTAAAAGAGCATTAACTGTGTGCAGCGAGACCCCGTTTCAATGCTTTATCCTCGACTAGGGGTGCTTCAGGTCTGGATTCAAGTCCAGACAGGGTGGAAGATTTTTCTTCCGGGGGCCCCTGGTGCTGCTGATCACAAGAACATAAGAACATAAGAAATTGCCATGCTGGGTCAGACCAAGGGTCCATCAATCCCAGCATCCTGTTTCCAACAGTGGCCAATCCAGGCCATAAGAACCTGGCAATTACCCAAACACTAAGAAGAACCCATGCTACTGATGCAATTAATAGCAGTGGCTATTCCCTAAGTAAAATTGATTAATAGCCATTATGGACTTCTCCTCCAAGAACTTATCCAAACCTTTTTTGAACCCAGCTACACTAACTGCACTAACCACATCCTCTGGCAACAAATTCCAGAGCTTTATTGTGCGTTGAGTGAAAAAGAATTTTTCCGATTAGTCTTAAATGTGTTACTTGCTAACTTCATGGAATGCCCCCTAGTCCTTCTATTATTCGAAAGTGTAAATAACTGAGTCACATCTACTCATTCAAGACCTCTCATGATCTTAAAGACCTCTATCATATCCCCCCTCAGCCGTCTCTTCTCCAAGCTGAACAGTCCTAACCTCTTCAGCCTTTCCTCATAGGGGAGCTGTTCCATCCCCTTTATCATTTTGGTTGCCCTTCTCTGTACCTTCTCCATCGCAACTATATCTTTTTTGAGATATATGTCAGTGATCACTTTATACTCTAGATCAGATATTTCCAGGAGGTGCTAGATAGTGAAAAATAAGAGCAGGAAAGCCAAAATTAACAACACAGTGAATCATAAAAAGGTCCATCCATCCCTTAGTATAACACTGGGGTATGTTAAAAAAAACCAAACACTGGAGTCCGTAGTTGATGTTCAAATAAAAGATAGTCTTTACTATAACTTAAAAAAGAGGATCCAAGACATGATTACAAAAGTAAGAATCAGCATACATCCAATAATCACAAGAAAACAGATGGCTTCTCTGTCCATTCTTTTTCTAATCACTCCCATTCCTGATCTTGCTTCTTCACCATGAGAAAAGATATCCATACCAGTGAGGGCGGGATAACTAGAGTGTAACTCCAACATCCACCAAACTGTAGTGCAAGAATTAATCCCCAAGTTCTGAAAAAAAAAACCCAACCCAAAACCCTATCCAACAGGGGTTAAACACCAAACCTCTTAGAAGTCCAAACCTTCAACAATTTATTCTCTTGCTTCTCTTTCCTTAGAAAGATTTGTTTGCCCAAGCAGATGCTTGGGCAAACAAAACTCCAACCCCAATCCTCAGGGAGGCAGGGGGTAACCCTTCCCTTCAGACCAAGGTCCAATACAAAAATCTCCAAAAAAAGGTCAAAAACATTTCTCTTCTGGTACAGCCTCTGGATGAATCTCCAAAATACAGCTCTCCTTAGTTTAGACACAGGTTGAGTCCCCTCTCCACGCTCGTTATCCTCCAACACTATTTTGCTTGAGATCCAGGGGGAATCTCCAGCTCTCCAATCTATCTAGCCCACTCAAGTTTGAGCAGGCTCCCAGGGTCTATAAACCCCAAGTTGCTTCTTCCCCAAAAAATGGGGTTTAAGCCAGCGATGGCAAACTCCAGTCCTCGAGAGCCACATACAGGCCAGGTTTTCAGGATATCTACATTGAATATGCATGAGAAAGATTTGCATGCACTGCCTCCATTATATGCAAATCTATCTCATGCATATGTTGCGTCCGTCGGTCGCAGAAGGCTGTGACCGCTCTGCCTTACCTCTTTTTCTCCTCTTTCATTCTCCTTGGGCAAGATGGCTGCCTCCGGTGCCGAGTGCCAAGGGTCTCGGCGTTTCCAAACTAGCATGGGCATCCCAGTCCGCCATGCTCACTTCCGTGGCCTCCTAGGGCGTGAGCGCACATATCTCCTACGCTCAAATACACATCATGGCGGGAACCTCGGGGGCGGCTCCACGCATGACGTCAGTACCTCTGGGTATATCAAGCCTCTGCTTCTGCTACCACCTTGAGTTAGCAAGGACTTCATTTTAGCTACTCTGACTGCTCTAAACTGCTCACTTAGACGCCGTTTTCACTCCAAGGGTCTTGCTCCTGTAGAAGCTTTAGACACCTGCTCCTCGGGGGTCTCTCGCTTCCAACTACCCTTCGGGGCCTCACTAACTAAGACAACCGCTCCTCGGGGGTCTTTCTCTCTCTTCTACATTTCAGGATATCGGACTATCAGGTACTTGCTCCTCAAGGGCCTACCAGTCTATGTATCCTGCACCATGGACCTTCGGTACCACCATTCCATCATCAGGAAGAAGCCTTCATTCCTGTGAGTACCTCTACGATCTGGTGCTCCAACTCCACCCACCAGCCACGGCATTACCCGCACTGCGGGCTCCTGCCTATCATGAACATCTGGGTGAGATTATACATCCGAGCCTGTTGAACGTATTGGCATTTCATGGATCAGTGTCTTACCTTCCTGCCTACATCATCTATCTACAGCAGTAGGGATGTGGCACAGGCCTTCCATTGCTCCTACCATGTGACAGGGGCCGGCCAATGGCACCGATAGCCCCTGTCACATGGTAAGGGCAAAGGGCCATTGGCACCATTTTGATTAGTGGCAGCCGATGGCCCGAGAGCGGGAGATCGCTCCCAGGACCCCCACTGGACCACCAGGTACATTTAAAAAGTTTTTTGGGGGGTGGGGGAAGCTAAAGGATGTGTTTTAAAGGGTCGGGGTGGGTTTTTTGTTTATCGGCTCAGGCGCAGCCAATAAAAAAAAAAAAACAATCGGACCACACGCAAAAAATGTCCCGATAGTCCCCGAACCCGGAATCGGAACCGATTCTGGTTCCGATTCACATCTCTATAACAGCAGTACAATAAAGCCTCTATCCATACTGTGTCTACTATCTGAGTTCAGCCTATTGGAGTCGTTCCCCACGGGGCTCCTCCCCATGGGCGGAGTCATCTCCACAGTGACCAAGGGTCCACAATGACACAAACTTAACAGATTGCTAATTCCATGGACTCGGCTCAGCTCGCAGCCCTGCAGGCCATCCCTGGCCTAGCCCAGTGGATCACGGAATAACAAAAGTCTTTGGAGAGCCTAGCTACTGCCTTCAATCAGTTACACACTCAACTGAACTCTTCAGCTCCTCCTGTGAAGGAATTGCTGTCACCAGTTGTAACCCTTAAGACCACTGTACCTTTATCCTCATCTACCCACTTTACGGGTGAAGCCAAGATGTGCAGAGGGTTTGTTAATCAATGCAGCATGCATTTTTCATTACAGCCTACCCTCTTTCCCACTGAAGCTTCAAAGACCACCTACATCCTGTCATTTCTAGAAGGATGAGCCCTGGCCTGGGCTTCACCATTATGGGAATGTGAAGATCCTATCCTGAATGACCTACCAGGATTTCTAAAACTTTTTAAGTGTGTGTTTGATGACCCGGATCACCAGACCATCACTGGATCTGCCTTGCTCAACCTTCAGCAAGGTAACAAGCCACTTACAGACTTTGCTATTGAATTTAAGACTCTAGCATCTGAACTACATTGGGACACTGGATGCTTACGTGCCATATTCATGGAGAGTCTCAATTCTCGCGTAAAGGACAAATTGGTGGCTCGTGATTTTCCTGATACCCTTGAGTCTCTGATGGAACTGGCGGGGAGAATTGACTGCCGAATCCGCGATCGTACTCAGGAGGCTAAGAGTCCACAAAAGTCTACGGTGGGGGCTAACCATCCTAAACCTATGCCTATTGCTTCCAGCTTACCGTCTGCACCACTAGAGGAGGAAGAGCCTATGCAACTAGACTGAAGCCATTTGACCTCCAAGGAGAGACATTATCGCAAGTGCATGGGGTTGTGCATGTACTGTGGCCAATTGGGTCACGCAGTCCAAACCTGTCCCATTTGTCTGGGAAACTGATGGGCCTGGGATCTGCAGGAGGACGTCATCTGGGCCTCACCTCTCCTACTCCTCCATTATCATTACCAGTATCCCTGCTTTGCGGAGGTCTTGAATTTCAGACTTTCGCTCTCATTGACTCCGGTGCCGGAGGTAATTTTATTCTGAAGTGCTTGGTTGAACATCTACGGATTCCTACCACTCAAATAGCTAAGCCTCTGCTATTGTCATCTATGCATGGAGAACCACTTCCTGGGGAAATTTCATTAACTACTCAAGCCATTGGCTTGCGCACTGGAGCTCTACACTCAGAATCTATTTCTTTTCTAGTATTGGAAAAAGCCATGCATCCGGTGGTATTGGGGCTGCCGTGGCTTCAAGACCATATGTCACAATTTAATTGGGCTACCTTGGAACTGTGTTGGTGGGGACCAGACTGTCATGGTCAGTGTCTTGCGGAAGTTTCACCGCTCATCTGCATGCTCACTACCCCATCATTACCTGGCTTACCTCCACAATACGCCTTCTTCCATAATGTTTTCTCAAAGCAAGCAGCTGATGTTCTTCTGCCACACAGAGAGTTTGACTGTGCCATAAATCTGAAGCCAAATTAAGAACCTACCAAAGGAAGAATCTACCCTCTTTCAGTAGCTGAGACTAAAGCTATGTCTATCTACATCAAAGAAAATCTACAAAAGGGATTTATCAGACCTTCCAAATCTCCTGCTGGTGCAGGCTGCTTTTTCATAGGGAAAAAGGATGGCACCTTACGCCCCTGCATCGACTACAGGGGTCTGAATGAGATTACCATCAAGGACAGGAACCCCCTGCCCTTAATATCTGAACTGTTCGATACGCTCCAAGGAACCAAAATAGACTTAAAAGGAGCTTACAACTTGGTGCATATTCGAGAAGGAGACAAATGGAAGACTGATTTTAACACCTGTGATGGACACTTTGAATACTTTATCATGCCCTTCGGTTTAAGTAACGCACCTGCAGTCTTTCAAAACATGATGTACGTAAAAGAGGCAAGACATGGGAGTATCCCATCTCATGGGAGAACTATGGCCCAGAGGAAAACTTCTGGGAACCGCTGGCCAATATTACAGATAAAGAGATGGTACTTCAATTCCACCTGGCACACTCTCGCAAGCCCAGACCACCTGAAAGAGGTCTTGGAGGGGGGCCCTTTGAAGGGGGTTACTGTTGTGTCCGTCGGTCGCAGATAGCTGTGACCGCTCTGCCTTACCTCTTTTTCTCCTCTTACATTCTCCTTGGGCAAGATGGCTGCCTCCAGTGCTGAGGGTCTCGGCGTTTCCAAACTAGCATGGGCGTCCCAGTCCGCCATGCTCACTCCTGTGGCCTCCTAAGGCGCGAGTGCACACATCTCCTACACTCAAATACACGTCATGGCTGGAACCTCGGGGGCGGCTCCACCGCATGATGTCAGTACCTCCGGGTATATAAAGCCTCCGCTTCCGCTACCACCTTGAGTTAGCAAGGACTTCGGTTTAGCTTCTCTGACTGCTCTAAGCTGCTCGCTTAGACGCCACTTTCACTCCAAGGGCCTTGCTCCTGTAGAAACTCTAGACACTCGCTCCTCAGGGGTCTCTCACTTCCAACTACCCTTCGGGGCCTCACTAACTAAGACAGCCGTTCCTCGGGGGCCTTTCTCTATCTTCTACATTTCAGTATATCGGACTATCAGGTACTCGCTCTTCGAGGGCCTACCAGCCTATGTATCCTGCACCACGGACCTTCGGTCCCACCATTCCATCATCAGGAAGAAGCCTTCATTCCTGTGAGTACCTCTACGATCTGGTGCTCCAACTCCACCCACCAGTCGTGGTGTTACCCGCACTGTGGGCTCCCGCCTATCGTGAACATCTGGGTGAGATTATACATCCAAGCCTGTTGAATGTATTGGCACTTTGTGGATCAGTGCCTTACCTTCCTGCCTACATCATCTATCTACAGCAGTACAATAAAGCCTCTATCCATACTGTGTCTGCTATCTGAGTTCAGCCTATCGCAGTGGTTCCCCACGGGGCTCTTGCCCATGGGTGGAGTTATCTCCACAGCGACCAAGGGTCCACAATGCCACAAACACAACAGCATATTCATTGTGGATATCCTGAAAACCTGACCCATTTGTGGCCCTCAAGGACTGGAGTTCACCATCACTGGTTTAAACAATGTAGAAATTTCAAAACCCAACATTCCTGCCCCTGGCTTAGAAACATACTTTCTTGTGGAAAAATATTAATGATGGGCAAGGATCCCATCACATGTGTTTATATTGTGGACTCAGGGACAGCATAATAAAAAAGGAATAATTTGATATTGAGGTTATTAGTGTATTGTGGGAGAAAGATGTACTATAGAATTAATAAATTCACTAATCATACAAATAACCTAAAATAGTAACAAACTAAATAACTACCTAAATTCTAGTTACCTGGCTAGAATTTAGCCAGATAAGTCAGAAGTATTCTAAGAGGTGGGAGGCTTTCTAGGGAAGAGCTAAACCAGCTGGTTAACTTATGCAGCTAACTCTGGATGGGCCATAGGGCTGTCCTAAAGTTAGCTGGTTATACCTAACCTGCTAAGTTTAAGATAGCTGGGTATATTCAGCATTACCTCACTGCTGAAAATACACTGCTAGTTAGGTTAGGTATAACCTGTTAGCTTCCATGAAGCCAGATATGGGCTTAATATAACTAGGTAAGTCATTTAGATGGCTAAGTATTATGTTATTCAGTTAAATAGTGTTTGAATATGGCCCTTTTGGTTTTCTGCTTAAACCAAACTGGTCTTATAGTGGATTACAATCAATTTATAATAACATTCTTTTTCATTGGTAAATACTAAGCATCAAAGGGAATTTCATAGAGGTTATACTGAGAGAAAGAAGACTGAAGGGGGGATGAGGTGATCAAATAAAGGAGTAACAGGGTGTCATAGTAGAAGTGACTACTAGATTCATTAGGGAGCAAGGCAATGGAAGAAGCCTAGGATGCATGCTTTGGTAAAGGTATACCCTTGGTGCAGGGGTTAAAGAAAGGAGATCTGGGGGTAGAGGATACAGTTAAATGAATGAGTTCCTGTTATGTTTAAGGAAGGATGTGAACCCCTGAGCTGAGATGAGCAATGTTTCCGCTCACAGGGAGGAGCCCTGTGAGCCTCACCGTCAGCAGGCACAGTCTCAGTGACGTGGGATACAGCTAGGAATGAAGACTTTATTAAATAGGAGGGAAGAAGTGGTCTCCACAGAAATGGAAATATATTCATACAGTCCTGGGCAATGGAATTTACCCAGAGTGAGACACAGCTAAGAAGATCTGGTAGTGGCCCGCGGAGCGGGTTACGCCGAGGATCCCCTCTGATGAGCGTAGGCAGCTTCAGGAATACAGATCCGGTAGTGGCCCAAGGAGCGGGGTATGCCGAGAATGTCTGTACAGTAGATGTTGAAGAACTGGTTGCAATGCCGGAACCCGGAAGTGGCTCCTATAGATGGTGTGTAGGTATTCTGTAGAGTAGGACAGTGAATGACTTCCACAGAAGAGAGGTGGTAGTGGCCCGAGGATTGGGGTACGCGACGTGGAATCCACAATGCAGTCTGTATAGTAGAAGTCAGTAGAAGTACTCACAGTAGGTGGTTCTGGAGAGAGATAAAGACCTGAGAAGCAGGTCCAGTAGCAGTCAGGCAGGAAGGCCCTCCGAGGAGCTGATAGCTGGGAACGCAGGGGAGCCTCCAAGGAGTGGGTACTCAGGGCGTCCGTATGTGAAGACCGAGTCAGGAACAGGAAGTCCTTGAAAGTGGAGAATATAGCAAGATGGAACTCCTTGCTAACTTGAGGAAGGCAAGGGCAGGTCAGATTAAATACACTGGTAGTTGACATCATCGGGCGGGGATGCCCCCGAGGTTTCCGCCATGACGTGTTCAAATGATGCCCTTGCGCGCACGCATCTAGGTAACTTCGGGTCCAAGATGGTGGTCGGCAGCGCCCACGCTGTCCTGGGAATGCTGCAGAGGTTGGCGTGGACTGGAAGAGACTGCCATTCTTCCCAGACCTGATGGAGTGGGGAAAAAAGAGGTGAGCATGTGAAGTTGCAGCCATCTGTGACTGACAGGCGTAACAGTTTCAGTAGTCAAGGGATAAGAGGAAGTCTACATTGCTGTCTGGATGCTGTTGTCACAGTCTTTGAGTTGAGTTTAGGAAGGCTAAGGAAAGAAAGCTTTGCTTGTATATCCAACATTTGCCTTTTTTTCTGATGGTAAGGTAAGAACTTTCAAGTTGGAGGGAAACTGACATCTTATTCTAAAGTTTTGGGGCAACGCAGCAGAATGCATGGAGTCTGGTGCAAGTTAGTCTTGCAGAAGCTGCGGGATGGATGAGGGAGAAGAGGAGAGGCATTTGGAAGGAGCAAAGTTCTCTTGAGTGGATATAGGATAGTGGAAATTGGGTGAGATAGTCCAGGGCAGAGTTGTTTACACATTTTTGGACAAAGCACAGAGTTTTGAATTGCATTTGGAATTCGACAGGGAGTCAGAGCAACTGTTTCAAAATTGGTGTTAATTGGTCAGTTGCTTTGGCCTCTACCAGAATTCTTGCAGCTGTACTTTTTTGTAAGAATTGGAGGCATTTGAGATCATATTCTGAGGTGCTTTGGAAAAAAGGATATACAGTAGTCTATGCTGATGGTTATTAGTGCATGGATCAAGGTAACAAGGTTGTCTTTGTCAAAGTAGTTATGAAGTTTCCAGATCTGTTCCACTCCACTCATGATTTTGTAGACCTCTACTAAAAACTACGAATTGTTTGACACTTATTTCTATTTATATAACAAGAAGGGTAAGTGACTTACTTAAGTTCACATAGTGAGTGACTATGAATTAACTCAAATTTGCACCTCTAGACTTTACAGAGTATTTTCAAAATAGTCATCAAGCTATAATGTAATTTCAATTTGCACAATTAAAATAGCCTACCATGTTTTCTTTTTCTAAACAGAGTTGTACTTTGTAATGACCCAGAAATGACCTTAATGCCAGCCAATATTCCAAAAGAGACATTTAAACTTCGAATAGAGAAAACCGCTATCAGGAGGGTCCCTGGCGAAGCTTTCTGCCTTCTTTCTAAACTTGAATTCCTCTGGATGCCCTATAACTCTATAATCAGCCTCAGTCTTCTCACCTTCAAGGGCCTGATCAACTTACAGGAACTCCGACTGGATGGAAATGACCTTTCTTCATTCCCATGGGAAGCTCTTGCTGCTATGCCCCAATTAAGATTGCTGGACTTGTGTAACAATAAACTCAGCTTGATCCCAAAAGAAGCTGCTCAGTATCTGAAGAGCATCACGTATTTGGATCTTTCCAGCAATAAACTAATTACTCTTCCAAATGAGCTAATTACAACTTGGCTGAATTTCCAGGCAGATCCTTACATCTCAGGCGACTATTCCAGGCTCATTTTAGGTAAGCAGTATTAGATTTGCTAACATGTGGAAACTCTTATTAATAATAATAATAATAATAATAATAATAATAATATGACATAATTAACAGCTAACTGTATGCATGCTCATTAAGCACTGTCCTACTTTTCATGGCAAGAACTAGCATAATACACAAATTTCTTTCTGAATATATATTGAGGCACTGAGGTAATGTTTGTGAATTATCCACAGTTATTCCCTGTCATTGTTAAAACATTTTCATATGCGCTGTTTCCACACCATACATTATTCATCTTGTAATAGATTTGAGGTCCTTTTTGCATTGAAAGATCTAGTGCTTTATATAACATAGACCAATATTGGTAACAGGACTTTTATTTTTAGGTTCAGACTTAGGAGGAACAATGTTTTTCAGTACTGAACCTGATTCCCATTAATAATTATTTCTAACACTAGAAGTGTGTGTACATCTATCTATAAAAAGATCCATCTGGCTTAAACTGCAGCTTTGTAGAGCACATTTTAATTCAGAATGCTTTAGAAGCATTAGGCACTATCCCAGAGTTTATAGGTGATGTTCCCCAGCTATAACCAATATTCTTACTCTGCAGAAGCATTGCTTTTTTCTAATATGTATGAATTTACATATTAGAATGTATGAATGTATGAGTTTACATATTGCTCTGTTCTTTGCAATTATTTAATAGCTATGTAGTACTGTAGTTTTTGTTTTTGACAGTTACATATAGTGGCTTATTTATTTATCCTTTACCAAATGCTCGATTACAAACAGTATTGTACCATCAGGCACCATGCCTGGCGCAGCACTATTTGAGAAAGTGTGGTGCAAGACTCTGCTTGTCTGTAGCTATTTTGAAAATGATTGTTTGCCTTTCCTCCTTTTTTCTTGAGAAGTCATCACCTTAGAGATCTGTGTATTTCACACTTAATATAACAGAGGTTGATTTCTCTGTTATGATTGCTACTGTGAAACATGCACTGCTGAGTGTTATGGGTTATGTGAGGTGCAAAGCATGACACGTTTCAGAGTATAGAGTCCGGGGGATATATAATCAGGTGGTATAATGCACTTTATGTTGGAATGGATAACAAAGCATCTTAGGATGTACTATACCTCTGACTTATTTCACATTTAAATAGCAGCAACAACTTACTTAGCATCTTTTCTAATAGTATATTTCCCAGATATTTAACTTAATATTACTTCATTCAGCATGTACAGGTCCAAAAAAAGTAAATAAAAGCACTTCATATTGATGAAGGCTAAATCACTTGTACTAACTACACATCACATTCTAATATAGCTATCAACCTTTGAGTGGTTAGGTGCATAAAGCAAATAACAGTTGTAACATCTAATAACCATTCTAAGTCATTTTCTGAGCATTTTACTTTTGGTTAAGTGGAATCATCAGTGCCTCACCATAAATCTTCATTCCCTCCGAGGCCGCTTCGAAATCGTGCAGCGCGCTCCGAAATCGGGCAGCGCGTGCAGGGCTCGGCGCACGCAAGTTGCACAAATGTGCACCCCCTTGCGCGCACCAACCCTGGATTTTATAAAATCCGGCACACTTTTAGAAAATCTATGTGTGTGTCTGCGAGAGAGTTTCTGTGTGTGTTTGTGTAAGAACTTCTGTGTGTATCTGTGTGAGAACATGAGTGCCTTGAATGTGTCTGTGTCACTCGTAGGCTCTCACAGTCACACACACACACACATAAAGTATCGGTGAGGGTGAGGGAGCAGCAGCCTGCTCATGTTAGAGAGAGGGAGTGTGTGAGAGAATGAATGTTTTATTGGGCATGTGTGTGTGAGAGAGAAGATAAAATTTGTGTAACCCTACCTCCCCTAATCCAAGCCAGTTCCAGGGTGACTGGAAATCAGATCCCAGGTATGGAGAGCAGGTTTTAAAATCCTTAATATATGTACACACCCCTATACTTCGGCATGGTCCTCCCATATCAACACAGTACTATTTGCCAAAACTCAAAGAATAACAACCCCATCTGTGAAAAAGAATGCCACAAATATTACACCAGAATCTAAAATATCAATACACCTCCTATCAGGAAAACAGATCAGGCCAAGCTACTACAGATCCCTACAGAGAAACCACATGCTAAAAGAATGCTTCAACTCAGTCTTTGCATGCAGAACACAAACTCTTACCAAATACAGAATAAAGCCACATAAAGTATAAATAGAAATGTGCAGATAAAAACTGAACTGTAAAACGTATCACGCCAGACTCTATACAGTGCAACAATGGGAAAACAAAAATGTTATCATTCCTCATGAAACAATCAGTAAAATCAAGATATATAAATCATGAATCATAATTATAAAATCATACTAATAAAATAATTTCAAAACAGCTGATGAATAGAATATCCAATAATTAAAGACTGAAGCAAATTTTGAAACCTTTACCAAACACCAATAAAATATTTCAAAACAGCACACACATCACATACTACCCAATAATTAAAATGGTAGTCAATCAAGAAAAATGAACTTAAAAAGCCATCTTTACTTACCCTCTCCAGCAGTTCACCTACTCCTTTCCCTTGCAGGCCACACCAGAAGCAGCAGTAGCTGCTGAAGCTGTCCTCACGGTCCTCTTCCTTAGGGACCACAACCAGTCTCTTCTCTCTCTCACATACACACACCAGTCACACCCTCAAGACCAGTTTCTCTCTCACACACCAATCATCTCCCCGACCAGTCTCTCTCTCTTTCTCTTTCTCTCTCTCACATACCCACACACACACACACACGCAAGCACACATATACCTGTCATCTCCCTGATCAGTCTCACACATACACATGTCACCTCTCTCAATCACACAATGCTCTCGATCCCTCTTACACACAGGATTTCAATCACACACATGCTCTCTCTATTTCACTAGCACACAAGCTCTCAATCACACACATGTTCTATCTCACTTACAACCCAAACAACAAACAATGTACTGGTCCTAAGTTAATATAGCATATAGAACGCCAAAACAACTTATGTAAGACCCTCTAATCACGAGTAGACAATTTATATGGACAACTCGTTTCTCATAGGGGTCTCTGTTACTTTAATAATAATTGTCCATAAGATTAATTTTTCTTAGTTTTTTAAAGTTTTCTTTAAAAAGTTACCACAATAATTAAAGGGAACTTCCCAATTGAAATCAGAGAAAACGGGTACTTATCCACACTGTACAGCTTCTCTTGTTTTTCACTTTCAGGCAATAAAGCAAGTGTCTTTCTTCAAACTATCAGTCATATGATTATTCATGTAGGAGATATGGAACCGAAAGACATCCTTAGTCAACTTCCCTTTTAAATGGGAAGATTCCAGTCTTAGTCATTTAAAAATATACATTTTCTAAAGGCTTAAAAAAAAAATAGCAAAACCGTTTCAGACTGGAACTATTCTAGTCTTCATGCTTAAATTATACTTAAAAAACAAACAAACCCACAAACAAACCCCACCTGGCATCAGTATCTTAAATTTGTGATTTTGCTGAGATGAACATTTTAAATATTTTAATTTTTTTTTGCTTTAGTATTTGTCTCCACCCACTTTGCTAAATTTTATTTTCCAGAAGAGGGATGCTTAAAATTCAGTAATTTCATCTTTCATCCAACTTTTCAAAAGTTGCGCTACCAGCACAAAAGTTGAGGTATATGTATTATCACATTTCATTTTTTTTTTAAACTGGCAGATTCCTTCCTCACATACATAGCACACACACAGAAGCACCATTCCTTTCTCACATTCACACATACACACACACACGCACACACACAGAAGCACCGTTCCTTTCTCACATTCACACATACACACACACACACACAGAAGCACCGTTCCTTTCTCACATTCACACATACACACACACACACACAGAAGCACCGTTCCTTTCTCACATTCACACATACACACACACACACACAGAAGCACCGTTCCTTTCTCACATACACACAGAAGCACCCTTCCGATCTAAGGCCCCCAGCTGAACAGCTGGTCTCCGGCGGCAATTAGCAGCACCGGTGTTCACTTCTTCGGCCCCCGCCGGCCTCAATTTTAATTTCTATGGCTCCCTGGCTTGGTCTCTGGCGGGGGCCGAAGTAATTAAAATCGAGGCTGGCGGGAGCCGAAGAAGTGAACACCGGTGCTGCTAACAGCAGCCAGAGACCAGCTGTTCAGCGGGGGCCTTGATTTTAATTTCTTCGGCCCCCGCCGGCCTCGATTTTAATTTCTTTGGCCCCCCAGTTTGGTCTCCGCTTGAGGCTGGCTAGGAGGTGCCCTTCTTCTTTTCTTCGGCCTCCGCCGCCGCCGCCGCTGGCCTTGATTTTAATTTATTCGGCCCCTGCCGGCTTGGTCTCCGGCGGGAGCTGGCTGGGAGGCTCCCATCTTCATTTCTTCAGCCCCCGCTGACTTGGTCTCCCACGGGGGCTGGCTGATCTTCTTTTCTTCGGCCTCTGCCGGCCTCGATTTTTATTTCTTTGGCCCCCGCTGGCTTGGTCTCCAGTGGGGGCTGGCTGGGAGGCGCTGAGGCTGGGCTGAGGAAGAGCCATGCGGTCGAGACCACGTGACCAGCTAGACCGGCCCACCAGGGGAAGCCCGATCCCCCGATAGGCCAATCCGCCCCTGGCCATGCCCCTACCCGCGCACGGACCACCCGGCCTCTTGTAGGGCCATGGGCAGGTCCTAGCTCCGCAGCTCGCCCTGATTGAACACACGATATAAGGAAGTCCCTACCTGCACTTCCTTGCCTTGGCAATCGGGTCGGCACTGTAAGTGTACTAGTTTGCCTCCACGTTCACAGTCTTGTTCCAGTCTTGTTCCGGCATCCTACAGTTCCAGCGTCCTACTGTTCCAGCCTTGTCCAGATTCCTTCTGTTCCAGCATCTGTCCGTCCTGTCTCCCCAGGTAGTACCCTCGAACTGTCTCTCAGGTACTGACCTCGGCCTGCTCCTTGACCATTCTGTTCGCTGCCTGGATCCTGACCTTTGCCTGCCTTGTGACCTCATCTGACCTCTGGAACTTGACCCCTGCTTCGTTGACTACTCCTCGGACTGATCCTCAGATTCTGACCCCGGCTGCCATTGACCACGTCTTCTGATTCTGGCTTTGTCCCTTGCCTTGTCATCGCCTATGCTGTACTGGCCATCCTTGCCTCTCCAGACCTACAGCCTAGTGACCGACTGTGCTCCCTTGTTGCTCATGGGCACGCCTCTCTACTACCTCTCCAGGAGACCCTGCGAGGCCCACCTAAGTCCAAGAGGCCCGGGTCCCTACAGGGTCCACCCGGGGAGACCGCGGGCTTCCAGTGGTGCTCATCCTAGCCTCTGTCTCCTCCTGTGTACCGCCCCCTGGGGGCAGGTGCTTCCTGGTCCCTACCAGGGAGCCGTTCTTCACTGCCCCAGGACAAGGGTCCACCTCCAAGCGCAACATGATTAATGTTTTATATTTTTATTTTATTTAATGTTTTATAAAAAATAGTAATGTTTCTATTTTTCTGTTGTTGCTCTGCTGACTTGTTGTGACTTTCAATTCAGTTCTTCGCATCACGTTTCTATTTATACTTTCTGAGCTCTTTATTCTGTATTTAGTCAGGGTCTTTCTGTGTTCTGCATATGTGACCGAGGTGAGGTATTTTGCTAGAATGTAATTTCTGTGAAGGGATCTATAGCAGCCTGGTTTCCTAATAAGAGCTTTTATTAGTGTTCTAGGGCCTGTAATATGTGCAGTGTTTCCTTTTCATAGATAAGGTTGTTAGAGTTGTTTTGGTATGGGAGGTTTACTATATTGTAATGGTAATCCTGTTTGTTCATAGCTCTCTGAGGGACAAGCTCACATCCAATATGCATTACAAAAAGTCTAATTCCGTGGGAGATCCAAATGTCGTTTTTTGCAGGATTTTCAGGTTGGCACCACAGGAGTGCATGTAAATATAATACACACGTTGTAAGTGATATTTTTGCCTCAGAAGACTGTACTCTTGAATGTTTTTTTTCATGTAAAATTTGTTATAAATGCATAATTTAATTGTGTGTAAAGGGTGTGGGAGTGTGTGGGGGCGTGTGTGTGTGCAAGGCTGTATGGTTTGTCTAGGGTACCTAATATACTTCCTTATCCATGGGTTCTGGGCAGGAGGGCTTGAACGTTTTTAAAAATATAGATTGCAGGTCGGAGCTGGGCTTTATTTGATAGGCCTGGTACAGTTACTGAATTAATCGGTGGGGGGGGGGGGGGGCAGCACAGTAATGTTTCGCACAGGGCAGCAAAAAAAAAACTAGTACCAGCCCTGGTCATGCCTCACCTCAGCAGGTCCCCCTCAGACACACATGTGCATCATACTTATAGGTCTTGCAGCGGGAATTGGAGGAGTGGGCATGCACTAATGATGTCACACAGCTGGGTATATAAGCCCCAGCCGCGCTACCTAACATTGCCTCGGCAACGGGTCTCCTGCCTTGCAGTACATGTTGCTGTGTGTTCCTGCTCCTTGACTCAACCAGCCTGCCTCATCCTGGCCTTCTTCCCCTCTAGTCCCAGTGCAGGACACGTTCACCAGCTGCCAGCGTGGGCCTGGTGGGTTCGCCTGCTAGGCTGCGTCAACCACGCCACAGCACAAGGGTCCACTATCCTTACATACTGATAACTTATACCTCATACATAATGTAAGGTACTCTTCAAATTGTTCTTTTTGAGCAATTGTTATAATTCAAAGGATTCATTAGTAACTATTTGTCTCTTGGCAGGTGTAAGTTAAAATAATTGCAAAGTAAAATAAAAATGTTAGAAGCTTTTCTATAGTCATATTTGCATTCAAAAAACAGTCATGTACACTTAAATATTAATTTAGAAGGGGAAATCCTGCTTCCCAATTGGCTAGTAGGCCACACCATTAATGACCTCATCATGCATTAGTAAGGAAAATATCAGCAGGACTTTGAACTTGTATCCACTTCCTGCAATAACCAGACCAGCTAGCATGTCTGCGAAGGAAAAGTCAAATTAGTGACCATTTTCTACCAGATGACAATGCTTTCTCTTTGCAGGTCTTCAGGACAACCCTTGGGTGTGTGACTGTAGGTTATATGATATGGTGCACTTCCTGAATGCCCAGTCCCCTTCCATAACGTTTATAGAGCCAAGACTGAAATGCTTTGCACCACAGAGTCTCTCTGCAATCTTATTCAGCCATGTAGAACTGAGAAAGTGTCAAAGACCAGAGCTTCATATGTCTATGGCAAACATGAATGCCACCTTGGGCAGCACAGTGTTACTGCGGTGTGGTACCACCGGGGTACCCATTCCTGAGCTCAGCTGGAGAAGGGCTAATGGAGTTCATATTAATGGAACAGGTGAGTTTGAGCAAGGATATTACTTATTTCTGTTCTTTTTGCAGTCGTTAAATGTGTTAATGGAACTTTTTGTTGCTGATCTTGCTTTTCCAGGATGGGGGTTCATGAGTATACCTCATGTCAGAGCTTTGCTATGTCATAAGTACTGTATTATTTTAATGATCACAGGCATATAAAACTTGTGGATAATGGTTCCATTCCCTTTTCTTCTACACATTATGGAGGTGATTTTCAATCTGTCTGCATTGGGATAAACACCACAGGTGCTTTCTACCCCGGGGCTTTGCTGACGCTCAAAATGAAAGTACATGTGCTTACTTAACTTTGAAACTTGCTGCAGGTACAAAGTAGGCGCAGTCACTTACACCTGCTGTATCTGGAAAAGTGCATGCAGATATTTGACAATAAGATCTACATATGTACATTTCTTTCCTGGACCTAAACATGGCCTCACGACTGCCTCCTTCTAATGCAGTTAAAAAGTACAAGTATGGTGGGACAATGCACAGACTTTCAGCTGCTCTAAGGCAGTGCAATTTTAAGACAGCAGATTAATGCAGGTAAAACACTTTTTACCCATGGAAATCACTTTGAAAATTGACCTCTCCATGACCTCAAGTAAGCCACTTAGCCTGCCTATGTCACTTAGGGTAGACTCATACAATTTGAGTATGGAAAGGAGGCAATGTTGAACAGCAATTCAGTAAGGCCACATAATATCTTAAATGTTGTCCTGTTTTGGAAAATTTGAGGCCCAAGTGTCTAAATAGCTTTGAATAGGCCAATAATAGATATTTGGAGATAACTAGGCTTTGGGTTTCAAAATGCTTTATTATTCTCATTAAAATATGTATAAGCCTCATGCATATATCTTAGTAAAAGCATACATGCCTTTTCTGAATTTTGAGCAATCAGCTACTAGAGGAGGCTCTAGAAGAGTTATGGGAAACCAGAAAGGCTATGATATCACTCTTGGTCAAAGCCTGCTGGGAGGTACAGTTTTAGGGTAATCGGATCTGGGAAGCTAGAGGGATGTGATTAGGGTAATTGAGGAATATAAATTAACAGAAAAATAGCAGGAAAACATTCAGAGCGAGGAAGTAGCAGTTGCTGGTACTTTGACAGAATGACAGTCCGATTGTATATGGGAATTTCTAAGCACATCTACCCAAAGTGGGCAAATCTCAGCTGAACAGACTGGATGGACCATTGTGATCTTTATCTGCCATTATTTCCTGTCTTACTTTGTTACCTCCAGCACTGATAGGACTAAAGCTGGAGAGGGACAGGAAGTAAATATACAGAGCTTCAATCCCAGGCACACAGTTTCAATTGATTTTAGAGTTCATTATTGTGTCACAAACAGACAGTTCAATACAGTAAAGTGCGGCTGCGGTTACCCTGTTTCTAACCCGCCTTTTACTCACAATTTGGCCGCGTTAGCCTAACCCGCGATTCACTATCCCCTTTAACCCATTCTTACCGCCTCTTTAAATCAACGAGTAACCCCTTCCGCCCGCGGCATGTATATGAGATGTAAACGATCGGATTAGCTATTCCCCCCCATTCAGTAACACGCGCCCCGACTATCGCCTTTTTAATCTGCAGTTTAGCCGTGCGTTCAACCTGCTAATTTACCGCCTACCCCTACCCCTGCGTTAGAGGCAGGGGTAAGGGTAGACGGCAAACTTTTCCCCAAAAGGAAACCTAAAAACCTAAAATCCCCTCCTCCCGAAGCGACTCGACATGTTACCAACTTACTTTTTGTTGCTTTTTCAGCCCTTTCAGCCTTCTCTGCCGTCCTCTGGAGGGGGCAGCCAGCGGCGAAAGCGGCTTCCAGCGGTCCCCGCGCAGGTCCCTGTTCTCCTGGCTCAGCCGCTCCAGCTGCACCTCCAGCTCCTCGATGCGCCGCCGCTGCATCTCCAATAACTTCTGCTGGCTCTCGATGATGTTGTTCAGCTCCATCAGGTACTCCATGGCGCGGCTCTCGGCTCCAATGGCTAGAGCCAGTGAAGCGCATGACGTCACGGCGCGAGCGACGCGAAGCGTACTTTCATTGGCTTAAGCGCCCAAATTGAGGGGCGCTCAAGCCAATGAAAGCACATTGACGGGCGTGCATGACGTACGCAGTGACGTCACGCACGCGCGTTCATGTGCTTTCATTGGCTTGAGCGCCCATCAATTTGGGCGCTCAGGCCAATGAAAGTACGCTTCGTTTCGCTCGCACCGTGATGTCATGCGCTTCGGAGCCGAGAGCCCTCACCGCACCGTGGAGTACCTGCTGGAGCTGAACAACATCATCGAGAGCCAGCAGAAGTTATTGGAGATGCAGCGGTGGCGCATCGAGGAGCTGGAGGTGCAGCTGGAGCGGCTGAGCCAGGAGAACCGAGACCTGCGCAGGGACCGCTGGAAGCCGCTTTCGCCGCTGGCTGCCCCCTCTGGAGGATGGCAGAGAAGGCTGAAAAAAGCAACAAAAAGTAAGTTGGTACATGTCGAGTCGCTTCGGGAGGAAGGGATTTTAGGTTTTTAGGTTTTCTTGGGTTAAAGTTGGGATCCACTTCCTGGTGCCTGTCATTTCAAATGTCATTTGAAATGACAGGTACAGAGCACCCAGGATACTGTATAGGTGCTGTATAAAGTGCCTATACAGTAAAATGGGTTGCGCGGGCCTAACGCTTCACGGACGCTTCTTGGACGGGCTTGCATTTGCAAGCTATTTAAATACAGTATCGAGCGGTAGGTGAGCAGGACTGTGCGTGCGGCAAGTGCGGGTGCGCCCGGCACTAATGCAGCTCTTCCTACCGCTCCTTCCTGTATCGGCCCGAAAGAGAAATGATTCATTATTACAGGGGGGGGGGGGATGATTTTTCAGTATGAAATTCTCCTTTCAACTTGGAGAATATTACCGCCATTATATGGTTGCTTTTGCTTTCATACTGGACTAATCAAGTGGGTCGGTGACCAGTATGGATAAATTTGATATCTTATTTCTAGGTAATTCTCAGATGTAGAGTCTATACCTGATGGGTAGAGCATATTGGGGCTGTGCCAATACTTTGGATTTCTCCATTTCCCAATATACTGTGAAAATATGTTGACAAATAAAGTTCTGGTATTATCTGCAAAAAGTCTTTAAGGTCCATATTCCTGACTAAGGTCCATATCCCTGACTATCTTAAAGTTCACCAGAAAAGTCTATTTAACTAACTTTGGAACAGCTCTTTGGCTGTCCAGAAGTTATCCAGCTATCTAAGCCTGATAATGCTGAAACTTAGCACCTTAGCTCGATAATGCTGAAAATCAGCATTTGTTCAACTAATTTAGCTGGATAGCCAACTTCGCCCTGGAATGCCCCCACTCTGCCCCTCAGTTAGTTTGATAATGATCAGCATGGTAGGATTTTCAAATTCTGCAATTTGTCCGGCTAAGTCCGAACTTAATCGCTGGAATATAATACTTTTGTAAATGTTTATGCAATTTTGAGATTTTTTAAAATTTTTTATCGACACCTACACTGTGGAACACTTCGTGTGAAATGAATTTGTTGTTCTATATTAAAATTATAATAATGGAATTGGAGGAAAGTTTCATATAAACAAGTAGGTGTCTCCGCACCACTGCTTTGTGGTATTATAATCATTAACTGTCCTCCTCCTCCTTTGGTTTTTTGTTGTGTTTATGTGAAACTTTTTTCACCTCTGTGAATTTAAAAAATCTTCCGTGATGTGAATATCAGTCAATTTTGTGTACAAAACGGCACATAAGAACATAAGAACATAAGAAATTGCCATGCTGGGTCAGACCAAGGGTCCATCAAGCCCAGCATCCTGTTTTCAACAGAGGCCAAAAACCAGGCCACAAGAACCTGGCAATTACCCAAACACTAAGAAGAACCCATGCTACTGATGCAATTAATTGCAGTGGCTATTCCCTAAGTAAACTTGATTAATAGCCATTAATGGACTTCTCCTCCAAGAACTTATCCAAACCTTTTTTGAATCCAGCTACACTAACTGCACTAACTACCTTCTCTGGCAACAAATTCCAGAGCTTTATTGTGCGTTGAGTGAAAAAGAATTTTCTCCGATTAGTCTTAAATGTGTTACTTGCTAACTTCATGGAATGCCCCCTAGTCCTTCTATTATTCGAAAGTGTAAATAACCGAGTCACATCTACTCGTTCAAGACCTCTCATGATCTTAAAGACCTCTATCATATCCCCCCTCAGCCGTCTCTTCTCCAAGCTGAACAGCCCTAACCTCTTCAGCCTTTCCTCATAGGGGAGCTGTTCCATCCCCTTTATCATTTTGGTTGCCCTTCTCTGTACCTTCTCCATCGCAACTATATCTTTTTTGAGATGCGGCGACCAGAATTGTACACAGTATTCAAGGTGCGGTCTCACCATGGAGCGATACAGAGGCATTATGACATTTTCCGTTCTATTAACCATTCCCTTCCTAATAATTCCTAACATTCTATTTGCTTTTTTGACTGCTGCAGCACACTGAGCCGACAATTTTAAAGTATTATCCACTATGATGCCTAGATCTTTTTCCTGGGTGGTAGCTCCTAATATGGAACCTAACATCGTGTAACTACAGCAAGGGTTATTTTTCCCTATGTGCATCACCTTGCACTTGTCCACATTAAATTTCATCTGCCATTTGGATGCCCAATCTTCCAGTCTTGCAAGGTCCTCCTGTAATGTATCACAGTCTGCCTGTGATTTAACTACTCTGAATAATTTTGTATCATCCGCAAATTTGATAACCTCACTCGTCGTATTCCTTTCCAGATCATTTATATATATATTGAAAAGCACCGGTCCCAATACAGATCCCTGAGGTACTCCACTGTTTACCCTTTTCCACTGAGAATATTGACCATTTAATCCTACTCTCTGTTTCCTGTCTTTTAACCAGTTTGTAATCCATGAAAGGACATCACATAATTTTGAAGGACTATAAAGTCTCTACTGTTAACTACAAGGAGTAAAATTCAGACTTCCCCGTTAGATGTTGGTGTGTGCTGTCCAAATTCTGACAGTGGTCCCGACACGAACGATCCGTGTTTCATACGTATTGTCTTTCCTCAGGGATGTAAATTGCTGCTGTTCGACCAACTTTTAAAGGATCTGAGTAACTCCATTCAAAAATTTATCGGATGATCTGGGCTGGATGCCTCATGATGGTATCACTCTGACTCCATCTCCGGAAGAGTGATTTATAGATGTTCCGTGACCCCTTTTTATATGCTGGCTATGGAGCGTCAGAATTTGGACAGCACACACCAACATCTAACGGGGAAGTCTGAATTTTACTCCTTGTAGTTAACAGTAGAGACTTTATAGTCCTTCAAAATTATGTGCCGTTTTGTACACAAAATTGACTGATATTCACATCACGGAAGATTTTTTAAATTCACAGAGGTGAAAAATTTTTCACATAAACACAACAAAAAACCAAAGGAGGAGGAGGACAGTTAATGATTATAATACCACAAAGCAGTGGTGCGGAGACACCTACTTGTTTATATGAAACTTTCCTCCAATTCCATTATTATAATTTTAATATAGAGCAACAAATTCATTTCACACGAAGTGTTCCACAGTGTAGGTGTCGATAAAAAATTTAAAAAAATCTCAAATTTGCATAAACATTTACAAAAGTATTATATTCCAGCGATTGAGTTTTATCTCATGATTGTTGATTATAGTTTTAATCGCTGAAGCAGTGGTGTATTTCATTGATAATTTTTGGTAAGTCCGAACTTAGCCAGACAAATGGCACTGAATAGCGGCCTCTTCAAAAATTACAGTTAAGTTTACTAAATAAATAAATTCCCAAAACAAAATCACATCAGAGACAATGATACAATGTTTAAAAATGGTACAGATTTGCATGGATAAAAAACTCACAAAAAATATTATTCCTGCTTCTTTTTGTTCTAGAGGGAAAGATAATTGATTTATTTATTTAGTGAACTAAATACTAAATACAATTACAAATTGATCATTGCAGCTATAAAACAACACTCATAAACACATAATATATTTACCAAAAACATAACAAGATAAAGATATATTATAAATCAAACAGCTTAACCTTGCTTAAAAAATTAGATTTGAGTTGCTTTCTAGTTCAGGGTTCATTGCTCTAACCACTACTACTCCACTCCAGAAGCTTGTTTGAGTCTAGGTGAAAGATATCCTTTCTTACTGCCAACATTCCACAGCATTATTCTCTCCAAAATTCTAACATGCAAAAGCTTCTCATGATGCCAGAATGCACACTTTGCTCTGCTTCTGATGCTTTTTGGGAGAATTTGCTGGGGTTTGATAAGCCCACAGAAGGGAAATCTCTTCTCTCCTTTTTATTTCACCTTCAAATTTCAGATGGGAGGATGAAACCCTCTTGTTGACACAGGAGCATATAGGGTGACTACTGAAGTTCTTGGTGGACCACAAAATTTCATACATCCAATATGATCATGATCATGCACGTCCCCACACCCCAACCCAGCCCGCACGAACAAGAAACCCTGGTTCTCAACCGAACTAAGGAAACTCAAACAGGATCTACAACACAAAGAACAACGCTGGCGGAAAGATTCCTCCCCTTCCTCACTTGCTTCATACAAAACTGCAATGAGCTACTATAGGACATCCATTACCCGCACCAAACGAGATTTCTACGCCAAAAAAATACACGGCTTCTTATATGACCCAAAAACTCTGTTCTCATATGTAGCTGCCCTTACCACACCTATGCCCCTCACCATCCCAGAAGAAGAAGCCCAGAACAAATCCACAGAGTTGGCTATCTTTTTTGATAACAAAATCAAAAACCTACTTGCCCCCCTGGCATCAACTAACACTTCCCCAAACCCTTCGCAACCATTAAGCCTCGCAACCAATAACCCTCCACCAACTATCTACAGACCGTCACTAGAAATTCTTGAACAGACATCCTCCCTGGAAATTGAATCAATAATCAAGAAAATGAAACCTTCCACTCATCCATTGGACCAAATACCAACCAAACTACTTCTCACCATCCCTAACACCATTGCTAAACCGCTGGCAGACATCATAAATTGCTCCCTCAATCAAGGATCGGTCCCGGACTCCTTAAAAATTGCTTCACTTAAACCCTTACTTAAAAAACCCAACCTGGACCCAGCCAACCCTGCAAACTTCCGCCCCATTGCAAACCTACCTTTTATAGCCAAGCTAATGGAAAAGCTTGTCAACATCCGACTCACAGACTACCTTGACTCCCACAATATTCTCTACCCCTCTCAATTCGGATTCAGGAAACGCCTAAACACAGAATCCCTCCTTCTTTCTCTAACGGACAACATCCTGATGGGCCTTGACAAGGGACAATCTTACCTGCTAGCCCTTCTCGACATCTCTGCCGCGTTCGACACGGTAAACCACACTATCCTCTTAAACCGTTTAATGGAAATAGGCATATCCGGCTCTGCACTGCTCTGGTTCACATCCTTTCTGAACAACAGACACTACAAAGTCAAAATAAATGACAAAGAATCTCACTCCATTCCATCAAACCAAGGCGTACCTCAGGGTTCGTCACTTTCCCCTACCCTGTTCAATATATATCTACTCCCTTTATGCCAGCTACTCAATAGTCTCAATCTCACCCACTTTATATACGCGGACGATGTTCAAATCATAATCCCCATCTCGGACCCCATCTCTACTCTAAATTTCTGGAACAACTGCTTACAAGCCATCAACCTTCTGCTCTCTAGTCTCAACCTGGTCCTAAATACTTCCAAAACGGAACTACTGGTTATCTCCCCTAGTGACAACAACCCCCTCGCAAATAATGCTAGCACCCCATTAGCAAACCAGGTCAGAGATCTTGGGGCCACCCTTGACTCTAGAATGAATTTCAAAAAATTCATTAACGCCACAACCAAAGAATGCTTCTTCAAGCTACAGGTCCTGAAGCAACTTAGACCGCTCTTACACTTCAAGGATTTCCGTTCGGTGCTTCAAGCCATACTGTTTTCAAAGATCGACTATTGTAACGCTCTATTACTTGGTCTCCCCGCTTCGTCCACCAAACCTCTTCAGATGCTGCAAAACGCAGCGGCTAGGATCCTTACAAACACTCGTCGCAAGGACCATATCACACCAATCCTAAAAATCCTACACTGGCTGCCCATCCAATATAGAATACTTTTCAAGGCTCTCACCATCATCCACAAATCCGTCTACCAGCAATCCACTCTCCAACTCACCTTCCCACTCGAATTACATACTTCAGCAAGACCGATCAGAACTGCCTACAAAGGTTCGCTCAAGGCCCCCCCCCAACAAATCATCTGTCCACAACTCTATTCACAAGCGTGCTCTTTCAACAGCAGGTCCACTACATTGGAATTCACTTCCCCAAGACTTACGCCAAGAACAATGCCATTCAACATTCAGAAAGAAATTGAAAACCTGGCTGTTCGCAGAAGCCTACCGCTGAAGGATCTCCTCAACCATCACTGTCTCTCATTCTCCCCCCCCTCCTTAATCCCTCCCCCCCCCCCCCTCTTTTCCCTCTCCCCTTCCCCCCCACCCAACCTCACCCTTTCCTTCTCCCACTGGACATACCATGCTAATAACTGCCTAGGATAAATCTATGTTTACGTATCTTATAGTTTTTGTTGATTATATATATATATTTATCTCTCTCTAATTGTTTCTTAGTTTAAATTCTGAACTGTCTTCCATTGCCCAGGTTTTACGCTCCCTGTTTAATGTAACTTTACTTTCTACCTTGATGTTAATTGGTTTCCCCTCAGTTACATTGTAAACCGGTACGATAAGACCTAGTCTTGAGCATCGGTATAGTAAAAGAAATTAAATAAATAAATAAAATAACACACACACATCCCTCCATGCACATCTCCACTTACCCCCACACATATACTCCCCATACATCCATACCTATTCACCCACAAACACACTCCATCTCAATCCTCCCCCTCCCCCCAACTATACCCATAAACACCAATTTTGCAACTCTTCTTTTGGAAAACATTCCTGAAGCCATGCTTTTGCATGCTTCCCCTACTTGTTTCTTATTCCATAGGAAGAAAAGGAAAGATAATTAACACATTTTCTCCCATAAGAAATATTGCAATCTGCGTGGCAATAAGGAGGTCCAATAAGCTACTCATTCTCTGAGCTGCTGTAAATATGTTTGGGGTGGAGGATTTTGAAAGTTGAATAAAGCCTGTGTACAAGGGACTGGTGGATGTAACCTCAAGTTAATTGTATTATTACCTGGTTAAGATCACTTTAGCCATCTTTTTTATGTTTACTGTATGTGTAGGGAACCTCTGGTTTCCCTTACTAAAAGGAATTAGGGATGTGCAGCCAAAAAGTTTTCGTTGCATTCGTGATACGTATTCGTGGGGGGTCAATTCCGTTTCATGCGGAAGTATGGAGAATTCCATAAGTTGTCGATCTGTAAATACGTTACTACGGTGAGTTAAATTAGTGTCCCAGCTAAAATTAAAATTAACTACAACCCCCCACCCTCCTGACTCCCCCCCCCCAAGACTTACTAAAACTCCCTGGTGGTCCAGCGGGGAGTCAGGAAGCCATCCCTGCACTCGTTTGCCGGTTTCATCACGGCGTGTCACAGGGGCTACCGGTGCCATTGGTCAGCCCCTGTCACATGGTCACTGGTGCCATCTTGTGCTACTACCATGTGACAGGGGCTGCCCAATGGCACCGGTAGCCCCTGTGACATAGTATGGGCAAAGGCTATCGGCGCCATTTTGAGTCCTGGCATCGGACGGCAGGTCGCTCCGGGACCCCTGTTGGACCCACAGGGACTTTTGGCCAGCTTGGGGGGGCGTCCTGACCCCCACAAGACTTGCCAAAAGTCCAGCGGGGGTCCGGGAGCGACCTCCTGCACGCCGGCCGTGTGATGCCAATACTCAAAATGGCGCCGATCGCCGTCATAGTGAGGGCAAAGGCGACCGGCGCCATTTTGAGACTCAAAACCGCCATCCGATGCCAATACTCAAAATGGCGCCGATCGCCTTTGCCCATACTATGTCACAGGGGCTACCGGTGCCATTGGTCAGCCCCTGTCACATGGTAGTAGCACAAGATGGCACCAGTGACCATGTGACAGGGGCTGACCAATGTCACAGGCGCCATTTTGAGTATTGGCATCGGACGGCGATTTTGAGTCTCAAAATGGCGCCAATTGCCTTTGCCCTCACTATGACGGCGATCGGCGCCATTTTGAGTATTGGCATCGGACGGCGATTTTGAGTCTCAAAATGGCGCCGATCGCCTTTGCCCTCACTATGTGTGTCATAGTGAGGGCAAAGGTGATCGGCGCCATTTTGAGTATTGGCATCGGACGGCTGGCGTGAAGGAGGTCACTCCTGGATCCCCGCTGGACTTTTGGCAAGTCTTGTGGGGGTCAGGAGGCCCCCTAAGCTGGCCAAAAGTCCCTGTGGGTCCAATGGGGGTCCCGGAGCGACCTGCTGTCCGATGCCAGGACTGAAAATGGCGCCGATAGCCTTTGCGCATACTATGTCACAGGGGCTACCGGTGCCATTGGTCAGCCCCTGTCACATGGTAGGAGCACAAGATGGCGCCGGTGACCACGTGACAGGGGCTGACCAATGGCACCGGTAGCCCCTGTGACACGCCGTGATGAAACCGGCAAACGAGTGCAGCGATGGCTTCTGGACTCCCCGCTGGACCACCAGGGAGTTTTGGTAAGTCTTGAGGGGGTCAGGAGGGTGGGGGGTTTAAATTTTTATTTAGGAGGCCGAATAAAACAGAAATCTGTTTAATACGTGGGGGGTCGCGATGCGTTTCGCCTCCCCACGTATTTAACAGATAGGACAAAATAAGTTGCGGATTACAAATACGTGGAAAACGGATGCACATCCCTAAAAGGAATGTACTAACAAGAATGAGTGAAAAGAGGTCTTGGTTTTATACCCCCATGTGGGAGAGGCAGATGGTGTGTTCTTGCTGTTTATCATCCTCAATCAGCAACAGTCCTTGTTGATTTTTAGTTAGCCTTTCACTGGGACAGGAACTCTGGAGATCCTGCCATTTATATTTTTCTAATTATTGAAGGGGGTAGAGTCTGGTTTTCCCTTGAGGGTCTGCCTGCTAGTGGGACTAATTTTGGTATTATTTTTCCCTCAGTAATCCAATTTTTGGAGACTTTTCTTTATGAGAGCCTTGGTACCCCTTCACAGAGGATTGGGGTGACCCTGTTTAAGGTTAGGGAAGATTCTGGCAGACCTCTATCAATCCTTTAGGAGATGGATCTGTCTGATGAGCAGATGCAGAGAAGATTCAACTTTTAAGTATTCTGTTTAAGAGACTTTTCTCCTCATTTGGAGGCAAGGCAATTTTTTTCCATCCTTCCTGTCTCTGTTTTGATTAATTCCCATTTAATTGGAGTTAAAGACTTTTCTGTTCTTTGGAACTGAGTGCCCTTAGTATCCAGGAGTCAGCATCCAAGCGAGTGGAAAACTAGTGTCTTTTACTCTGAAGGAACCTGACATTTGGAGGAGTATCTGGGAGGGCTGCATCTTCACCTTTTGCAGTGGAAGGAAAGATCTGAAGGTATATATATTAAACATTGTTACTGTATATGCTGCTGATTCAGTTGTGTTATACCGGAAAGGAGATTGCCCATCTGGTAATTCAGAAGAAGATTTAAAGAAATCAAGAAGACTTAAGGAAAGGTATGAGAATTGGTTCTTTCTCTAATAAACTATTGGGACTTTAACTAACCCATGGATGGCGAACTCCAGTCCTCAAGTGCCACAAACAGGCCAGGTTTTCAGGATATCTACAATGAATATGCATGAGATAAATTTGCATACACTGCCTCCATTGATGACATACTGTATATGGTATTATAAATACAGACAGGCTCTATAGCTCCTGGTGAAATTGCATACATTTCTTGCTAAATTAATGAAGAATTCTCAATATTCTTTCTGGTATTCGGTAATGATTTCTCTGCCTATCATAAAGACAAAAATCTGTTAGCATTTGTATTATTTATCCCTAACTATAAAATCATTTGTAATGGAATAGCAGAGTTGCTTTTTAGTATTATTTTGCACACAAAGAGGAGGAAGCAAAAGCAGTTTTGAAAAAAAATCATTTAGTAATAATACTGCAGTTGGTATGAAGAACAATAGTTGTCCAGTGTACCCTGAATAACTGTTTTATTCTCTCCCGTTGTGCAAGTGACTTATGCTTTCTGTCAAAGTAAATCACATTTAAAGCTTGTTTGCACTAACACTGCAAGATGTCTAGGAAGAGTAATTCAGCAGAATGATAGGAAGTAAGGAATAGCTATCAGTCTAGATACTATAATCTACTGTGGTGGCAGATTGCCATTCTTGGGAGACTCAGAGAGGTTTTTATCTACTGGTTGAAACCATTTAATGTTTAATTTAATTTTATGATATGTTTTCCTCCATTTTACTTCACTGATCCTCCGATGAAGTACACCTACTGAGTTAGCAGTTTTCCACAGTACAATTTTTTTGTTGCTTTAGTACATGAGATGACACCCATGTTATATTTCAATCTCCTTTCCATCCCTCTTACTCACATGTAAAACAGGTCACTAATGTGCTTCAGATTTCCATAGACCGCTTGTAGACATCTGCACAGGAAGTTTATTTTTTCTACTTGAAGTCATGTGCAAGGCTGCTCCCAGATTTCCCAAGATAGCTGGTAGAATGTAATTGACTTTCAAGAGTTGTTTAAAGAACTGGGGAACTATATTTTATATATATATATATATATATGTATATATATATATATATATATATATATATATATATATAACACTAGTGTTAGGATCATGGACCCTTGGGCCGGCTGTGGCTGCGGGTATCGTGCTGTGGATGCCCACAGTGGTTGTAGCAGCTGGAAGGCAGTGCTAAGAAGAGGCTTCGGAGATGGCTTCACCACTGGTAGCCCAAGGTCCCCCCAGGAGGAGCCCTTAGGGACCCGGACCTCTTGGTCTTAGGTGGATCCTATGTGACCAAGGATCAGAAGAGCAGCCTGCCGAGGTAATCCAATAAAGAGATGGCGCCCAGGAGGTCAGAAGAGACTTCACCCTTGGAAGCCCGTGGTCCCCCCGGGAGGAGCCCATGAGGACCCGAGATGTTGGGACTTAGGAGAACCCTCCGGGCGGATGACGAACAAATACCTGTGGCAGTGGGAGAGATGAAGCTGAAGTCCAGGAGCAAGCCAAAGTCGGGAGCTAGTAGTCAGATGTCGGATGCCAAAACTAGGGACGGAAGCAGAAGCCGGAGTCGGAGAATGAAGCAAGGTCAGGAGAAAGGAATCAGATGTTGAATGCCAAAACCAGGGACGGAAGCAGAAGCCAGAGTTGGAGAACGAAGCAAGGTCAGGAGCCAGGAATCAGATGTCGAGAAGAAGCAGGAACCAGGAACAGGAAGCACAACTAGTCACTCTGAAGAGTCAACTTCATTGCAAGGTGAGGTAGGAGTGTGACTGCAGGGTTTAAATACCCTGCAGTGTCTGACATCAGCTGGAGGGCGGTGCTGGAGTCTCCCACGCTGGCCCCTTTAAATTGGGAGCTCCGGCGCACTCGCGCACGTAGGGGGGCGGGGTTAGCCACAGCAGGACACCGCGGCTAACCCGGGACCGCAACAACTAGATCCAAAAAGGAAGGTGCAACTCAGAACATAAAAGGTATGCCTTCAGAAAGTAGCTAATTTGTTTAAATTAAACAAACTGAAAACCCTATTTATTACGCATAGACACAAAATGGGAGAAATCCTTTAGTAAATAGATCCCTTAAATTTAATTCAGCAAAATTAGAGCTACTATGGATTGGGTAGACTTCCATTCAGAACTTACTTATTAGAAAGATGAAAACATAGAACATGATGGCAGATAAAGCTACATGGCCAAGCCAGGCTATCAACATCTCCTGTTCAGATTTATAGTCCCTTCCTACCCCTCAAAGATCCTCTATGTGTCCCATGTTTTCTTGAATTCTAACATGCTCCTCACTTACACAGGGAGGCTGTTCCATGTATTCTCTACTCTAACTTTAAATAAATATTTCTTTAGATTACTCTTGTCTACCCCCTTTCACACTCATCCCATCAACCCTCATTGCAGAACCTCCTTTTCCTTGAAATAGGTTAATCTTCTGTGCATTTATTTCTTGGATGTAGTCTGGAACATTAGGCACTTGCAAAGAACTGACATCAGGAACAGAAGATACAGGGACTGTCGAGAGACCAGGAACATGGAATGAAGAACATAGAGGAGCATGTTGGGAAGTATTAGAAAAGGAATGGTGAGCAAACAGAATGTTGGGAATTATTAGAAAGGGAATGCTGAATAAAACGGAAAATGTCATAATGCCTCTATATCGCTCCAAGGTGAGACCGCACCTTGAATACTGTGTACAATTCTGGTCGCCGCATCTCAAAAAAGATATAATTGCAATGGAGAAGGTACAGAGAAGGGCAACCAAAATGATAAAGGGGATAGAACAGCTCACCAATGAGGAAAGACTAAAGAGGTTAGGACTGTTCAGCTTGGAGGAGATATGATAGAGGTCTAAAATCATGAGAGGTCTAGAACGGGTAAATGTGAATCAGTTATTTATTCTTTCAGATAATAGAAGGACAAGGGGCTGTCCATGACGTTAGCATTGGCACATTTAAAACTAATTGGAGAAAGTTCTTTTTCACTCAACGCACAATTAAACTCTGGAATTTGTTGCCAGGGGATGAGATTAGTGCAGTTAGTGTAGCTGGGTTTAAAAAAGGATTGGATAAGTTCTTGGAGGAGAAGTCTATTACCTGCTATTAATTAAGTTGACTTAGAAAATAGCTACTACTATTACTAGCAACAGTAACATGGGATAGACTTAGTTTTTGTGTACTTGCCAGGTTCTTATGGCCTGGATTGGCCACTGTTGGAGACAGGATGCTGGGCTTGATGGACCCTTGGTCTGACCCAGTATGGCATTTTCTTATGTTCTTATGTTCCCACGAAGAACAAAGAACATGAAGGCCTTGAAGAAATGAAGACTGGAACAGGAAGAACTCCAGGAGTGAGAAGCTGGAACAGGAACTCCAGAAGCAAGCAACTCCTTGCAAAGGCCCTGAGGAACTGCCAAGAAAGTCCTTTTATAGAGCTGCAGGAATTACATCAGGAGAGGCTGTGGGGCTATTCCCATTGTGGTCCCTTTAAATTCAAAGAAGAGACACACGTGTGCGCCTAGGGAGCACTGCACAGGAGAGGAGCATCGGTTGCGGCAATCCAGGCCACGAAGAACAAAACAGTGTTGGCGTCATCCCTCTGCAGGAAGAGCAAGACAAGGACTCAGCTTGAGCAATGGCAGCAGGGGCAGGCAGTGACAGCAACATTAAGCCACAAGGAGGAAGGGATCAGTCGAGGGAGAGTGGCACTTAAAGCCGTACCTGGGGAGGTGAGTGTGACTGCTTGCGCGATTCACAACAGTACTCTCTCCTCAAAGCCCTCTCCCTCCAGCCCACTCTCATGGGCTCAGAGGGGATGAAGACATAGCTGTAGTACTTGAAACAGTTGAGAAACCTGAACAGATGCAGACACCTCATACGGATCATAGGAAAAAACATTCAAAGCAAAACAAGGCCTGGACAAAATTCAAGACTGGAACAAGATGCAAAAAACATCCAAGACACATAGAACCGTTGCAAGGACATGTTCACTGAGCTCATGGCCTTTGCAATCTGTTGCAAGCAGAGTCGGGATCTAATTATCGAGAGTGCGTGAGCCCTTGGGACACTGCACAACCCCAGGCAAGATATGTGCCTTGGGTAGGTGAGCGAATCTGGGCACAAGCTGGATAGAAGCTTAGAAGCACTTGGAACACTTGGAAACTTGGAGTACTTGGAGACCTTGCTGACCTTGCACGCACAGGAGTGAAACCCAGCAATGCAATGCTGGTCTCTTTGGTAGCCCTCCAGCCACTCAAAAGCTCTTTCAGACCTGTTGCTTGAAAATGGCTTGTGTATCAGGATAGATGGAAGTTGAGTACAGAAGAGACAAGAACTTAGATGAAGGCACTGAAGACTTGGAACTTAGACGAGGACTCAGGTACTGGTTTAGGTTCAGGTGTAGATTGAGCCCTATGCTGTACTGCACCCTACACAGCCCATGGGCTGATCACAGACCATGCTGAATGTGGAGCAGACTCTGGGCTTGGAAAATGACGAAGACTTGGCACTGGAAACATGATGAAGACTCTGGGAAAGTCCTGTCCTGCTGTGCACGCTACAAAACCCATGGGTTGGTTGTGGACCATGCTGAAGGTAGAGTAGACTTTGTACTTGAGGCTTAGACATGGATGGATGCTGAGACAAGGTGCTCCGAAGACCAGGTACAGGATTCACAAACTCAGGACTCAGGAACTCAGAACCAGGGAAGATACCCCCAATTTAAAAAAAACAAGGGACTTCCGGAGACTTGACCTGTAAAGGAGACAGGCCTTGTGCCACAAGGCACCCTACGAAACCCGTTGGCTGGTCATGGATCAGAACGCTGGCACACCTGAAGGAGTGGATGAGAGAGAAGACCTGTAAGGCAGGACTTGGAGATGAAGACTGGATCATCTTGTGAGGACTTGACAACTCCTGTTGCCCTTCTGGTTTAGTTATTAATTTTGGTTTACCTTCCTCCCCCCCTTCCCAACTATATTTATCTTCTACCTGTTTCCAGTTATTATGTTCTCATGTTATATGTAAAGCCTGTTGCTACATTATGTTTCATTGTGAACCGAGGTGATGTTCTAAACGTGCCCTGGTATATAAACTCACTTAAATAAAAAAAATTTAAAAATCAGGAACAGAAGACATAGGGACAGTCGATAGACTAGGAACATGGAACATAGAGGAGCTCCTACGAAGAACGAAGAACATGAAAGCCTTGAAGAAGCGAAGACTGGACCAGGAAGAACTCCAGAAGCAAAAAGCTAGAACAGGAACTCCAGGAGCAAGCAACTCCTTGCAAAGGCCCCAGGAACTGCCAGGAAATCCCTTTTATAGGGTTGCAGGAATGACATAATCAGGAGGGGCTGTGGGGCTATTCCCACCATGATCCATTTAAATTCAAAGAAGAGGTACATGCATGCACCTAAGGAGTCGCCGTGCAGGACTGGAGCATCAGCGGTGGCAATCCAGGCCGCAAAGAAGAAAACAGTGTTGGCGGCGTCCCTCTGCCACGAAGAGCAAGATGAGGACTCAGCTTGAGTGATGATGGCATTAAGCCACGAGGAGGAAGGAGGCGGCTAAGAAAGAGTGGCACTTAAGTGCGCACCTGGGGGTGAGTGTGTCCACTCGCTGGGACCACCCTCGAGCAGGATTCACAACAAAAGGATTATTAAGATATTAGAAAAGGAGTCAAAATGTGTTTTTTCCAGCAGGCTTTTCCCAATTCATATGTGGGCTAAATTTGCCCTTGTGTGGATATGAACTTGCTGCTTCAAGAAAATATATTATGCTGATATTACTTTTATTCCAGTATTCTATTATTGTTGATGTTGTTCTTATTTGGGTTTTTTCCTGGTGTGTTTTACATTTTAGTTTATATTTTATTGACATGTATTGCTTAGAGATGAGCTTCGTTTTTTTCTACCGGGTCATTTTTTGAGTCGGATGCTTCGGGATAAAGTTTGTTTTTCCTCAGTTAGTTTTTTGGAAAAACGAGCAAAAAACTAAATGGGGAAAAATGAAACAGGCCCAAAAAACGACGCGGGAAAATGAAGTTCAAAAAAACTCACCCCAAGCATTAACAGGGGAAAGTAAGGATTTTTCCACCTGAAACCTTACCTCCCACAGGGCAACTTGATATCCTGTGGTTTATGCGCCAGCTGGAGCAAGAAGAAGGAACCGGTGAATCTGATGTGAGCCCTTGAGGGGGAGAGCAGGGAGCTCCGACGGCTGAGCATCCCTCAGCCCCGACATCAGGCCGCCTCCGGCGCAACGTGACCCTGACGGAGTCACTTCCCAGTCGCAGGTTGATGATGCGGTCAATGCAACGGGGGTGGGTGGAAGTTGGCTCAGGCAACACGCCAAGCACGAAAGAACTCGTCCGGGCAGGAACAGAAGGTGCTGCCGAAAAAGGAGCTTCGGGGACCTCAAGCCTAGAAGTCTGCCTCGGAAGGAGAAATGAGGAGGCTTTGGTGGACAGAGGTCAGAACAAAACATCTCTCAGCGTAAATGGTGAGTCCCCAGCATTACCACCTAGGCCGTAGGGAGTGACGCTTGCGTCACTGTGGGACTTGGTGGCGGGCCAAGGACAATCTATGAAAATATTAGAACTAAAGATGGACTCCCTAAATTATAATTTTCAATAAAAGATACTTGGAATTCAGGAGCAGGCCACAGAGACAACAAATAAAGTTTTAGAGACTGAAAATAAAATTCAGTCTCTTCAAGCTGTTAATGTGGCTGTAATAAGAGAACAGATGGCCTGCTCCAAGCATTTGGAAATCCTAGAAAACAACATCAGGCATTTAAACCTATGAATTATGAACTTTCCTAAAGTTGCTGGAGAGATTCCTTTTACTATGCTGAAAAGACTCTTCAGAGAAGGTCTTGGATTTACTGACGAAAATATGCCATCTATTAATTTTTGCAGATTTCTGAATAATAATAGACCTTCTACTGTTGGGACTGCTCCTGTATCAACTATTCCAATGAATTTAACCAGCTTCTTAGAGAATTCCGATATGGATGTATTAGAAAGAAATACTTTGCTAGTTGCGTTTATTTCTGTGCAAGACCTTAACAGTAGAGATGTGAATCGGAACCGGAATCGGTTCGGATTCTGTTTCCAATTCACATGTGGGTTTTTTTCAATCGGGCCCGATCGCGGTTTTGTTTATCGGCTGCACCCCAGCCGATAAACAAAAAACCCACCCCGACCCTTTAAAAGTAACCCCTTAGCTTCCCCCACCCTCCTGACCCCCTCAAAAACTTTTTACAGGTACCTGGTGGTCCAGTGGGGTCCTGCGAGTGATTTCTCCCTCCGTGCTGTCGGGCTATCTGGCCTGCCTCGCATCAAAATGGCACCGATAGCCTTTGACCTACTATGTCACAGGGACTACCAGTGCCATTGGTCTGCCCCTGTCACATGGATGGAGCAATGGATGGCTGGCACCATCTTGTGCTCCTACCATGTGACAGGGACTGACCAATGGCACCGGTAGCCCCTGTGACATAGTAAGGGCAAAGACTATCGGTGCCATTTTGATTACTGGCTGCCAATGGCGAAATCGCTCCCGGACCCCCACTGGACCACCAGGGACTTTCAGCAAGTCTTGGGGGACCCTCCTGTCCCCCACAAGACTTGCCAAAAGTTCCTGGGGGTCCAGCGGGGGTCCGGGAGCGATCTCCTGCACTCGGGCTGTCGGCTGCCAGTAATCAAAATGGCACTGATAGCCTTTGTCCTTACTATGTTACAGGGGCTACCAGTGCCATTGGTCAGCCCCTGTCACATGGTAGGAGGACAAGATGGTGCTGATGGCCATGTGACTGGGGCTTATCAATGGCACCGGTAGCCCCTGTGACATTAGTAGGTCAAAGGCTATCGGCGCCATTTTGATGCGAGGCAGGCCCAAAAGCCCGACGGCACAGAGGGAGAAATCCCTCGTGGGACCCTGCTGGACCACCAGGGATGTTAGTAAGTCTTAGGGAGGGATCGGGATGGTTGGGGGGGGGGGGGGTTGTATTACAGTAAATTTTAATGCTTGGGGTGTTTTTTTATTTAAAAAAATAAAATGTGCCCCTCCCCCTGTACAAACCCGAAAAACTAATTTCCCTCATAGTTTGGGGAAAATCAGTTTCGAGGTTCGGGGCCCCCGACCCACGAGAAATTAGGCAATTTCATTGAAATTGCCTAATTCGTGATAAACGAAGCACATCTCTAATACTGCTTAGATATGCATATGAGTTTTTTCATATATATGTTGTACTTGCTTTGAACATTCTTATGTGGAAACTAGTCACAAATAAACCTAATTAATTGATTGGTCTTGCAGGTGACCACACCTTGTGGCTGGCAGCTGGGATGTAACCCTAATAGTGTGGACAGAATAACTGGGTAGACTGGATGGGATGGATGGTCTTTTTCTGCCATCATTTACTATGTTACTATGTTACAAGTGAACTGAGATACAAATAAATATAAATATGTTTCCATTTGAGAATTATACTTGTGCACTGTGAGCATTGCTTAATGTACTCACAGGTAGATTTCAAAATGGCTGTGCTTGCACCCATAAAAGCGCGTATCTCACTGGGCACAAAAATATGTGTCATTTATAAAATACTTTTCATACATGCACATACATGCACATCATTTTGCTACAGATTCTCAGATTTATAAGGCTCAGCTTGATACTCTGTATATGGACCATTGTAAGGGGGCACTTTGATTTGGGGTGAGCTTTTGGGAGGTGGGTTGGGGTTAGGGAGGTTTTGTTACAGACACATTCAGAGGTGTCCATTGTAAAATTATCATCAGTAAAGAATTTTTGATGTTATAAGTGATGAAAATTCTAACAAGAGGAGTTGATTTATACACCGTAGTCTCTGCTAGCTGCATTGTACAAATCATTTCCTTTTCATCGCTTATAAAGGCTAAAATATTTTAGTGATGTTAATTTAACAATGAATACCTCTGAATGTGTCTGTAACATCCTTCCTTACTCCAACCCATCTCATGAAAACCCACCCCAATTCAAAGTGCCCCTCTACAGTGGTAACTATATAGAGAGTGTCAGAGTGACAAGGAGCTGTAGCAAAATGATGCGTGCTAGATGAGGAAAATTAGGAGTTACACGTCAGTGCTGGAATGCCCAGTCCCTTTTTCTGGGCGCATGTACACTTCCTGGCTATTTAAAATTCACGTAGCTTACACGCGTATGTGGCCATTCTTACGCACGCAAGGCTTTTAAAATCTACTTGTCAGGTCATATATGAAAACATTTTTCATAATTATATTTACTTTATGAAAACATGTACATTGTATATGCATAGTAAGGACATAAAGAATCATGGATCATGATCTCCAGTGCTGCCAACAGGGCAGCGGTCAGCTGCCTACCAGCAAGACATAAAGTCATATTTGGATTCAGTACAGCTTTACTGTGGCAAATATTTCTCACAATGACAATTTGAGATAATGGTTTAAGCAACTCACTTTATGAATTTCGTGGAAATATCAGACAAACCTAATTACCTGGTCGGTGCTATAGAGGGACAATATAATTCTTGATTAAAGAGTAACTGCAGAGATTGAAAATATAGGCTTAATATCTTGGTAATAATAAAATGTGCTTCTTTATTCCTGTCTGATTATTGTATCTTTTAATAAACTTGAAATTTGTCTTACAAATCTATTAGATTTGTCTGAAAGGGTTAAGAAATATGTGGACAAGGGTGAGTCAGTTGATACTGTATGGTGTATCTGGATTTTCAGAAGGTGTTTGATAAAGTTCCTCATGGGAAACTCATCAACAAATAAAAAAAAGTCATGGAATAGGAGGCAATGCTCTGTTGTGCACTGGTAACTGGCTAAAGGATAGGAGCAGAAAATAGTACTTACTACTTAATGGGCATTTCTCTCAATGGAGAAAAATAAATAGGGAGTGCTCCAGGGATATGTACTGGGACCTTATGCTTTTAAATATATTTATAAATGATCTGAAAAAAGTAGTGATGAGTGAGATGATCAGATTTGCAGATGACTCAAAATTGTTCAGAGTTATCAGATTACTATCTGAATGTGAGGGATTTCAGGATGATCTTGTATGTTTGGGGGGTTTGGGTATCAGAACCAGCGCTAGACAAGAGTAGATGAAATTAAATGTGGACAAATATAAAGTGATGCACATAGGAAAGAATAATCCGAACTATAGGCACATGATGCTGAGTTCCATATTAGGCATCACCACCCAAGAAAAGGATCTTGGAATCAGTGTGGACAATAGTTTGAAATCCTCGGCTAAGTGTGTGATGGCAGTCAAAAGAGCAAACAAAATATTAGTTAATAGGATGTGCAGTTCCCATTGTTTTGTTTCGGTTCATTTTTCATTTTGGGGGGGGGGGCGGCAATATTTGTATTTTTTACTTTTAATTAAATGTTTTGTTCAGTTCATTTGCAAACCAAAATAACACATTATGTCCAGACCCCCCTCCAACCCTCCCCCCCCCAAATAACCCCCCCAAAACAAATGCAAACAAAATTCGGCTTCTGGGATCCCTGATAGGACAATCCTGGGCCAAAAGGTGCTGCTATGAGTCTGTCTGGTACCAAGGTCTACCCAGTGCCAGGGCCTGCCCATATCTGGACTGGAGCAGGCCCGGGGTTCAATTTCTCTTCTTCACCTTCTTTAAAATTGCTGGGACCAGGGAGCCCCCATCTTGAAACCAACTTTCCCCTTCCCAGTCCTCCAGATAGGGCAAGAGCAATGCCCAGTTGCTCTCACCTGGGTCTATGATACTTAAAAAATGGCACCTTTCACTTGGAGGATGGTGTTGAAATTATGTCTCTACTGTAACTCCCTCTGGTTATTGCCAGCACTATTAATGGACACTCTATTAATGCTCTACATTTGTACAACCATACAGCAAAATGGCACCAGCCATAACGGAGGAAGCTGCTGAAGTGACGTCAATTCGGTGCAATTTTCTGAGCAGACAATGCAATTTTTAAAGCATTGGAGACCCAGTCGGGAGCATCTGGGCATCACTCCCTCCCTTTCTGGAGGATCAGGAAGAGGGTAAGTGGGGGCCAAGGTGGGAACTCCTCAGCCCTGGTGATTTTAAAGGGAGGGGGGAGAAGAAAATGGGAGCCCCAGGTCTCAAGCCCCATGGATCGAGCCTTAGGCTGGGTAGAGGCAGGCCCTGGTGCCAAGTAGGCATCAGCAGTAGGCCGGCTCAAGGCAGGTGCCAGATTCTTAGCCTGGGGAGGTCCCACTAGGACCGCTGGAGAACTGTTTTGTTTTTTTTTAAATTAAAAAATGCTAATAATACAAAAGTATCTGAAAATTTTGGGGTAGTTTCATAGAAGCCTATTTTCAGTTCATTCTATTTGGAACAAACCAAAAATGGCCTCTTTTGTTACATTCTTGGCATTTGTTGGAAATGTATTCATATCCCTATTAGGTATTATTAGGAAAGGAATGGAAAATGAAATAGACAGTATTATAATGCTTTTGCAGTGATCCATGGTGTGACTACACCTTGAGAATTGTTTGCAGTTCTGGTTCAGAGAAGGATGATCAAAATGATAAAATTGATGGAACGGTTCCCCTATTAGGTGAGGTTAAACAAGTTAGGGTTCTTCAGCTTAGAGAAGAGATGGATGAGAGGCGATATGATAGAAAATTATGAGTGGGGGTAGAACAGATCAACAGGGAATAGTTATTTACCCTTTCAAATAGTACTAGGGCTAGAGTATACTCTATGAAACAAATAGGTAGCACCTTAAAAAACGAACTCAGTCCACAATTAAATTATGCAATTTGTTACCAGAAGATGTGGTGAAAGCAGTTAGCGTTGCTGGGTTTGTAGGGTATATATCAGGCTACAGGTGATTAGCAGATTTAACTGATAATATTTGAAACAAATTCAATAGTTTTAAGGGAGCAGAAGTTTATATTTTTTATGAGGTAGTCAATCAGTTTTATTTTAGCAACATAAGTGTACAAGATTGAATATGGTAAAGATTTGCTTTTAAGTTTCTAAGTTTTACAGAGCAAAGTACTGTTATGAAAAATAAGTATAAACTCATGTGTTATCTCCAAGTCAACCTGCACCTGACAAATATGTAATGTTGGATTAATTAATCCAGCTGAAAGATGAATTAAGCCACTTTTATTTCACCCTCAGCCATTGGTGGGTCATACTCCTGCAGACATCCTTTCTTACAGTACAGCATGGGGGGAGGGTGGGGAGGTAATCCAGAAACTTGCCAGCCCATGATCCCAGGCACAGCAGCAAATGGCCGCTGTGCTTGGAGGCTCTGGCCCCGCCCCAGCCCCGCCCCCGGACCACCCACTCCCCGCCCCCTTTTTCAAGCCCCGGAACATACGCGCGTCCCAGGGCTTGCGTGCGTCACCAGGCCTATGCAAAATAAGCTCGGCACGCGCAGAAGCGGATTCTCGGGGTTACTTGCATAACCTTTGAAAATCCACCCTTATGTTTGTAATTGCAAAGATGAAACATACCTCTTTAGAAAAGATTGCTGACTAAAACAAACTTATCTTTAAGTTTTGGATTGAAAGTTATGATTCCTTTCAGATCCCCCTATATGTGTTTTTTCTGATGACTGTGGTAACACAGTTAATTAATGAATGAATAATTTAAAAAATCATTACTAGACATGTTTTATTTCTGTCCTTGAAGCAAAAAAAATATTAAACTCTCTGCAGCTATTATTGTATGTTATTGTACATATTTTAAATATAGGCACACTGAACTACTTTATAAAGGTAATTATTACTGATAATTGTATTTTCTGTTTTAGTGCACCAAGAAATTTCAAGTGATGGCATAAGCTGGTCCATTCTAGGCTTGCTTGTTGTTTCCTCTCATGATTCTGGAAAGTATTTCTGTAAAGCAAAGAACTTTCTTGGCACAACAGAAGACTTCATTTTTCTCATTGTTACAGATTCTGATTCCTCATATACAAGCAATTTCAACAGTAATTCTAAGAAATTGCGGGCTGGAAAGGGAAATGCTATGGAAGTAGCTGCTTATAATGACAAGTTGATTTCCAGGTTTGTCATCTCATCTACAACCACCCCTTCCATGGCAGGTAGGCCTATCCATGTTAGTGCTGAACAGAATCCTGTTCTTCAACACTATAAGATCAATGACAGTGGGGAACCTCTAAACAATGAAGAGCAGAAGAGAAATTCAAACACTGGTATGCGAGAGAAGGAGGACCATAAAAGTTTGGGTAGTCTTTTACTGAATCCACCCACTGGTCAACCTGACACCGAGTGCTTAGTCAGGGCTCTGAAAGTCATTGGCGATACAGACCATAGTATCTCACTAGCATGGAAAGCACCTCCGACAAAGAATGTTACCAGTTTTAATATTCTTTATGCTATCTTTGGGGAAAAGGATATGCATAGAATCAATGTTGAACCAAGGAAGACCAAGATCACAATTGATGGGCTCATGCCAAAGACCAAGTATATTGCCTGTGTCTGTATGAAAGGACTCATCCCCAGAAAGGAGCAGTGCATCATCTTTTCCACAGATGAAGCTGCCAGTGCAGGTGGAACCCAAAAACTAATCAATCTGGTGGTCATAAGTGTGGCCTGTGTCATTGCAGTTCCTTTGACGCTGGTGGTATGCTGTGGTGAACTCAAAAGGCACTGCAAAAAATGTCTAGGAAGAAAATCGAAGAACATTCAAGACTCTTATGTCATGTTTAAAAGCCTGTCACCTGGGACAAAAACTGAGGGAATGGAAGTGGAATATTTGACGAGCCAAACTCCAGATGAGTCTAACAGACTGTTGTCAGCATGGTCAAGTGTGTATTCAGAAGCAATATCAAAGATGGAAGGACAACCAAATGAGTTCTTTTGCTGAAACATTATTGCCTGACATATGACATATGACAATTGCTGGCAGGTTTTTTTTGAAGATCAGTAATTGTTAAGTAAGCCAAGTTTCTTATAAAGGAATCCAAGGTACAGGTGCTGGGAAAGGACTGATGTTAATTGCTCAAATTGAAACATTTTGTAACTTTTGTTTCCATGGCTCAAACTCTCTCGCCCTTTTCTTTTTAAAAGAAAGACCCCAAAAGTTATTTATTTCCTTACGTTCTCCTGCTCACTATTCATTGAGCAAAATGAAATTTGGATTTAGATTTAGATTTTAGATTTAGTTACTTGCCTTTCCAAATCCGATCTCAAGGTGAGTTGCCCAGTGAATCTGGTGCATGACAATATACATTTCTTGTTGAAAGTGTTGTTATATTTTTTTATTCTGATGTTCTTGGTCAGTAGTTTGTTTAACTTTTACTGTGACCTATGCAGGTTTCTGTTTGGGGGGCGGGGGGTGATGATTTAATTTAAACTTTAAAACCCAAGACGGATGTGAAATAAATTTTGTGTATTGTTTTTCTTGCTTATAAATGATCGTATGAGAATGTGTAACATTCTCTCTATGGAATATGCTTTAGTTTGAAAGGGAAAGCTGCAGGTGCCTCATGCAAAGGGTACAGCAAAATTCCAGGGCTGTCTTATTCTCTCGAACCTCTAAGATGCTCAAGAATCAAACTTCAACCCTGGGGGTTGGGGTTCTCAGGCAGCGGGAGAAGGTCTGAGCCTCCGGGGCCCTAGCCATTGTAGTGGGGTAGCCAGGTTGCACAGTCACTCTCACTCATTGTTCACTACTCACAGTTACTCCCACAGTAGAAGAGGGGCTGATCCAAAAGAGCACAGTTGAATGAAAGCTGAGTCCAAGAGTGGTGTTAACTTATAAAAAAGTTTTAACTTAAAAAGAAATATTCACGTTAAGATTCTAAAAATCTTAAATAGGATGAGGAAAATACAAATACAAAATAAATATGTTTCTTTGTCTATGGTTCTTCTTTTGATGAACTTCCTTTTCTCATCTGTGTTTTGGTCCAAATACCTCCAGTAAGGATAAGACAGTTCTCCTCCATTGCAATGCCATCATACATCAGGGGGGAATGGAAAAATCTCCTAGCTTCAAGATTAGATAGTGTCTCTAAAACTCTTTCCAAAACTCTCAAAAATCCAATCTGTCTCCCTGAGTGTGACTGAGTGCAAGGTGCAAAAACAGGGATCCAGACCTTCCTTCCAGGGAGATCTTCCATCTCAGTCAGAAACTGGTCCAGAATAGCCAATACCACCCTCAAGAATTCTCAAATCTTCTCAAAGACTCTTGATCTCAAAACCTCCTCAAATGACTAGGCCTTGAAGACCTACTCAAAACTCTCCTCCTTACAACACTTCTCTGCATGTGAGATCCCAGACTGATCTGATCTGAACATGCTCAGCCCTTAGTATGCAAAGGGATAAATAACCCATCCCAAAAGGAGGATGGCCCAAACACTGGGGAAGGCTCAGAATATGAAAAAGCCCACATCAATAGTCCCAAGCAGAACCCTGGGAAAAAATACTTGTGCAGATTCTATTGCCTGCTACATAGGATTTTCAAACAGCCCATATTAAAAAAAATCAAAAGGTATGTGTGCAAGTTCCATCTCTGCCGCTAATCATCCTCCTGGATTGTTTCTGCTCTGTTTTCATAAAATTACACATGCAACCAGTTTGGACATGCATTTTTACACTCACAAAGCCCTGGGTTTTTTTTAGTTTAGCCATTTATGCACATCAAACCTAGTTTTAAGTGCTTAAATTGCTTTGAAAAGCACCTCCTCATTTGTCAAGGATATGGATGCTTTGCTTATTTATTAAAAAAACTAGGAGGTCATGTAAAGGCTTATATACTAAAGATCACTGTGCATACTAAGGCCATTAAGCATGCACAAAATAATAGCGTGCTATGCAGTAAGGCTCTATCCTGCATTCTAAACTGGGCTGAAAAGATGTTAGTGAGTATGTGCTACAATTAACATGTCCCTATGTAAATGAAAGAACTATTCCCAGCAGCCACCAGAAGAGGACTCTAGGGGTCACAGCAAGTGATCCAGGCTTTGAACTCCACAGGCCCAGCTTCCAGAGGTCCCACATCCCTTGCAGCAGAAGAGGTCTGGAAGGATAATCTGCAAATTGTTCTCAGCAGCCCCTGGGAGAGGACTCCAGAAGTCACAACAAGTGATCCAGTTTTCTCTCTCCACAGCCTCAGCTTCCAGAGGCCCAGCAACTCTTGTAGCAGAAGAGCCCAAAAACACCATTAGGCCCATGCATCTCAAACTTGCTTGCTATACCTTCTATGTTTGCTAGACCTGATTTGATTTTATATGAAAAAGGACATTCAAGCATACGTTGAATCCTGCACTACTTGCGCCAGACAAAAATCTCCTGCCGGTCTCTCTTGGGGCCTCCTATAGCCGTTACCAGTTCCAGATGAACCATGGACGCACATCGCGACTGATTTCGTCATAGATTTGCCACCTTCAAATGGGAACAATACGATATGGGTTACAGTGGACCACTTCTCAAAAATGGCACACTTTGTGGCTTTACCCAGACTACCATCTGCCCCAGAACTCGCGAAATTGTTCAAACGGCATATATTCCTCCTGCATGGAATGCCTAAGCACATTGTCTCCGACAGAGGAGTTCAATTCACCACCAAGTTCTAGAGGGCACTGGGTCATAAATCCTTTAGTAATGCAATTCAATTCACCTTTATAATAAACTACCTAATACAGAAGCATTGAAAGAGATTACTAAGAAATCCAACAGCATAATGTAAAAAAATACAATTATAAATATATTTGAAGCATCACAATTATATTAACATTAATGGATGTATATATTTATATTAATTACCTAGCATTAAAAATCAAATTCAAAAGATGAATCTAAAGTGTACACAACAGTAATGTAAAAGACAATGCTGTGAGTGACTTGGTAAGATTTCCACCGCTTTGCTACATTGCATAAATACTATCATGTTCAAAGGCACTTTTTGAGGTAGGTTTTTATTTTAGCCAGAGAAGATTGTATTTAGCTATACAGAGAGGAAGAGTAATATATATTAGCTAAATATCTGATTGGTTAGTATTTTGGGTCTTTTAAAAAAATTAGAGTTTGTACACATACCAGCAAATTAGAGGCTTCCCATGCTACCATCTTAACAAATATCTGTTCTGATGAAAATGAAGAACTTCTTAAAGGGAACAATGAGATATGTATATAATCACTTTTTAAATAATGCAATTGTCTATAATTTGATCAAAAAAAAGATACAAAAATGACCTTGACAGTTTTATACAGGAGGCATGGAGGGGTAAAGGTGGTACAATACTCCCCTTCCCCCAGATTAGCCTTGACCAATTCCTCCCCTCTTAGGGCATCCTCCCACTGATCTCACCTCACCTCTAAGTCGCGGTATTGGCTCCATGGCAGCGGCAGCAGCAGCAGCAGCAATTGGAGATAAAAACTTTCAGTGCATCCCCACTGCAGTCCTCACAATGAGAAGCCCTGTGGTGCCTTGCCCTTCACATTGGCTTTCAAGGTGACAGGAAGCCTGTGTGAGTGGAAAGTGTAGGATGCTGCAGGGTCTGTCAGCACGTGAGGTCTGAAGAAGGCCTTGCCTTGACTTTTTTTTTTAATCTTATGTTGCTGCTGCTACTGCCGTGGAGAAAGTGCAGCCAGAGAAGCCAAGCAGCGCCACAGTGGCAGGCCTGGATGAAGTGATGGCAGCAGCAGCAATGCTCCAGCACCTAATTGATTTACATTCTGCCTATCATGACACTTCAAGGTGAACTACATTCAGGAAATGAAGGGATTTCCCTATCCCGAGGATTTACACTCTAAGGGCCTGATTTATAAAGGGTTTTTTTCCCCATAGACACAGAAAAAATCTTTAGTAAATAAGACCCTAAGGGGGTCATTTATCCAATTGTGTTAGGGCTTTATTGTGACATTAGGACCCTAATGCCTGTGATAATTCCATAATGCATGCAATAAATAATGCACCGTGAGATGCGTGTACAAATTTGAAAAATGTAGTCAAGTGGGGGGAGTAAATGGGGTACTTAATGTTGCATGTGATAATGTAATGTATGCTATTGTGGGATTTAACTACACCTTTTTTTCCCAGTGTTATGCCTCTAATAGCTGTGTGTTATGGCTAAAATGGGATTTGTTACAAGTCCTGTTTTGGGTGGGGGGAGAGGAGAGTTAAGGAGAGGAGGAGAGTGAGAAAGCCTCTGGTAATGTGGGTATATTAGTCAACTTTTTATACCACTGTAAGAGGGGGCATTCTGAATCGGGGTGAGATTTTGGTGGTATGCCAGGTTTTGGGGGGCAGTTTTACATGCACAGTCAGTGGTACAAACAGCACAGTTACCATCAATAAAGATTTTATGTGATTTGGAGTGATGAAAGTTATAAAAAGATGAGATTTGTACAATGTACTCTCGACCTAGCTTGATGCACGCTCTACCTAGCTGCTATCAAGCTAGTTTGAGTGCACAATGAACAAATCAGCTTTGTGTACCTTTCATCACTCCAAATCACATAAAATCTTCATTGATGTCTACTGTATTGTTCGTTCCTCAGACTGTGCATGCAAAACTGCCCCCCAAAACCTAGCTCACCACCGAGTTTCTAGTTGCCCTTCTTATAGTGGTATAAATAGTTTATTTATATAAAAATCTTATAAAGAATCTCTCTCTCACACATCATGGGTGCCATTTTGGTGAAAATTATAGCAAAATGATAAATCTATGCCTATGTTTGTACCTGAGGCAATCAATGGAGGGTGAAGTGACTTACCCAAGGTCACAAAACGTTGGTGCCAGAGGCTGTTCCCTACATTACCTATGCCTTCATCCGAGCTTGATACTTGAACTGTAGGTTTGGAATCATTCAATTGATTCCTGATAATGTGCGGGTTGCTTATGGAATAGAGCATAATTGTGGTCACTCTGGAACAATAATTTTGTAAGTATTCCAAGCAGGCAGCATCATACTTAAGGCATAAAATCTATGAAAAGGACTTCATTTGGAGAGGTCATTTGGGGGCAATTTTCACTAGCTCGCCTAATTGCAAAGTACAGCACATGGGCACTTTTACGGGCGGATTTTAAAAGCCCTGCTCGCGTAAATCCGGGCGGATTTACGCGAGCAGGGCCTTGCGCGCCGGCGCGCCTATTTTCCATAGGCCTGCCGGCGCACGCAGAGCCCCGGGACTCGCGTAAGTCCCGGGGTTTTTTGTCGGGGGCGTGTCGGGGTGGGGCCGGCGGGCCCGGGGGCGTGGTTTCGGCCCGGGGCGGTCCGGGGGCATGGCCATGCCCTCCGGAACTGCCCCGGGTCGCGTCTCAGCGCGCCAGCGGGCTGCTGGCGCGCGTGGATTTACTTCTCCCTCCGGGAGGCGTAAATCCGTGGACAAAGGTAGGGGGGGGTTTAGATAGGGCCGGGGGGGTGGGTTAGGTAGAGGAAGGGAGGGGCAGGTGAGGGGAGGGCGAAAGAGAGTTCCCTCCGAGGCCGCTCCGATTTCGGAGCGGCCTCGGAGGGAACGGAGGCAGGCTGCGCGGCTCGGCGCGCCGGCTGCCCAAAATCGGCAGCCTTGCGCCTTGCGCCAAAAAAAGTACGCGAACGCACATTTTTTTAAAATCTACCCCTTAATATGCATACTTTGTAGGTAATTTTCAGAGAAACTATTCAGGTAGTTCTTCTTTGAAAATGAACTAGCATAAGGTATGCATGTATAACAGATGCATGTGTCTAGTATAAATGTACTTGAGTACATGGCTGAGCAAGAGTAAAATGGCATGTTTCTATTTGAGAATGGAATGGATGCAAGCAAGCTGTTTTGCTTCCCAAACCTAAACTCTCCCCCCCATCCAGGATAGCTTTTTACCCTGACAAAAGTGCACATGTTATGTTTATAGCTAGGTAGGGGTGTGAAACTGTCAGCCAGGACAATTTACCCAGGGTATTGATGGTTACCCAGGTAAAATGGCTTTGAAAAATGCCCTCCACATTTTTTAGGACATCTTAAACCTTGAAAGAAATACCCCAGCTGCATATGAATTCTGATTCTAGGGTCAGTTAAACATGATCAATTACTGTCTTTCCACTAAGCAAACTTAAATATATGGATTGATGTAAACTGGCCATGGTTATCATTCACATCTCCATTTTATCTCTGATCTTTCTGACTATAAATTCCAGGTTGCTTGTCATTCTTGCTCAATTTATAACAGAGAGAACCAAGTGAAGAAGGATGTACCTTGTGCTAAATGATATGGATATTGTTTCAGTTGAGCAGTATATATATTGTCACTTGTTATTTCATTAGACTGTCCATTTATCTGGGTGAGGTTTAATGCATATTTGTAAATATATTTATAAGCACTTAAAATTTATGCTCTGAGGGGATGCACTCAGAAATAACGTCAGGAGTATTTTTTCACAGAGAGGATGGTGGATGCCTAAAATGCCCTTCTGGATTAGGTGGTGGAGGCAAAACAATAACATTATTCAAAAAATATAATGGGATTACGACAGAGGATCCCTGGAGACGGCGGGTGGTGATGACGTACTGGGTAATCTACATGGGGTGGCAGTTAGGGATGTGCAGAGCAAAATTTTATGTTCATATTTTTTATGTCCGAAAGGGGGTCCCACTTGCGGCCAATATGGACATAAAAAAAATCCAATGAGTTGGGTATATGTACATATGTGCAAAAAAAAAAATTAAACCCCCTCACCCTCCTTAATCCCCCCCCCAGACTTACCACAACTCCCTGGTGATCGAGCGAGGAGTGAGGACGTCATTTCTGCAATCCTTGGCGAGAAGCATGTGACGTCGGTGGCACGTCGAGTGACGCGGCGTCACGTGATTCCCGGCTCGTTCGCGCCGGACGGCTCGTTCGGCCCAAAAAGAACTTTTGGCCAGCTTGGGGGGGCCTCCTGACCCCCCCAAGCTGGCCAAAAGTTCTTTTTGGGCCGAACGAGCCATCCGGCGCGAACGAGCCGGGAATCACGTGGCGCCGCGTCACTCAGACGCGACGTCACGTGATTCCCGGCAAGTTCGCGCCGGACGGCTCGTTCGGCCCAAAAAGAACTTTTGGCCAGCTTGGGGGGGCCTCCTGACCCCCTCAAGCTGGCCAAAAGTTCTTTTTGGGCCGAACGAGCCGTCCGACGCGAACGAGCCGGGAATCACGTGACGCCGGCGTCACTCGACGTGCCGCCGACGTCACATGCTTCTCGCCAAGGATTGCAGAAATGGCGTCCTCACTCCTCGCTCCATCACCAGGGAGTTGTGGTAAGTCGGGGGGGGGGGATTAAGGAGGGTGAGGGGGTTTATATTTTTATTTTGGCTCAACAATCGCGATTTCCCACATATCGAACATATCTATGTTCGATATGTGGGAAATCCGATCGTTTATGTCGAATCAATTTTTTAAGTAAAAAAAAAATATGAGTTGCGTTTTACTAATGCGGTCAATCCGAATGCACACCCCTAGTGGCAGTTAGCCCATAGTGGCAATCCAGCCTCTCTACTTGTATAATCAGAAAACCCACACAGTCTTTGTGGGCTTTCAAGACTGAGAGGAGAGGCTGAGATGCAAGAACAAAAGAAAAGTTTTCCCACTCCAGGTAGGTTTGGAGGGTACACAAAACCTATAAAACTGTTCCAAAAAGCAGACTTTTGATCTACGCAGCAACTTTTATTTGTTCTCTTCTATAAAGAAAGAAGAATGGCTATTAGCAGAAGAATGAAATCTGTAATACAGCTGAATCGCTGAAATTTTCAGATGCAAATACAACAATCTTCACATTTACTCTAAAACAGTTTTGTTTCTTGATCACTCATAGACTTCAGTTTTCTTACAAACACAACTTCAGGCAGGAGAGGGTTTTTTTTCTTCTTGTATCACTCGTCTTTTCCTGTCTTGCACCTCAGGCTTAACTCTCTTAGTAATACATATCTTTCTTACCCTCTTACTCTTTGTGGCACAGATTGTACAACAACCACATGAAAACCAGCTGCGGTAGTGAAAAAAAGGAAGTCGCTCCTCTTCCTGCCGCTGCCGCTTGTCCCCCACAGCAGCGGCAGCACAGAAAGACTCCTGCTGTGGCTGCTGCTTCTTCTCTTGACTGGATGGGGAAGGCGGGATAGGTGGTGGGGAACACTAGGGAAACTCCTGCTGCCGAATTAGGCGTCAGCCGGGCATGTGGGCCTGGCAGCGATGTCATTACTGCTGTGACCCTCACAGGGGCTGGGTCACAGCGGCACAAATAAAAGAAAAAAAGGAAGAATGAACTGGAAGAATAGAAAGAAAACAAAAATTAAAATACAATAAAAAGCATTGGGGGGGGGGGGCACAAGAAATGGTAGGGGGACCCAGCCAAGCAGCAGCCACATAGACTATGAGCCCCCAAAGCCCCGTAAGAGCCAGTGTGCACCATGGCACAAGGAAGCCATCTGCAGAGGATCCTGGGAAAGCCCTGATATGTGCTTGAGAGTTGGAGGAAAAGCCCAGTGGCAAGCACTGATGATACTCTGGGTAAGTTAATTAAAAGTAAATGGAGGGCCATTTGAGTGATGGGTGACCATTGCAAATTACCATAATATATTCAAGAGACTGGGCACATTTATTTGGCCAGGGAAAGCCCCATGTGTCAGGGCTCCAGTTCGACCAGGATTTCATGTCAGATTTTACCACCTGCAACAGATAAGGGAACTGAGGGGGCCTCACTGGAAATGAGGACTACCATAGTGACCATAGAATCACGAAGAAGAACCTTGTGGCTTATGGAAATGGCCAGTGAAAGGACATCAGGGGAGTAAAGTGATCAGCCACCTCGAGATTTTAGGACAGCATAGCTACTTTGAAAAATGGTAGAAATTAAATAGAGGTGATTGGCACCTGTGCCAGGATACTAAGGAGGCTGAGAGGTTCAAGGCTAAGCTATATGAGACATTTTAAAGTGTACTGCTTTGTGGATGATGTCAGTAGAGCAAGGATGCTATGAGGAAAGGCTAAAAAGATTAGGGCTGTTCAGCTAGGAAAAAAGAGATGGCTGAGGGGGGGATATGATAGAGGTCTTTAAGATCATGAGAGGTCTAGAATGGGCAAAGGACATATGAACATAAGAATTGCCATACTGCGTCAGACCAAGGGTCCATCAAACTCAGTATCCAGTTTCCAACAGTGGCCAATCCAAGTCACTAGTATGTGGCAAGTACTCAAACATTAAATAAATCTCAAGCTACTATTGCTAATTAATTAATAGCAATTTATGGGTTTTTCCTCTAGGAACTTATCCAACCTTTTAAAACCCAGTTACACTAACTGCTGTAACCACATCCTCTGGCAATGAATCCCAGAGCTTAACTATGTGCTGAGTGAAAAAGAATTATCTTCAATTCATTTTAAATGAGCTACTTGCTAACTTCATGGAGTACACCCTAGTCCTTCTAATATCTGAGAGAATAAATAACTGATTTTCATTAACCTTTTCAAGTCCTTTCATGATTTTGTAGACCTCAATCATATCCCCTCTCAGTCATCTCTTCTCCAGCTGAACAGCCCTAACTTCCTTAGCCTTATCTCATAGGGCAGCTGCTCCATGCCACTTATCATTTTTGTCACCCTTCTCTCCACTTTCTCCAGTGCAATTATATCTTTTTTGAAATGTGGCAACCAGAATTGAAAAAAGTATATATGAATTGTACACAGTATATATGTGAATTGGTTATTTACTCTTTCGGATAATAGAAGGACTAGGGGGGCACTCCATGAAGTCAGCAAGTAGCACAATTAAAGCCAATTGGAGAAAATTATTTTTCACTCAACGCATAATTAAGGTCTGGAATTTGTTGCCAGGGGATGTGGTTAGCGCAGTTAGTATATCGGGGTTTAAAAAAGGTTTGAATAAGTTCTTAACTGTTATTAATCAATTTGACTTAAAGAATAGCCACTGCTATTACTGGCATCAGTACCATGGGATCTACATAGTGTTTGGGTGCTTGCCAGATATTTGCAGCCTGGATTGGCCACTGTTAGAGACAGGATGCTGGGCTTGATGGACCCTTGGTCTGACCCAGTAAGCAATTTGTTATGTTCTTATGTTCTCATGTTCTTAAGAGGGAACATTTACAGGAATTAGTATGTCTTGATTAGTGTGTGCTTGGGAAGACTGAAAGGGGAAAAAAGTGTTTTTGACTGAAAATTGCTTCTGTTTACCTGTGCCAAGTTAATGGACAGGCTAATTAATTGTAAGTGTATTGGACAGAAATGCAGAATATATCAGCTGTCATCAATAGAAGGAAGAGTGTGAAAGATTGCAAGAAGGAGTAAATGGCAGTACAAGGACTGTTCCCCAGCTGCAATTTTAAGACAGACTATTCTTTGATTACTTTTTTATTTTTCTTAGTTAGCAAATCAATTCAAGAAAGTGACAGATACCTCACTAAATGGCAGAACATTCTCGATGTCAGGAAGTTAGGTTTTGTTATTGATTTTGTACAGTTAGGGAGTAGATGATCCTGGAGAAGAAGATGTTGATGAAGGAAGGACCTACATCACACAGGAAACACCCACTGCACACCAGAGCTTTGAACAAAACAGAGAACCAGAGATTAAGTGTGCAAATTCATACCCAATAGGTCTGGCTAGATTAACAGTGTTTTGAGAACTAGATAGCAAAGCAAAGCAAAAAGAGAAAAACTAAGAGTAGTGGGACCCCCAGCTGGCTTGTTGGCTAAAGCCAGGGAGCTACAATGTTTGGCTCCATCTGGCAGGGGGAAAGGCTTAAACTCCTGGGTCCTTGGTGTGGTCACGGATGTAGCTGTGCTAATTAAGGCTCATTCCATGGATTCTAGTCACTGGGCAGGGGCGTCCTCCAGGAGGAAATTAAAAAATCACATTCTGCACGCAAAGTCTTAGTGTCTAATAGGAAAAAAAAATCATAGAGAACAGTAATTGTGTTCAACATAAACTTTTATGAAAATCAAAATCCAAGCCAGTATTAAAAAAAAAAAAAAAAAAAAAAGAGAAACAGCATCAGAAAAATCAAAGTCAGAAAAACCATTGTCTGTCTCACTCCAGTATGATGCCTGCTTGGGCTTTGGGTTGATGTGTGCCTGCCAGTTCTTTGCACCAGTTGGGGAATCATCTTTTTCAAGCTGCTTGGTTCACAATTGCCACGTACTGGAAATCACAACCTTTGATTTCTCATTGGTATAAGCAAGTACAGGATATTTGCCATTATTGAAAAATTGAAATTTGTTTTATGTAAGAAGTCATTCCTTTATGAAAAGGTATTGAAGCCTTACTGGCGGCATCTGGGGGGAATGGGGAGGAGGTTCCGAATTGCAGGGGACCCCTGATATTCCAAATAGTGGACAAGGACACTGATTATTCGGATAGAATGGGGGTTGCCTAGCTTATTATGTTCAAGTTTGCAATAGAATATCTATGTCTAGAGACAATATCTCAAGTTGTCTTGCTGGGTGTCTTGCTTATTGTCACAATGTCTGATGATATTTTAAATAAACAATTAAAAAAAAAAGAAAAAACATTGATTCTTTATTCATGATACTCCTCTTAGAGGTTCTTCTTACCCCTGCACCAACATCCACTTCCATGAACCCTTTTCCATGGACGGTACGGTAGTCTCTTTGTAATTCCAGCATGAGCTAGGGCTAGAATTAGGCGACAAGAAACCATTGCTCAAAAATATTGCTTTCAAAAACAGATTAATCCAAAAGGTGCTCTCAGCAATTTTCAAGATCTCCAAAAATCTTCCTACTCATCCACCCCTGCTATTGACTAGTAGCAAAAGCAAAAGATATAGAACCTAGCTCTTCCAAACATTTGGGGTATCCCTTCCTTCAGAAACTGGTTCAACTCCAAAAAGTACAAAAAGCTCTTCCATAATATTCCATTCTCCAAAACTCCTCTCATGATCAGTCCACTCTATCAGCAGGCAAGACCACTTCCTGATCATCACTCTTGGAGAGAGGCAATGACCCAGATCACATTCTCAAAGGGACATTTATATTCCTCAGACACATCCCACACAATGGTGGGGACAGAACCAGAGAAGGTCTCCAAAACTGCAAAATCCTGCTCTTTTAAAGAAAATATAGAGAACCATGTTAGTGACAGATGAAGCTGGGTTACAAGAGGAAAACGGACACAGACAGAAAAGAAAAACAAAGATACTTACCTCAAAGGATCTGTACTAGAAGAGCCTGTAAAAGAGAAACACCCTGCAAATATTTAATTTCTTAAAAATATAAAATGTGAATAAAACACAATTAGAGTAAAATAAAATGGAATTTAATAACAATACATATCTGACAAAGTTAGTTTGATTTAAAGTCCTATGGAAAAAAAATATAATTGTTATCAGTGTTTAAAATATTTCTGTGCTAAATGGAAAAGAGTTTGAGTGTGATAAAGTTTCAAATTATTGTCTAAGTATCTAAAAATCCTTGTTTTGAGGCATTGTTTAGAAAATACCTATGAAAACATGTTAAATATATGATATCTTGTTTATTGCCAGCCAGTTTTCATTTTTTTCTAGGATAATAAAATTGTTAAACCCTTCTGCCCCACGAGTGCTGTAGCTCGTGGGGCAGAAGGGCCCCACAAGCCGCAGCACTCACCCCAGACAGCCACTGGCAAACTCTTCTTCATGGCAGAGATGCTGCCACCATGCTACCTCTGCTGTGAGCCTCCCTAGGTGTACGTGCGCAGTGCCTCTAAAAGGCCCTGCAGAGGGAATTCTACTACCAGCGCCCTACAATAATGTCAGCCATTGCCAGTATTTTAACCTGCCACAGATGCCCCTTAGACACCATCAGCAAATTGCAATGGGTCTCCTGCCTTGTAGTGTATCTTGCCAGCATTCCTGATTCCTGCATTCCTGTATCTTATCTTCCAACTTTGTCCAGCCTTGCCTTCCAGCCTTGCCTTGTCCAGCTTCGTCTTCTCCAGCTTTCCTCGTCCAGCCCCCTTTACCAGTCTCATCTTCCTTATTCATCTTGTACAGTGTGTCTTCAATCCACCCTTGGCCTGATCTCCAGATCTTGACCTCTTGCTTGGACCTGACTATGATTGCCTGCCACCTGGATCTGACCCCCTTGTCTGGACTTGTCCACTCTTGCTAAATGCCTGCCCTGACTCCGTTAGTTTTCTGCCTGGAGTTGTAGGACAGGACTTGCCCTGGAGCAGATCAGATGAGCCTGGCTCTTCTTGGAGCAGATCAGCTAGAAGAAGTTTGGTTTGAATTTTCGGGTGAGGTGGAACATCAGCCTAGAGTAGATTCAGTGAAACAGGCTCAGTAAATTTCAGCTTGACTGTGGCATTCTAGGCAGGGCTAGAGGAAAAAACAGCTGGTTTAATCAAAGCTTCTTTATCTAGAAAAGTACAGGCTACCCTTTTTGTGGTCAGAACAGTTTTTCTCAAGGCAGGATTAGCAACTGATTTGGAAAAACTTAGATCATTTGATGCCTTTATAATCTTAGAAGTCATATTATATCCTGCAATCTGGATGATGGACTTTGAGGCCACTGCAGAACTGGATTCTTCAGCACTGTTCAATTGTACAGGTAGGTAATTTAAATTGCTGTGGTTAACTTAGCCTGTTGTAGAGATATTCTCTGAGTAAACTTGAGATTGATTTGAAGTAGATTCTAGGCAAACTGGAGTAGAATCTGAGCAAACTTGCACAACTTTAGTTAGAACAGATGCAATACTTTTTTTTTTTACAGGCTGCACTCTTGAATCATTGTTGCAAGTCTCTATTCTTTCAGAGAGATGCTGTGCAGTAAGACATTTAGGAGCCAGACATTGGCAACAGGTATCTTCTGGTGGAACATTCCCAGAACTGCATTTTTCATATGCCCAACAATCAAGATGAAAAAAAAAAAACTACAGTTAAAACAGTTTTACAATATTGATGGGCTACTGCTCAGGTATTTGGTTCAGTTCCAGTAGCCAAGTGAAGTAGAAGATGCTTTAAAATTAGAACATTTTCTGTTAGGCTTACCAGACTTGCAGAGAACTAAAACATATTTCTTTGTGCTTGAAGCTTCTGGTTGAGGTAAGCTCACAGAAGCTGAAACACCAGCAGTATTAAGAACATAAGAAATTGCCATGCTGGGTCAGACCAAGGGTCCATCAAGCCCAGCATCCTGTTTCCAACAGAGGCCAAAACCAGGCCACAAGAATCTGGCAATTACCCAAACACTAAGAAGATCCCATGCTACTGATGCAATTAATAGCAGTGGCTATTCCCTAAGTAAAATTAATTAATTATTAGGCTTTGGGGTACCAGAACAGAGAAAGTAATAGATTCTGAAACAGGATTTACTTTGGTAAGTATTGATTTTAAGTTGCTTTGTCTGGTTTTAATTGTGACTGGATATGCTGTGGTTGCTGGGAACTTTCTGAGCAGTAGATTTCCTGATGGCAGACACTGGTGTCTGTAGCTTGGGAGCAGAAGTACTACCTTTTTAAATACATAAGCTACCTTAGAGGTTTTCTGGGCTAGTATCTGCTGCTGGGAAACCCTCTTCCATGAATCATAGCCAAAACTGTTATCTGTGAACTGAGAGTTTGCAAACCTGCACTCTTTATATACCCACTTGTCAGGGTTAGATAGATGACATTTAAAACACTCTGGGCTCCTACGCCAACCACCTCTTCCCCTGGGGTCTAAGTGAATAGCCTTAAAAAATGTTGTGCTGGTTAAAAATACTATGTTAAGGCCCCACCCTTTCTTATTTCTTTATATATTTTTGGATTGTATAACTACAATGTATTATTTTCCCTGTAATGTATATATTTTTTGTATTTTACTTTGCAAAATAACCAATTGATTTTTCTTTGATACAAGCAAATCTTTGTTTGGTAATTGAAAATGTATAAATAAAGAGTTAAAAAAAAACTACATATGGAGAGGGAGAGAGAAAGTGTGTGTGTGTGAGAGAGAGAGAGAGAGAGAGAGAGAGAGAGAGAGAGAGAGAGACTTCTGTATTGGGTCATTCTGACACTCTCTATATATAGGTACTAGAGATGTGAATTATGTGATCGATCGTCTTAACGATCGATTTCAGCTGGGAGGGGGAGGGAATCGGATCGTCGCAGTTTGGGTTTTCTAAATATCGTGTAAATCGTGTAAATCATGTAAATCGAAAACCGGCACACTAAAACATCCCTAAAACCCACCCCGACCCTTTAAAATAAATCCCCCACCCTCCCGAACCCCCCAAAATGCCTTAAATTACCTGAGATCCAGTGGGGGGGGTCCCGGTGTGATCTTCCACTCTCGGGGACACTAAAACAACCCTAAAACCCACCCCGACCCTTTAAAATAAATCCCCCACCCCCCCGAACCCCCCCAAAATGCCTTAAATTACCTGGGGTCCAGAGGAAGGGTCCCGGTGTGATCTTTTACTCTCGAGCCTCTGGTACGTTGTAGAAATGGCGCCGGCGCTACCTTTGACCTGTCATATGACTGGGCAAAGGTAGCGCCGGCGCCATTTTGTTTTTTTGTCCCCCGACGTCAGGAGCGTAGGAGATCGCTCTCGGACCCCCACTGGACCCCCAGGGACTTTTGGCCAGCTTGGGGGGCCTCCTGACCCCCACAACACTTGCCAAAAGTCCAGCGGGGGTCCGGGAACGACTTCCTGCACGCAAATCGTTTTTCCGTACAAAATGGCGCCAGCCATACGCTGTATGGCCGGCGCCATTTTGTACGGAAAAACGACGTCAGGAGCGTAGGAGATCGCTCTCGGACCCCCACTGGACCCCCAGGGACTTTTGGCCAGCTTGGGGGGGCCTCCTGACCCCCACAAGACTTGCCAAAAGTCCAGCGGGGGTCCGGGAATGATTTCCTGCATTTGAATCGTTTTTCCGTACAAAATGGCGCCGGCCATATGGCCGGCGCCATTTTGTATGGCAAAACGATTCAAGTGCAAGGAGGTCATTCCCGGACCCCCGCTGGACTTTTGGCAAGTCTTGTGGGGGTCAGGAGGCCCCCCCAAGCTGGCCAAAAGTCCCTGGGGGTCCAGTGGGGGTCCGGGAGCGATCTCCTACGCTCCTGACGTCGGGGGACAAAAAACAAAATGGTGCCGGCGCTACCTTTGACCTGTCATATGACAAGGCAAAGGTAGCGCCGGCACCATTTCTACAACGCACCGGAGGCCCGAGAGTAAAAGATCACACGGGACCCTCCCTCTGGACCCCAGGTAATTTAAGGCATTTTGGGGGGTTCGGGAGGGTGGGGGATTTATTTTAAAGGGTCGGGGTGGGTTTTAGGGTTGTTTTAGTGTGCCGGTTTTCCCGCCCTCCCCCTTCCCCTCTCCCTTCCCCCGATTTACGATTTTTTGACGATAAATCGGGGGAATTGTTATTGTATCGCGGCTCTAACGATTTTTGACGATTTAAAATATATCGGATGATATTTTAAATCGTCAAAAAACGATTCACATCCCTAATAGGTACCACTGTAGAGGGGCACTTTGAATCAGGGTGGGTTTTCGGGAGATGGGTTGGGGTTACGAAGGATAAAGACTAAAATTCTTTAGTGATGTCAATTTTACAATGAATACCTCTGAATGTGTCTGTAACACCACACTTCCCTAACCCAAACCCACATTCCGAATACCCACCCAGATTCAAATTGCACCTCTATAGTGGTACCTATATATATAGAGTGTCAGACTGACCCAATACAGAGGTTTTCTTTGTCTCTCTCTCTCTCTTTCTCTCTCTCTCCCTTTCCCTCCCTCCCTCCTCTTCTGCCTCATAAGGACCAGTAGCAAAGCCCCCCACCCTGCCAGAATTCTCACACTTACCCCCTCCCCCACCCACTCTAGGCAAGCTCCCACCCCACTGCCTAGCAGCTTCACACCCACCAGGAGAGAATAATGACAGGCGGATGCAGCAGTGTTCAAATGAGCAGTCAAATCAGGTACTTTATCTCTTCTCTTTCAGTGTCTGTCCTTCCTTCCCTGGTACTGATCCCCCCTACACACCTTATGCCATTGATCTGCTGTCGCTGGATCCTCCTGCCTCTGTGCAGAACTGCATACTCCTCTTCAATCTTTTAGGTGAAAGAACTGCCAGCCCCTGTTGTTGCTTCCCACTTCCACTGATCCTCCCAGCTCTGCGCAGCTTCTTCTTCCCATTTATTCCAGCATCCTACCTCCTCCCAGAAATGCAGCTCGGGCCAGAGGCTGGTAACAATGCTGCTAGGTTGGGGCTGCCACGGTCAAATAGGGCTCCCAAAAGCACAGAGCCCAGGATGATCTCTTCGCTTGCCCTGTCCCCCTCTCCATCCAAGGACAGGTCTGGGAATGGGGACACCATGAGCAGCAGGCTTTTCTACTTCCTGGTGTTAGGATTCGTGGGTTTCGTGTACCCTTGGCCCGAGGTGGAGGTTGATGCTACCTGAGGGGGTAGGGCCCCACAGGTCCTCATCGTCGGGAGGCGAGGTCAACTGTGGCAGGGACATGACTATATTTTAGTAGAGTGAGAACGTCCTGCGTCACTGCCACGTGATCGCAGGTACCTGCACTGAGATATACTGTGAGGCACCCCGAGGAGCGGGATGGAGAAGCACAGTTCAGAGGGGTCACAGTACTTAGGTAAGAGTGAAGATACGATGTACCAGAGAAGGAAGCTCCAAAGCAGAGGTGCACTAGGCAGGCCCCGAGAAGCGTGGAGCGTGGAGATAGGATCTCTGAAGGAGTGATGCAGAGACTGTCCTGAGGGGCGGGACAGCGCAGCATCAAAGTCTCTGATGTAGTGATGTAGAGGCTGCCCCGAGGAGCAGGGAAGCATGGAGTCAAAGTCTCTGGTGAAGTGACGTAGAGGCTGCCCTGAGGAACGGGGAAGCGTAGAGTCAAAGTCTCTGATGTAGTGCTGAGGCAACCCCAAGGAGTGGAGAAGCAAGTAGGCAGGATCTCTTGTGAGGAGTGCAGGAGCTACCCCGAGGAGCAAACAAGCCTGGAGACCAGGTCTTCTGAAGGAAGTGCAAGCAGGGCCCCAAGGAGCAGGTACCCGAGCCAGAGTCCAGATCAGCAGGTAGAGATCCAAGGCAGGAACCATGGGTCTGGAGAGACAGGAACAAGCACTAGTGAGGCGAAGGAACTCATTGCCAAGACAGTTTGCGTAGGCCAAAGGAAGTGCTTAAATATCCCAAGGTAATGATGTCATCAGTCGGGGACGGCCCAGAGATTCCCGCCAATGGTCCTTTAAATAGAGAACAGATGGTGTGCGCGCGCGCCTAGGAAAGCCCGTAGTCAGAAAATGGGCCGGCGACATCCCAGCTGCCATGTGGAGCAAGGAGGACCAGGAACAGAGCGGTGACCATGGCTGGCCAGAGCCGCGAGCGCCCCTGGAGTGGAGGGCCAGGCATGGCAGGATGTGAGTTGGGTCGGCTGCAGCCGCCAGCGGCCAACAGTGATAACACCTGGGACCAGAGCTTGTTCAGCCCCAAGGGATGAATTGGGAAGGAGAAGCAGCTTGGCTGCATTGAGAGGGAGCAGCAGTGCCCTCTACTGGATGGCTCCTACAGCCAAGGCCACATCGGCCATAGGCTAGGTATGGGTCTGGGTTGTGATGATGTTGCAGGGAGGAGGGCTTTAGATTTGTTAGGAAGTGGGAAATTTTCTTGGTAAGGGGGAGTCTATTCTGATGGGAAAGGCCTCACTTTAGCCATGGTAGAACCAGGCTGCCAGCGCTAACAATTCAAAAGGGCATAGAACAGGGGTGCCTAGTTCAGATCCAGGTATCTTCAAAGGATACAGTTAAAAGTTAGAATTTCATGATAGAGAGGAAGCAGTAGATGCTGAAGTAACTTGTGTTGTTTTAAATGTAGAGCACACCAAAAATTGACAAAACCCAAAAGAAGTCCTCTCTTAATTTAACAAAATATCAACAAACAGAGGACTCTATATTCTCTTATGTACACGGATGTCCGTGTACATAAGATAAGGCCATCACTTATCTATGATGTAGTCTAATAAGCAATACCGGACATCCATGTACATAAGAGAATATAGAGTCCTCTGTTTGTTGATATTTTGTTAAATGTAGAGGAAACAAATATGAAAGCTTCAAAACTACCCAAATCAACTGCTGACAATAAACAGATTGATTAGGGATTAAAAATGTAAATTTATTTCTTTGTATGCAAATGCCAGATATCTACTCTAGACAATAAGATTGGGGAGTTAGAAAACATGGCACTATAAAGGATAATCAGTGGGATACTGTGATAGCAGGATACAAAATTTATTAAGGATGGAATACAATCAAATAAGATAAACATTCAACAGGATAAAAACTGCTGTCTGGAATATCTATGGATAGAAATCCCTGAGACAGGGAAGAGTATACAGGGGTGGGCGGGAAGGATGTTCATTGGGTTCTTTCTGTTTGGTGGAGGAGTCTGGGAGGGAGGGGCCATTGTAACCCTTTATCTTTGTTTTGTGTGTATGCGTCTGACTGTCTGTCTTGCACATGCAGTTCTCTGGCTGGTCACTGAACCCTTTCACTTTATCTTGGTGGGGATGGAAGTCCCTCCTGCTAAGAGGATCCTTTACTTGAGGCCAGTTGGAAGGGTGATTTCAAAACTTTCCAGTGTTGGTAAAAATGTAACCCTTGGACACTGAGCAGGTGTTACATATTTGCGATTCACTAAACCTACGAAAATTAGCAGGTGTGGAGTCCATGCTGTGCTTTTTCCTGTAAGTTTGGTAAAGCCTCCTTTACATATAACCCTTCCTCATTTATATAATGGTAGACAGAGATTGTTAAAGATGTAATGCATAGCAGCATAGAATGCTGTTTTGAGCAGGCACAAAAGACCTTAATGTGCATGATAAACTTTATTGCATTCATCCCTTTTTTCACAAGGATTACATTTACTATAGCTGTTATAAAGGAAAACATGCAAACTTTTCACAAAAGTGCTGTGGACCTTCCACTTGATCCCTAAATGTAATTATGTTCACTGTTATTTTTAACACAAATTGTGTAAGTCGCACATGCAAACTGCCGTGAACTACATTGAAATGTGCGAGTTAGAAATCTTTTAAATACATAAATAATTGTGGCATTTAAGCAAAGTGTCCACCACACTGCATTTTGCAGAAATATCTGCTTGCATAATTTTATCTGTGGATCTTTCTTCCATTTCTGCAGGATATTGAAGTCACTGGGCAAAAGGTATGCATTACAAATTGCCCAAGCAAACTGACTTGCAGGCCCCCTGTACTTGCTGGGCCATACTGAACCTGCCTGTAGTATTCTGGTCACTGTTGATGTTTATCTGTGCAATTTATGCTGTAGTTTGGTCTGTTGGCACTAGATGGCCCAAACGTATAGAACATCCAATTTCACTTTCAAAGGTACAATTGATGATTTTATATTAAGCAAAACTGATTTCCATCACCCCTAATCAAAACGGGCATTAGATATACAGTAAATATCTGTAATATCAAGTAGAAAAAGCCTGTGAAGTATCATTTGCATGAGTTATTGTAGAATACTACACATTGACAAATTATGTTTAAATGTTATATATGCTTTAAATAATAATATTAGGGGCAAATCTTTAGCACATAATCTGTATTATAAATGAAACAAAACCACACTGACTGTAAGCAAAAATGATGCATCGAAATTATTATAATATTATTATAAAAATATTTTGCAGAGAGGAATTCATTAAGTACAAATGATGAAACAGTTCTCGCTGCAGAGAACCTAGGTTCTCCCTGCTTCTAGAAGATACTGAAGCTAGGATATCCCCATCAACATCCAACAGATTGAAAACCCCTAGCAATAACACCTCCCCTTACATAGCAATTTTGTGAATATCCTTAATTCTGTCTATAGTGGAGGTCTGTATACTACCCCAGTATAAATAGATATTCCATTCCCCTTTCCAGATTAACCCTCAGTGCCTCCTCCTTACCTTGTAAGCCCTGCAGTTCTGTTCCTCTGCTTCTCTGTTTACTGAGGTTCCGTTGTTTTTGAAGGACTCTGTGAATATCTTATTAGATTGTAAGCTCTAATGAACAGGGACTATCTTTTTTTGTGTTTTGGTACAGCACTGTTGATGTCATGTAGCACTATAGAGTAGTAACTTCCATTTCACTCAGAGATATGGAATAGGGATGTGCATTCATTTCAAACAAATGCAAAATCCACAATGAATGGGGTCAAAAGGCACTGGCTACACCAGAGACGCTGTTTCGGCGCTGTCTTCCAAATGGACAGTGCCATTTTTAAAGCTGCTGGAGCCAGGGCAGGAGGCAGTGTGGTTCGCTGCTATCCTTAAGGATTTTTACTAGGACTGTGGGATGGAGATAAGAAGAGGTTATGCTAGGAGATCCCTGGCACTAGCAGATTTTAACAACGGGAATGGGAGGGGCCCCAGCCTAGATTTGTGGCAGGAATGGAGGTTTCCCAGGAAGGCCCCAGCTGGGTGCAGAGAGGCCCAGCCAGGCAAGCCCAGGCCTTGGGTTAAATTGGGTGATTTTTAGGCTATTGGAGGCCTGTTTTTTGTTTTTTTTTTTTAAGTGGCTCTTTTTTGTTTGTTTTTTTGACATTTTATGGTTTTTTTGTTTGCAAATGAATAGAAATAAAACATTAAAGAAACAAAAAAACAATTCCCCACCCCAAAATGAAACAAAAACTTTGTGGCTGCACATCTCGAATGCAGAACCTTGGAATTTCCTTGGATGCAAGGTAGGACAGTAACTTTAAATCAGGTGCAAATATACGTGTGCATATGGGTGTGTGGCCAGATATGTGGCAATTTTATATCCTGCTCATACATATGCACACATCTTATAAAATAGCCCTGGTGCACTATCTGTATGCATTCAGCAGTGTAAGTTGGCTTTGGGACACATAAGTGAGGGAATTACCGTATATAAAAGACGCACATCCAGGCCATGACCAGTTTCATCAGTTCATCCATCAGTTTGCCCAGTCTACAGCTAGGTCTTCCTGACACCCCTGGTTCTTTAGCTTGCACTTCCCCCAGTTAAGCCAGACTCCTAAATCAGTTCATATGTGGCTAGCAATTGTTTTATTCTGATTTACACTTCATCTATAGCAGACGTAACTTTGCGCTGAATTGGCCCTAGGCATGTACCCAAGCCTGTGGATACATGTGCACATATCTCTTGGCTCTGCCCCAGAATGCCCATGCTCCGCCCACAATCTACCCCTTTCTAATGTGAGATATTTGCTCATTGGTACTTGGGTGCGCATGTGAGCAATTTATCAAATCAGGTATACACGTGCATGTGCTAGATGTGCGCCCATCTCCTGATTATGGCGCATATCCAGCTTTTAAAATTCATCTTTGAGCATGTAGTTGCATACTGAAACAGTAATCAGAAGTGTTTTTCATCAAGTTTCAAATATTAAGAAACTGAAATTGTGGGTTGATAAAGACAACTTGGCTTCTTTGATTCAAGTATTAGTGGTCTCCCTTCTGGACTATTGTGATGCCCTTTATGTGGGGTTACCCTGTGAAACCCTGTTGCATTTACGGTTAGTCCAGAATGCAGCTGTTTATCTTCTTTCTGGATGCAAAAATGAGGCAGCATTTAAAAGAGCTTCATTGTCTTCCTATAAGCTGGCAGAATATATTGAAACTGCTTTGTCTCGTATTTAAAAGCCTGAATGGTCTGGGTCTTAGTTACCTTCTGGATGAATTGTCACCTAAAGATCCATGATTGGTTGTTGTATTCCCATGAAGAAGGTCTAATAACTATTCCTTTCTTTAAGGAAATCAACTTGATGGCCGTCCGTAATAGAGCATTTTCATGAATTGGCTTTAAACTTTGGAATAAGTTTCACAGAGTACTACATTCAGTACAGGAACTCCTTTTCTTTAGGAAACAGCTTAAACTGTGGATTTTCCTTCAGGCTTTCAGTTGCTGGTCTATAGGAGGATTTTTTTTTTGGGGGGTAAACAACTTATGTTATTATTTATTTATTATTCTTTTATAGATGTATAGACAAAGTCTAGGTGTCTCACAGTAAAACATATATATTAAAAAAAACAAACAATTGAACATAAAAAGTAAATACTGTACCCCTACAAAACAAAAACATTGCAAAGGTATAAATTCGTCCAAAAGCCATCCTAAAAAGATAGAAGTACATTTTCAGATCTGTGTGTGGGTGCACATGTGTGCGTGTTTGCCGGTGGGTGCACATGGACGCAGCAATTTTATAACATAACGCGTGCATTATAAAATCGGATATACGTGCATACATGTGAACATGATTTTATATTGATGTGCGCATCTGCACTCATATGGTGACTACAGCACGTAAGTGGGGGGGGAATTATACTAGCTATGTGTGCCGACGCAATTACCTATTTCCCCAGTTTGTTCCCAGTTTTGGCCCAGTAAAGGAGAAAACTTCCTAAACCTCTTAGATAAAATAAAATAACTTGGCAGACCGCCGAGTTATTAAGATCGACGCCAATAACCTCGGCCTCGGTTTTCATAGCCGGCCGTCTACCAGTAATGAAAACGGCCACTGAGTTTATCGTCGGCACACATAGCCGAGTTTATCGGCGGCTATTTTCATTACTGGCAGACGGCTGGTTATGAAAACCGAGGCCGAGTTTACCGGCGTCAGCCTTCATAACTCAGCGGTCTGCCAAGTTATTTTATTTTATTTTATTTTTTTTACTTTAAAAAAGAAGTTCAGAAAAACATTTTTTCTGCTTTTCTGTACTTCTTTTGCCTGCGCTCAGCTATTAATGCCTGCTCCAGGCAAGCGTTAGCTGAGCAATAAATGTGTGTCTGAGATGCACATTTATCTTTTTGCATGCACAGTGAATGAGTAATAGGCTCATTTACATGCATTTGCATGCGATGAGAGCTATCTCATACACTCCATGTCGGACGTGTTTTAAACAGGCGCTAATTCCCCTATTGCATTAGGGGGTGGATTAGCGCCTATTTATCCCACATCCGACTACGGGTTATACAGTGCGCTTGGCTGAGTGCACTGTATTGCATCGGCCCCATAAAGTGCACTTATGTGGGTAAATCCTATGAATATTTCAATGGCATATATTTTCAAAAGCCCACTTACTCAGGTAAAGTGCATTTACACATGTAAAACCCAATTTAAGCGTGTAAATGTTTTTTAAAATCAGGACCTATGTGTTTAATTTGATTTATCTGTGTGTATTTTATTTGCATTCTAAGGAGTATTTGATTTTCAGTTTGTATCACACTTTGAGCATATATTATAAGTACATTTTTTTTTAAATAAATACAATTTTTAGCATGAGTTTTAGTCCATAGACCACTATTGATCTTTCTCACATCAGACTTTCCAAGTTATTTTATTTTTTTATTTAAATTTTTTGACATGCTTATTTTTTAAAATTCTAAGCAAGTTATGAGTTGAAAAACAGAGTAAACCATACAGAATCAATTCAAAAAACAGCATATAATACAAAATCAATCCCCAATCCCAATATATAAATACCCACATTCACAATAAATAAGCAAAATTAAAACTAGACCAAATAAAAAAAACTTAATACCTAATAAAACAAAAATAAGACCATGAATATCCAGGTCATAACTCAGAGTACCTATGTCAATAACAAATTTTTTAGATGTTTATGAAAAATCAACAGATCTTGCAAAAGATGCAATTTTTTAGGTATTTGGTAGCGGATAGGAGCAAACACAGAAAAAGCTCGATAATGAACTGACACCAACTGAACTTCCCTTATTGAAAAAAACATCAGGAGACCCTTGCCCTGTAAGTGCAATTTTTGACAGAACATACATGTGAAACTTATCCAGAAGACAATCAGGGCCTGTCCCCTTGAGGCTTAGAAAATTAGAAAACCTTAACAGTTGGATTGACAACTCACTGGTAACCAATGAAGCTCTTTCAACACTGGGGATATATGTTCAGAAAAACCTACTCCATGAGAAGCTGAGCCATGGCATTCTGAACCAATGGTCTACTGAGAGAGACCAAAATATAGAGCATTGCAGTAACCCACTAATGACCTTATTAAGGCTTGATTCAAGATCTTTAAAGCTGTGAGCTCTAATCACATTTTTATACTTTGCACGCACATGTTATAAAATCGGGCGTCCATGTGCACGCACCGGGTAGCGCGTACACATGTACGCCCGTGCGTACCTTTGAAAATCTACCCCTAAGTTTCCTTTCAATTTGAGTAAAATTAATTTTGTTCCTATTGATTTATGTGTAATACAACTTTCTATGCAGCTTACATTCTAACTGATCATCTTTCCTGAATAACTTATGCCAACAAGGCTCCACATTTAAGTTGAGCTAATTCCCCTGTAAACCATAGCAATCTACTGTGATATTTCCTAATGACTGAATGCAAGGGAGCTACAATATCTGCAACTCTACTCATTTTCAAATACCAATTATTTGTCAACTGTACCACTTCTTCTCCTCATCCATAGGAGCTACCAAGTTAAAAGATTCTATAAATTTGTTTACCAAAGCCTTGGCAAAGTTACAAATTGTTTTCTTCTGTGAAAAAAAAAAAAGCATTGTGGCTGGAGAAAAGGCACAATGACACCAATTGAACTTACAGTTATCTGTAAGTGATCTGACCAGGAAACGAATGTGATCTTTATATCATTAATCCACCGAATCTTGCCAGTATCTGTGAGGCAGAACAGTCCTGTTTTCTCTTGTTTCCCATGGCATCCTTCTCTTTTTTCCTCTGTGAGCCGAGCCACCATCATTCTTATCTTCTTGTTTCTTTACTTTATTTTGTACCACTGTTTGTTTATTTTAAGCTTATTTTAATATCTACGTTCTTGTAACCCTATTTTTTAACAACCATTCTTAAACATGTTTCTACTCTTCTGATTGGGAAAATGTAACTGCAAACCAAATAAAACTTTGCTTTCACACAGGACTACTGTAAAACTCTATGCAGATTAGTCATCTGATCACATTGTTAATTGCATGTTAATGAGAAATAGTGACCTATTTTCCATCTTGTGTGAATTTTTCCTTCAAGATTGAGGTAAGAGCAGGTGAAAAAGGTTGCTTTCAGTGCTCTGGTTTGGGTTATTATATATATATATATATATAAAAATAATATCGGGCTTGGGTGACCATCAGTGATCGCGGAAGTTCCGCAGCCCACCGATAGATGGCGCTATAATGGCTCAAACAAGCCGTATAGTGGCCATCTACAACAGGTACGAAGGAGAGTGGCCATCGCGGGACAGGCTGAAGACAGGCAGAAGATAGCAGAGGAAACCCTGGCATGCCGCAAACGGAGCGTGTGGCACAGGACGCGCTCAGTTCGCTGCATGCCGGGGTCTCTGCTGCTATTTTCTGCTCAAGGCGAAAATAGAAGACCCCCCATGTGCCGCAAATGGCTTGTCGGACCTTCATCTTCATAACGAACGGCGCGCCAGGCCTTCATCTTCACAGCTGATGGTGCGGGTCCCACAGCATACCGGTGAGAGAGAATGTGTGTCAGGAAGGGGAAGGTGAGAGAGAGCAGGAGGGTGTGAGAGAGCATGGGGGGATGCCGGTGAGAGAGAACGTGTGTGTGAGAGAGGGGGGGTGACAGAGAGCATGGTTGGTGAGAGGGGGTGGGGAGGGTGTGAGAGAGAGCATGGTAGGTAAGAGAGTGTGGGTTTCAGAGAGAGGGAGCCTATATGAGGGGAGGGGGATGCCTGTGAGAGAGAATATCTGTGTGAGAGAGGAGAGGGGGTGTGGGGGAGTGCGAGAGACAGGTTGGTTGGTAAGAGGGGGAGTGCGCGAGATGCTTGAGTGTGGGTTTCAGAGAGGGAACAAATATGAGGGGATGTGTGTGTGTCTGCCAGAGAGTGAAGGAGCCTGTATGAGGGTGTGTGTATGTGGAAGGGACACTCTTACAGTGAATTTCTAGGGAAATTCTGCTCAAAGCAAGAGCAGATGTGCAAATAAAAAGGCTCGCCGCCCGGAGAGCATGGTTGGTGAGAGGGGGGTGTGGAGGGTGTGAGAGAGAGCGTGGGGGGGGGGGGGATGCCAGTGAGAGAGAATGTGTGTGTGAGAGATGGGGGGGGGGGGTGTGACAGAGCATGGTTGGTGAGAGGGGGTGGTGGGGAGGGTTTGAGAGAGAGCATGGGGGGGGGGGATGCCGGTGAGAGAGAATGTGTGTGTGAGAGAGAGGGGGTGACAGAGAACATGGTTGGTAAGAGGTGGGTGGGGAGGGTGTGAGAGAGAGCATGGGAGGTAAGAGAGGGTGGGTAGGGGTATAGCCATTATACCACATGAACCATATGTAAGACATTTAAGAATTACATTCAAATTCTGTAACAGAGTACAGTTACCACTGAAAGAAAAGTACCTTGAACTTACCACTTTAAAAGTGAAATGCTAAGAGGATCTCAATAGCTTGCTCTGAAATAGCTTACAGCATATTTTATATTAACGAAAATTGCTTGAAAAAAATGAAAAAAGAAAAATTCGGATACGGGTGAAAAAAGACCTATGATTAAAGATGATCCCAAAAGTGGCTTAAACAAAGAGCAGAGAAGCTCAAAAGACCGTGGGATGGTATGAAGGTCTACAAACTATTTGCACCCAATGTATAAATAATGGGATCTTGTTTAATGGGATCTGGTTTTTGAAAATATTTGAAATTTTGAAATATTCGAACAATCTATTGTTGACGTAGTGTTCACATTATTTTGAAATAATCATCGACTTTGAAAAAAAGAAAGAGTAATCATTGTATAAAATAAAAGGTTGCCAGTATACAGATCTCAAATTGTAGTGCTACCATTTAAAAGTAAATTACAAAATATTAAACAGAAAAAAATGGTCTGTGTATGTGCCCCAAGAGTGATTTTGTATCTTTATATTTATTGTGGAGCCCTTGTCAAAAATTGATTAATGAAACCTGACAAGTAGCTTTGTGTACATGCTTTGTACATGTGTTAAAATAAACAATATGAATTATTCTAAGACCCAAAGCAAATTAATTAGCTTATTGACTATTTTGTTGTCCTCTTACCGCCAGCAATCTTGACTACTGCGTCAGGAGAGATTACTAGTACTAATAGGATTTTCTACTTGGAAACTCTTGGCATGTCCTTGTACCAAACAGGCAGTGTGTTTCCTTAAACAAGAATATGGACCCTCTTTATTATGTTTTTCTAATGAATCTTGTCTTAATCAAACTGAACACAATCTCTTCTTTCTGCATTATTGGATGTTCCTGCTCAAATAATAGTAGTGGAAGGTAAGACAACAATATTTATATTGTATTTGAGTGCTAGGTGATAACCCTGAATATAAGAGAGTGGATTTACAGTGACAATGATAGGCAATAATAGTAATAGACTGCTTGGCATGATCCTATCCAACATTAGTTAAACCTTTTGCAAATGTGTAAATATGAATAGCTTCCTTATATCAAGTAAACAAGCTTATTTTAGGGCTAATGTATAATTATGTATTCCTCATTAGTCTGCAGTTTAGTTACCTATACATTATAACAGCATTTGTTAGACATTATTGCTTCTAGTGAAATCCCTGATTCTTTTTTCATAGGAGTTTATTGTGCATGGCTTCAACCATGAGAAAGATCCCAGAAAATATTCCCCCAGACATCCGGAAAATTAGAATAGAAAACTGTCATCTAACAGAATTGCCTCCTGGGTCTTTTGCCACTGTGAGTGCTTTGAAATACCTCTGGCTCAATTTCAATAACATCACAGTTATGCACCTGAAAAGCTTGGAGTACCTGAAGGATTTGACAGAACTGAGATTGCAAGGAAACAGGTTGCTTACAGTCCCATGGACAGCATTTCAAGACACTCCGGCATTAAAAATACTGGATCTTAAGCACAACAGGCTGGATGTTCTCCCAGATCATGCCCTGAGGTATCTTGCAAACCTGACCTACTTAGACTTCTCCTTCAATCAGCTCACTGTCATTTCTAAGGATGTCTTCTCTAACTGGCCTCTCTACCAGAAAACTCAGCTGTATGAAAGCAGAGCACAAACTGCACCCGGCTCGGTGCTAGCTCTGCATGAGAACCCGTGGATATGTGACTGCCGTCTTCAGGGATTTGTCCAGTTTATCAAATCAGTCAGTCCACCTATCATTTTAATGAATCCATATTTGATGTGTTCCAGTCCACACTTTTGGGCAGGGAAATTCTTTCATGAAATAGAGTTGAGCAGTTGTACAAAGCCAATCACGTCTGCTCTTCTTTCCAACCTTACTGTGCAGGTGGGGTGGAATGTTTCTTTGATCTGCTTAGCAACTGCAAGCCCTTTTCCAGAAATATTTTGGACGTATACGCTGGCAATGTTAAGAGCATTTACTGGTAAGTAGTCTTAATAAAAACATAAGACATGCCATGCTGAGTCAAGCCAAGGTCCATTGAGCCCAGCATCCTGTTTCCAGCAGTGACCAATTTGGATCACAAGTACCCAGCAGATCCCAAAAGTAAATCTATATCTTGTTGCTTACTCCCAGGGATAAGTGGTGGCTTTTCCAAGTCTACCTGGCTGATAATATTTTACGGAACTTTCTACCAGGAATTTATCTAAATCCCTTTTCAAATCCTGCTATAGTAGTTGCCTTGACCATGTCCTCTGGTGACAGATTCCAGAGCTTGATTTTGCGTTCAATAAATTAAATACTTTCTAGAATTTATTATAAATCTGTTGTTTGTTAGTGATAATAGCCAAAGTGAAGCACTGTATTGACATGTGCTATTATGCTTCTGTCTTTATTTAATTTCCATTCAAGAAAAGTATCAAGGGGTTCCTTCAGACACACAATTATGAAAATAACTATTGTAAAGCCCAGCAAATTAATGAGGATGTTAGTAATGAAGGAGGAAAAATAAATCATTTAAACAAAAGAATAGTTATAGCATGCATGGCAAAATTTTAATTTAATTGTATTCATTTAGAGCAGGGGGGGCTCATACCGGTCCTAGGGGTGCACCTAGCCAGTCGAGTTTTCAGGATAACCCTAATGAATATGCATGAGAAATATTTGCATACAAAGGAGGTAGTGCATGTAAATATATCTCGTGCATATTCATTAGGGATATCCTGAAAACCCGACTGGCTGGGGGGGCCTGTAGGACTGGTTTGAGCACCCCTGATTCAGAGCATATTCGGGAAAGAATTTTTTTGTTTTTAATGTAGTCCCTACTAACTTCCTTAAAAAAGAACTGCCATTATCTCAGGCTGTGATGGCCATATGTTTCACTTAGATAAGATTAAACGTTCTCAACTCCAGTCCTCCAGCGCAGCAAACAGGTTTGTTTTATGGTATCCGAGCTATGCAAGTGATTTTTCAAAAGGGCTCAGAATGTCCAACATAGCCAGTTAAGTTTTAGCCAGGCAAATTAGTGGGCTAAGTTGCAGCTGAAAACTGATCTAAATTTAGCTGACCAAATCTAGCTGGTTAGATTTAGGCCAGCAATGCTGATGCTCAGGATTAGGTGCCTAAACTTAGCCAGCTGCTGGTTAAGTCCTTTCTCTGACCCGACCCCACTTACAGAAATGTCTGCTTGGTGAATGGCTTGTTCTAGCCACTTATGGGTCAACATTCAGTAAGCTGGCAAGCAGCAAAGTTTTCTGGGTAAACGTTACCTGGATAACTTTAGCTGAATATTTGGCAGAATTTATCTTCCATTTTGCCACTCACCAGCATATTGAATATTTGAAAAAAAAAATGTCACAGCCTGAGCAATCTGATCCCCTGCCCCTTCTTTAAAAAGTGGAAGAAAAGCTTTATGTCCTCTGGTGGGCTGAATATCTAAGTGCCAGTAGCTGTTGTACTGGAACTTAGATATTCATTTATTCACATCACTCAAGCCAGGATTGGTTACTTCACTGAGAGTTGACCAATCCCTCTATATAGATGAGATAATACAGGCCCTTAATAATACTGCTAGTAAAAAATGACTGTTCATGTTCTTCATAACATCGAAAGAAACACCTTTAGTATTTTAAATTTATGTTCCATTATATTTTACAAGCCGTTAAGCCCGTTAAAACGGGCTACATCCCTCTGTCTCTCACCTCCCCCTCTTTCTCTCTCCCCTCACTCTTCACCACCCCCTCCCTCACCCACTCCTCCCTCTCCTATCACTCAGTCCCTCCCTCCCACTCAGTCTCACTCACTCCCCCCTCTCTCCCTCCCTCTCACTCACTCAGTCCCACTCACTCTCACTCAGTCCCCACTCCCTCCGTCCTCTCCCTCAGTCCCACTCCCTCCCTCCCTCTCTCTCCCTCAGTCCCACTCCCTCCCTCAGTCCCTCCCCCTCACTCAATCCCTCCCTCCCACTCAGTCATTCCCTCCCCCCTCCCTCTCACTCACTCAGTCCCACTCACTCTCCCTCAGTCCCACTCCCTCCCTCTCTCTCCCAGTCCCACTCCCTCCCTCAGTCCCCCCTCTCCCTCTCACTCAGTCCCAGTCCCTCCCCCTCACTCAATCCCTCTCACTCAGTCACTCCCTCCCACTCTCTCTCTCCGTCCCTCCCTCCCACTCAGTCCGTCCCTCCCTCTCTCTCTCTTCTCCCTCTCTCTCTCTTCTCCCTCCCTCGCTACCGCCCGCTACCGCCGTCGCTACCGCCGCCGCTCGCTACAGCCGTCGCCGCCCGCTGCCGGTACCGCCGCCGCCGCCCGCTGCTGCCACTGGACGCCGCCATTTTTTTTTCTTTCTGAAGCTGCCTCAGAGCGACGTGCTCGCCCGCACATGCGCGGTAGAGCTGGTCTCTACTGCGCATTTGCGGGCCGTCGGTCACAGGCCATTTATAAGGTAGATTCTCACTTTCCACAATGAATGCAATTACAGCCTGCTTCTCAGACCAGAGCCAGGCTGAATTATTGCACCAAAAGGGGGTGTCATAGGTATGTAAACCCTAAATTAAACAATCTACTTGCAATTTACATGCTGTCAAATGACCTGTCTCAGTTGGGCTGTACAATAAGTAAATAAGGGATCCAAATAATAAATATTTTAAGAGGGGCTGTTAACTGTCATTGGGTCTGGTCAGTTAGTTTGATGTAAAAAGGAGGAAGGGTAGAGTTTTCTAATTGCTGTGTTGATTTGTTTAAGAAGCTGCCATCTTTTACACCATAAGAGGCATCTCTTAAAGCAACAGTTAATATGTAACACCTCAAGCAAGTACATTATAATCTTGAAATTACAGCAGATACTGGATGTCAATGAAACCTCTCAGTCTAAATTTTAGGTATAAAACACCAATACAAGAAGAAACTTTAGAACTTTTGCTGGAGAAGGAGCTAATCCCCAACATAATATTTTTTCTAATGAGGCTAATTTATTGTGTAATTGTACATCTTGATTTAACAATGACATGAACAAAAATGCAGTAACTTTTCAAAAATAACCACGACCTACCCAAGCTAAATTTAAACTTCAGCTCATTTACATGTGGATATTCAAACCTTGAATTAATTAATGAGCTACTCATTTAACAAGCTGCTCTATAGATAATTTTATTCTGTCAGAATTTTTCTTAATACGGTGATACTAAAAGATATCATTCTTATTGTTTGGCGGAGTAACATTGTACTCCCTTTTAATCTTAGTTTTTGAAAAGTAGAAGGTTATAAATTGAATCTTGGAGGTACTGCTGTATTTCTACAAGTTAAAATTATAGTATCGATAACAAGAAAAATACTAAAGCTCTCAATTTTTTGGGAAACTTTACTCACATAATTTTCACTGTCTTGTGTTTGGAAGTTAAAAAGAAATGTACAAACTGATGATTATTGAAATGCTGGAGATCTCCCAGTGTCAATAAATATAGTCTTGCATGATTCTTTGAGGCTGATATTAAAAAAAAGAAAGCTGAGTCCCTAAAATTTGGCCCTAGGGATGATAACTTTTAAACAGGCATATGGATGTATATGTGTGTGCATTTGCCGGCTCACGCCCAGGGATATGGCTACTCGATAACATCTGCATGTATATGCGCGCATGGTATCAAATAGGCTGAGTGTGCGCATATGTGCACACAATTTTTTTTTTATCATTTAAAGTTTATTGACGTACATGATGAAAACAATCTGTAACAACAGTATCATAAGGTAACATCGCCAGTGAATACATTCTGTAACCCTGCCCCCTCCCTCCCCCCTCCCCTCCTCCAATGTTCATGCCAACATCATACATCGATTGCCAGACATTAAGGTTAACTGTGTTAAGTACTAGTTGCTAAGTTCCCTCTCATGCGACCTGAATGCTCCTCAGTTCCTCTCCATGCCAGATACGGGTCCCAAATTTGATGAAACTTAATGGGTTTCTGCCTCTTATACGCCGTTATCTTATAAAGAGAGCATACCCTATCTAAACGTCGCAAAACTGTTGAGAACTGAGGTCCTTGTGGGTTCCGCCACGCATGTGCTATCTCCATCCGAACAGCTATACAGGCTTGCATACTCAATAGTTGTCCCGGTGTGCCGTCCACACTGTCCACATTATGGAGAAGAGCAAAGTCCATGGTTAAAGTTATATTAGCGTCCAAAATTGTTGACAGAATAACCTGTAATTGCCTCCAAAGATAAGAGATACATAAGCCCGACCACCACATGTGAGCAAAGGTTCCCCGGTACTCACATCCTCTCCAACAACAGCCCGAGGTATTAGGAATAAACTTGCACATTTTCTCAGGAGTAATGTACCATCTATACAAAAGTTTATAACTATTTTCTAGAAGATCCACTGAGATAGAAGCTTTACTGATCTGCTGAAATATATGAGACCAATCATCTGAATCCAGCGTCTCAGGTAAGTCTGCAGACCATTGCATAACAAAGGACGGGACTGTCGGTGGAGGAGTACTGAGTAACATGTATATTTTGGAAATTAGTTTTCCTGGCACATGCGGTGAGGAACAATAAACTTCAAACAAGGTTTTGCTGGTGGTTAGCACTTCGGATTTGATAACGTGCCCATAATAATGGGAAATTTGATTATAGGCCAGGAACTCTCGTTGTGAGAGACCATGCTGTGTACACACTGTGTTAAAGGGAATAATACCTCGATCTAACATTATATGAGCTATAGCATATATTCCCTCTTTTTTCCACAATTGAAACGCTCTCAAAGGTACACAGGGTAAAAATGTGGTGTTGTGGAAAAGATGCGACAGACGATAGTATCTCTGCTTGCCTACCAAATGTAGTTTCCATTTGTTCCACATGCTTAAGTGTTCAGAGTCGTGGGGAGCATGTTAGGGCAGGGCCTCCACATTGTCTTAGGCTGCCATGGCAAAGCTGAAAGTGGCATGTTGGCTAAATAATATTGTTCAATTTGGGCCCAATGTTTCACATCCTGTATCCCGTGCCAGACCACCAGTGGCCGCAGCTGGGACGCCGCATGGTACCACTGTAGGTTTGGAACCCCAAGTCCCCCCTCCAACCTGGGACGATAAAGAGTCGTTCTCGCTACTCTTGGAGGTCTGCGTTTCCAAATGTAGCTAAATATTTTTCTCTGCCATTTCTTAAGTAGCTTTGAGGATATAGGGATCAGGAGCGATTGAAATAAATATAATAATCTAGGTAAAATATTCATTTTAATCGTGGCTATACGCCCCATCCATGAATTAGGTAAACGTGTCCATATGTCCAGATCCCGATATATTTTGTGAAGTAGGGGTACATAGTTAAGCCTGAAAAGCTCCCTAGGATGACTCGCCAACCTTATTCCCAAAATTTAATGTCCTGTAGCGCCCAGCGAAAGGGATGGCTACTTTTAAGCTCCGCAGTTGTGTCCTGCGAACAGGTGACTTTGAACCCCGAAACCTCGCTGAACTGCTTGATTTCAGTCTCAATGCCCGTAAGAGATGTATGGGGGTGCCTGACCGTGAACATTATGTCATCAGCAAACAGGCACAACTTGTAAACATGATCTCCCACTTCAAAACCCCTTATGTTAGTATTCTGTCTAATGCTAGTAGCTAGAGGTTCCAAGAAGAGGGCAAAAAGTACTGGAGACAAGGGGCATCCCTGTCGAGTCCCCCTCTCTACAGTAAAATGATTGGAATATCCTCCATTAATCTTGAGACAGGCCTTAGGTTTATCATACAGTTTTCGAATCCAGGTACAAAAGTAATCACCAAACCCCATCTTCTTCAGGACTCCAAATAGAAACGGCCAATGCACCATATCAAATGCTTTTTCCGCATCTATTGAAAGAAACAGGGCTTCTGGAGGACAAGAATGCGCTATCCACATTAAATTTAGAAGTTTGCGAATGTTGTCTCCCGCTAGTCTCCCCGGGATAAACCCTGCTTGATCTGGATGAACCAGACTAGTAATATACTTATTTACCCGATTCACTAGAATTTTCGCCAATATCTTAAGGTCCAGATTTATGAGAGATATTGGGCGATAAGAGCCACATACAGTGGGGTCCCGGCCAGGCTTAGGCAGTATAGTGATCCCAGCTAAATTAGCATTTGGCGGAAATGAATTCCCCTCCCATCAATGAGTTAAATACTTTTTTCAGGTGTGTTACCACATAGGGGCCGAACTGCTTATAAAACTTAGCAGTCAGACCATCCGGTCCTGGCGACTTGCCATTCTTCAATGTCTTAATTATCGCCAAGATTTCTGGGGTAGTAATCTCAGCATCTAACTCCTGTCTCGCCAGCTCAGGAAGTAGTTGAAGATCAATATGTCCTACTCTTCTATATGTTGATGTGAGATAGGGTTGCGATCACTATACAATTCAGCATAAAATTTAAGAAATCTGTTCCTAATATCCGTATTAGTAGTTAAGATCCTATCTCCATCTCCCTTTATCTTGGTTATGTGGTTTTGATATTGAATTTTTTTCAATTGGCCAGCTAATATTTTCCCCGCCTTATTGGCCCCCTCGAAATAGACCTGTTTGGTTATTTGCAGCCCATGAGCCATCTTAGCGGCCTCCACCCGCATTAGATCTTCCCTAACTTTAGCCAAGTTGTGGAGAGTCTTGGGACTACCTGTAAGTTGATGTTCCTGACTCAGAGCCGCTATTTTAGTCCGCAAAGAGTGAACCTCTTTATCAGTTTTTCTCTTGAGGAACGTCCCCCTGGAGATGAGTATCCCCCTAAGATATGCCTTAAAGGCTTCCCATACTATAGGGGGGTCCACAGTACCACAATCATTCCTCAAGAAAAATTCTTTGATTTCTGAAATTAGAGTTTGATTGAACTCTCGATCTGATAGCAGAGATTCATTGAGTCTCCAAAATCTGGTTCCTCTATCATAGGCAACAAAATCCAAAGTTAGATCAACCATAGCATGGTCGGACCAGGCAATAGGGTGAATAGCCGTCTGAGCAACTTGATGGAACACCCCTTTATCTATAAGAAAATAATCTATCCTAGAATATACTTGGTGGGTGGAGGAGAAATATGTATAGGACCTAGAGGTAGGATATCTTAATCGCCAAGCGTCCACTAGTTGGCAAGCATCCATAAAATCTTGTAGCGCTCTTCTATGACGAGGAGAGGCCGAAACATATCCCCTAGACGCATCCATACCAGGCACTCTTACCAAGTTATAATCCCCCCCCCCACTATCAATTTCCCCTTTCCATGTGATAACACTATATGCTTCAGTTTATCAAAGAAAGCCCCTTGGTCCGTATTGGGTGCATAGATGTTAATAAGGGTATATGTCTCCCCCTCTACTTTGATTTCTAACAGGAGGTATCTGCCCTCAGGGTCTTTAGTGCAAGATACACATTCAAAAACAAAATTAGAAGAAAACAAGACTCCAACTCCCGTATATTTAGTCTTCTTGTGACAGGGAGCATAATATTGCTTAGAAAATAGTTTAGAAGCCATGAGATGCTGATGATGGCTTTTTAAATGGGTCTCTTGGAGGAATATGATATCTAATTTTTGAAGAGCTAGTTCTTTAAAAAGCAGCCGCCTCTTAAAGGGTGTGTTTAAACCTTTAACATTAATAGATCCCAAGCGTACAGAAGTCATGGTGCATAAAAAAAGGTGAACATCGGCGATCCAAGGGGTTGGTCAGCTGGGAAACATTTAGCAAACACCATCATATATAATAACAGTACATGAGAGGATATGATCAAAAGAACCTCGTCGCATGTCAAGTAGATCCTGAAACTCAACCTTCGCAATCCCTTTTGGCATGAACCCCCACCCCATGGTTCCCCCCCCACCCCCCCCTTCCCGTATAGGATCTGCATAATCCTCCATGCAGATCCATCCTCTACACCGTAAGGAGGAAGAAAAGAAACTGACAATATCTCCCGCTCCCCTGCAAACCCACATAAACTATGAATAATAACAACAACGTCCGAACACCCATCTGCATGAACATATAGCAGACAATTAAACCTGTGAAAGAACTAGGATAAAGTGATGAAATAAGAAACCAAATGGCTCACAACACATTAGAACTCAGAATGCAGTCCCAAGGCTGCAGCGCCTCCACAATCGCCTGGGGCTACTGTACCCTACCCGCAGCATTTAGAGTTAGTCATCTCAGCCAGGATTTTTAGTGGTAGCATCAGAGCTCCTTTTTAGACGATTATTCCGCGCTCCAACACGCTGCCACCTAGGGTGTTGAGCTTGTCCTTCATCTTTCCGGCCGGCAAAACCCGCTGCTTGGGATACCTTGAATCCCCGCTCTCCTAAGATGGCCGCCGCTTCTTGCAGTGTACGGATTTGCACTGACGCTCCATCCCACGCTCCATCCCATGTGTAGGCCAGCCCAAAAGGATGCAGCCATCTATATTTCACGTTGGCTTGCCTTAGAAATTGGGTAACATCTCGCAGTTCAAATCTATTCTGCAACGTGGCTTGAGAAAGATCGGCATATACAGAGATCTCTTGATTTTCCCATTGCCAGCGAATATTTTTCCTTGCCACTTCTTGTATTTTTTCTTTCTGCAAATAATCATGGAAACAAACTATGATATCTAGAGGGAGATTAGCCTTCGGTGGTCTGAGGACCCGATGCGCTCTGTCAAAGATTATGGGGGCCGAAGCTTGAGCCGCATCATCATCCCCCGTAGAGAGCAAAAAGGAGCAGAACCTGCGTACCGCAGCATGGCAATCCGCATTTTCCTCCGTTTCTTTAAATCCTCGAAACCGCAGGTTCCCCCTTCGTGCGCGGTTTTCCAGGTCTGCTAGTTTTGTTTTAATTAGTAAATTGTCCTCTTGCAGTTCTTCTCGGAAGTCCTCCAGCATTGTGCGTATTTCCTTTTTGTAGCTTTTCAGATCCTGTCGCAAGGTACAGAACCAATTCCGAAACTCAGAACGAGTTGGCGCTTCATCCGTGGCTAAGTTGAACTCGTCTCCTTCCAGAGCAGCCATCTAACCGTCAGGATCGTCCGCCATTTCCTCGCCGTCCTCGGAAGGCCCCAGCTCAGAAAGCTTGCGGTAGGAAAACCGCTTGAAATCAATTTGTTTTTTCTTCCCCGCCATGCCTCCGAGGTTTATGTAGCTTTCGTCGCTGTTTCGTGAGAAAACGCTTTAATTAAGGGTGTCGGACGGAAGGAATTTACTGGGTTTTGCAGGAGCTCACCAGCTATGCTGCCATCGAGTGGGATGACGTCACTTCCTCCTTGATGTGCACACAATTTTAAGTGGGTGCATGCATATTAGGAATGTGCATTCGTTTGCAACGAAATAGGAAATAGGAAATAAAGATGATATTTCCTATTACGTTGCATTTCGGGGAGCTGACAAAACTAAAGGAAAACTCACAAAATTTTGTGTGGTTTTTCTAGCGTTTTTTTGGGGGGAGAGAAAGGGAACATTAAACAAAAACCCCAAACCCGCCCCAACCCTTCAAATTTAATTAACTACAACCCCCCAGGACTTGCCGAAAGTCCCTGCTGGTACAGTGGTGGTCCCGGGAGCGATCTCCCTCTCTCAGGCCATCGGCTGCCAGCAAATCAAAATGGCGCCGGTGGCCCTTTGCCCTTACCATGTGACAGGGGCTAACGGTGCCATTGGCCGGTCTCTGTCACATGGTAGGAGCAGTGGAAGGCCAGCACCATCTTAAAAAATGACAGAGGCCAGCCAATGGCACTGATACCCCCTGTCACATGGTAAGGGCAAAGGGCCACTGGCGCCATTTTGATTTGCTGGCAGCCGACGGCCTGAGAGGGGGAGATCGCTCCCGGGACCCCCGCTGGACCACCAGGGACTTTCAGCAAGTCTTGGGGGGCATCGGGAGGGTGTGTGTGGGGGGTTAGTTAATTAAACTTTTGGGGTGGCCAAAAAAAATCAGCCCGAACTGTGGGAAAGCGAAATTTCCTGCAGCGGGCCGATAACGAAGGCCGAAGCGAAGGGTTCGGCTGAATCACATCTCTGATACATATGTGCGCAAATCCCACCACCTAAGTGGGGGGAATTTAAAAGGGAAGCACGTCCATGCCATTGCCAGTTTCACCAGTTCATTCCCTTTCACCAAGGCAAGAAACCTCCGCTCAGCAAACAAAGCACTACTAACAATCCCTTCAGTAAAGTCAGCAAAATTAACCCACGTGAGAGAAAGGGCTTTATCATTGGCTGGGCCCATACTATGGAACACGATGCCCCCTGAACTCAGATTACAGAATAATCTCAAAACTTTTAAGAAAAATTTAAAAACATGGCTCTTTAAAAAAGCCTTCACTAAAGAGTGCGGAGGGTAAAGAATGAAAGTACAGAGTAATGCAGATGAGAATGAATTTACTTAATCCTACATTTAAGAAGTAATATCTCAAAGAGATAGTAACTCAATAATATACCTGGACTTGACCAACATTACTCAAATAATGATTTTATTTATGAAATTGTAACCAAACTTTTTTGGCACCTGTTAGAATGTACGATATCCTAGATTTACTTATTTATTATTTATTATTATTTATTTATTTAACATTTTTATATACCGGGCTTCATGCAGGATTGCATATCAGCTCGGTTTACATTGTAACTGAAAAGAGACATGCATAAAGAACGCAAGTTACATAGAACAGGGACTAAAAAACTTGGAACGAATACATGGGTAAAATTAACTTAACATAGTATAAAAAATGTGAAAACATAGTATAAAAAAAAAAAAGTGAAAACTGGAAATTATCTTGATTGTGAAGTGTTATGTTTCAGGTTTGATTGAGAGTCTATGGATGGAATGTTTGCTAGTGCGTGGAAGATGAGGTGCTTTATTAACATGATTCGAACGCTTGAACAAAAAGCCAGGTTTTTAGTCTTTTTTTGAAGTTGATAGGGCAATGTTCTGACCGGAGATAAGAAGGTAGCGAGTTCCAGAGAGATGGACCTGCTGAAGACAAGGCTCGTTTGCTTGCTGAAGATTTGACTTGTGTTGTTTGGAGAGTGTTTATGTACGCTGTTCTCGTTGGTCTGGTTGGTTGATGAAGTAGAAGAGGAGAGTTGAGTTCGAGAGGACTGCCCTTGTAAATGGTTTTTTGAACGATTGTTAATGTTTTGTATAGTATTCTGTACTTAATTGGGAGCCAATGTACTTACCTTAGTCTATGTGCCTATTTGTAAACCGTTGCGATGGTATATAACTTAGCGACGGTATAGAAAAGTTTTTAAATAATTTTTTTTAAATAAATAGGACTTCCAAACCCCCTAGTTTAATAGCCTCCCGACTCTTAAAATCTCACTGACATGCCTATATATATATTTTTTAATGACATACACACCATCCATAACAGAAGTAAATTTACATGGCAGGGGACTCCTGCGCAGGCTTCTGCACATAAGTATTTATGCGTTGGTTTCATTGAGAAATTTTTTGTGTATGTAGTGGGAAATATGCACGTATTCTGGTGGCTTTTAAAATCCACTCGACACATGCCGGCCCAACCTATTCGCATATTTTCCAGTTTTCGTGCATGCCGAGCTTTTAAAATTCAACTTTATGTTAGGATCCTATCTTCAGTCAAAGTTAGGATTGTAAGTTTTCAGCTGAAAAGTCACTTCAATTTAGAGCCCTACATTTTGACCTGCTGTTACCTAAGTTGTCACCTAAGTTAAGTGCCTTAGGGCCTTAGGGCCTCATTTTCTAAAGTATCACAGGCCTGTGATACTTGGAGTGAGAGGCCTAAGGTGATCCCCTTGGAGTGATTTGAAATGTTGCAGAAGGAAGAAAGCAGGGGTCAGAATCCCAAAGAAATGGCAGAACGTGGTAATATGCCTAGGAAGCTGGGAACACACTCCCAGGAACCCTATGACCTGCTCTTCTCTTTTCCTCAGCATTTGCCACCTGGAGAAGTGGGAGATAGGTGAATGGTGGGGGTTTGTTTGTAGTGGACTCTCTCTAGGTTAGTGCGAGAGTATTAGGTGCCCTAGGTGAACTTTACAGCCTTATACCCTTTCTCTCCCATCCCTCACCACACACAATAAAAAAATGTGCAATTATAATAGCACATTTATAATAACAGATTTTACATTAAAAAGGACATTCACAGTTTGGTGAGATAAAAATATCACAATCACTGTAGTATCAACCAGAAAACCCTGCAAAAAAGATGCTTGGAAACCATATGGTATTAGACCGAAATGCATTTGATATGGGCTTGGCACTTAGAAAGTCATGAGCAAAATTAGTTACAATTATAATACAGTAAACCTCACATACTAAAACAGAACTAAATGCCAGCACTCAAACAATTACAACCCTCCCTATGAAAAGGTAACACTGCAAATATTGCACCAGGCCATAAAACAATACATTTTCTATTAGGAAAAACAGAACAAGCCAGGCTGTTATAAATCCCTACTTAGAAACCACATACTAGCAGAATACCTCACCTTGATCACATATGGACTTTCAGCAAATACAGAATAAAGACACCATAAAGTATAATAGAAACATGTAGACAAAAATTGAACCGGAAATCACCAGAATCTGTATGTAATACAAAAATGGAAAAATAGAAACATCATCATGCCTCAAAAAACAGTAATAAAGTCAAGAAACATAACACATCAATCATAATAGTAAAACCATAGAAAAAATAAATATTTCAAAATAGCTGATGAACAAAACATCATTCAATAATTAAACTCAAAACAATATTTAAAAATGTCTGTGTCAAAACAGACACATCAAACAACAACTAACACTTAAAACTCATGAGAATAAAAAAAATTCCCTGCTCTCCACTTGGGATCTTTGGATTTCCAGTTACCCTGAGATTGTTGTAGATTGGGGGAGGGGTGCCACAGAATCTTTACTCTCTCTATCACACACACACTTATGCACTCCCTCTCTCATACTCCCTCTCTCATATTATGCTATGATACACAGTCTCTCTCTTTCTCATATACACAGGCTCTCTCTCCCTCCTTCCACACACACTCCCATACCCTCTCTCTCATGCACAATTGCACACAGGCTGTTACACACAAACTCTCTCATATATACACACACACATGCACGCAGGCTCTCTCTCTCACCCACACATGCACATAGGTTCTCTCACACACCCTCTCTCTCACATATGTGTACAGGGTCTCTCACAGATGCCGTCTTTCTCTCTCTCAAACACACATATATACATGCAGGCTCTCTTTCTCTCTCTCTCTCTCTGTCTCTCACACATACACACACACACATGCTTTCTCACAACATACTCTTACTCTCATATGCACACACAGGCTCTCATTCTCTCTTACACAAACACCCTCTTACACACAATCATATATGCTATCAGGGCCTCCCCCTCTTTTCAAGCTGCAGTGGGATGGAGTCTGCTTTGGCCCTACTGGGTCTCTCTCTTTTGACCATGATAGGAAGAAGTATGTTGTGGCCCCACGGGGCCTCTCTCTTTAGGCCTCAGTGGCATGCAGTCTATCATAGTGTCACCAGGCCTCTCCCTTCAGGCTGTAGCGAGATGGGGGTCTGATACAGCACTGTCTGGCCTCTCTCTTTGGGCCACCACAGGATGGGGTCCACTAGGCTTCACTTCGGAATTCCTCTGCAAGGTGAGTCAGCTGTTTAGGAGTGATTTTGGGGAAGTGCATTTTGTAGTCCCAAAAATTTTCTACCTGAGTCATCTTGCCTAATGATAGTACTGCCCTGGAATACACAAGACATGTTGAGAAACTATTGAAAATAAAGACTCATCTCATAAGTTCCAATCAAATGACATGATTATGCTGAAACATTGCACTAAATATGTTGTATGTCCTGCATGGTCTCAGAATGTATGAACAATCTGCAGCAGAGAGATGAGGCTGCATCAGTGAAACCATAATTCTCTCCATGAAAATTGAGTGAGAAGGAGTCATTTGGACCGTTAGATGATTGAGGGGTTAAAGGGGCACTTAGGGAAGATAAGGCCATTGCAGAAAGACTAAATGAATTCTTTGCTTCGGTGTTTACTGAAAAGGATGTTGGGGAGATACCCGTTCTGGAGACGGTTTTCAAGAGTGATGATTCAGATAAAATGAACCAAATTATGGTGAACCTGGAAAATGTAGGAGGCCAGATAGACAAGCTGAAGAGTAGTAAACTGCCTAGACCAGATGGTATAAACCCCAGGATTCTAAAAGAACTCAAAAATGAAATTTCAGACCTATTAGTAAAAATTTGTAACCTATCATTATAATTGTTCATTGTACCTGAAGACTGGAGGGCAGCCAATGTAACCCTGACATTTAAAAAAGGCTCCAGGGGAGATTCAGGAAACTATAGATCAGTGAGCCTGACTTCAGTGCTGGGAAAAATCGAGGAAATAGTTATAAAGAATAAAATCACAGAATATTTAGATAGACATGGTTTAATGGGATATAGCCAGCATGGATTTACCCAAGGGAAGTCTTGCCTCATAAATCTCCTACATTTTTATGAAGGGGAAATTAAACATGTGAACAAAGGTGAAATGGTAGATGTGGTGCATTTAGATTTTCAGAAGGCGTGACTGGTTAAAAGACAGGAAACAGAGAGAAGGATTAAATGGTCTGTTTTCACAGTGGAAAAAGGTAAATAGTGGAGTGCCCCAGGGATCTGTTCTAGGACCAGTGCTTTTTATTATTTTATTTATTAAAGATCTGGAAAGGGGCAAGATGAGTGAGGTGCTTAAATTTGCGGATGACACAAAATTATGCAGAGTAGTTAAATCTCAAGTGGATTGTGATAAATTGCAGGAGGAACTTGTGAGACTGGAAGATTGGGCATCCAAACAGCAGATGAAATATAATGTGGACAAGTGCAAGGTGATGCATATAGGGAAAATAACCCATGATGAGGTTACATGATGTTAGGTTCCATATTAGGAGCTACCACCCAGGAAAGAGATTTAGGTGCCATAGTGGATAATACATTGAAATCGTTGGCTCAGTGTGCTGTGGCAGTCAAACAAGCAAACAGAATGTTAGGAATTATTAGGAAGGGAATGGCGAATAAAATGATGAATGTCATAATGCCTCTGTATCACTTTATGGTGAGACCACACCTTGAGTACTGTGTGCAGTTCTGATCACCGCATCTCAAAAAAGATATAGATGCACTGGAGAAGGTACAGGGAAGGGCGAGCAAAATGATTACGGGGTTGGATTGGCTCCCCTATGAGGAAAGGCTAAAGAGGTTAGGGCTATTCAGATTGGAGAAGAGACGGCTGAGGGGGTTATGATAGAGGTCTACAAAATCATGAAAGGTTTTGAATGGGTAAATGTGAATCAGTTATTTACTCTTTCAGATAATACAAGGACTAGGGGGTACTCCATGAAGTTAACAAGTAGCTCATTTAAAACAAATCGGAGAAAATTCTTTTTCGCTCAATGCATAATTAAGCTCTGGATTCATTGCCTGAAGATAAGGTTATATCAGTTAGTAAAACTGGGTTTATATCAGTTAGTAAAACTGGGTTTAAAAAAGTTTTGGATACGTTACTAGAGCAGAAGTCCATAAACTGCTACTAAGCAATAAGGTTAATATCTTGGGATCTATTCATTTAATGTTTGGGTACTTGCCAGGTACTTGTGACTTGGTTGGCCACTGTTGGACACAGGATACTGGGCTTGTAGACCCTTGGTTTAACCCAGTATGGCATATCTTATGTTCTTATGTACTAACTTGGATGAATGGTTGCTGATGCAAGGGGAAAAGAATAATAGCTTCAAGGGATGAGGCACACGGTGCGGTGTTGTGAATTGCTTGATCTTGCTTTGCTGATGCAAGTTGATGACATGGTCTATGCCATTTCAAAGAAAAACCATGCCTATTACTACATAGAAGTTATAATTTTATGGGATAATGTGCAGGCTAATAGTGTTTCTGCACTATTAAGTCTATCTTTTTGTGCATGTGGTAAAAGATTTAGTATATTGTACTTTAAGTGCTATTTTAGCATTCCTGTTTAAATGTTTAATTAGCACATGCTAGAAAATATTGTGAGGGAGGTTTAGTACCCAGACCTTTATATACTATGCATTCAATATGATTTTTATGAAACATTTTGTAAAATTTCTAATGGCTGTTAAGGTAAAGGACTCTTGAAAGATCTGCATTCTGTTTTTAATTTCAACAGAATACAATGCCTTTATTTAGGCCCCATTTCTGATCTGACAGTGGTTTGCTGGTGTGAGATTTCAAATGCTGATAATCATACATAGAACTATTTTCAAAAATCCCAATGCCTTCTATGATTTCATGAACTTTGGTAAGATTTCTGGGGTTAGAGATCAAAATGTATCATCATGGAAGAGTTTGAAAATTGCTTCTGTGCAAACCTGAATAGTAGTTCAGTTGGGGATTGTGAGTAGAAGACTTACATTTAATTAAAAGCCTAAAACATTGAGTTCCCTTAAGTGAAATCAAAATGTATCTCTTTCTTAGGTCTGATTCATCAGCTCTTCTGTACATGCTAAATAATGGGATCAATATACTAAGGATCATTAAAATCAATGGTTAATTAGTTTGTATTAATAGCTGATGTTAATAGTATGCAAATGAGTTCTGCATTAATTTATGCATGTTAAAGCCCGCACATTAAACTAATGTTAACACAAAAACTTAACTACAACTCTTTGAGGTATATTTTTATTTTGTTAACAGGTTTTTGTTCACTGTCATGCTTTTTAATATATGTTATTTTCCTATGTGCTAAAGGTGAGGAGCAGTCTTTCATCTGATTACCTTATTAGTATGGATTTTGTATTAAAGTCTTACAAGCTAGTTTCCACTTGTTAAAAGCACTATTGATGTGTGTAAACTCAATTGTGCATATTAACAGTGCTTTCAACACGTGTTAATGCTTGCAAAAGCATTACCACACTGTAGTACATTGGCCCCGAAGTTTGGGGTCATTTTTATTCTATATATAGAAATACAAATTAAGTTCAGTTTTATATAGTTTACATGAAGCACTAAAGAAATTGTAATTAACGATATTTCCCAACTATTTGCTTTGCAAGTTAATGAACTTTAATATTATTACTAACAGCTCGCTAGTGACATACAAAGTATTTGATTGTGTGAGAGACCCCATAGATTTTGCTTTTTAAAGCTGCATTACAATTTATATTGAAATATATCAGAGAAGGCAAATATACCATGTCATATTTATTATTGAAATTCTTTCCTTTAGTGTCTGCCACTCATGTTGATGAAGACACAGCAAAGTCAGAACTGGTGATTCCTTCAGCACATGTTGCCGATGAAGGCATGTACACCTGCACTGCCACAAATTTCCTTGGTAATTCCTCCACCGTGGTATCCCTTAAAGTCACAACTCCTGAAAGCTCATCGCCTTCATCCTCCTTTTCCTACTCTCTCCCACCTCCGACCTCAGAAGAGAGGGCTTTCATTGATTTAAGAATTTCAAAGCAAACAGTCTATGGGATTTCCCTGGAATGGCATGCAGCGACAGGAAGTCCAGCAGTAAGCTGGTACACCATCTATTTAGGCAAATATGGGGATGCCAACAAGGAAACAATTTCAATTGGTCCAGGAATAAATAGATATACTGTGAATGATTTGCTGCCAGCTACAAAGTATGAAGTCTGCATCACTTTAAAGAAGCAGCTGCGACAGAAAGGTCAGTGTATTGTCTTTATCACGGGACGGGACATCAGTCAGCTGGAACAGCGAGAGAAGCTCATTCATATTATCGTCATTGTGTGCATCATGGTGCTAGCAATGCCAGTTGGGCTGTATGCTTGCATTACAGAAACCAGATGCAACTGCATGGAAAAGTTTTCAGTCTTGTGCCATAAGAAAAAGAATGGTAAGAAAACTTTGAAAAGCAATAACGAAGAGAACACTTTTGACAACCTGCAGGCTAGCAGTGACGAAGGACTTTGTTGTCACCAGGAAGGCAATGAACATAAGAGGTGTTCAGAAGACAAACTCAACGAACAAAAATCCAACCTCAGAAACAATGCTGAACTCGACCAGCAGACACAAGTTTCACCCCATAATATTTCATAGCTTGACTGAGTATGATGCAGTCTTTATCTGAATTTGAAATGTATGTCTTTTGAATGAATAAGAAAAATGACGTGAATTACTTGAGCCAGAAATATATTTCTGTCTTATTGTACAGTGCATTTCAAATGCTTTTGAAACTCGTTTTAGGTTGAGTTAATTGGGGATTAAAACTTATTTAAAACTAAATTTGTATTAAGTGAAATGTGAACTATACTGCTTTTGCATATGTATTTATATATACAATAAATCTTTATGCTTCATTAAAGCCACTTGTAATCAGTACTGCTAGGAGATTATGAAGAATTATTGGAGGAAAGAGACTGATGACAAGAAGGTAGAAAAAGTGGAGCAGGAGGAGAAGATGGAGAGGTGGAGAAAAGAGGGAAGGAGAGATTGCAAAGACAGAACTGGAGATAGAGAAGTAGAAGTAGAAAAGTGGACAGAAGGGAAAAGGAAGAAATAACAAAAAGGGAGTGATCCCCTTCATCATTCTGAATTTCTGTATGTGCGAGAGGCATCACAGGCAACATATAGTGCAGAGAAATCACTACCTAATGAATGGCTCCACAGTTTTTTTTTCAGCACTGAGAAGAATGACCTTCTTCACCAGGTTCTAGAGCACTAGTCACTTCACCTTAGTCAACAGTGGCAAAGGACAAGTTATGAAAAGAAACAGCCAAGGCCATCACCAGGCAATATCTAAGATACTGGTTCATCCAACCAACTCCAGAGGAAGCAGGCCTTACTTCATCCAGATGTGTGACATGGGGGACAAGTTGAAGGCTGCTGAAGGACAAGAATAGGTTGAAGGCAAAGTACAGTAGTCATGGGCCTAGAAAAACTAGCTATGATTAGCTCCATGGCCTCCTCTGCTGTGGTGCTTGCTGAGGGGTCCACCATAGATGAGATATTCCAGTTAAAATCTTCTGCAGCAATTCTTTCTCCTTCATTTCAGACTTTAACTAAAGATCTAATCAAAGATATACATAAGAGTGCACCAAAGAGGGAGGTATTGATGGGAGATTGTAATCTGCCATATAGCGATGGTAACATCCCATTTGCAGAAACAAGAGGCAGAGTGAGAAAAGAGAGATGCTGAACTCCCTTCAACAAACTGAATTCACGTAAATAGTGACAGATCCTATAAGAGAGAGGAAGGAGGTGATATTGGACCTGGTTCTTTCCATCAGGGAATGTATTTCTAATGTGCAAGTAGGAGGTTTCCAGAGCTCCAGTGATCATAAGACACTGGTTTAATATAGGAGAAAAGACAGAAATGGATGACACAAAAGTCAGATGTCCATATTCAAAAGATTTATATAAGTAAATTTGGCTTTTACCAACATAAATCTAGTGCATTAAAAACATATCATGCTGGGTAACCTTGTCTGCACACATTTTTTGTTGGTTGAAGAGCCATGTTTTAGTTAGCGAAAAACCATGTAGTCATTGCTGGCTTTTAGGATGGCTAGGAGAGAGTATCAAAGTTCAGAGATGGCTCTCATGAAGGTTCTAGACCTGTTTCTTTTTTTAGCCAGAGGGACTTAAGGGGTGAGGCATTCAGACATTACTTTTCCTGGATCAAAGTTTTCGGGTGGGGTGATATTCCCTCATCTTCTCAGCAAAATTGGTTGGACCAATGCCTTTCATTGCCTTGAATGTGAAGGATAGAATCTAAAATTTAATGCACAGAGAAACTGAAAGCCTGTACAGTGAGATTAAGAGGGAAGGCTCCCAATCCTAAATTCTGTTGCCAGTGATTGTTCTGTCACTGGCAACAGTTGTTGTTGGAGTTTTGTGATTGTTCTTGAGATAGTCCTATATAAATAGCATTGTAGTGTTCTAAATGTGTAATGATTGCATAACTGTTTTCAAGTCAATTGATTGCAGAAAGGGGCAGAGTTACCTCACCATGCAAAGATTCCAGAAGGTGCTTTTTTTTTTTTTTTTTTTTTTTAAATACTGCTGATATTTGACTCTCCATAGTTGAGGAAGAGTCAAATATGACTCCTAGGCTTTTGAGCTCATGCTGAGGATGCAGGGTGATATCCAGCATAATAGGAAAGGGGGCATTATCTGGTTGTGGAAACTGGACCTCTATTTTATCTTTGTTTAACCGAAGTTGATTTCCGAAACATCCACTTTGTTATTGTCCTGAGGCATTAGTTGAGGAGCACTGTTCCATCCTAGGTACCTGAGAGAGGAAGGATGAGCTGTATATCATCAGGATAATCACAATGCCTGTAATAGTGGGGAACCTTGGGGCATCCTCCATCACTTATACTCTTCAGTGAATGCCTTCAGCCCCTTGATGGCTGCAAGGGATTGGAGGTATTCATTGATGAGAATGGGGAATAGTGGGGAATCTTTGGACACACTCCATCACAGGCATTACATTTAGAGCAGTGCTTCCCAACCTTTTTGGGTCCAAGGTACACCTATATTATAAAAAACTATCTGGCAAAGCAACTTCCAAGGAGCAGGCAGGGCGGATATAGAGAGGACTCATATGACAAAGATCTAGGGAAGCGCTGAAACCTCCACCAGTCTCTCATTCAAATTTTAAAGCATGGGGGGCGGGGGGAGGGGGGGGTGGCGAGAGACACGCATGAACCCATCACAGTGGACCAACTCCCTTTATGTACAACTGCAGGAAAAAAGAAAAGTTGGAAAAAGCCAGGTCTTAGCTGCTGCATGTGACTGCCTGAGTTCCTCCACTGCTGCTGTTCCCAAAAATTCAGTCCTCAGTGCATGCTGTCCATATCTCACTCAGCCTGGAGTAAGACAGAGACTGAAAAGATCCAAAAGAGGAGGCTCAGGAGGGGGAAGAGGAGGAGGTGAAGTGTGGCATAAAGTAGGACACAGTTATTCACACCATGCATTTTGCCCATTAATTCCAATACTCTGGGGCTCTTGCTTTAGCTAGAAATGAGATGCATACTTGACATCACTGTTCTCAGAAAGGAGCTCCTGCATGTTTAAAAGCCACAACTGGCGCCTCTTGTTGCTGTGAGGTGATGAGGGGAGAACCTAGGTGGGTCTGGATTTGAGCATCAGGCAGTGATGACTTTTCCACGGAACACATGATCGCCCCCATATCTTCTTAGAAGTCAGATTTAATCTTCCCTGCCAAGCATTTGACCACTCCTTAAGCTTTCTTAGATCATATTTTTTTCTGTCTTCCTCAGGGATGTCAACTATGTTACATATTTTACTGCCATCCAAAAAAGGGTAAACTTTTCCTTCTCATCACTCTTCAATATCGCTTACAAATATAATGTATAGATCCTTGAAGCACTCCGCTAATTGCCTTTCTCTCACTATGCAGTGAGCTGGAGAACACATATTTGAATGTCATGCAGGGAAGAGAGCACTTCATACATCGATTACATGGGGAACTGAGGCCGGCTACATTCCAAGTAGTATACTTAATAAGGGTTACCATCATAGATCTTATTGACATACAGCAGGGATATTTCAAAATAGAAATCTCGTAGGAATCTTTCCTATCCCAGTTCGAATGGCAGTCCCCTAACTTTCACAGTAAAACAATTGGTTAATGATTCTTGAGATAAGAACATAAGAAGAACATGCCATACTAGGTCAGACCAAGGGTCCATCAAGCCCAGCATCCTGTTTCCAACAGTGGGCAATCCAGGCCATAAGAACCTGGCAAGTACCCAAAAACTAAGTCTATTCCATGTTACCGTTGCTAGTAATAGCAGTGGCTATTTTCTAAGTCAACTCAATTAATAGCAGTTAATGGACTTCTCCTCCAAGAACTTATCCAATCCTTTTTTAAACACAGCTATGCTAACTGCACTAACTGCATCCTCTGGCAAAAGATTCCAGAGTTTAATTGTGCGTTGAGTGAAAAAGAACTTTCTCCTATTAGTTTTAAATGTGCCACATGCTAACTTCATGGAGTGCCCCCTAGTCTTTCTATTATCTGAAAGAGTAAATAACCGATTCACATCTACCTATTCTAGACCTCTCATGATTTTAAACACCTCTATCCTATCCTCCCTCAGCTATCTCTTCTCCAAGTTGAAAAGTCCTAACCTCTTTAGTCTTTCCTCATAGGGGAGCTGTTCCATTCCCCTTATCATTTTGGTCGCCTTTCTCTGTACCTGCCCTTTCTTACATTCAAAGGTCCCCCCACCCTTACTCCCTCCCCAATGCCACCCTAATGGCTAAATAGCTTCCCCATGGAACAGCTCCCTGTAAGGCAGTGGTTCCCAACCCTGTCCAGGGGACTCTCCAGCCAGTCGGGTTTTCAGGATATCCATAATGAATATGCATGAGAAAATGTGCATGTTATGAAGGCAGTGCGTGCAAATTTTCTCTCATGCATGTTCATTGTGGATATCCTGAAAACCCGACTGGCCGAGAGGGGAGGGGGGGATCCCCAGGACAGGATTGGGAACCACTACAGTAAGGAGCAGGAGAACAAAGATATAATAGGGTGCTACCCCCACAATAAAAGTCATATCTGGAGTCCCCACCATACTACATATCAACTTTTTCTCCTTATCTAAAATACACACTATTGCAATACTGATCAGGTTAATATGTATCAATGCAGTGTGATGGTGCCTAGTACTCCCCAAACATAGCAGTCATCATAAATATTGTAAAGGCCACCTAAAGTGACTCCACTTGTCAAAATGCAAAAATAGTCTGCAACGTTGACAGTCATCTCACATCACCAAAAAATGAAGCTCTCAAACGAAGTAATAGAGTCATCATGCCATTAAGAAATTTATCCTGGTGCCAGGTCACCATTTCAACCCTTCTCTTTCAGCTCACATTTTATCATCCAAAGCTTATAGGGCACACAGCAGGAGCCAAACAAAGCTGAATTGTCATACTCTGAGCAATGCGATTATCCTGGACCAGGCCACTCATGCATGTTCAAAGGCAGGGAATATACTGGTGCAGGCAAACAACACACATCTTAGAAAAAGCAGACCTTTTGTTCAGATCTAAATGCCCCACCACTAGCATCTAGTCTGTATACAAAATAAACAAACACAGCAAAAACAGGTAAGCAATCATGCACATAATTGAGCCATTTTAAAATATGACTAGCTTGCTCTTGGTCCAGATACTCATGTATGACTTTTAATGCAACCACTCTTTTAAAATTCACATTTAAATGTACCATTGTTATAAGAAACCAGTAACCAAGGAGGGTTCTGGAACCCTCTCACCTGTCACCGGTTACTAATGGATAAAGGGAAATATGTAGCTCTGACACTTGTGAAAATCAGGATGGTCCTTGAAAATAGTGTGATGGCTCACCGTCCGTGAGGCCTCGGGCGCCGCCCTTCTGTCGTCCTTCCTGTGCCACCACCTACGGCCAAGGTTCCTGGAGTTCGACAGGCTCGCGTAAATCCCGGGGTTCGGGCCTCCGCTGGCCCTGGTTTGGCTGGGCTCCTAAGTTCCCTTCAAGCAGGGTTGGGGGTAAGCAAGCCCCCGATCCCCCCAAGGACGACAGAGAGAGAGAGAGTGCTAGTTCCTTCAAAGCAGTTTATAAAGTACCACCTGGAAACATTACATGAGGGTTGTCCCATCCCCCTCCAGCCCTCCGGTTCTCTTACAAGCAGTGCTATTACAGAGTAACCCTCTTACTTCTTATGCTTATCTCTATCACAAGAGCTAACCCGCAGGCCCCTTTAGAGCCCTCCTCCCGGTCTTCCCCTTTAGGCTAAGGAGTATCCTTTACCCCCCACAGCTTAATCAGTATCCATATATGAACTGGAGGACTCCTCTCCCCCTGAACCTACCTCCATCTCTTCCTCCTCTGACAATGAAGAGCTGAGTTTTTGTGGCCAGTTCCACCAAGGGGGCACACCCTCTTCCATCACCTCCATGGACTCATCAGTGTCTACCTCATTATCCTCTATGCCTGCCACCTGTTCACCTTCTGGCTTCCCTCCCCTGTCTGGTGGTGTTTCAGGGAAGCTGGGATGTGTAGTCCTTCTCCTCTTTTCCTGCGCCCCCTGCTGCCTGGCGCTGGTATTCTTGTTGTGCTTATGGTAGCTTGTCAGCTCCTGCCAGCGGCCGGGCTGTGCTACATCACAATAGAAAATGCAGATACTATTTATGTTTATGTTCCGTTGATTTTATTGATACAAAAATTCTGTATCCAGTATAGCACGACTATTGACAGTATTTATTTAGAAAAGAGATTATATTATAATATACTAAATGTAGCTGTTATGGTTTGTGTCAGTATATACAATGTACTAAGTTTTCAAAAGCTTCAGCATAGGATATGAAGCTGTCCATCTATCCATCATCACTTGTAACATTTGGAAGATCACCCGCTAAACTTGTGAGGAGAAACAAGTTTAATATTGTACGTCGGTAATGCTGAAAGTTACCAGCTCTAGTGTTAGACAGAGGGCTGAAGTGAGTTAAATTTTCTCCATTGAGATTTTAATTAAAGAAAAGTTAAACCCGCCTACATATTGATAGAATGATTAGCATAGATCAGCTGTGCATTTCTTTTGAATAAAATTAATACTAACAATACCAAATATGCCAAATCTTTAGCCATCAGAATATTCGGCCAAACTTTCAAAGGCCTGCGCTTATAAAACCAAAGTTTACGGGCGTGGCCGGGCCTTGCGCATGCCTGTGCATTTTCAAATGGGCCCGGCCACGTGCATAAACCCCGGTAGGCGTACAAGTGCTGGGCCTCTTCAAAAGGGCGAGCTGGGGGGGGGGGGGGGACTGGGCAGGGAGGGGAGGGGCATGGCGGGCAGAGACAGCGCCATTGTACGCTGTCCTGGGAAGTGCATGCTGGCAGCCAGCTGGCGCACGTAAGTAAAAAAAAAATAAATTAAATTTAAAAAATTTGGGGTAGTTAGATAGGTATTAGGGGTCGAGCTGGAGAGGGGAAAGGGAAGGAAGGTTAGGTAGGGGGGTTGTGAAGTTCCCTCCCAGTCCGCTCCTTAATTGGAGCGGACTGAGAGGGAACTGGGGGAGACCTGATTGCATCACCATGTGTAGACATGCAAAATTCGGCCCCCCTGCGTGTGCTGCCCGCACAAACACACACGGCCCATGGATTTTATAACATGCGCGCGCCGGCGCACCTTTTAAAATCTACCCCATTGTTTTTCATTCCAGGGGACACAGTGTACAAAAATATCAACCCCTGTAGCTTTGCTTGTGTCTTTTCTGTTCTGTGGTAGAGATCCATTACAAATGATTAAATAATATTGTTGGCCTGACTGAAGAAACAAAACAACATTCCCCTCTCAAATGAAGAAAGCTTCATAATGGCACAGAGATAGTAATAAACTTGGCATATTAGTATTTTGTCAAATAATGAAATGGTGCTTTCTGTACTAAGTATTTGGAATCTTTCTGTTTCTTTAGATGTAAGTCACAGTTGTTTCAGCTGGTTAAGCAGAGTAACCTGGCTAGATTTCTAGAATATGCTGTTATCCAAAATCTGTCAGTTCACATATTTCTGTGTATTGTGTGCTTTCAGGTCTCCTTTGTAAAAATATAAACTTTCCTGTGTGGTTCGACTGTTGATTGATTCATAATCTAACTTGCGGTCCTGAGGCCTGGAAAACGCTTTGAGCTGAGTGGAAGGTTGAATATCTGGAGACTGGTGACCAGCAACAGAGTTTCTCATGCTGCAAATAAAGATATTTAGAAAAACTCAGGGGGATATTTGTTTCTGTACTGTGGTGATTTGTTTGTGTGCATGATTTTTTTCTTGTTTTAGCCCACCTCTTAATTTTACAGAATAGAAGCCTGAATTAACGGAAATTTTAAGAAAAGGAGACAGTCCAATGGCTGAATGGCTGTACTGTGCACTGCCAAACAAGCACTGGGACCTGGGTTTGGTTCATGCCTGAAAAATGCTGTAAATTGGAAAAGGCAGACTAGAAATACTAAATATTTATTTTTATATTATTTCATTCCACTCCTTGGATTGGCCAGAGCTGGAGATACTTCAGAGGCAGCAATCACAGTTCCTGGGTGATGGGAGTAATAGCCATCATCCAATGGTGACAGCCAGTGGCCATATTGCAGGTTCTGGAAGGAGCCCTGTTGCATGGCTCCTGGAGGACTGCTTCTGCAGTGACTGGACTGAAGAAGGTTGGGAGGGGATAGAAAACAGTGTGAAAAAAAAATCACTGGGTAGTTACATTGCCAGATCTGACTGAACTGGAAACCTAAAGGTATCAGAGTAAACTGCCGGATCAAAGAGAAAAAAAAATACAAGAAAAATTCACGAGAGGCCTCATCAATATATTACAAAAGAGGCCCAGTCTTTTTAAGATTTAGGCCTGGATTTTCCATTCTCGCACAGAATGGTGAATCCAGCAGTAATGGGGGGCAGGGGGCGAAGGGGTGGGCGGGCCTGCGAAAGCCGGCAGCGATCGCACCACCACGGTGTTATCGCTGCCGGCTTTTGCACCCAATAGCGCCACTGTGAAAGGTGGCGCTATTGGGCGCGCTACTGGCAACGATAACTGTGCTTACCTTATCGCTGCCAGCGAAGATAATGCCGCGTCCGCCTCCTCACAGCGCCGACTCCTCCCCTTGCCACCCCGACTCCGCCCCCGGCAAGCTATTGCACGTGAAAAGGGACTTTTCACGTGCAATAGGCTTAGAAAATGACCCCTTTAATTTGTAATTTTATAGAAAGTAACAGACTCTCATTCAGTGCAATTAACAATATATAGGAAAATTCAGACCAAATGTTTCATCTGTTTGTTGTTTGTATGTGTGATGGACCCTACAGTCACGTCACCATTAAGACCTGGATGAGCCTTTAGTTCAGCTAGTGAGAGTGCAGGTTAGTGTGAGGGGGAAGTTACTATTCAAATGCAGCCCCTCCCTTTGAGGGGACTGGAATGGCCGTCCCACTTGGTGAGTCTATTTAGCAGCTCTCCAGAGAGAGCTCGGGAGGCAGTCCCTTTAGGATTGCAAAGAGTTAGGAGGCACAGAGGAGCTTTTGCCTTTGTTATTTTTCAGGTTCAGTCAGTGGAAGCAGGCTAACCTAGGCTGGGGATACTGACCAGGGTCGGAAGGGTTTTCCTTCCAGACTACTCACTAGCTGGTTGGGATTTCCCTTTGGGTTGTTTAAGGCATTTGTGATTTTTCATGGTAGGAGCCTTGTGAGACATCTGGGCCTTCTTGGGCACAGGGATTGGGGAACCCTGTATTTAGGATGCCAAGGGATAGGGAAGACCTGCCCCTGACATGGTGGTAACCCACTGCAAGGAACAATTCCAGTGTTAATATCAGTTTTTGGGGAAAAGGAACTATTTTGTTAGAAAATCCAGGAAGAAATTTTGGCTGCCCCTCCTTCCTGCTAGAAACAAGATAGCTGCTTGTTTCAAGGGTATCCTTCCAATCAGGGATGCAGGGAGAAGAAAGAGACTGTGTAAGAACTACAGAGATCCTGAATGTTGCAAACGTAGTGGTGGACCCTTGGGCCGGCCTAACGGATGGAGATGATGTGAGATGAAGAACACTCCGCTGGAAGACGTAGGCCGGGAGGCGGTGCCAAGCTGAACGTAGAACTGAAGTCTTCGCCCTGGAAATCCGAGGACCCCCCGGGAGGAGCCTGTGAGATCCCGGACCGCTGGGACTTAGGAGATCAAGAGAACTGAAAAGACGACTTCATCCTGGAAGCCCGAGGACCCTCCGGGAGGAGCCCGTGAGATCCTGGACCGCTGGGACTTAGGAGAACAGAGAAAGGAAGATGACAGTGACTAACCTTGGTCGAGACAAGTGGCAAGCATGAAGAATCAGAAACAGACCAACGTCCAGAACCAGGAAAACAAGCAGAAGATCCAGAGCTGGAACTGAAACTGAAGATCCGAAGCTGGAGCGGAACAAAATCAAGAAAAAATACCAAGAAAAGATCCTAGCTAAGCAGAGTGTAACTGCTGCATCGAGAGCCAAGCAGGAACTTTGTTGCCAAGCAACTAGAATCAGTCAGACGCCTGGTTTAAGTATCTACCGGCGTCTGACGTCACTCCCAGAGGCGGCCCGTAGTCCGGTGGGAAAAGCCGTTTAAACTAATCCTCCCTACGCGCGCACGCATCTAGGAGGGGAGGGGCTAAGTTCTGAGGCTCGGCGACGTCTCCCTCGTGGAGACGCCACCGCGAGGCAGGCTTAGTAGGCCCAAGCAGCAGCGGTGTTTGCCGGTGCGCAGGAAGAAAGAAAGAGCGCTCAAACCCCAGACCCCACAGTTGGAGCCTCGGCATTGCAGGTAAGGGCTCGGTCGAGAGACTCGTGACCAAGACTGCAACACTGAAGATCTGCTGGCCGTGTATAAAGGAAAGCAAACACCACTGGGGACACCCATCCGGTGTTTCACCACCCCAGGGAGAGAGAAAGAAAAGATTTAGGGGTAGATTTTAAAAGGTGCGCGTGGGAGTAGATTTGTTTGCACAACCCGGCGCGAACAAATCTACTCCCGATTTTATAACATGCGCGCGCTGCCGCGCGCATGTTATAAAATACAGGGTCGGCACACGCAAGGCTGCGCAAAATCGGCAGCCTGCATGCGCTGAGCCGCACAGCCATCCTCCATTCCCTCCGAGGCTGCTCTGAAATCGGAGCGGCCTCAGAGGGAACTTTCCTTCTGGCCCCCCCACCTTCCCCTATCTAACCCTCCCCCCAGCCCTAACTAATTCCCCCCCTAGCTTTATTTTACAAGTTACGCCTGCCTGAGGCAGGCATAACTTGCGCGTGCCGGCCGGCTGCCGATGCACCATGTTCTGGTCCTGGGCTGACCGGATGCCGCAGCCACGCCCCTGGAACACCCCTGGGCCAGAACCACACCCGCGGCCCCACCCCCGGAATGCCCCCCGATGGCACACCAGCCGCGACATGCCCCCCCCCCCCAGGAAAGCCCCGGGAATTTCGCTCGTCCTGGGGCTTGCGCACGCCGCCGAGCCTATGCAAGATAGGCTCGGCACATGCAGGGGGTGGAAGGGGCAGCTTTTCAGGGGTTACACGCATATTTTATGAGTGTTACCCTTTGAAAATCTGCCCCTTACTGTCCGTGCCATAGACTTTTACTAGTTTTATCAGTTTTAGAAGGCATTTTGACAATCCTAGGGGACCCTGCCCATCTGGGAGCTTCAATTTTCTTAATCTAAGGGAGCAGATATTTCCCTAGCCCTGACAAAAGTGAGTCCTGCACAGATAGAAGAAAGAGACTGTAAGTAACTGAGAAGATAATTTTGTGATGCTGCAGTTTGAGTTTTGTGCCATTCAAAACCAGTGTTAAACAGTAAAGACTTTAATTTTGGACACTAAGGGGCGGATTTTAAGAGCCCTGCTCGCCGGTGCGCCTATGTTCAATAGGCCTACCGGCGCGCGCAGACCCCGGGACTCGCGTAAGTCCCGGGGTTGTCCGAGGGGGGCGTGTCGGGGGCGTGTAGAGGGGGCGGGCCCGATCCGCGCGGCGTTTTCGGGGCGGGACGTAGCGTTTCGGGGGCGGGCCGGGGGGTGTGGTTACGGCCCAGGGCCGTCCGGGGGCATGGCCACGCCCTACGGACCCGCCCAAAGGTCGCGTCCCGGTGCACTAGTGGCCCGCTGGCGCGCTGGGGATTTACTTCTCCCTCCGGATGCATAAATCCCCCGACAAAGGTAAGGGGGGGTTTAGACAGGGCCGGGCGGGTGGGTTAGGTAGGGGAAGGGAGGGGAAGGTGAGGGGAGGGCAAAAGAAAGTTCCCTCCAAAGCCGCTCCGATTTCGGAGCGGCCTCGGAGGGAACGGAGGTAGGCTGCGCGGCTCGGCGCGCGCCGGCTATACGGAATCGATAGCCTTGCGCGCGCCGATCCCGGATTTTAGCGGATACGCGCGGCTACGCGCGTATCTACTAAAATCCCGCGTACTTTTGTTTGCGCCTGGAGCGCCAACAAAAGTACACGAACGCGCCATGTTTGTAAATCTACCCCTAAATCAGTGACTCCAGAATATTTCTTTTGCATTCATTGCACCCACCTTTTTTATTTTATTTTATTTATGCATTTTTATTTGAAATCAAGAAATACAATCTTGAAATAGTAAGGGAAGAAGGAAAGAAAATACATATCCCACAACAAGTAATTAAAATAATGCAAAATACATTCCTGCACCTACAAGTCCATAATAAGGGATCCAATTATGAAACATAAACAAAAGAAAGAAACCCCAAAAAGGGAAATATCAAAAGAAATATTAAGGAGCAGTTATAGTACAGCAGTTAATATATCTATTAAATAGGGTACTCATCTTTCTAAAGGAGTACTGGACTGAGGTAAACCTGACCTCCTAGACTCTAAAACAGGTTGATCAGCAAGAAAAAAAGATAGTTGAGAGGGGATAAGAAAGACATAAGACAACCCCTTATATCTAATTATCATTTACATGGGAATTTCAAGAGATAAGTAGCGCCGATCTGCAAAACCCTTGGTCTCATCAAGAGGAACTGATGTCGCTTCTTCTGTGTATGCCGTGAGATGTCAGAGAACACCCTTACTACAGACTGAAGGAAAGGCTCAAGACAACTTTTAAAATAAAGTCTCAAAACTCAATCTCTATCAAATTCAAAGGCAAAAGTAACCACTATAGTGGCTACTTGTACAAGGGCAGTATTGCACCCACCTTAAGGACAAGTATCCTCCCCAAGGGAACACAAAGGACAATAAAAGAATGTGTACAATGTTCAGCCCTATCACATCGTGCCCTAGAAGTATATCCCTCCCCACACCCACTCCAAAGGATCTGGCCTTGGGGGTAAGAGGGAATGTGAAAGAGCTAGACAGTGAGAGGTTCAGGCCCTGAAGCATAACAAAATTATTTTATGGACCCGCCCATGCAGGATAGGCACACAGGGGTGGGATTGCTATATTTTGTTTTTTAAGTGCTCACTCTGTAAGCAACATTTTCAGCTGCTTTCACAGTCCCAACTCTGTGCTTCTCAATTACTCTCGCCTTCTGTGAATTATTGCAATAAACATTTTCTGTATACATTATAAGGTTGAATATTGGTGCAAATACATTAAAAAATTCAAACTACAGTTCAACTATTTTTATATATGTCATGTGGTTCAAACAAAATTGTCATTGGTATAAATAAGTTATGATTTGTGCACAGATATTTCAAATCAAGTAAGCTTTGTCGTGCATGTGCTGTAGAAACAGTATGAGTACTTCACACAGAATATGTCTACACCCTATTAAAAACATCATTTGATTAATAAGAACATAAGATATGCCAGACTGGGTCAGACCAAGGATCCAGCAAGCCCAGCATCCTGTGTCCAAAGGTGGCCAATCCAAGTCACAAGTACCTGGCAAGTACCCAAACATTAAGGGCTGGATTTTCAAAACCCTACGTGTGTAAATCCAAAGGATTTATGCATGTAGGGAGGGTTATGCATGCCGGGCCTATTTTATAAAGGCCCGGTGAAGCGCGTAAAGCCCCGGGACGCATCTAAGTCCCGGGGCTTTACAAAAGGGGCAGTCTGGGGGCAGAGTGGGGTGGGACGGGGGCGGGGCCAGAGGCCTCCGGCACAGCAGCCATTTACCGCTGTGTTGCAGGATCGCGTGCTGGCAGGCTGCTGGCGTGCGCAACTTGTGCCTGCCCGGAGGCAGGCGCAAAAGGTAAGACAGAGGTCGGGGGGGGGGGGGGGGGTGGGTAGAGTAGGGCTGGGGGGAAAGGTTAGGGGAAAGGTTGGGAAGGTTAGAATAGGGGGGAGGGAACGAGGGAAGGCTGTGGGCATCAGTACATGCAAGGTGCACTAGTGTGTACCCCCTTGTTCGCGCCAACCCCCGATTTTATAACATGCGTGCCTTTGCGCGCGCATGTTATAAAATCGGGGGTGCATGTGTGTGCACCGGGTAGCATGCACACATGTACACCTGAGCGTATTTTTTAAAATCTGCCCCTAAATGAATAGATCCCAATCTCCTAATCCTTATTGATTAATAGCAGTTAATGGACTTCTGCTCTAGGAACTTATCCAAACCTTTTTTTAAACCCAGCTCTACTAGTTACCTTAACCACATCCGCTGGCAATGAATTCCAGAGCTTATTTATACATTGAGTAAAAAAGAATTTTCTCCAATTTGTTTTAAATGAGCTACTTTCTAACTTCATGGAGTGCCTCCTAGTCCTTGTATTATCCAAAAGAGTAAATAACTGATTCACATTTACCCATTCAAGTCCTTTCATGATTTTGAGCAACAATAATGGGTGTGGTGTTTTAAGAGCTTGGGTTAAGAATAACTAAATGCACCTTACTATGTTAATTTTAAAAAGGGAGTTGGGAATTCTTTATTTTTCCTTATCTTTTGGAGATTTTTGTTTGCTCTGAGTCTTTTTCAGTCTGCACTCATAGATTAGATTTCTTGTTTTCCATACTTGCATTGTGTAAAAGAGAACCTCCTTCCACCTAAATAGAGACACCAATGGAGCTGGAAAATTCTTAAAGTGGATGGAGGAACAGTAGCACTTACAGTTACAAATGCAGCAGCAGTTTCTTTATTAAATCACAAAGCAGCACCAGCACTATCAGTCTCAACTAAAGAATCAATAAAGGTGATCCAGCAACTGTAGTACTAGTAAACTGTTATGGGCTTAGTAGTAGACAGTCCTGAGTTCACTGGTGAAACAAGACATATATACAGATGGTCTTCTCTTGAAGTCTGACTCTGATGATGATGCAGAGGCCTTCCTAATAATATTCAAATGGGTGACAGAAGCCTTGGGCTGGCCATCGGGTCAATGTACTGTTCACCTGGCCCCTTTTTTTAACAGAACAGGCCCTAATGACCTATCAGAGGTGGACACTAGAGAATATGTGGAGAAAAAAGTGTCTATTTTGGATTGTCTTGTCATCATCTCTGAAGCATACCAGACATTGGACCATTCAACTCACTTGGGGAATGAGACCCAAAGCCTATCCTAACAAGTAAAGGACTCTTGCAGGTACCAGTTGCAACCCACTAGGCACTTAAGTGAGTAAGCAGGGGAAACTGTAGTCTTGGAGCAGTTCCTAGAGGTCTCACACCCTAAACCTTAAGAATAGTTACAATGACAATCTGCATGCACCTAATGGAGACAGCAAAATTATCAGAACAATTTTTGGACCAAGAGCGGGCCACTCCCTTAGGCAAGACCTAGGCATGGGGCTTCACAACTGGGAGGATAGATTCCCAAGAACTGTAGACTAAGCTATCATGGATAGATATCACTGGCATGGGTATATCTCATTAGGAAAAAAACCCCCACCTTTCAAGCCTAGTATCCAGCTGGATAACAAGGAAGTGTGACACCTGAGATCTGAAAAGTGGTTCCAGACCATGTTTGAATGCACAAGCCCCCAACTACCCCCTCCCCCCAATACCCAGAAAGGATACATGCATGTTCTCTTTCATCAGATGGGACACTGGAAGTGGGAATGCCATTTCATGAATTGTTCTATGATCAATTACTTCACCACTGGATAACTGATAGTTCCCCAGAGAACCCTCCAGTGTCCTGTGGTAAAAGTTAATGGGGGTCCTTTATACATTCCAGCAGTGGTCAAACTCTAGTGAGACCCACACTTGTAGAATTTTGGCTGTGGAGGGATGATGATTGGGTGAGGATTAGATTTGTATCTGCGCTGAAGACAGGAAAACTTACCTCAATGTCAGAATAGACATAAGCATCGGAATGGGGTGGGCCACAGCCCAACCAGCTTTGAGGAGGTCAAGCTGCAGGGTTTCTTTCATGTGAAAAGTGGCTGTTGATCACATAGGAACCTAGTAACAAAAAAAGTTGTCTTCCAGGATCAGGCATGCTCTGTATCTCCAGGTGATCATCCACCTTCTGAACAGCTTGCTCATGGTAGAAGTTATGACTCCAAACTTGTGCCAGAGGCAATCACCATGTATAGGAACTTCACATTGTTGCTACTACTGCCACTGAACCTGCATAATGTTGCTGCCACCTGCAGCAGTGCAAAGAGTCACAGCTTCCGCTATCACCAGCATTCCTCTCTTCTATCCCTCTGCTGGATCCTGGAGAGAGCATGGAAGGGAGAGAGACAGGGAGCAGGGAGTGGGCAGGAAGAAATATGAAAGGAGACTGAAGGAAGAGAAGAAAGAGCAAGGAGAACGAGTGGGATGGAGGGATGGAGGGAGACAAGAGGGTGCATGGAGCAGAAGGAGAGAAAGAAGGGGATGGAGTTCAGCAGAAGGAGCAAAAGTATGAGACTTGGGACAGAGAAGAGATAGTAGGGGACAGAAGGAGGAAGGTAGAGTTCAAACAATAGGGAAACTGAGAATACTGGTGCTGGGCAAAAGGTAGGGGAGAGATGGAGGAGGCAAAGTAGCATAAGGGGTGGGATAGTAGTAGTTATGTTGGGGCCACCAATACTTCATCATCATTTTTGGTAGGGTATTTTTTGTTGTTTTTCTTGTGGTAGGTAGATGGAGATTGAATGGTTTGTCTTCCTTCTAATTGCAATAAAAAAAAGTGGAGCTAAAAACCATACACTCAGGTTGAAAAGCCAATGAAGGTGTGTGAGATAAGATTTAAATGTCCTCCAAAATATCAACTCCACATATAATGATGCAAAACACTTTATTCAAAATTTCAAACAGCAAAAGCTTCAAAATCAATAGTGTAGGTGAAGAGTGGGACCATAAGACTCCCATACCCCATAGTCCTTGAGAAGGACTGGGTTAAAGGGATGGAGCTTCTTCCCTTCATTATGTGAAGCTGTACCAAGAGCTCTCTCTTTTACTTTTCTGCCATTTCCTTTTCATCTGGTTTCAGCTCCACTGCTTGTGGGTTTGATACAACTCCTATATCTGGAGAGACATGAAATTGGTCCTTTGCTCCATCAGCAAATCCCAGCAAAAACTTACATGGGCAAATATCTGCAGTAGCTTGTGAGGCACTGTTCAGCTGATAACATATGAAGGTAAATCACACAAGGGTAGCAAATGTAATAGTTTACCATGTCTAAGAGGCAACAGTACTCATCAGTGGATGGGTCAAAGGGTCCAACTATGCCTATGCCCAGTTGAATAAACAGGGAGTCATTTACTGATAGGGGACCAACAGGGCTGAGGTGCCCATTGGGAGAATATAAGATGGCATTTGGGACAAAAGTAACAACAGTCTTGGATATATTGGTATATCAGTGGATAGAAGAACTGAACAGTAACCATGCCAGAGTCATCTCTATAAGATGTGTCTGAAAGTGTTTGGGACCCAGTAACCTCTTGTCTGTGAGTTCTGAACCACTTGATGCAATAAATCCTTGCACATTTCAAAGTAAAGTAACTGAGAATTTTTACTCCTGCTTCCATTTTCTTCCCAGGCCATCCTTTCCAATAAGAGGGCCAGGATGGGGTCCCATTGTTGATCCCCCATCAAATCCAGGAATACTTCCACTGCATGCTGCTGAAGAAGGATCTGCTGCTGTTTTGCCATCCACCTGAGTAAGATATCAGAATCTAGTATGAGGCACTAAATGAGGGAGAAAATAAGAAAAACAACCAACCACATGTGGCATTATCTTGTCCTCACACTACAGATGCTGTATTGGTTGACAACTGGTTAAACTCTGAATTTCAGTTATGCAGGTGGACCAGTTTCTTAGTTTTCAAAACATTTATTTACAGAGTTTTTTTTTAAGAAAGAGAGAAACTTATGGTAAATGAGAAGAAATCAATAATACTGCACAGGCAATTGTTGAATCCTGCTGGTATAACTTCTGTTTTATACTTATTGTACTCACTTCCTTATTTCTACCTAATGTATCCTACTTTTTATCTATTTACTAGCAATCTACCTCCTATCTGTAAACCATATCTATATGTATCCATTATTTATGTGCTCAGTGCCTTGTTACTTTATGTAAGTCAGCTTGAGCCTATTTTTAGGAAAAAGTGTAATATCAAAGGCTTATAAATACACATATATAAATAAAGACTATCCCCTAAATTTTTCCTTCAAGATTAGAGGACAATAAATAAGACTGACATTTTTCTTTATTTTTTTCTTTTTCACTTCCAGATAGAGGAGCCATGCTAAGTATCCTTATTGGCTACTTCTGGCTTCTGAGAAAATGCCTTTATTTCTCTTTGGGACCAGCTCTCAGGGATGTCCCAGGAAATGAAATCCTAGAGCTACCACCTTATGTGAATGAGCAGGCTACCCTCACGGACCAGATATCTGGGTATGTCTCGAGTTTAGGTCTTACAGCAGTGGGACAGATTAAGGTTTCTTCTTGTGGCTCCTTGTACTCTCAGAGGATAACTTTCAAACAAATGTGCACAGCGGCATATACATGTGTATATTAGTGGTGTGCAGTCATTTGCAATGAAATCGGAAATAAAGACGATATTTTCTATTTCGTTGCATTTCGGGAAGCAAAAATAAAATGAAAGGAAAACCCACAATATTTTGTGTGTTTTCCTATCGCTTTTTTTTTTTTTGGGGGGGGGGAAGAAGGGCACATCTACTAAAAAAAAACCCCAAACCCACCCCCAACCCTTCAAGTTTAATTAAATACAATCTCCCCACCCTTCCAACTCCCCCAAGACTTGCTGAAAGTCCCTAGTGGGCCAATAGGACCGGCCACCGGTAGCCCGTGTCACATGGTAAGGGCAAAAGGCCAGTGGTGTCATTTTCATTACTGGCAGCCGACTGCCTGAGAGTGGGAGATCGCTCTCGGGACCCCCGCTGGACCACCAGGGACTTTTGGCAAGTCTTTGGGGGGGGGGGGGGGTGAGAGGGTGGGGGAGTTGTATTTAATTAAATTTGAAGGGTTGGGGTTTTTTTTCACAAAATTGGGACGAAAAATGGCCCACCCCCAAACCCGAAAACAAAGCGGCAACGAAAAGAAAATGTGTGCACACCACTAGCGTATATGGCCATGAGCAGATCTATGCTAGTAATTTATAACCTGTGTGTATAATATATGTGCGTTTTATAAAAAACCCCAACATAAAGCGTATGTAAGCTTCTGTGCAAAATTCAAGCGATACATTGAAAGAATGTATATCAATGCATTGAACGTGAATACTTTTCATACATATTTAAAAAATATATCCATGTAAAACCCAGTTTTATGTGTATAAATCATTTTGAAGATTACCCCCGTAATTTTTTGAAATTTCACCTCTCCGTCTTCTCTACTTCTGCTTCTGTCTGGAATCCCTGGACTAATGCATGCTATACATTTCTAAATACAGAAATAAATACAGAAATAAATCTTCTATATATGCTCATCTAGTACATGTAACTAATCCCTACTTGCACACACTTCACCTGTCTCTGGGCCTGATTTACTGAGACTTTTCTCCCATTCTGTGTCTACAGGAAAAATGCTTAGTATATGAGGCCCTCTGGTTGCTCCTTTCTATTCATCCAACTGGTAGGGAATTGGAGCTTTACCGAAAGCTCTGTCCAGGTCTCTCCCTTTATCCTGCTATAGGAGGATAATGCATGTTTTAATAAATACATTTGATTAATAAATTTCCTTTCATTCTGATTTTGGCTCTGCTCCCTGTGCTTGTGTCCAGGAATGTTCTGTCATGTTCCCCTCTGCTGCAGGTATGCCATCCATCACAACGGCACCAAATAAAGTTGTTTGGCTGCAGAATGATAAAGAAGCATTTGTTCCCCTAAAAAAAACTACTTGTTGAGGAGCCAGAACCTTTTACAAACAGATGCGTCCAAAGATAGAAAGGACGCCATTTTTGCTAAAGAAGGGGATGGGAAAGAACATCCAATCCCTGACCTCGGCCGGAAACAGCTAGCACAGGAAAAAATAAAGGGGTAGATTTTCAAAACAGTGCGCGGGCGTACATGTGCACGTGCTACCCGGCGTGCGCACATGTACGCCCGATTTTAGAACTTGCACTGAAGTAAGTTGCTCGCGCCGACCGACTGCCGGCGCATGATCCCCGGCACAGCATCAAAATGGCCGCTGTGCCGGGAGCCTCTGATCCTGCCCCGCCCCCTCCCCACCCCTTTTTGCAGGCCCCAGGACTTACACACGTCCCGGGGCTTTACACGCGTCACCGGGCCTTTTGAAAATAGGCCCGGCGCGCATAAGGCGATTTACGCATGTAGAGCTTTTAAAATCCGGCCCAAACTGTTCTGTAAATAACAAAAGGAAGTGCTTGGTAATCAATAGGTTGTTAAAGGCCTCAGGTACTACCTACAAGAAAGGACTTTTAGGCTGGTAACAGATTACACCGTTCTTAGGTGACTGCGAAGCAAGAGAGAGACTAACCCCCAGAAAATGAGGTGGTGTTTAGTCTTACAGCAACAGTGCTTTGAAATTCAGGAAAAGAGAATGTAAATGTGGATTTTCAGTTTTGAAAGAGAGGGAGTCAGGCTGCCACAGATAGTGATACCACGCTTATGACAAATGGGGAATATATATCGGGGTACCAAGTACATACCTCACAGCAGACCTGGGTTTGGAATTAAGAAACAGCAGTGGGAAATAGACAGTCTAAGATCACAAAGACAAAGAAAATCTGAACAAAAAACAAACAACAAAAACAGGCCTGAGAAGGGAAAAGGTGTCCTCGGGCAGACTTTTGCTAGAGGTAGGGACCAAGCTCTACCCAAACCAGTCACTGACTCCTGCATGGTGAACTAATGAATCCTGCCTGATTAGTGACCATCTCTGTAGTTTATCTTATTTTGCACAGTCCCATTAAAATGTATAACACATTGGCATATCAAATATACCAGATACCAAGTCTGGGGATGATTAGACTTGCAAAGATTTGTTTAAAGTTCATAATATACTGAGCAAAATGGGAAAGAACAATATATATTTAAAGTTATTGACCACATTTTAGTCATCGTTTCTGATGTGCTTAGAAGTCAGGTTTGGTAGCGTCTGCATTCTTTTTTTCAAACTTCAGCTTGAGTTCAGACACCAGGGCAGCGTTAGCACCGGCTACCTCGTTATTCGGCTGTTGATCTATGAACCTGGGTGTCAAAGAACCAGACACAGTGGGTAGACGCCATTCAGATTTCATCACCTTTCCCAGTACGACGGGGGGAGGGGAAAGAAACGGGACACTGGGTGGAAGGGGAAGTCCTGGGATGTTATTGTTATTATTTTCACTCTGAAGGCCAGACTTTGGTTCCTGGAGAGTGAACTTCTCTTCGGACCTTCTGAATTTTAGCCACTCCATCCTGGAAGACCTTGGGCCAGAGTCTCCCCTTCGTCTTTTTATCATCCGTCGCAGTGGCGTGATTTTGCTGGTCTTCTTGTTGCGCCAGAACATGGCAGTGGAAATGAAGAGAGTAATGACCACCATAATGCCCATGATACCAGCCAGCACACCTAAGGCTTTCATGGGGTTATCTTTACTCTGCATCAGAAAGGCAGCCATAGGCCCTCTGTGAAGAAGAGTCTGTAAAAAAAAAAGAACAAAGAGTACATGCGATTTAACTCTTTCCGAGCTGCAGAGATTGAATTCTCGTTTGTCTAAATGATGTGACACCGAGCTGAAAATTCACTAAATATTAACATTTCAGTATCCTTTAAAAATAGTTAAACAGATTGGATTACTTCACTTTAGAAACTGAGGGTTCATTTTTTTTTCTAGCTTTATTCCAATGAACAAGCAAAAAGAGAAAAATTTGTGAATTTAGATGCAAAGAATGTTATGGAAATTTTTTAGTGAATAGGATATACAAATATTTTTGTTGAAGATTTTTTTATGCATTTACTTTATTCTGCAACTATATAAAATATATATTCATATTTATAATATGAATGACTTTCTAGTACTCTTTTACAGACAGAATATGTACATTTTAGGTGGAAGTTTGGTTCAGAAGGAAAACTGTCATGATCATGATGACATATTAAATAGGGATGTGCAGCAGGGACGGATTCATCCCATTCGGTATTGGATTCATCGGGACCCAAATCCGTTGCATCCATTCTCGGGGGACCCCGATCCGTTCATTAGTTACATATGTATTCGTTTCCCCAAAAAACCTCCATCCCAACCCTTTACGTTTAATTTACTACAACCCCCACCCTCCTGACCCCCCCAAGACTTGCCAAAATTCCCTGGTGGTCCAGCAGAGGTCCTGGAGCAATCTCCTGCACTCAGGCTGTCGGCTGCCGGTATTCTAAATGGCGCCGATAGCCTTTGCCCTTACTATGTCACAGGAGCTATCGGCGCCATTTTGAATACCGGCAGCCGACGGCCCGAGTGAAGGAAATCGCTCCAGGACCTCCGCTGGACCACCAGGGACTTTTGGCAAGTCTTGGGGGGTCAGGAGGGTGGGGGTTTATTCGTTAGTGATATGTTGTATTCGTGGGGGTTCGCCATACATTTCGTGACCCCCACGAATACAATGAATGTGGCATATACATTGCAGATTGCCAATAGGTTGCAAATGAATGCACACCCCTAATATTAAGGAAAATGAATAAATGATACAGGAGCAGCTTTAATAGTAAGATACTGAAATTATTTCTGCTTTGGAGGACCCTCTAATTCAATTTTTAAATTCTGTGCTGTAGATGAATCCTGGATCTTTTCACACTTTTCCAGTACCTGATGGTGAATGTCACCATTGTTATAAATATGCTGGAAAGGACGGTGCTCATCCATATCCCAAATAATGTTCAGGGTTGCTGCCTGAAGCCCAATACATATGGCTTTATCATTGATCTGATTTGGAAATGTCAAACATAAACAGTTTCAGCAATATCCTCTTGCTTACAGCCCATACAGCTTCAAGTGGAAGGCCATGCTGGCTCAGAAATAAAGTGTTTTACAATTTCTAATCTTGAGCTACAATAGTGATGTGCAAATTGGCATTGTCTGCAATATGCCTCAAAGCATATTAAATTAAACATTGGGAATCTGAAAACAGTGTATGAATAGGGTCATAGTTACAAAAGAAAGTGTCCTAACATTATAAACCTTTTGTGAAATACTGAGTAAGGTTTTCAATTAATAATTAATTTGTAAAAATAAATATGAGTACAAAGTAATAGCTGCAAATGAATAGATTATAATACAGTTGTTCTAACCCCGTAGACAATAGACTTCTTATATTATACTTCAGCTATTCACCATTTGTAATTCATTAGTGTGCCAAACTTTTGGGGGCAGCAAAACTCATCAGCATGAGGCTCTGAAGGGTGCTGTACCAGAGCCAACACCACCAAGAAAGGGCGTGCTTCCTGCAGCCACCACCGCCAGTTTGAGGGACTGCTCTACTGGAACTAGCGCCAATAGGCAACTGGGGCGCATGTGTGTATCTGTCGGGGAGAGGGGATGCGTGACCGAAGGTTTGCCTAGGGCACTAAATACTCTAACACCGGCCCTGCCTGCATATCCGGGGCATGTGTGTAGCCCTGGTGGTAGGATGAGATCTTCTCAGGATCCCAAACAATAGATTCAGTCCTTCTTGCTCATATCGAGGGATGAGCAGTGGCTTTTTCAAGTCTACATAGCTGAAAATCTTTTATGGACTTTTTTTCCAGGAACATGTCTAAATCATTTTTACATCCAGCCACACTAACTGCTTTTAGCACCTACTCCGGCAGCAAGCCCCACAGTTTAATTGCATGGTGAGTGAAAAAAATACTTTCTCCAATTTGTTTTAAATATGCTACGTATTAGCTGATCTAATAGACGGATTAGCTACCACATGATCTATTCTAGATCGTATTTTATTATTACATAAAAGGGCTATTTTCATTGAAAAAAAAACATTTTTATTTTACATTTTTGCATTTTTATCCCCTATCCCAGATAACCAAAATGCATTTGTGGACCCTTTATGTCCTATAAAGCACCAAAAGATATTTTTACAGTAAGTATTGCACTGACCCCGCATCACATTGAAAATAATTCCAAAGTGACCTAACTGCAATACAATTCACTTACATTTCATTTATAGGGTCAGACTGCCCCATAGAAAGCAAGACAGAGGTAAGAAAAGTCCTATTTATAGGTGTAAGCTTTTACTCTACATTTTTCACAGGGTCAGTGTCATAGATACAAAACCAGAAAGGGATTGCAAGTGTCTAAACCAATTCTAAAGACTGATGTAATGCCAATAAGCACCATCTCTGCTGGTTCAGATCAAAGGCAAAGTATTCTTAATGGGGACTAGCCTGTATATGATTAAGGAAGGGAGATATTTAATGATCTTTCTTTGTGGGGGATTCACAGCTGGTGTGGGGGTGAGACACTCCCCATCCAATCTAATTCTAATTAGCACTGCTCTCGCCCTCCATCCCAGCACTAAAATCCAGGAACAGGCAATCATCAACAATAAGTTGTCAAGCAACTGAGTCTTTCAGTGCTTCTTGCTGTGAAAACACTTCACATCCCACAGGCACCAAAACATCTGCCAAGCTATATTCTATCAAGAAGGTGAGAAAATATCTTTATCTACTGAAACATTGCTTCTATCTAGAGACAGATAACAAGGCCTGGGATCCAAGAATGCATGGTAAGAAGGAGCACATATCATGTTGAAATCCTTTTCACCCCTTATCCACTGATGTTTTAGTAAATACCAAGGCTATGGGAGAGAAGGCCTGACATGTAATCTAAGGCAATTTAGGAAAGATGTTACTCCAGTTTACAACCTGCTGTCTTAGATGTATGTATAACTACAGCTTCCATTTACTTTGCTCTCTCTGTCACTTTGTATGCATATATCTATAGACCTTTCTTTTGACTTCCTCTAAGTCATTTAGTAATAAAGAATTAAACAAAAACAGCCTGCACTTATTTTGCTTATAAGGAAAAGATGAGGTATTAAAAAAAAAAAAAAAAACCTTCTGTAATGCCAGTCTCACCAATGTGAATCTAACTCCAGTTTCCTATAATTTAATGCTACTCCTAGGGCACTGAGCTGGCCCACAATTTTCATTTCTTAGAGGTTATGGATGTTTTGGCAGCAAGTTGGAAGATAAATTCAAGGCAAGCATAATTCATTATGACTACTTTTATTAAATAACTACAAAGTCTACAGGTTAAATAATAGAAAACTATAAAGCACACCATAAAATATGCAGCTTCTGGAAAGAAGGAAGAGTTGTCATAAATGTCAAGTAATCATTAACCCCTTAATCTGGGTTTTGTTTATGCATTTATTAATATATTTTATATTATTTTATGTGATGCCCTAGTAAACAGTGAAGAACATTTAACCATTGTAAAATGCAAAAATCCATTATACATTACATTCCAACAATTTATTGTCTTTCACAAGTGAACGTGGACTGTTTAGGCTGGTCCCCTTCTTTCTAGATGCTGTGTCTATCTTCTGTTTTCTGGGTTTTTTTTATGTGTGTGTGTGTTTTTTTTTATATTTATCGTGCAGCTTTTGTCATTTGACTTTCCATCATGGAGAATTTTAATCCTTTGTTTTTCTTGATAGCGTGCACCATTTTGTAGCTATCTCCCCTGAAATCATAGTTCAGTTGTTTAATGCTCTGCCTGGCACTGGGTGGTGTTATCAAAGATCATGACAGATAGGACCTGTCATCATGACAGGTAGGACAGCTCCATAGTGACTTAAAAATACAGGGGCCCAGAAGCAGCAGAGTGCATCAGATAGCTGATTGTCAGCCTTAATTTTGCCAGCTAGGAGGCAGCTTAAATCTAGCCGGCCCAACACACCTATTAGACTTAAGCCTGAAATTGTTGTGCCTGCAATTGCTGAAAATCAGCATTAGATGGTTAACTTCCTCTCCTTTCCTGGACGCAGCCCGCTCCCAGGACTGCCTATGTTTTGAGCAGTTAAAGAGGGCCATCAAGTAAAACTAAGCGACTCTCTTAAGCAGCTGGCTTTTCAAATGTTGGATCTAGTCGATGGTTTTCAGGAGTTAGCAGGTTAGCCCGATTTCAAAGTACACTGCATAATGCTTAGATGAGCAAAGCTGGATATGTTGAAACATTCTACATGCATTTTTCTTTGTAAATGAAATGGAAGCTGAGATGGAATGGCTGCTGGTATTTGATAATCCCGAGAGCTGACTAAAGTAATTAAAAAAAATACATCTATTTCTGCTGTGTCATATAAGAATTTATTTACACCTGAAATCACTAATAGTTGTGTTTCAAGATGGCCTTAGGGTGACCTACTAAATAGTTTATGCCATTTTGGGGCCTATGCAATAAAGCTTAATGTGCATGTTAAGAGTCTTTTGTTAATTTTTTTAAATTTATACTCACCTTTTGGCACTTCAAAGTGGATTACATTCAGGTATTGTAGGTATTTCCCTGTCCCCAGAGGGCTCACAATCTAAGGGCTTGATTTACTTAAGGCAGATATTTTTTTTTACCCTTATGCTTTGCACTCATTTTCAAAGGGAAACTATGCACATTCTTTCACTTTGGAAATGACCCCAGGAGAATTGTCTGCATACATTTGAACCTACTAATTTGAGTGGATACTTTTCATAGCAAAAAACTATGATATCCATATTCAAACGCCATTTAGACAGGTAATAGTATAGTAATCCATTTAAATGGCTTACCCAGGTATATTCAGAGCTTATCCAGCTCAGCAGCTGAATACACTCTCCTCTGTACATACTTTGAGCATTCAAAAGTACTGCACATAGTTCCAAAGCCTGCCCTCACCTCCAGGAACATCTCCACCTACTGTCAATAAAATTGCTCACATGGGGCCTCATTTTCCAATATCGCACAGTATCACATGCGATACCAAAAAGGGGTGTTATCTTATGCTAATAAGCATGTGTATTGCAATAACAGCTATGCAACATGCTCTTAGTGCAAGTTGGGCTACATTGTGGTTCATGAGAGAGAGAGAGAGATAGACTTGCTATAGTGTCTCTTCCCTAGACAGGTATTTGTATCCCTATGGGAGGCCCACCTAGTAACTTGAGGTGGGGATTAGGTATGAGTGTAGGGGGTTGGGGGCCACTTTCACATTCAACATGAGACGTACGAACAGAACAGTGGTCTCTTGTGAAGATTTGATGGCCTTTGGAGTGAGGAAACTCACTCCAAGATGAGATTTGGGCAATGTTCTCGCCACCTAGCTTGTTGTTGCCCAGGTAGAGTGTCCATCAAGCTAGGTGGAGAGAACATTGCCCAAATCTTATCTCTCTCTCCCTCTCCTGAAACATCATGAACCACAATAAACCTTTACCAGCCTCTAGCACACAATGTACCACAAATGAAAGAGGTGTAGCTATTGGCCATGTTAGGAGCTGCAGCACACGATAACTCTTTCCTACTTTACATATACTCTGCCCCCTGAATACAAAATTAAAAATTTGTAAATCGCGTTAACGGCTGTTAGAGTGATTTGCAGTAACTCCTTGGAAAATGACCCCCATGGAGGCCCTAAGTACTTTTTTTTTTTTTTTATGCACATGTAGGGTTGGCAATTTTCCAAAAGGTAATTTCTGGGGGTTTTCACATGGAAATGGCTTTGAAAATTACTCTTCCTATTTTTAGTGAGTCACACGCTAAGAAAATGTTAGCATGAGCTTATTGTAGTGTCTATGGGACAAATGCTTAGGACATAGGGGTCTTAAGACTCATAGGGGGTCATTTTCAAAGGCTTACAGAGATAGCAAGCTGGAGGCAGAGTCGGGGAGGTGAGGGGAGGAGTCGGGGCGCGAGGAGGTGGACTCGGCATTGTCTTAGCTGGCGGTGATAAGGTTAGTAACGTTATCGTCGCCAGTAGCGCGCCCAATAGCACCATTTTTCACGGTGGTGCTATTGGGTGCGAAAGCTGGCAGCGAAAACACCGCGGTGGTGTGAAGGCTGCCGGCTTTCACCGGCCCACCCCCTGTTTTCACTGGATTCACCATTCTGCGATAGAATGGTGAATCCAGGCCATAGTTAGGATGGAACACATGTCTGTGTATGTGTTTCTCTGAATTTGAAGATCCTCAAGGAACAAAATGTTATTTCCACTCGATTTCCTACAAATAATTTTAACTACTCCATTAGGTGTATAGCCAAGAATGGAAGAGGATAACAGAAAATCTATTTTAAAGGATCAGAAAGCCAAATTCTAAACTTTCAGCAAGATTTAGCTTTCCTCGTCTTCCCTAACTGCATTAGACACAACAGAGGATCAGAACATTCAATCCTGTTCACATTTTCTGCAAATCTTGCCTTTTTTCAAGATGCACTTACCTTTTTCGAAATGCCTAAGCATTTTGCACCTCTTTTTCTATGAGTGAAAACTCATCTTACAGGATGAATGCATTGCATATTAAGTCATGCTGTATTCAGATTTTCCATTATTGGGCATGGTACCTTACCTCTTCGGTGACATCAATTTTTACTACTGCTGTTGTACTAAAGGATGGAGAGCCTCGGTCTTTAGCTTGTACCACCACTGACCACTTGCAGTCCCTCTTGTTGGTGATATTCTGAATGATGTCCAGGGATCGGATATAGGATTTGAGCTTTATTTCGCCAGTGCTGGGGTCTATATCAAACACATTCGCTGGATCTGCCTGCATGATGGCATAATCGACAACGTTGTTGGGTTGTTCTGCATCTTGATCTGTTGCCTGCACAAGGGAAATGTGAAGGTAATAATTCATGCAGCAAAGATACCAACATGTTTTTGTGCTACAGATTAACTCACTTGGGGCCTGATTCACCCGTACTCAGGACTTACACAGTTTTTATCAGATACAAAATCTTTAGCTGAAATATAGTCATAAGTCATCAAAAGGATATTCAAATCCAGTTTGAAAAAAATGCAGCTTAGTGCATCTTAGAAAAAGCCAAATAAATCCTTTTTATACAGGGGCGGATTTTAAACCCCCTGCTCGCGTAAATCTGGCCGGATTTACACGAGCAGGGCCCTCCCGCACCGGCGCACCTATTTTGCATAGGCCGCCGGCGCGCGCAGAGCCCCAGGACTCGCATAAGTCCCGGGGTTTTTGAAAAGGGGCGTGCCAGGGGCGTGTCCGGGGCGGGGCCTAACAACGCGGCATTTCGGGGGCAGGGCCGGGGGTGTGGCACCGGCCCAGGGGCATGGTCGCGGCCTCCGGACCAGCCCCCGGGTCGGATGATGGTGTGCCAGCAGTCCGCTGGCGCGCGTTTACATCTGCTTTGGGCAGGCGTAAATCACGAAATAAAGGTAAGGGGTGGGTTAGGCAGGGGAAGGGAGGGGAAGGGGAGGGCAGGCGAAAAGAAAGTTCCCTCCGAGGCCGCTCCGATTTCGGAGCGGCCTCGGAGGGAACGGAGGCAGACTGCGTGGCTCGGCGCGCGCAGGCTGCCCAAAATCGGCAGCCTTGCGCACACCGATCCCGGATTTTATAGGATACGCGCGGCTACACGCGTATCTTATAAAATCCAGCGTACTTTTGTTTGCGCCTGGTGCGCCAACAAAAGTACGCGATCGCGTATTGTTTAAAGATCTACCTCACAGGTTTTAAACTGTTACCTGATCTGAATTGTGAACTGTTTATATCTACCTCAATACAATATGTAATACCCTTCTCTCCCCCTGATTTGCAGAGGCACTATCATGACATCATCAGCATCTGGAGCAGAAAAAGTATGCCGTGTAGCTCACATTGTGATGTCACCATGGAGCAAGTTTTAGATGACAGTTTTTCAGAGGTCTTTATATGGGTTTACCAGCATAAAGATGCCTTTTGAAAACTGCACCCCCCCCCCCCCCCCCCCCCCGCGCCCCAGGATGGGTAAACGTCTGCGTGCTGTTTCACTTATACCTGTGGGGAAAAGGGGAAGAGAGAGCACACACAGTAATTTCATTTTGAGATCATACATACTTTCCAGTGTGTACTTTGCACCTGATGCAATGCAGAGTCAAAGTCTGCAAGCACTTTTTGCACCCAAAAGGGTAGATTTTAAAACCCCGGCGCGTGTAAATCCCGGGGTTTACGCACATGGCCGGGCCTTACGCGTGCCGGGCCAATTTTCAAACGGGCCTGGCTACGAGCGTGAACCCCAGGATGCGTGTAAGTGCCGGGGCTTTAAAAGGGGGTGGTCTGGGAGGGTGGGGTGAGGCTAGAGGCGTCCGGCACAGCGGCCATTTGCCGCTGTGTTGGGGGATTGCGCGCTGGCAGGGCGCCGGCGCGTGCAACTTGCTCCTGCTCCTTTGCAGGAGCAAAAGGTAAAACAAAAAAATTTGGGGTAGTTAGGATAGGGGTAGGGCAGGATAGGGGAAGGGACATTTAGGGTATGGGGTTGGGAAGTTCCATCCCACTCCGTTCCTTAATTGGAGCTGACTGGGAGGAAAATGGGGAAGGCCCTGATGCGTCACCATGCGATTTTGCAAAATTAGACCCCTCCTTGTGCGTGCTAACCTGGCATTTTATAACATGCGTGCTGGCGCACGCATGTTATAAAATTGCACACCCTTGCGTGCATGCCGGGTATCACGCGCACAAGGACACGCATGCGTTCTTTTGAAAATCTACCCCGAAGTGTGCAGGCTGTGAGAGAACTGGACATCTGAATGGCAAATGAAATTTAATAGGGAAAAGTGCAAAGTGATGCATGTTTGGGAAAAATAATCGCAACTACAGGTAGGTGATGGTGAGTTCTGCATTGGGAGTCACCACCTAGGAAAAGGACCTTGGTGTACTTGCAGGCAATACATTGAAGTCCTCAGCTCAGTGTGCAGTGTTGGTCAAAAATGTAAATAGAATTTTAGGAATCATCTCAAAAGGAATGGAGAATAACGCAGAAAAAAATCATCCTGCCTCTGTATCGAACCATGATGTGACTGCGTCTTGAGTACAGTGTGCAGTTCTGGTCAACCCAACTCAAAAAAGGTGCAGCAGAACTAGAAAAGATGCAGAGGAACGTGACAAAAAATGATAAAGGGAATAAAATGACTCCCTTATGATGAGAGGCTGCACAGGTTAAGCCTCTTCAACTTGAAAAAGAGATGGCTGAGAGCGGAGATCATAGATGTTTATAAACTCATGAGTGAGGTTTAACACATAAATAAAGAATGGTTATTTATCCATTCTAATAAAACTAAAACAAGGGACATTCCATGCAAGTAACAGCCAACAGATTTAAAACACTTTTTTATTCGGCACATGATCAAGCTGTGAAATCTGTTGCCAGAGGATGTAGTCAAGGTTTAAAAGAGGTTTGGACAAGCCCCTGGAGCAAAAGTCCAAAACACAATATTAGCCAGGTAGACCAGGGAAAGCCATTATCTCTGGGAGGAAGTGATAAGAAATAGATGAACCTTGTGGGATGTGACAGGTGCTTGTGCCCAGACTGTGCCGTGTTGGAGACGGGATGCTGGGCTTGATGCGTCTTGGTCTGACCCAGCAAGGCATTTCTTATGTTCCCATGCCTATTAAAAAAAACTCTGGGTCCCATACCTCAACCCTCTGACAATGCCCCCATTCTTTTTTTAAAATTGTCTCATGCCCAAACCCTTTTCCAATCCTCCCCTACTAGACATTAAAAAAATATTTTGGAATATAGTTCTCCCTTCCCTTCCCCTCCCTCACCCAAAGCCCCCAAATGTCCCCCAATCATGCCAGCAGAAAGAGAGGGTCTTTACCTCCTCTCATTTTGGTTGAATAGTAAGTGCTATCTCTACTGGCCCATAGTAGTCATTCTAGATGGGAGGAGGTAGGGCCCTCTCCTCCAGGCTTGACCAGGTGACCTAGGAACTCTTGGAAAACACTTGGGTTTTCTTTAGATATGTAGCTGAAAGGGGGAGTCTGGAGGCAAGTTAGGAGGGGCTTAGGGGGTAGGATCCCATTTTTTTTTTAAATTGTGATGAAAGGGGGCGTTGGAGGGGGTTCAGGCTCTTGACAGGAGGGAATGAGTTATGTTGGGCTGAAAGAAGGATGGGGAGAGAGGATCACGGCTAGACTTTTTTTTTTTTTCATTATTTAACTTGTTTGCACTGATTTTCAGCTACAAACAGAATGTTGGGAATTATTAGAAAGGGAATGGTGAATAAAACAGAAAATGTCATAATGCCTCTGTATCACTCCATGGTGAGACCGCACCTTGAATACTGTGTACAATTCTGGTCGCCGCATCTCAAAAAAGATATAATTGCGATGGAGAAGGTACAGAGAAGGGCAACCAAAATGATAAGGGGAATGGAACAGCTCCCCTATGAGGAAAGACTAAAGAGGTTAGGACTTTTCAGCTTGGAGAAGAGACGGCTGAGGGGGGATATGATAGAGATGTTTAAAATCGTGAGAGGTCTAGAACGGATAGATGTGAATTGGTTATTTACTCTTTCGGATAGTAGAAAGACTAGGGGGCACTCCATGAAGTTAGCATGGGGCACATTTAAAACTAATCAGAGAAAGTTCTTTTTCACTCAATGCACAATTAAACTCTGGAATTTGTTGCCAGAGGATGTGGTTAGTGCAGTTAGTATAGCTGTGTTTAAAAAAGGATTGGATAAGTTCTTGGAGGAGAAGTCTATTACTTGCTATTAAGTTCACTTAGAGAATAGCCACTGCCATTAGCAACGGTAACATGGAATAGACTTAGTTTTTGGGTACTTGCCAGGTTCTTATGGCCTGGATTGGTCACTGTTGGAAACAGGATGCTGGGCTTGATGGACCCTTGGTCTGACCCAGTATGGCATTTTCTTGTGTTCTTATGTTCTTATGTTTACCTGGGGAAATCCAGCTGCACTAAATCTAGCCAGTCAGAATTTGACTGGCTAGATTTCCATGCATTTTCAGCTGAAAAGCTTGCTGGCTAGGTTCAGCTGAAAAATTTCCCTAAATGTAACCAGCCAAAGTTAACTGGTTATGTTACCCACTCAGTGGTACTTTTAATATTGACCTTATAACTACTATGCATGCAAAATGCATGTTACATTTCCACACAGTAATGCCAATAACCTGTTTTTAAATGAGTCAGATCTAAGAACTGTAACTCATTCTCTTGCTATTTCCTCTTTAGATTATTGTAATGCCTTGTTTCTCTGTCTCCCACAATAATCTTTGAAGGCGTTACAGCTTGCTCAGAATTTGACTGAAAGGATAATTAATTAATTAATTAATTATTTATTTATTTACATACATGCTTTTCTATACCGAAGTTTAGCTAGCTGCCTTCACTCGGTTTACAGATACAACAACTTAATACATTTTGGAAGCAACTGATAACAAACAGATTAATGGTCAACAAGAATTGATTCAATTTATATAATTTATATCAACTTTTTTAAGTAATGTGGGGGAGGGTTTTGGTACATAATCTGCATTATGTTATAACTGGAAAAAAATTGAATATCGAAGCTGGATTACTGGGACACCACTAGCTTAATCCATTTTACCTGTCCTAAAGAGTCTGCATTTGCTCCCTATCAAATGGAGGATTTCTTTTAAGATATTAATGTTCATTTTTAAAGGTTTAAATGCTTCTGTTCCTCCCAGTTTTAATGTGGCTTTAAAATTGTATTTCCATCATGAACCTTAAGATCCGCCAGTCAAATGCTTCTGAATGTTCCTTCATCTGGGACTGTCCGTCTCGATGAGTTTCGGCACAGACTTTTTTTTGTTCAGGAATTCTCTCCCTCAAAGTTTAAAAGAAGAATCCTCTTTGTTAAAATTTAAACTCCTAAGGACCTTTTTGTTTTCTAAGGCTTTCCTGCTTAAGGTGTAGCCAGTAATGAGCAGATTATTTCATGACGAGTACTCATGTGTAAGAACCTAAAGCCAGCACTGAATATGGATTAATTATGACCATGAAGGCAGTCAGTATGACATAGGTGTGTTATTTATTGTAAATGTGTTTTTTGTTTAATATTTATGTTTTTATGAATTTTTTTTGTAAATCACTTAGGAATTTTAATTAGCAGTATACAAGCCTTTAAATAAATAAGGGCATTAGGTAACCTTTGCATTAACATGTATCAAAAACTGACATGTCATTAATTACTAGCACCCTTTCGTACAAAGGCCCCTGAGTTACCTGTAAGATAAGTAAGCCTTAAGTAGGCAAGTTGATTTTATGATGCCTATAATTACTTGCCTACTTTGACAACATGCACAAACCTATCTGCATAAAACAGAGATATTCCGGAGGGGCATGCTCCAGGGTTTTGTATTGGGCAGACACGTGTACCTTACATTTTCAAAAGATATGGCTGTAGATGGAATGCCTCCATTGTGCCTAACTTTACTTCATCTAAAATGTATGCACAGATGTTTGCCCACATAATCTGCCTTTTAAACTTGATACATGTAGAACTAGAAACAGTACTTTGTGTTTGAATATTGCCTTTCTCTATGCAGATTTTCAAGGACATGCAGACCTTTGCAATTGGGCATCTTACTATAAATTTGCCACAGTAAGCAATGTGATCTATGTGTCTGCAATAACAATTTTTCCAAGCTATAAGCAGGAGTGAATATATTTGGATCTGAAGGTTTCTGGAACTGAATAGAAAGGTATAGATAATATGAGGGGCTGTAGGTGCTTGTGGACAATGGGCAGAAGGATAGCTGTTAGCCTGTTAATGGAGCCTCTATTGTGGGAACTCTTCCTGCACTCTCCAAATTTATTTATGTAGGTCCTAACAAATATTTTTTATGAGTATCTCCTGAATCTGCTTGTATGATCATTGCTATTCAGATTTTTCCCACTTTTTGCCCACAAGAAGCCAAAAGAAGTTTGGGTAAATTGAGACATTCAGTCCCATGAGTGAATCAATCAAATATTAGCTCAGATCAAAAGCACCCTGAATACCTCAGAGTGAATAGAAAGCAACAGAGAAAGGGAATTCAGAGAAAAATAATGAAAAAGGAAATTTTTATTGCTAGTTAATTGTGCTGTATGCATTTAAGCATTTTTCTAGTTTGCAAAATGTTACGCGCCCCGTTCGCACCCTGCCTGCGCACGGGCCTGCCCACCTTGCTAGCTCCTCTGCAAGTCACGGGTTGGCCTCCCCAGTGGCAGCCGCGAGCTCCTCCAGGCCTCGACATCCCAGGGCAGTGGTCACCAGGCCTTCCACTGCGCACCAGGCCTCACGCCGGAGTTCAGCGTCTCCAGTGACATTGGCCACGCCCCTACATGCATGCGCGGACCGCCCGGCCTCTTGTAGGGCATGGGGCGGGTCCTAACTCCGTGGCGCGCCCTGATTGAATGTTCAATATAAGAAATTCCCTGCCTGTACTTCCTTGCCGTGGCATAATGGCTAAGGTGAAGAGACTTTGGTTCTTCCGTAGAGTCAATAAGAAACTTTGATCCTAAGGTTGTGAGTTCAAGCCCCCACATCTATGAAGCCAAGAACACTTGATTCCAAGCTCCTTGGTTCAAGGTCCCACTTCAAGAATTCCAGGAATATCCATGCCAACTGGAACATTACTGTCCTGTTCAGTTGCTTGCCCTGGACCTTGCTCCTGTTGACTGTCTCCTGAGTTGTTCTGTCCGGTATTCCAAGTCCATGGTGGCTGGAGATCCATGGCCCTGCTGGATTACCATCGAGCACAGCTTTGGGTCAGCACTGCATGTGTACTAGCTTGCTGCCTTGTCCAGTGTCTGTCTGTCCTGTCTCCCCAGGTAGTACCCTGGGACTGTCTGTCTGGTACTTACCTCAGCCTGGATCATGACCTCTGTTTGCATTGTGACCTGGTCTGATCCCTGCCTTGTTGACCCTGCCCTGGGGGCAGGTGCTTCCTGGTCCCTACCAGGGAGATGTGCTCCAGGAGAAGGGTCCACCTCCAAGCACAACACAAAATTTATTTATTTCTATAGCATATTGGTTTTCCACCTTTCCACCTTTGCCCAAAGCAGAAAACACATGGAACACCAACTTAAAATCTAATGCATAATAATATATGGGATGAGGAAGCCAGCAGCGGGGAAGTAAGACTCTTTTAAAAATTGTAATTTTTCAAAGACGCAAAATAATGTCATGCATTCACATGTCAATGTAATAAGCCAGAAAGTATTTAACCACATCTCGTTCATTTAATTGAAGGTTATTTTTCTTTGCCAAATTCCTTAGCCAAGAAAATGGATGAATACCCTGAGATAGCTGCCATTAGTAATTTTTATTTTTAAATTATGCTATTGTCCCCTCTACATACCTCCCTTCCTTTCTCCACACATTTGGTTTCCTTTAACTTCACTTGTGTATCATAAACTCATATACTACATTCTTCCAATGGAGCCCCATCATTCTATTCTTATATTTTATTGTCCTCTGCACACAGAAAACCCTCATCATTGACCTCATAACCCCCATACTCTCTTCACATGTCTTGGGGGACTGAGGTCAATGATGCACTACTTTGGGTAAGATATTGACAGTGGTGCAAGATCGAACAACTTAGAAGTGACCCTGTCAGTGGAGGAGCATGATTCTGGATTCTGATTGATTGATTGATTGATTGAACCTTCTGTGACCACAAATGCCTCTCTTTATGCCTGAGCTCCTCCAGTATTCTGCAGTTTACCTCAATGATATTGAGAGCAATCTGGATTTGAATGTAAATCAGTTGCTCTCATGTATTATCCATGATGCAATCCATGTGCGTTGGTGTCACAATACTTAAAATTGTTGGCTAGTTTATTTCTGAATGGTCAATGACAGAAGTTTCACTGTATCTACATAGTATGCCTTCTTTATATGTTATTTATCATCTTCACTTGTGTTGTTGGTGTTTTTTTTTTTTTTTTGGTTTGATTAAATTTCTGTTTCACCTAGTAGATTACTTACAATCTCCACCACTAGCTGGGGCCGGTTTGTCTGACTTACTGCCAGACAATGACTCTAGAACAATTCTTTAGAATTAAAAGTTGAAAAATGGCAATCTGAGATGGCAAATGTCCCCAGGTCAGGTATAAATTTGCTATAGTATTATACTGTTTTTAGCTGAGGGCCTTAGGGCAGACATAGAGGCTAGGATTCCAATCCTCAATAATTTGTAGTTAAGTCAGGAAACTTGATTATCTGCATTTTAGAAAATGCTTAAATGCCTTTATGTTTGATCTTAGTTATTCTTCTTTCTTAGTATCACAAGAAGAATTTACGAGTTCCCAGAATTTTGGTTTCTCTTATCTTACAAATTGATTTTGGCTTATTTCTTGCTTATAGACAGTGCTGCATTTAATTGCTTGAGTTGTAGATAACTGACTAGATTTAATTGTAAAATATGGCTTTTGGGCCTGAATATCTGATATGACAGGCTTTGAAGAGTGAAGAAGTTCTTACTGTATGTTTTAATTTTGGTTTGCTTTTAACATACTGTTTGATTTGTTAGGCATTGGCATCAATTAAAATATACTATTTTGGTATTTTTATGGGGGGGGGGGGGGGGGGTTTGTGCCATCCTGTTGTATATTTTGACCTGTCTAGATTGTTCTTGTTCTGCTTGGTGTGGAAAGATGAATTGCTTTTGTCATGTGAACTGTACTGGGTGTTTTTTTTCTTTACTGAAACTGGTATAATGCACTCTGAACAAAAATGTGTCTTTTGGATGTATGTGGAATAGAAATGTATAAATCAAATCAAATTATACTCAAGGATAAAGAAACATGGGCAACAAATGGGCAGGCTAGATAGGCCATATGGTCTTTTTCTGCTGTCATGTTTCTATGTTTCTACCATGCAGTGCTGGTTAAATGGCTGACAGTATAGTATGGCAGATCTGATCTCTACCTATGCATCTGGAGACACTAAAAGCAACTAAGTAACTCCCTGTGCTCATTTCTAACCGCTAAGCTCTTTAGGACAGGGACATTGTAATAATTTTAATTTACTTGTACAGAACTGTGTACACTGCTAAATACCATTATTACAGTATCTCCATTTATTCCAATATCACATAATGCTTTGAAAATTTCACTGAGTAAAAATTTCTAAACTTATGTTAACTTTGTAATTTCAGAAACAATTTAACATTGACAGCAATTATAAATTTAAAAACTTCATCCAATAGACTATGTTTATAAATTGTTGTGAATCAGCTGACCTCTATTTTCACTGGCAGCCCAATGATCATGGTCTTTTCCTGGATGTTCTCATTGAATTCTGGGTAGTGGTCATTGACATCTAACACGGTGACAAACACCTCAGCCAAGCTGTATTTTCCCTCAGCATCTTCAGCCTTCACATAAAAGTTATATTTTGAGTTGATTTCAGCATCTAATGTGGCCCACGGCTGTGTATAAACAATTCCAGTTGTAGAGTGGATTAGAAATCTGCAAAAATAGGCATAACAGTCAGTGACTATTTTGTAGGGAAAGACAGAACATTGAACCACTGAAGTAAGATGCATGTGTGCAATGCTTTGGTACCATCCAAAATACAAAGCTAAATTTTACAAAACGTTCACCGCATATACTTTACTTTTATCAATTCAGTCAATATTATATAGAAGGGAGTTTTGTAAACCAAGCCAGGTTACATTATACCAGTGCTCTATCTATATACTGGCGTCAGGTTGCTTTGGAGGCTCCTGCAGGGGCAGGGAGCCTCTGCCGGTGTTCTCCTCGCAGCCATGGCCGCTGCTTGGCCGGCTGCAGGGCCCTGCTAGCTGCAATGACTCCACCCCTTCTTGGTTGCCTTAGAGCTGCGCACGCGGCTGAAGATTGGATTTAAAGGGGCCACGACAGGAAGTGTCGTGGCTCCCTTCTGAAGGTCCTCCCTCAGGTTCAGGTATTTTAAGGCAAGGTCTGCTCCTCAGACCTTGCCTTGGTATTGAGGCTGTTGCCTGGTTTCTGGTTCCTGGACCCGCTTGGTTCTTCGCCCCGCTTCTGCTCCTCCTTCCTCGCTGGATTGACTCTTTGGCTCCTGACCTTCGGACCGGCTGTGGTGAGTTCTTGGCGTTGACCTTGGATTGGCTTTGGACCCTTCTCCTGTGTTGTTCTAGCTTTGGACCGCTCTCTGGACTTCAACCCCTGGACCGGCTTGGGATTCTCCTTCGACCTCTACTCTTGGACTACCTACGACCAGCTGGAGGCGCCAGCCATCTGGAATCCACAACCTGCAGGAGGCACCTGCGTCCAGACCTTCAGTAGTCTTCAGGGAGTTCCGTAAGTCCCAGCGGCCGGATCCCTACAGGCTCCTCCTGGGGGGATCACGAGCATCCAGGGTGAAGTCCTCTTTCAACACTCATCTCACTGAGCCTTGCCCTCCGACGGTAAAGACCTAACGGGTTCTCTGTCCATTTGGGTAGCACCAACTCTACCTTAGAATAGGGGTCCACCTCCGGAAATTGTAACACTCCTCTGCGTGGCCACTGCTAGGACTCCATCTTGCTTCTCCAGCAGACAAAATTTTTAAAATACTGCTAACCCTGGCAGAACTGTATTTTGAATGTGTACATACTTTGTCTTTTTTTTCCACATACATTTTTTTCAAATTTAACATTTGGATAAAAATCCTAAATTTTTCACCACCAAACAATACAAAAATAAAGCTAAACATCTGTAAAAATGCTGCCAATCATTTAGCCTGCTAATTGTGAAATAGCACAATTTTGGCCAGGGCATACATTTGAGGCAAGGTTAAAAACTTGCATTAAAACTGCACAAACCAAAAGATGTTAAACAATGCTGCGGGATTTTGGTTTATTTCTTAAATTAGGCCTTTCTGAGTTAGGGCCATTGAACCTTAAACAAGGGTAATTTTCTAAATAAAAAAGGTATTGTGTTGGGTCTGGTGACAGCCTTCATCTTCTACTTTTTCCCAGTGGAGAAAAGGAAGCAAAAAGGTTTCAGGCTGGTGACCTGGCAGAAAATCACCAGGGACCTTAACTGTTTACATGTTCTGTACCCTACAACAAAGTCTAATGATTTTCATGGCTGGTTATTTTGCAAAGCTTGGAGCCTGACAGGGGAGCTCCATGATGACAGCAGCACTGACTTCTTTCAAATCTGCTTTTCTGCCATAGTTAATGCTTGGAAGTTGGAGCTGTGGACAGCTTGGAGCCCCCTTGTTCGGCTCCAAGCCTTGTAAAAACCTTTCAGGCAGCTGTTCTAGAAAATCTTTCTTTGCCACTTGACTGCCTGACTATTTCTGTTATCTGATGAGCCACTGGTCTTTTTTAGTTATAGCATTAAGTGTATTTATTCCTCCTTTAATATGCCTTGACGTTTGGTGTGCTGGCACTTCACAATCAATTCAGAATTCTGTCAGGCTCTGTTCCTGCTCTATTAGCAGTTAGCACTCCTCAGTAATTGTTGCAGGTTCTTGGAATCAACTAAAGTATAAATTGGATGTAACTGAGCTCCTTCTTCCTTGATATCTTTTAATCATGTGACCTTTAGAGCCATTCATGCCTATGTGGCTTACCCTGATGCCATCTTATATATTTTCAGAACAGCTTGCTGAAAGGTTGTAGAAAATTAGAGGAAAACCACATGATGTCCTACTGATCACAATAAAATGGACTGCCATTTTCTGCGGCATTTATAATGTTTAGTGATGTCATGGCAAGCCTCCTTTTCCCACAGCACTCCCTGTTTAGGTAAGGGGCTACCTTTTAAGTACTGCAGAGTAGAGAAAAACTGACTATCGTCCCAGATCCTTTCAGTGAGGGACAACTCAGTCTGTAAGGCCGACTGGAATCTTAAACAATCACTAAAAAATGAATCTTCACACAAAATGTATTGTTCCAAAATCAAAAGAATCCTGAAGAATAGTAAAGAGGAAGAAAAACAAATAGTCCATTCCAGACTTGCAAATTCTCCAACATCTACAGTTCACAGTCCAAGACAAAAAAAATATAGAGCAGTAGCATAACTCCTAGAGGGTCCTTTGTAAGCTTCCTTTTTGCCTCTAAGACCTTCCCAAAATAAATGCAGGATCTGATGTAGCAGTCACAGCTTCATTGGGTAACTTCGGAAATGATTCTATTCTCCTTTCCTTAAGATGGACACCCTTCAAAGATTTTCACCTTCAGAGTCTTCACTAAAAATAGAATACAGCTCACCACTGTGAATTTTTAGTACCTCACTAGAGATCCTTGGACAGAAGATTTGCAGAGGGTTGATCTTTCTTACTTTTGTGAAAGAAAATCAAAGGAAAAACTATTCCTCTCCCACAAAACAGTAGAAAACACCTGGAAAATGAACTCTGACTCTGTAAAAAGGCAAGTGGTCTTCCCACTGGAAAAGTGAAAAATTGGAGAAACCTCTCCAGAAAGTAGGCCAGCATCCTTGCTGCTTCTCCAGAATGTCAAATGCCCTCTAGTGCCTCATAAAGATACCTATATAGATAGTGAGAAAGGGAGCCATCCTGGGAATGGGGGGTGGAGGATGAATCATGTCAATCATTCACTGTTAGCTACTGTATATTCCCTTTCCCACACCTACTGCTGTATATTTCCACGTTAGCCTATGGTAAAGGTTGAGCAGCCTTATAACAAAGAAAAAAAAAACCCCTGCTAATCTGAATATTTACCCTGGATATGATAAAAATTGTGAATACTCATGTATAGGAGTAAGTGGTTTTAGTCAGATCATCTGTTTGACCCAGGGCTTAATTTGTGCTGGACCGGATTGCCGTTCTGCTACTTTTTTGAAGGCTCCAGCATGGAAGTCATCCCCAGACTGGAAGTGGCTTGCTTCTGGTCCCACCTACTCAGGAGGCAGAGCAAAGCACAGCGCGTTCTTTGAATAGCTGCACCAGAAGTACACCGACATTAGTAGCGGTGTGTTCTTTTTTCTCCTGGAAGCCTTCCTCTGCCCTCCTTCGCTGAGGCAGAGGAGCGGGCAGCTGTACCTGCATTGGATCCCACTAACACTCGGAGCTGCAAAAAACACAGCAGCTGCTCCCAGCAAGCCGCCTCCCTTCCCCTTCCCTGAGGCAGAGGAAGAGCGGCGATGATGGTACCCAGTAATATCACTAGTTAGCACTGTATTAGTGTATAAAAATATAATATACAAGCATAGTATTAATGTTTGGAAGTTAATTGTGGATGCAGGGGAGAAGTTGAAGGATAGAGGGGCACAAAACTGAAGGTACCTAACAGCTCTGAGCCTACTCAATATAACTGCAGTTTTGAAAGATGTCTTTAGGGATGATCCAGGTAACTGCAGACCAGTAAGTGATAAAGACACAAACCCTTGTTAGCATTTTTCAGAGGTGTACTACTTTATTCATGTTGAAAATTCATCATAACAAGCCAAATGCTGGAGATGGAATAAGTGGCTACTGAAGAGATTTGAACCCTGGTTGAAGGCTCTGAAGGCAACAAAATATGGCTTGTTTGGCATCGTGAATTGGATGGAGAATGCTGGACAGCCATTTTCACATATGTTCAGAGATAAGATCTGGAGGTGTTAGGATTTATTTTTGCAAACTGAAGAAATTATTTTATGTGCAAAGAAGAAATTTCTCATAAATTGAGATGGAGACATGGGTATGCAAAATACTTGACAGTGTTACAAGTAGAGATGTGCATCGGGTGCCCCATTGTTTGAGCTTTTGGGTTCATGTGGCCGCAGGAAAATCTCATTTTCCCGCGACTAAGAAAAATAAATGGGTTTTTGTTAGTGCATGCTAACGGGAGGTAGCGCGCACTAACCCGAAAAACGATTTTCATGAAAATTTGGGGGAAAAAGTTTGTTTCACATAATGAATTAAGAAATAGCATACAATATTTCAATTTGTTATAAAAACGATTCACATCACTAGTTACAAGTAGTGAGCACTAGTATATCCTAGTTTAATTTTTGGAAAGAAATTCTAGTTCAGTCCAGAATGGCATTCCTGTACATGTTTACAGAAGCAGCACTATATGCATTAGATTAGTTGGTCAAGCATATGACTTTAGTTGAGCATTCAAAGCATCACATGCATATGAATCAGAAACTCAAAGTGAAGTGTTACTTCGTTGTCTGGTATTTATTTATTTATGTTATATAATGAGTTTAAAAAAATGGACCAGTTACTTTTGCAAAGAAGATAATGGTTTCATACCCCCCCTCCCCCAAAAATAGATAATGTTTTAGAATGTGAAAACAAAGACATTTTCAAAATATTCAGTGAAGACTGCAGTTTTACAAACAGTGGGGCAGATTTTGAAAGGGTTACGCACGTAAGATACGTGTGTAACCCCCGAAAAGCTGCCCCTTCCACCCCCTGCCGAGCCTACGTTGCATAGGCTCGGCGGTGCACGCAAGCCCCAGGACGTGCAGAAGTCCCAGGGCTTTCCTGGGGGGGCGTGTCATGCCATCACATCATCGGGGGGACGTTCCGGGGGTGGGGCCGCGGGCTCCAGACCAGCCCCCGGACCGGAACATGGCACGCCAGCAGCTGGCCGGCCTGCGCAAGTTACGCCTGCCTCGAGTAGGGGTAACTTGTAAAATAAAGGTGGGGGAATTAGTTAGGGCTGGGGTTGGGTTAGATAGGGGAAGGGAGGGGAAGGTGGGGGGGTCAGAAGGAAAGTTTTTTTCTCCGAGGCCGCTCCGATTTCGGAGCGGTCTCAGAGGGAATGGAGTATGGCTGCGCGGCTTGGCGTGCGCAGGCTGCCGATTTTGCACAGCCTTGCGCGTGCCGACCCTGCATTTTATAACGTGCGTGGCAGCGCGCACATGTTATAAAACCAGGAGTAGATTTGTTCGCACCAGGTTGCGTGAACAAATCTATTCCCGCGCGCACCTTTTAAAATCTACCCAAGACTGTATGATGTTAATAGCTCTGGGTGCCCTCAAAATTTAACATCAGAAGTGAGTGTGAATGCAGATTTACCCACATGTTGGGCAGCCTCACAAAAGTCTCTCAACCTAGCTTGATGGACTCTCTACCTGGGTAACATCAAGCTAGGTTGAGAGACCCTTGCCCAAATCTCATCTTTGAGTGAGTTTCCTCACTCCGAAGGCCAGCAAATCTTTACAAGAGACCACTGTTCTGTTCGTACGTCTCATGTAGAATGTGAAAGCGGCCCCTAACCCCCTACACTCTTACCTAATCCCCACCTCGAGTTACTAGGTGGGCCTATCCTAGGGATACAAATACCTATCTATGGGACATGCTATTATGGCCAGGCTCTCTCTCTCTCGCGCTCTCTCTCTCTCTCCTTCAAATCCTCTGAAATAAGCCTTACAGGACACATCACAAATGGTGATAAACCCTTTCTGCATGGTCACAGCCACTATCACACTGCCTAACACATTTGAAAAAGGTGTAGTTAAAAATATGCATTATGGCTGTGCAATACTCTTCACAGAGAGCCTAACCCAGCCCACTCTCCTCCCATTTTTGGAATTTGCATCGCACCATATGATATGGTGCGATTGCATGCGGTAAACATGTTTTCGCATGTGTTAAAGGCCTATCGCATGTGAAAACGGGGCTTTTCGCATGTGATAAGCCCTTAACGCATGCGAAAACACCTTACCGCGTTTTGAAAAATGACCCCCTTAGCCGGATAAGTTATATCCGGCTAAGTTACATACCTGGATACAGTAGCTTTCGATATTGACCTCACAGGGTCTAAAAGCTTCAACTGAATGGGCCCGTTATGAAGTTGGACCATATAGAGAGTCTAGATCAAAACAACATACTTCATTGCAGAAAAATATTTGATCACAAGGAAAGCTTTTCACATAAATCAGCAGAATAAACATAGTTGAATCTCAAAAGAAGAAACTGCCAGAAGTGTTTAAGGCATAAGTTCGTAGTAAGGAAATTACTGCTAAAATAATTAGAATAGCATTGAACATCACTAAAAATCAGACTTTCTTTGATTTTGAAAGTGAAATTGATGTTCAAGCGGTAAATAGTGTGGATATGGGTCATATTCTTCATTCCAATGTCCATGTTCAAATATTGTTCTTCACTCATCCAAAATGATGAAAATGAATTTAATTTGTAATATCATTGACTCCAACTCCAAATTCTCCATATTTCTTGATGAATCCACTGCATTGCTCAGTCTGCTTTCAACTTGAAGGAGACAGCTATAAATACAAATTCTTGGGGAGAGCTAAGGAATAAGTTTCATTTATTCTTATTTCAGAGGGCTTGTTATATTTTTCTGTTTTTTGTATAGAGCTAGCCTTATCTGTATATTTTTCTAGCTATTGATATTGCTGCATTAAATTGCTGTGTGTTTAAGCAAAAAAAAAAAATAAAAAAAAAAAATATATATATATACACCAAAAAAAAACCAACACTCCTTCCAGAGTCGGATATAAGCACATATAAATATTTTTATACTGTCTCTATATCACAAACAATTTTTATTATTCTTCAAATAGTTCATACATACAATACAAATTGCCTTTAACATCCATTAATTGTGCGGTTATCAAAATACTCTCAACATATTTTAAATATCTCAATTAAAAAAACGTTATATCATTCATACCCATACATACTCAATCATACTAACTCACTCATAAAAACTAGTTCCAAAATCAGATTCAATAAACCATAATGAAACTAAACTCTGTTTTTGATTTTTCTAATTTCACAGTGTTAGACAAATTCATTAGGCTAATCTTGTTCATATAATTATTTTATCTTACATACTCCTTATGTGGTAAATACGCAATGAGCTATCTAGATTCCTGATACTAGTCTCATGTTAAACAACAATAAACTCTATATTGAATTTTTTTAGACCCCCAATGCATTTAATCTGTTGAATTTTTATAAATCCCAAATTTTAATAAATCCCAATACCAATCTTAATAAATCCCAACATGGCCCTTGTTTCACCTGACGGCTTCTTCAAGGGAATTTTCAGTCCAATATACTCAATAGATGACTCTCGTCATTGAACAGGAAACACTTCTTCACTCATTTCGTTGTGATGTATAGACAAATCATTGGTCTCACTTGGACGCCAAAGCCACTTTAATTGTGGACACAACTGCTCTATTCAATCCTCAGGATGATCTTCAACACCTGCGTTATTTTATTTCTTCAAATCTCGCTTTTTCAAACACCGAGGCAGTCTCTGCTTAATTCTGCTGCAAACGCAGTCTTCGTTCTCCAAGCTCAGCTTCACCGTTTTACGATATCCACTACAATTAACCTCCAAGCACTAACTCATTTGTCTTTGCAAAATTCACCATTACTTCCTGTCAAAGATGCTCATGGCTCAAGTCTTTGCATGTTACAAGATTCATGCTAATTTGGCTGGAAAGTTTATCTAAAATTACTGGAGAGACTCCCTGTCGACACTCTTTCTAGTCAGAAGGAACAACGGTACTAGAAGGATTTGGTCCCATGGAGCACTGTTGGTTTGGGCCTGTGTTATTGAAAGTATGGATGCATTAGATGAGGGAACTTCTATTGATTGATCAGAGTATGAACGAAGTGCTGAAAATTTATATTTGTACTATTGGTGACATTCTTAACTAAAACAAATAAAAATATATAGAAATGACAGCAGAAGAAGACCAAACGGCCCATCCAGTCTGCCCAGCAAGCTTCACACATTTTTTTTCTCATACTTATCTGTTTCTCTTAGCTCTTTGGTTCTATTTTCCTTCCACCCCCACCATTAATGTAGAGAGCAGTGATGGAGCTGCATCCACGTGAAATATCAAGCTTGATTAGTTAGGGGTAGTAGGGGTAGTAACCGCCGCAATAAGCAAGCTACACCCATGCTTACTTGTTTTACCCAGACTATGTTATATGTTATATTTTCAGAAAAGCTATGTGCATGTCAACTTCCTTGTTACCTACAAATTAAACACCATGAGAGAGTGTGCACCTGTGTTTGTGATAGAAGGAAGTCACATCTGGTCCTGGTCCCATCCAACCCTGGTACCACCCCTCATAGGTCACATCCAACCACACATCTTCCCAATGCACAGTTCCACTTCCTTTTTGTCTACAAATTAAACCCTGGTTTGACTGGTAGAGGAGGAAGATGAGCCCACAGCAACAAGAGTCAGCTTAGAAGGCTTGATTGGTGGCCTTGCTCTCCTCTGTGATTCTACCTCTCACTTATTGACTCCAGTGGGCTGCAGAGAACAGCAGCAGTGATGCTTTGGCCCTTCTCAGGCTGACTCAGAGGTGAAGGTGCCAACAATAATACATTTTCATTTGAACCTAGGGCACATCAGGAAGAGTTCCACATCAGGTGGAGCTACCACAGTGGCATGAGGGCTGTCATTCTGGTTCACCCCCTTTCCAAAAGGATATCCCTGGAAGTGGCAGAGAGGATGGTGGTAGCTCTGGCAGTTTTTTCTGGCCCTGCTGCAAGATTGAACCAGGGGCAGATGGTGGCTGATGCTTATTTGTTTGTTTGTTTATGTATTTATTTATTTATTTTTGCTGCTAAGAGGCAGGACATTTTTTTGCTCTGACTCCTACACCCTCCCCCACCCCCAGATATCTGCTATCCTAGGCACAGGCCTACTATGCCAACAAATTCAAGACTGCCTAGTAGGAAGTGTTTTGCAGGGAGTGTGCTTTCAAAAAACTCATGAGCTCACTTTAGCTCATGTTCTTTCCTGGAAAGGTAAATGAAATTAAAGGTCGGAACCCTCAAGCTTTCCAGGAGGAAGGAGTTTTATTATGATCCAAGGAAAATCCTGAGAATGAGAAAATCAAGAAGTGAAGAGCGGTGAAAGAGTAGTCCCTTGAAGTTTATCAAAGATTTGTCTTGAGTATTTGAAAGTGGAATTCTGGTTGGAATAAGAATAAGGACTTCCAGACTAGGAGTATCTACTTCTGAGTTGCGGCTCAACCATGTATCAGCAAGAGTTCCACTGTATCTGTGCACGGAAAGCATTCCCGGTTAGGACTACAGAGATCTGCATGCCAAACAGCAGATACCAATAAAGGGAAAACCCAGGGAGGGTCCTTCTCCAAAGAGCACCTACTTGCTCAAGAGTGGTTGGTAAAGAAAAATCAGGGCCAGGCCAGTAACTTTCAAACTGGAGGGTGGGTGCACATGTGTGCGCATTCATCGTCCCGTGCCCAGGGACACGGCCATTTTTTAACTTGCATGCAAGTTATAAAATAGCCTGGCCACATGCACGTGTGTGCCAGATTTTAAGTGGGTGAATGCAATTGTGCGTAAATGCCACATCTACTGCATAAATCTTGGCATTTTATAAAGAGCATGCGCTGACGCCATTTACAGTTTTACCAGTTCGTCTCCAGTTCACTCAGTTAAGAAATAGGTCTTGAAACACCCCCCCCCCCCACGGTTTAATAGCCTTAAATTTCCCCCAGTTATCCCAACCCTTAAAACCATTCAGATCTGCCTATTTATCTTTATTTTATAACTTACACGGCATCCATGGCAGAAGTAAAATTACGTGGCAAGGGGTTTTGGCGCACACCAGATCACATATTTACATACACATCTCAGGTTCACGCCCCAAGACACTCATACCCCACCCAGACCATGTCCATGGTCCGTCCCTTTTTGAAAACTTCTGAGATGTGTACACTGAGGTATTTATGCGCTATCCGGTAGGGATGTGCAGACAAAAAGATTTCGTTGATAAGTTGAAGTTGAGGGTCGATTTCGTTCAATATGGAAATATGGAGAATTCCATAAGTTGAGGGTCTGTCCATACGTTCACCGGTTCCCTAAATAAAAACTTAAACCCCTCACCCTCCTTAATCCCCCCCCCAAGACTTACCAAAACTCCCTGGTGGTCCAGCGGGGAGTTAGGAAGCCATCCCTGCACTCATCTGCGATTTCCTCATGGCGCCGATAGCCTGTGTCACAGGGGCTGCCATGCCATTGGTCAGCCCCTGTCACATGGTCATCAGCGCCATCTTGTACTCCTACCACGTGACAGGTAGGTCACGTGGCAGGAGGTCGCTCCAGGACCCCCGTTGGACCCAACCGGAACTTTTGGCCAGCTTGGGAGGGCCTCCTGACCCCCCCCCCAAGCTGGCCAAAAGTTCCGGTTGGGTCCAACGGGGGTCCGGGAACGGAGGCGTGGAGGAGCACGTGACGTCGAAGTCACGTGCTCCTCCGCGCCTCCGCTCCCGGACCCAACCGGAACTTTTGGCCAGCTTGGGGGGGCCTCCTGACCCCCCCCAAGCTGGCCAAAAGTTCCGGTTGGGTCCAACGGGGGTCCGGGAGCGGAGGCGCGGAGGCGCACGTGACGTCGGCATCACTCGACATGACGCAGACGTCACGTGCTCCTCGCAAAGGAATACAGGGATGGCTTCCTGACTCCCCGCTGGACCACCAGGGAGTTTTGGTAAGTCTTGGGGGGTCAGGAGGGTTGGGGGTTTAAGTGTTTATTTAGGTTCAACGTATTCAACATAGCTATGTTGAATACGTTGGAACTCGCGATGCGTTTCTCCTCAAACCTTTTTTTTCTCTTTTAAAAATATAAGTTGCGTTTTACATATGCGTTCAAAACGAATGCACACCCCTACTATCCGGGCAGCTTTAAAAATCCGCTCGGCACGTGCGAGCCCAACATATTCACACATCCCCTAATTAATGCATGCATCGGGCTTTTAAAATTCACCTTCTAGTATGTGAAGATTTTATTGACTATGAAAGTGTAGACTGTTTACTATTCTATGCTTTTCTATATGAATTGCACTATTCTTCAGTGTGCACTATGCTGAATGAATGTATCTACATCCAGTACTCCAGTAAAGGATTTATTATCAACACCAGACTGTGAGGTAGTGTGCTGTTCTTACTGGAAGCTAAGAAGGTGTCAGAACAAATCCTAAGGGCCTTGAGGTCTCGTCCCCCATCAGGAAAAATACCCTGGAGCATGGGTCACAACTTTGGCTCCAGCACTCCAAGTGTTCCCCTTTTTCAGACTAGCCAGTGGAATAGGGGCTTCATATATTTTTGTTTTCCAATCCTTAACTTTCTGGGATATGTTATCCTGCCTTGACAACACAAAATGAAGGACCGCACTCTGAGAAATTGTGTTTCTGCTACCCTAAACACCTTTCCATCTGTGAAAATAATGTCCATTCTCTAATGCTTAGTAACAGATGGGTGATTTCCTGCCTTAATATTTTATTCACTGCTCATACTATCATGAGATGTAGTTTCAACTTCAGCAGTTCATGAAAATCATAATTTAAGAAAATTTGCCCAACAACTGACTTCCTGTAAAAAAGATAATTTCTTTATTTAGTTTTCACACATTTTAGGTGTGTGAAAACCTGAATAAACTTGTACCTGTCATTATTTTTTGCTGATTTTTAAACATTTTTACCTTTCTTAGATTAAGCAGTCACATTTGTGTGTAATTAATCTGACTGCATCTAATGACCTTTTGTCCTTCTTTATTTTCTTCTTTCTCCTTTATCCAATTAACAGCCTGCTAAAGCATTGAGTATGAGTCTTTAGAATAAAGCATGACTGCTGATTCTCGCTACAAGACTGTTTCTATATCTTTCAGTATCCTTAAGGGGGTAATTTTAAGATTGTGCAAGGAAGGGTAATGTTTCTGGACACTTCTTACCCATAAACTTTTCATCCATTTTCAAATGGAAACATTTCCCTTTGAAAACTGAATTGGAAAACCTACCCGCCATCGACTTGCACCTGATAGATATGTGGGCACTTTTTCCATCGGAATTTGTGTTTTGAAAGCAAAAAGCATGCTTGTAAATATCTACTTCTATCCCTGCCCCGACTCCAGCCCTGTAATGTCGCCGCCAGTGTGCAATTAAGTTTATGCGTATATCGCATGTATGTGTATTATTTTCTGTTCACACCGGGTGGGAAATTTCCGGAGGAGCCATGTATGCATCAACAGCACTGCTTTGCCCACATAAATGGTCCTGAATGTTGCTCTCCCTACCTGATTAATTGCTCTTGTGGTTCAGCAGTCCAGCGAGTTTGATTCAAAGGGTTCTTGTCATATTATTGCTTTCTGACTTCTCTATGAAACTATCTCTGACAACAGCTCATGAGTCCCCCCCCCCCAACATTGAATATTCAATGGTTTAAACCAGGAGCAGTGGAATGCCTTCTTGGTTGACGGGGACAAATAAACCAACCTCCACCCCTACCATCAATTTCCTACTTTGCGTTTGCACTTAGGGGACGATTTTCAAAACTTTGCAGCTTGTTGCAAAGGAGGAGGAAGTACTATGCTGTAAATATGTTCTCTGCTACTATATTGTACAATCCTGTATATATCTACTGTTCCTTTATCACCGATTTTTCACCTATTAGTTATGCAGTTCTCCTCCCTTAATCTACCCCCTTCTTGCTGTTGATATGTTGAAACACAGTTATTTGTAAAGCTATTTTGCTATATTTCTTGTTACCTGTAAACCGATATGAAGTTCCCAACAAATGTTGGGCTAGAAAAAGTGCAAATAAATAAATAAATATGTCCTCCCCCCCACTTTCCTTCAGGAGATTTTTGGCAGTTCTGGAGGAAGGGGGTTATGAGGGATGGCGGTGGGTTTTGGGAGAGCGAAAGGATGGTATTTATGGTTTTTTTTGTAAATGCAGTAAGGGGATTGGGGGTGTCCAGAGATTCCAGAACTCATTTTTTAAAAGATGAAGGGAATTGGGATGGGGGATTGGGATGTCAGCAATTACGTTTTTGTAAACTATGAAGGGAATGTGTGGGAGGGAGCTCTAGATACCAGCACTTTTTGTTTACTGTATGGAGGAGGGATTCAAGCTTTATGTTTTGGTGTTTTTCTTTTTTTTACCTTAATGGCTAGCATTGATTTTCAGAGCTAACCAGTCTGCATTTTTCCCATAGACACAGAATAGGAGAAAAGCCTTAGTAAATCAGACCCTAAGTTTATAGATCTATCCATGACGTTTTGACTGGCTAGATTTAGGAGAATATTCAGCTGAAGACCCAGTCAAATATTAGGTTCAGCTGAATATTTACCTAAAAATAACTGGCTAAAATTAGCTGCTTATGTTACCCACTTAGTTGGTCTTTGACTATCTGCTTTAAATATCTACTGGGATCCTTGGTTTGCTGATACAGAAAGCACATTCTCAGTACTGCAGTGAAGAAATGAGAGAGAGGAGAATAGGACTCTCTATATATCTAGCACCATAGATGAGCACATTTAACTCAAGGTGGGTTTGGGTGGTGGTGTTACATACTAGAGATGTGATTTGGCCGAACCATTTGGTTCGGCCTTCGTTAGCGGCCTGCCATGGGAAATTTTGTTTTCCCGCGGTTCGGGCCGATTTTAATTCAGCTGCCCCTGAAACGATATCCGAAACCCACCCCGACCCTTCCAATTTAATTAATTAGAACGCGGTTGTAAAAAAAACCAAACCCAAACCCACCCCAACCCTTCAAATTTAATTAATTGCAACCCCCCCACCCTCCTGACTCCCCTAAAACTTGCATAAATTCCATGGTGTCCAGCGGAGGTCCCGGGAACGACCTTCGAATCTCGAACTGTTGGCTGCCAGTAATCAAAATGGTGACAATGGCCCTTTGCCCTTACCATGTGACAGGCTATCGGTGTCATTGGCCAGCCTCTGTCACATGGTAAGACCAATGGATGGCCAACACCATCTTAAAAATTGGCATGGGTCATCCATTGCTCCTACCATGTGACAGGGGCCGACCAATGGCACCGATAGCCGTCACATGGTAAGGGCAAAGGGCCATTGGCGCCATTTTGATTAGTGACAGCCGACAGTCCAAGAGGGGAGATCACTCCCGGGACCCCGCTGGACCACCAGGGGCTTTTGGTTAGTCTTGGGGGGCATTTGGGCAAGTCTTGGGGGGTCAGGAAGGTGGTGGGGTTGCAATTAATTCAATTTGGAGGGTTGGGGTGGGTTTGGGTTTTTTTTTTAATGTACCTTTGCTTCCCCCCAAAAAACAATAAGAAAACCATATGAAATTTTGTGGGTTTTCTTATTATTTTGTCTCTATTTCCTATTTCATTGCAAACGAATGCAAATCCCTATTACATACACAGTCAGAGGAATTAACTGCAAAATTGAAATCGATGAAAGGTACAACAAGAGGAGTTGATTTGTACAATGGAGTCTCTAGCTAGACTCAGCCTCTCTCTCCCTCCCACCCCAAAGAGGCATATACATAAACCAAATAGCGCACTATGCATAAATCAATGTGCTCCGGGCTCACTCCCTCTGCCGCTGCAGCACGTTTGCGGCATCCCTGGCTCCCCCGTTCACCATCTCCTCATAGCGGAGCTCCCGCAGGGGCTCCGCATCCTCCTGATCCTCGGCCTTGCCCCTAGGCACACGCGCGGCCGACGTCGTCGTACTTAAAGGCACCAGCACGGGAAACTCCAACCAGGTGCCCTTCGATGACATCACAACTCCCTTGCTTAAAAGGCCAGGCCCGGTCCCCTGAATAGTGCCTTGGCAATCGGGTCGTACACTCTGGAGTCTCTAGTTTGCCTTCCTGTGCTCCAGTGTCTCCTGTTCCTGCGTCTCCTGTGTCTCCTGTTCCAGTATCTCCTATGTCTCCTGTTCCAGTGTCTTCGTCTCTCCATTCCTGGTAGTACCCTTTGGACTGATCTCACAGCACTGACCTTTGCCTATTCTCTGACAACTCTTGATCGCTGCCTGGAACTTGACCTTTGCCTGTATCTGACTATTCTTGATCGCCACCTGGAACTTGACCTCTGCCTGACCTGACTACTCTTTTTTTTTTTTTTTCAATTTATACTTTATTAGTTTTCAATTTCATAACAAATGAAATACATTTTTAAACATAAATGAAGCAATAAAATTGTGCACAAACCATAAGAAATTAATATATATAATACTTTAAGAAGCAAATCTATGATTGATTAACACATTTTATGCAATAAATGGGATCCAATTAAGTGGTAACAATACCTCATAACACAAAATAATTTTAGAAGAAAGGGGGTAATATATTTTTCTTACGGACCTTCTTCCGTTGTTTGAGCCTGACTCGACTTTTCTAATTCTTTGTCCCTCAAAAAACTTTCTAGGTGGGGTGGTAAACTAAAAATAAACTTTTTGCCTTGATAATTAACAAAATATCGACAGGGGAACTTTAAATAAAAAGTTGCTCCCAACTCCAAAGTTATGCTTTTTAAGGCAAGAATCTGTTTCCTGCGCACTTGCGTGGGCTTTGAAACATCCGGAAAGACACAAATCTTTTGGCCACAGAATAATAAATCCTGGTTTTTGACTACTCTTGATCGCCACCTGGAAATTGACCTCTGCCTGACCTGACTACACCTGGATTGATCACTGTTACCGACCCTGCTTTGGCTGACCATTCTGAACTGATACTCTGGCCTTGATCCTCGCTATACACTCGGACACTCTCTTCTGGCCTCCTGCGACCTCTGGACTTCCCTGTTTGGACACCGACCGCGCACCCTTGTTCATGGTGGTCACTCCTTTGAACTTTCTCTCTAGGAGACCCTGCGAGGTCCACCTAAGACCAGGTGGCCCAGGTAACCAAGGGCTCAACCTGAGGGAACCCTGGGTTGCTATTGGCGAAGCTCCATCTAGCCTCTGTCTCCTCCTGTGCTCCGCCTCCTGGTGGCAGGCACTCTCCGGGTCTGACCGGAGGGCCGTACTAATCCTGCACAAGGCCAAGGGTCCACCTCCAGCGCAACAGTGCTGTGTAAAATGACGTGTACTGTGATACCATATCGTACTTTGTGGATATCGCCTATATGATGCAGAAGATAGGAAACTAGCCTAACCGTGCCCATTTTTTTTTTATTGCAGGCGCTATTTCTACTATTTTTATAGCATTTTGATAAATCTAGAAGCAAGTTTGGAAAGTACAAGAAGAGTTCAAGAAATTAGAGAGGCAGCTGTCCAAAATGGTGGCATTTTCTGAGGTATTATCTATATATGGCAAGGGGAAAGGCAGGATTTGTTGCACTAGGTACTTCAATGCACGTTTGAAGAACTAAGAAAGTGGCTCTGGATTTCTTGGAGACTGGGCCGGTGCAAAATGGCACCGGCCATATGGCCGTACGGCAAAATGGCGCCGGCCGTACGGCAACACGATTTGCGTGCAGGAGGTCATTCCCGGACCCCCGCTGGACTTTTGGCAAGTCTTGTGGGGGTCAGGAGGCCCCCCAAGCTGGCCAAAAGTTCCTGGGGGTCCAGCGGGGGTCCGGGAGCGATCTCCTACGCTCGTGACGTCGGGGGATAGGAGCCAAAATGGCGCCGGCGCTACCTTTGCCCTGTCATATGACAGGGCAAAGGTAGCGCCGGCGCCATTTTTCTATCAATGCACCCGTGGCCCGAGAGTGGAAGATCACAACGGGACACCCCCACTGGACCCCAGGTAATTTAAGACATTGGGGGGGGGGGGGGGTTCGGGAGGGGGGGGATTTATTTTAAAGGGTCTGGGTGGGTTTTAGGGATGTTTTAGTGTGCCGGTTTTCCCGCCCTCCCCGATTTACGATTTACATGATATTTACAGAAACAAAACCGCGACAATTCGATTCCCTCCTCCCCCCAGCCGAAATCAATCGTTAAGACGATCGATCACACGATACATATCTCTAGAAAACACAGTGCATATGTGGATGTGCCCGATGAATACTCATTATGAAAATCTTGAACTGTTTGCCATTCTTGAGGTCCAAGGTTGTATACCTCTGCCTTTGGGTGCATGTATGTTCTTTGAGACTCATTCTATCATCGAATAGGCCGAAAGTACATAACCCTGGTCTATGAGGGCTACAAAAAGACCTTATTTTCAAGATAGCCATACTGAATATTCATTGGGCATATCTGAATACATTTGCATAGCTTGGTTACCTGGAAAACTAGACTTGTAGCCCTTGAGGACCAATGCTGTGAACATCTTTTATATATTATAAAGCCTTTCTGAATTATGCAACCATGTCTTTAGATTTAGGAGTTGCTATCATAATGCCATAACTTTTATTGGAGGATCAGGTTAAAATAATAAAAAAAAAAAACACTAAAGTCTCTGCTTTGCACAATGTACTGCCATTGCTAACAAAATTCAAACTGATTATTCGTTCATGCCTTCTTCATTACAAAAGTTACAAATATTACCTTTATGTTATTGCTTTTCAAATTAAGTGCTGCTCTGTAAATGTTCTGCTGCTACATCGACAAGAATGTAACAGATTATATCATGTAAACTGGAACTAGATTGGATCATTCAAGTAGTGTGTATTGCTATTTGTTTAGTTTAATTTAGTTATTGAATTTGATTAATCTATTCTTTTCAGCAATAAAATCAAAGTCATAGACAATAAAATATAATATAAACATAATTAATTCCAGAATAAAAATTAAACATAAATAATAAACATCAAAATTGGCAATGTGCAGTCTAGCCAATGACATATGCTGGGACAGAAGATCAGTAAGTGGTATCAAGAGACTGTGGAAACATGGATGATTTAAAAATATAAGTAATAATTTAAAATGTCATGTTCTTAGGGAGAACAAGCATAAGTAACATACGTTTTTTTAATTGTAATGGTTTTGCACTTAGTACTGGAGAATACTGATTATTCTAAGTTTCAATACCCTTAGTCTCTCTTAGTGTTTTATTTCTTTTTTCAGAGTGCTGACCTTTAATCTACAGTGATTACCTATTTTATTATATTTTAGCTTTCATGGTTATACTTACAGATCAGCTCCAGGTCCATATATGGAATATTTAACTTCACCCCAAAAGCCAGAATCTGGGTCAGTAGCCTTTAAGAAAGAATTTTTAAAAATAATTATTTTTCAATACATAGATAAAGATATGTTGTAAGTATTTTATATCTGTGACCTATATAATCTGTGAAATTTAGATGTCTTCAAAAATTATGAACCTTGAATACATTTTCCTCAGGATAGGGATAAACATGTCTCAAGCCAGTCCAAAACGTCTTGAGCAGGATGAGAAAAATCACAGTGGCCAAATAGCTCCAGAATTTCAGATATTTGACATACACAAGAATTTTGTTGGATTGAGGCTCTACTATTAACAAGGTAATACTGGAGGCTTTCAGTGCTCCCTGCATCAGCTGCAATACTGTGACAAATTGACCTGGACAAGCCATATCCCTTCTGAGCTGAAAATAGAAGCCCCCTTAGTTGATCTGATTTGAACAGGGTCAAATTTTCACTTTTCCTACTCATCAACTCTGAAACATCAACAAAGTTCATTCCTCCTTCAGAAAAGGCATGAACTATGATAATGATTCTGAAGTCCAAGGTGGAAGTTCAGATTATGACTTTTTCCTCTAATAAGAGCCAGACCTGGGTCAGGCTTAGGGCCAGAGGAACAAGAATCCAATTTTTTTTTATCCAACAAGGATTCGCAGGCTGAATCAGATTTGACTTTGATGGATTATAGGCTGAGATTTGAGCCAGGTTATAGCAATTTTGCTATTCCACCCCATGATACTTTGAATGAGAATTATATTCTGGAACTGAAAAAGCTTTTAAATGGTGATTCAGAGCTAGATATTCAGCCACCCTTTTAATTAATAACTCAATAATAAATAGTATTACTCAATTCTTTCAGTTCAGGTTTTCAGTAGCCATAGCTGTTTCCAGTTTATGTACAAGTGAAGACCCACATAGGTAAAGGTGGACTCATGGATTTCCACAGACACTGGTAGGAATTAGATGAAAAAAAAAGGCAAGTGTTTTTCTGTGTTTAAGTAGTCTTTAAAAATAGTGGGGTAGATATTAAAAGGAGCGCGCGCAGCGTACATGTGCGCACGCTATCCAGCATGTGCACATATACACCTGATTTTATAACTTGCGCGCGCAGGTGTGCGCAAGTTATAAAATCAGGGGTCACGCGCACAAGGGGGTGCACAATTGTGCACCTTGCATGCGCCGAGCCGCACTGCCTTCCCCCTTTCCCTTCCCCCTAACCTGACCTTCCCACCCCTTCCCCTAACCTTTCCTCCCCAAGCCCTACTCTAACTCCCCCAAAATTTTTATTTTACCTTTTGCGCCTGCCTGCGGGCAGGCGCAAGTTGCACGCACCAGCAGCCTGCTGGCACACGATCCTCTGAGACAGCAGCCTGCTGGCACACGATCCTCTGACACAGCAGCAATGGCCACTCTGTCGGAGATCTCTGGCTCCGCCCCCGGACCGCCCCTTTTGTAAAGCCCCGGGACTTACACATGTCCCGGGGCTTTACGCGCATCGCTGGGCCTTTTTAAAATAGGCCCGGCGCGCGTAGATCCGGTTACGTGCGTAAATCCTTTTTGTTGATTGATAGGGAAAGTTGCACTTCTCAGTTGATTTTCTTTGTGTTTGTATATTACATCTTACACGGATATGCAATAAGCCTCAATAAATGTGTTGCTTTATTATCTAATTAAAGACTTGTTTACTTTAAATGTTCATTTTTTAATATATTGACATAATATAATATCCATTTCTTGTATTATCCTGTCAACACAATGTTATTTTACCCTTGAGAGATTGAAAAAAAACCTTTTGATCATCTTTGCTCTAACTTCTGAGTTTCAAACTGAGCTTTGAAACTCAGGCCATCTGACCGGTCTAGAACAATGCACTATAACTTTCTGGCCTGTACACTTGTATTGTGAGCTATCTAGCCACTTAGTGGTGGATATTTTCCTACATGTTCACTATTGCTACCTGAAGCTGCAACTGGATATGCCCTGCTGCTAATTAATTGGCCAGGAAGAATCAGCCCTGGTTAGTTACAGGATTCAAATTAATTTTTCAGCTCTTGTTTCCTTTTGGCACAACAGATCTGCTGAGACCTAGTTCCCATGTTTCTGTCTCTACCACCCAGTTCGGTTCCTGTTCTTGTCTGCCTAGTCCCCCATATGGTTCTGGATTGCTCCTGTTGTGTTATACTTGAGGCTGACGCGAGAGAGTGCACAGTTTAAACTTCAGTTGTGTGCACACTTTTTATGTGCAAACTTTACTGCTGATATAGCAAGGCGTTTTCAACACCAAAAACATGCGCACAAAAAATTGTTTAAGTTAGCACTCTCCTCACATGGGAAATCCATGCTAATGATGGCATTAGCTATTACCCACAATGCAGGGAGGTGCATTGGCTTACTTCATGTTTTCTTGGTGCTGGAAATTTAACTCCTAGTCCAAAGTAGATTAAAGTTTTTAGGACTATTGTTAGTCTATTGGAGTTTGAGTTCTACTACCAGGACCTGTAATTGATATTTTCGGTGCTGAAAACACTTTTTGTGTGCATCTCATATTTTATGCATGGAAAATATTGTTTATGTGCACAACTCTTTGTTTTCCATGCATAAAATATAATTTGTGCACAAAAGGACATTAACTTTCAAATTGGCACGCGGGCGCATATGTGCACGCATATGTTAGCCCACGCCCAGGGACGTGGCCATTTTATAACATACGCACACATATGCATGCATGCTAGAAAATAGGCTGGCCTCATGCACATGTGCGCCCAATTTTAAGTGGGCATGCACCTGTGCGCACAAATGCTGCTTCTACCGTATAAGTGGGGGGATTTTAAAAGGGAACGTGCCGACACCATTGCCACTAAAACCAGTTTATTCCTAGTTCACCCAGTTACGAGAGAGATCTTCTAAACCACCTAGTTTAATAGCCTTCTTTCTCCCCGTTACCTTCAACCCTTAAAATCCTGCTGGTCTGCCTGGTTTTCTTTATTTTATCACTTACACGTCATAGTATAAGTAAAGTTACTTGGCAAGGCATCTTGGTGTGTACTGTGACCTCATAAGTACTTATGCGCACATCTCAGGTGCATGCCCCGAAACATCCATGCCCGGCCCAGACCATGTCCACACCCCGCTTTGAAAACTTCTGAGATGTGCACCCAACGGGAGATACAGGCGTATTTTAGTGGCTTTTAAGATCTGCTTGGTGCAAGCAAGCCCAATATATTTGCACAACCCCTAATTGATTTGTGCAGCAGGCTTTTAAAATTCACCTTAAAATGTTTTCTGTGCAGAAAGCATATTTTGTGAGCATAAATTAAATTCTATATGCAGAAAACATGATTTGTGCACATAAATCATGGTTTGCTCTGTGCTAAACCTTTTTTTTTTTTGCAAATTTTCCAATTTCTGCACGTTTTAATTCCCAATGTATTAGCATACTGTATCGGGAGTTATAAAAAAAATTAGCTTGTGTGTTAAGAAACTGTGTGCCAAATTACAGGGCACTATTTTAATCCTTATCTTTTTACATCGACCTCCTTCATTGCTCCTGTTCCCTTCTCTACTAGCTTTCGTCTGCCAGACTGACTTCTTGCTTTTGACCTTCACCTAGCACTTTACCTGGATTGTAGTTACCTGGACCTACCATCCTGTGGCTTCAGGTGTATTTATTTTGAGCCCAATGCTTTCACCTCAATATTTCACTAACACTGGTTGAAACTGAAGGGTTTTGATAAATGTAGGACATCTGGATTAGAGAGAATGAACTGTTAACAGAGGGAAGATTTGAGAAGGAAGGGACTTAGAGTACAATTGATATGCGGAAGGAAACCAAATCTTAGAAAAGCTGCAATGATTTAGATTGGGGCGACTGAAGCACATATTGCATAATCCAGTTTTTATAATGAAGAGCATTACAAATCATGTTCATTGCGTCTCTATGTGGCCATTGTACTCAAGAACTTACCATTACAGCTACAACATTGGAGCCCCCAGGGGAATTCTCAGGGATTCTGGCGATGTAGTATTCTGAAGAAAACTTTGGAACATTATCATTGGTGTCCAAAATATGGATCACTATATCTGCTGTTGAACTAAATTTCTCAGGAGTGTTTACTTCTATTGCAAGAAGCTAAAGAGAAAATGAGAATGATATTCCAGTTTACAATAGGTGAAGTCATATCTAATACTGAAATACTGAATTACTGTAATTCCAACATAACATGTACTGTATATAAAGCAACAAAAGCCAGTGGGCTCAATTCACTTAAAATCTCTCTTCGGCCCCTGGAAATGGAACAGTGGAAAAAACTGAAACACAACTATTGTAAAAGCAGATTTTTGACAAAGCTATTCATTATAGCCTGAAAAGATATTCTGAGATCATAGAAAGAGGAGTTACCATAGAAACTCCATTAATACCCTCAACTCTGCTCATGGGCATCAACAAATACCTATTCTCCCCCAGATATGATGCACTGGGAGCACTGAGACATGAATATATTTATTCCTGTTTGAGGCTGGCATGAATTTGGACTAGAATGCTGCCACAGCTGTTCAGCTCTCATTACTTTCTTTAGGGGTAGCTTTGGCATTTTGAAAACCTTTTAGTCTAGCATTTTGAAAACCTTTTAGTCTAACATGTAACCACAAAAGAACATTAAGACCATGCTCCTAATTTTAAATACTGGCTATATTTTTCATACCAAAGTTGCTTTTAGGGACTAGAGTGCCTTATGGTCTGTTCAATGCATGCTAACACTGCATTAGCTCTGGACCAATCCCCCCTTCCACTCCAGATGGATTGAAAAAGAAGACCTCCTCTGGGCCACAACTCCGAAGCAGTTAAAGGAGGCAGGGGAGCTATTGGCGTGCTTTCTTTTTGTTATGGGAGGGGCATTTGAGATGAGGGGGAATGGCCAGGAGGGTCTTTCTTTGGGATCTAGGGGATACTGGAGTTAGGGGAATGGACCCGAAGAAGCTTTTTCTTTACTTTGGGGAATGGCGGTCTTGGCATGGATGGGTTGCCTTTTCAGTCCAGAGGGGGGTTGTGGGAATATCATGGCCCACACAGAGTCTTATGTTACTGATGGGTTAACATTAATGGACTACTAGAGTAGAATGTTTTTATGTAGTTCAATGAATTGTAGAATGATAGATGTTTTTGCAATTAACTCTTCAACAAATTGTTAAAAATGTTAAATATCCTGCCAAATATATCTGGAAAAGAGATGGAGTTGAAGACAGTAAACCAGGATCGGCGAAAAGTAACAAAGAAAGATACCTTAAAGGTTAAAAACTGGAACTTTTCATAATCTATTCCAGCAGAGTTTTCAACAATTATTGTAACCTGAGCTTCATTCAGTACACTCTGTGGGACCACTCGAAAGAACCCACCTGGTCCAACTAGCCGAAGGTTGAATTTAGCATTGGCTCCCTATGGAAAGAGAAACTGTATCAAAACAAGAGTGTTAAAACAAATAGCACAGTGTTACACAAACAAAGCTATCGAGAAGATAGTGATAATTATTTGAAAGGATTCAGCTTTAATTAATATCAATCCATGTCCAAGTTGAATTTATATACTTCTGATGTGAGGTGGACAAAGACTTGTGAAGTGTTTTGCTATAACATGAAAACCTGTTTGACAGTATTTGGTAATACTGTAAATGATAGCTTATTATATTCATGTATAAAGTTATTGAGTGTTATCTTGCTTTATGTCAGTCTGATGTCTTGGGAGGAATTTGGAATATTTAGGAAGGCAAAGTAAATTTGAATCATTCAAAATTTCAAATAACTGAGGGTTCTGCCTCTTATCAGTTTTATAACACTGTTTGACATTGTTTAAGCTCACCCATGATGAGCCTCGATCATAGATGAAGAAGTGTTTTTTATGATAGGTAGTGCAGGTCTTGAGTTCCTAAATAGGTTTTCTGCATTTGGTGTTTTTAGTTTGTATATTATTATTTATATATGAACTGTCTTGAATTATTGAGATGACATGATTTTTAGTCAATTTTTTATTTTGGTTATATGTTTATTGGGGAAATGTTTTATTTCGGGCTGAGTTTTTTCATGTTGGGTATTTGGATATATTTTTGATGCTTGTTTGCCTGATATATCCATGAGGGATGGGTTTGTTTTGGATGTTTTATTATATTGCTATTTTGTGTTAAAGATGTATAACTTGTTGTTTGTAATGATTATGTAGAATGTTTATATTGCTTATTGTTGCATGTTTGCTGAGTCATAACTATGAATGTCACTTTGTAAACCATTGTGATCTATATATGGAACAACGGTATATAAAATGTCTAAATAAATAATAATTATATTATCATTTTTAACCTATTGTTCACCACTATGTTTGAGTCTGAGACCTGAAAAGTATGGTTTCTAAATCAATGAAATCAACACACCTGTATTCTACTTATCTTAATGTATCAGTGCCCTTAAAGCTGCATGCTTTCCCTTTTTGAGCCTTGAATGCCCAAGTACTGTGATACACTGCTGCAGTTTGCATGGAAGACCTGACAGAAGGAGCTGTGGCACATGACTGACAAGAGAGATACATATCAAGGTAAGGCCCATTTTCACTCCTAAATTCAAAAAACAATATAGTGAGCCATTTGATTGACTCAAAATTTGTCATTGCCTTTTACTCTTTATTTTTCTTCTACAATACATATGAAAATTAGTATTGCTGGTAAACTATATTGCACCTTAAAAATAGCAATGATGTGCCTTTGCTAACTGATGCTGGGATTACAGAACAGTATCGCTGATGTGATATAAGTCTTAAGCATGATTCTGTTAGAGAAGATAAAGACAAATGAACATTAATTTTGTGTGCAGTACATGCTCTATGAGATAAAAAATGTATATCCTTTAACTTTCCATTGAAATGTGCTCAATATTATGGGAAGATTAATTAAGCAGCCTCTGCAGTCCTAGTTTTAAAAACATTTGAAGGATAATTTTCAAAGCTATTTAAGTGGGTAAAAAAGCATTTTATCCACTAAGGATGTGAACAGAAAACCCTTGATTTTATATCATAATTTCAATTTGGCTGCCATTTTTATTCACTTTGCTCATTTTGATTCCTAAGATTATTCATTTATTTTATCATATTGTTTAATTTGTTTACATTAAAGTCAATGGTGGAAGCAATGCATCTTAATTTGGTCTCTAACTTTGGGGGGGGTTTCTATCCAAGGCAATGAAATTTGCGGCAGCATCAGAGAGAACAGCACTCCAAGGCATTAAAAGTGGGGAAAAGTGACACCAGTAGTGGTATGAACAGAGCAGAGGTACTGGCAAAGTAGAATGAAGTGTCATGAACAGCCCAAATCACAGTAAGAGAGGCAAAGCATCACAAATGACATGACCACCTTAAAGCTCTGTTAGGGGGCACAGCAGTACACTACTAACAGCAGCAGGAACACCCTAAGGCACCCAAAGAGGAAAAAACAGTAGGGATGTGCAGCAGGGACAGATTCGTCCCATTCGGTATTCGTATTCATGGGGAGCCAAATCCGTTGCATCTGATCTCGCCCGTATGACATAGTGAGGGCAAAGGTAGCACCGGCGCCATTTTGAATATTGGCAATACGGCCTGCGTGCAGGAGGTCACTCCCGGACCCCCGCTGGACTTTTGGCAAGTCTTGTGGGGGTCAAGAGGCCCCCCCAAGCTGGCCAAAAGTCCCTGGGGGTCCAGCGGGGGTCCGGGAGCGATCTCCTGCACTCGTGACGTCGGGAGCCAGGAACCAAAATTGCGCCGGCACTACGTTTGCCCTGTCACATGGTCGGGGCAAAGGGCCACCGGGCAATTTTATTAACGCAGCCATGGCCCGAGAGCGGGAGATCGCGCCGGGACACCCCCCCCCCACACTGGACCCCAGGTAATTTAAAACATTTTTGGGGGGTTCGGGAGGGTAGGGGATATGTTTTAAAGGGTCGGGTGGATTTTAGGGTTGTTTTGGTGTGCCGGTTTCCCCGCCCTCCCCCTCCCCCGATTTACGATTTTTTGACGATAAATCGGGGGAATTGCTATTGTATCGCGGCTCTAACGATTTTTGACGATTTAAAATATATCTGACGATTGTTTTAAATCATCAAAAAACAATTCACATCCCTATTACTCACCAGTATACAAGAATTTGGGGCCTAGAAAGGTTAGACAGGCCCCAGGGAGCAGTCAGGAACCCATTTTATGTGAAGACCTGCTATGTTTAATGTCTGAGTGCTACCTGAACTGCAAGGTGAGCTACATTTGCTTTCTGTTTTGTTTCTCACTGTAAATAAATTTGCACCTAAGGAAACAGCCAAAGTCTTCCTTCTTATTCCTTCTGGCTGTTTCTAAGCCGTTATTGCCCATGTTACTACATCCTCCCATTTTGAGGTTTTTTTCAAATGGATATTCTTTTTCCTATTCAATTTTTATTTTATAATTTTGCTGTTTTCATGTATAGTGACAATCTTTAATCTTTGATTAATCTTGTAAAACTAATAAAAATAATAAGCAATCTTATTTAGATTAGATTTTCAACTTTATGTTTATTATTTTCCATGAAACAGTACTTACAGAAAAATCAAGTGCAAATGTCTGTGAGGCCTTTGCATCAGTGGCAGTTTCAGTTTGAAATTATGAATGTACTTTCTTTCTGAAATGTGGGCCAAGGACTGCAGGTAAAAGTACCTGTGGACCTAATCCCAAAATGCAGAGCTTGACAATTGGTCTCTAATTGATAGGATGAAAATGAGATTACTCAAGTGAATCTGCAGCTGATCAGTGCTGAACGCTGGGCCAGTAGGTGGTCAGAAACTGATTTTCGGAGATACCTGGATAACTTTATCACTATTCAAGAGGATTTTTAAACCATTGAATATACTATAACTTATTCGGCTAACTTTAGCTGGATATGTTATCCATTTTAGGCTTGTTGAATATTGACCTCAGCATTTTCTGTTAGTTTTGAATTTTTGCGATCTTCTCATCTCAAATATTTGCAAAGAAGATTGTGGGGAAAATCTGGACAGCAAAGAGCTCTCTACTTTACTCTGGAACAAAAAGATAGAAGAATAAAGCATGTGCAAGGTTATAAAGACTAAAGAGTAGAAGTAAGCCAAAGGGAAATAGCTGGAAAGTTATGAACGCACGTACTTGTAACAAAATTCCAGATCTTCAAGCCTTAATGGTGGAGGCAGACTTGGATATCATTGCAATCACAGAGATATGGTTAAGTAGGTGTCATAAATGGAGGTTGTCATATCAGGTTATAAAAGTTTCAGGAAAGACAGGGATGGTAGAAAAGGGTATGGAGTAGCTCTTTATAGTAAAAATAATATCAAAATAATGGAAATGCAAGGGAAAGTGGAGGTACCGTGGGCTATCTTGAAAAGGAGAAATGGAATTTCCATCTATACTAGTGTAGACTACAGACTTCCCACTCTAGCAGAGGAACTGGATAGGGTATTTGTTGGATAAATGAAAAATGTGGCACTGAAAGAGGAGGGATTTAGATCTAAATTTTTTATTAAGTTCATTAGAAAACAAACCACTTTAACAGGAAGCAAAAACAGAAGAAACATGAAGCAAATTACAAACAGAGGTTGAGTATAGTAAACTGTCAATAACATAATTCAGATAAAACTAGATAAAATCTTGGACAAAAAAGTAACAATCTGATCCCACATTTTATTCCTGGCGGGCCCAGAGTTGTACTTGACCATAGCAGCAAGTTCAAATTTAGAATAAAGACAAAAGTATTCCACCACAATTTCATGTCCTGTCGAAAAGGATGTCAAAAGTGCATACGGGCATGGGGTATATACCGCACCCTTACAGACGAGAGTGTTTGGATGGAGCTAGCAAAATTAAAGATAGACAAATCCTGGGGACTGGATGAGAGCATCCAAGGATATTAAAGGAACTCAAGGAGGTTCCGGCAGGTCTGATGAATGATCTTTCAGTAAATCTTTGGAGACGGAAATGGACCCATGTGACTGAAAAAGGGCAGATTTTATCCCTCTACATAATGGTGGTAACAGCGATGGGGGTTGAAAAAACAAAACAGTTAGTCAGATCTTGATAGTGGGAAAAAGAATGGAGATTTTATTAAAGAAAGGATAGTGGAGTATCTACAAACCAGCAGCTTGCAGTATCTGAGGCAGCATCATTTTTACCAAAAGGAGATTGTGTCAGACAAATCTGATTAATATTTTTGATTGAGTGACCAGTTGATTAGGCCAAAGGTATGTGCTAAGATGTGGTTTATTTAGATTTCAGTTAAGTTTTTGATACTGTCCCCAATAAGAAGCTCATAAATAAACTATGCTGCATGGAGGTGGATCCCATGGTGATGGACTGATTTAGAAACTGGTTGAATGATAAACAATAGTGGGCAGTAATAAATTGAATTCGCTGTGAGTAGAGAAAGTGAATAGTGCAGTGCCTTAGGTAACAGTCCTGAGGCTGGTTATGTTTAATATCTTTGTGAATGACATTGCACAGGGGTTGGAAGGAAAAGATTGTCTTTTTTCCAATGATGCAATGATTTGCAACAGAGTGGACACCTTGAAGGAGCAGACATGGTCAAATGCTTGGCAGTTAAGATTCATTAGCAAAAATTGCAAAGTCATGCATATGGGGTACCCCACGGTGACTGTGACTGATGCCAGAGAGATGCTTGTGTGTATATGGAGAGGCACAATCAGTAGAAAAAGAGAGATGATAATCCCTCTGGGCAGGTCATCGGTGAGGCCTCGCCTGGAATACTGTATTTAGTTCTTGAGGTTGGGTCCTATAAGAGATAGAGAGAGGCTAAAAGCATTTCAGAGAAAAGCAAACAAAATGGTGTAAGGACTATACAAAAGCCACATGAGATTGAGTCTGATGGACCTAAATATATGATTATGTACTCTAGAGAAGAAAGAAAACAGAGATATGATAGAGACACCTAAATACCTGAAAAATATGAATGGTGCACAAGAGGAAAACATTTTCCAATGGAAAGGAAGTTGTAGGTCTAGGAGTCATGAGGTAAAGCTCAGAGGGATAAGACTTGGGAATAATATCAGGAAATATTTTTTCACGAAAAGAGTGGTGAATGCCTGGAATTCCCTTCCAGAGGAGGTGGTGGAGACAAAAACTGTACTTGACTTCAAGTCTGCATGGGACAAGCACAGATGATCCATAGTAGAAAGAGGATGGAAAAGATGTACATTTTCCTACATCCTCCAGTAGCAGTTACAGCCCTAACCAACAGTTGTATGACTGTATCAATGCTCCAGAAAGCATGGAGAAGCCAACACTACCAATGCTAAATAAACAGATGGTCCATCATTTGTATATTTCTACTAGTATAAGACTGATTCTCTTCTGAAGACAATAAGTGACTTACATGTGTCTTCACCATTGCTTGTAGAACCTGATTCATCTGCATTGTGGAATAGTTTTGAATACACCTCATCTACTGAAGTTGCAAATGCACTCTGAAGATTGAAGAATTGTTATTCTCTACTTGATCCTTAACCAGTTGCGCTTCTTTGTGTTAGAAAGAGTTTGTTTTTAAATATTTTGGTCTCAATTGTCAATTTCTTTCTGAAGGAGGGTGTTTTTCCTAACCTTTTTTTTTTTTTTTTTTTTTTTTAAAGCTAATGTATGCCCTGTACTGAAACATGGCCCTCTTCCAGTTGAAGATTATTCCAGTTACAGACCTATTTTTAACAATGTTGACTATAGTCAAAATTGTAGAGTGCATTCTATTATTACAGTTTGCTACTTTTTAGACCAGCAGGAATTATTAAATCAGTATCAATGTGGCTTCCAAATGGGGCAAAATACTGAAACCATAGTAGTTTCAGTTTCTGATTATCTTCTTCATAAAATTGACAGATACAAAACAGTTATTGTGGTATTTTTGGACATTGTCTGCATTTGAAATCATTTGTCACTCTTTATGGTTACAAAAACTTAGGGCTGCAAGATTAGGAGGTCAGGTATTTCACTGGTTTTTATAATTTGATATCTGGATGACAATTCCAGGTTAGGACTAACAATGATTCCTCCTGGAAAGATCATAGGTTAGCTGTGCCACAAGGTTCCATAATCTAGGTAACCCTTTTTTAGGTTTATTCATCTTCATTATATCCCATTCATGATCATTATGCACCTTGTTATAAAATACAGTATATGCTGATGACATTCAACTTTTTTCCCCTCTTGAAGCTGATGTTACAGCAACATTGCTACAAATAAATCAATGTCTGGAGTAAGTAAAATCATGGATTAACTGCTAATCATTTACTATTAAATTTAGAAAAACAGAAGCGATGTGGATATCTAAATAATCCCCTCTTGGTTTTTATTCCTGGTTGTCATCTGAGGGTACCACTATTCCTTTTAATGAGTCACAATTTAGGATTTTATTTTGATCCTGCAATGACCTACCTCCCCCTTCCCATATCTGATCACTAGTTGCTTTTATAAGTTGTGTCTCTTGCATCATCTGAGCTTTTTTTTTTTTTTTTTACCAGTTCAACATTTTAGAATAATTATCCATGCTTTTGTCCTAACTTCCTTACATTTTCAGTAACTCTTTTCTAATTGGTTTACCCAGATATAGGGTTCATGCATTGCAATTGCTACTAAGTTCTGCTACTCAGATGGTATTTCATAGAAGGCTCAGGGATCATGTATCCCCATACTTGTCAAATTGCACTGGTTATTCATCACTCAAAGGATACAATTTAAAAATTTTACCTTAGTATTTAAAGCTATTAAGGGGCCAGCCCTACCTAGCTATCTTGTTTTAATTACACAGTATAGACCTTCCCACTCTTTGTGTTGTCAGGATGATCTTTTACTTGTTCTCCCTTCTTTCAAGGAAATCCATCCAGCAGAAACTCATACATGGGCTTCCTCTATAATCGGCCCTACTTTATGGACTTTGTTACCTCGGAATTTGCATTTGCTGCCCAATATTGTCATTCCATAAAAAAAAAAAATGAATGCATGGTTATTCCAGAAAGATTTTGCAACTGTCCTGCAGTGATGTCTACAGTTTTATTTTGAACTGATGTAATTGATTTATTTCATTTTTGTTTGAATGTGTTTTTGTTGGTTTCATTTTCATATATGATCTATGTTTTATTGTATACTGCTTAGTTCAATTGATTTGTTTGAAGTGGTTTATAAGAATAAATAAATAAATAATATAAGCATTGTGATGACTGTTTGCCAGGCTTGGAACAACCACAAGAAAAAGACTGAGAGATTGGATGAAATACCCAAGTGGGGAGTTGGCATTAGGTTGCATTCAGGAATTTTATATGCACTTCTACTTCAAGAAGATCAATCTTAACTGGGCAGACTAGATAGACCATTTTGGCCTGTATTTGCCAATGAAATTAGACTTACCTGATCAGAATCATTGACTGTAATCTTCAGCCACCTCAGTATCTCTCCTTCTGGGGGATGTTCATACATTGTTAATTCAAATCTGTTCTGGGGTCCATTTTCCCCATAGAATGTTGGAGGATGGTTATTGAGGTCAACAACTCTTATAGTAACTACAGTAAAAGCATGAGCCACCACATTACCTTCTGGAGTCATTTCTGATACCTGTTGGAAATGAAAACACACACTAAGAATATTCTCCCCTGACAATTGTACTTTGATGCAAGGTCTAAATGCATTTTCATTCATGCAGCATTTCTTGATCCTTGTTTAGTTTCCAATAGGTGATATACCATTTCCAAGGAATGAGTTTCTTGTAACTGAAGCTCTTGTTGTCACATACTAGAGAACTAGATAATATTTCTAATTAATTTTTGTTAACTTATCTATTCAGAATAAAAGCCATAATTTCTCTGGTCATCAATCTACATCATGAGCAAAAATGGAAGCAAATATTATATTTTAACAGGTTAAACATTTCCTGGATCCCTTACTTCTTATTTTTCTTATGTACTTATTTTACTTTATCCACTTAGGACATTGTAAGATGCTGACAATCCATAGTAGCACTATGGGTTATTGAGACAACTATTGGCATATCTATGGGACAATCATTTGCATGTTATAACGGTCAGTATTATGTAAGGAAAAACCAGTAAATCTCAACAAATTAAGTTTTATATTTTCTTGGACAGGTTTTCTGAATCTCTGTGTAATGTGCAGTTGGAAAAAGAAACACCTACAAAATGGGGAAAGGTAACAAAGCTTTTAACAGCTGTAGTAAGAAAACATCTATAGGCCAGTCAGTACAATCAAGAGTCCTTATTCAACAAGGAGTTTTTCTTATTATTTGCCTACAGAAATATTTTTATTGACTATGGCACACTGTCTTTAGACTAATAAGTTACTGTTGGTAGTTCTAGTTGGGGAACACATTTAATTATTGCTCTGCCCAATTGTTTTGATGTTTTGTAATATTTAGAATATATTAGAAAAGCCAGAGAATGTGAAATTGGTGAGACAGGATGTGGTTGTATTCTCAGGATGGAACACTTGTTAAAATGGGAGTGATATTTAATGAACACTTACAGAAGTAAGATGAAGTAAACTCAGCTGGAAAAGGGTCAAGCTTCTACTATTTGACCAGCAGGAAGAGTCACATAAGACTAATTGGTAGAGATTCTGCCATTAGGCCAGATGGTTGCTATTTCTTTCAGTTGAGATAGATTTTTTCACATTTCTCATAGTAAAATATGTAATAAATTAGCCAGTTGTGTACTTATCTTCACTACAGGAATATTAGAGATTATGAATTAACTTTTTTGCACTGTGAATCTTAGAAGTGTATTTAATTTATATTGCCCCACTCATCTACTCTAGCTTATTTTGTGTATATTGGTTTATTGGTCCATCACTCTTGATGGAGTCTCTCCTCCACAAATTATTTTAGAAATTCTGAATAGCTAAGGAATAAATTCAGTCACAAAGAAAATAAACCAAAACAGTGAGAGCAAACTGTGAGAATATGAGTCCCATCTTTAACGGAGGATGATATTTAGCAAAGTGGCTAGTTAAGTTAGCTATCCAGCTGACTTAACCGGGATATTCAGCAGTGCTTCCACCCTACTGAATATACCCAGCTATCTTAAAGTTAGCTGGATAAGTATAAGTATATCCAGCTAACTTTAGGACAGCCCTATGGCTCAACCAGAGTTAGACATATCTGTTATGTGGCTATCTCTGAATATCAGAGTTATCTGCATAGCTAACTCTGCTCCTCCCTGAAATGCCTCCTGCCTGCCCCTGGAATATTCCCACCTTATGTGGATAAATTCTAGCCCCATAATGTATTATGGGGCTAGAATTTAGCCATCTACAGATTTGAACATCGCCAGGTAACCAACTTTTTAGTTATCTATCTAAATGGCTTTTTAATATCGTCCTTGTTAAAAAAAAAAAATAAATATGGAGAAAGCTGAGCCAGGAGTCTCAGATCCTCAGGTATATGGGTTTTGCAGAAATGTTGCTTTCTGTGCCAAAGATCCTTGCCTCCTGCCTTATTTTTGTCTCATGTGCTTCCTTAAAGAGAATGTTTTGGGCTTCGCATTCTATTAAAGAAATTGCCATTCTTCTCCAGCCTATATGGGCGATTTACATTATACTCTTGCTACTGCTGTCCCTCAGTGCTCCTGTAGCAGAGAACGCTACTATATACTAACTTCTACAACTGTCTGGCAGCCATTTTCTCCCCTATACAATGCTTCAGAGTCACGGAGCTCTTATATTCTCCAGGACGATGCCTCCCTGTGGTATCTTGGCAGATACTGTAGCCTTCTCTACAGAAGGACCACCACTATGGAACTCCATCCCACCGGATCTTCGACAGGAACCATGCCTGCTAACTTTCAGAAAAAGGCTTAAGACATGGTTGTTTAAGCAATAGGGATGTGAATCGTTTTAGGACGATTAAAATTATCGTCCGATAATTTTAATATCGTCTTAAACCGTTATGGAACACAATACAATAGAGATTCTAATGATTTATCATTATAAATCGTTAGAATCGTGAGCCGGCACACTAAAACCCCCTAAAACCCACCCCCGACCCTTTAAATTAAACCCCCCCCCCCCAATGACTTAAATAACCTGCGGGTCCAGCGGCGGTCCGGAATGGCAGCGGTCCGGAACGGGCTCCTGCTACTGAATCTTGTTGTCTTCAGCCGGCGCCATTTTCCAAAATGGCGCCGAAAAATGGCGGCGGCCATAGACGAACACGATTGGACGGCAGGAGGTCCTTCCGGACCCCCGCTGGACTTTTGGCAAGTCTTGTGGGGGTCAGGAGGCCCCCCCAAGCTGGCCAAAAGTTCCTGGAGGTCCAGCGGGGGTCAGGGAGCGATTTCCCGCCGCGAATCGTTTCCGTTCGGAAAATGGCGCCGGCAGGAGATCGACTGCAGGAGGTCGTTCAGCGAGGGTTCCGGCGCCTCGCTGAACGACCTCCTGCAGTCGATCTCCTGCCGGCGCCATTTTCCGTACGAAAACGATTTGCGGCGGGAAATCGCTCCCTGACCCCCGCTGGACCTCCAGGAACTTTTGGCCAGCTTGGGGGGGGCCTCCTGACCCCCACAAGACTTGCCAAAAGTCCAGCGGGGGTCCGGAAGGACCTCCTGCCGTCCAATCGTGTTCGTCTATGGCCGCCGCCATTTTTCGGCGCCATTTTGGAAAATGGCGCCGGCTGAAGACAACAAGATTCAGTAGCAGGAGCCCATTCCGGACCGCTGCCGTTCCGGACCGCCGCTGGACCCGCAGGTTATTTAAGTCATTTGGGGGGGGGGGGTTCGGGAGGGTGGGGGATTTAATTTAAAGGGTCGGGGGTGGGTTTTAGGGGGTTTTAATGTGCCGGTTTTGCGATTTTACGTTTTTTCGATTTTTCACGATTTTTCACGATATTTTACCCCCCCAAACGGCAACAATACGATTCCCTCCCCCTCCCAGCCGAAATCGATCGTTGAGACGATCGAGGACACGATTCACATCCCTATTAAGCAAGCCTTTCCAGACCACAACTGACCCCTAATTCACTGACAACCACAGTCAGACATTCTTAGAACATTGTAAACAATTGTAAATAATTGCTCTTCTGTTAAATTCCTCTCGCCTTTTTCTCCTTCTCCCAGTTTTAAACATCCCTGTTTTATTGTAACTTCAGAGTTTCTCTTCACTTGTTACAGTTCTGTTATTTTCATTTTACACCCCTTGTTAAATGTAAACCAGCATGATGTGAACTTTATCGCGAATGCCAGTATATAAAAACACTAAATAATAAATAAATAAATAAAACCATTAAACAATTACACAGTGTCCCAGAAGTATTGTTAGCCCTGGGCATATTAAGCACATGCTCCAATTCTCCATCTTGATACCCCCAAGTCTACTTCTATAGTTGTAGACTATGAAGAAAAGGAAAAGCCCAGTGGCACCAAATATTTGTTCAAAATCATTATCAGTTATGTCATGAGAGTACACGTTGTGTCATGTTTACTGGGATCTGGGTATAACACCCCAGTTTTCTTCCTTCACTCATTAGCTAAAAAGAGGTACTGGAGATTTCTCAAGACAGAATAGCAGTAGTAGGAACAGTAATCTGGTGTGAACTCTGTATATCAAGATAAGGTTTGGTCTTAGAGCTGTGTTCCTGGTGAGAAGAATCTAAAGAGACAGGCAGAGGAAAGGTGCATGCTACCCTCTTAGCAGTCAGCGTTGATCTCATTATCAAGTTGCTTCAAACAGTTGTGGTTCTTTGAGCTCTAGAGGCAGAAGTAATTAGCTTTGCTTGAATCAGAGGCTCTACTGACAGGGATAGAGCAGAAATATCCAGAGTATGCATTTGCCTCTGGTTTTCTGGGTGGGATAAGAAGAAAATTCTTTCTTTCCAGGTAAGGAATTTAACTCAGTTGGTCAAGCTATGGTTGTATTAGTTGTGTAGTCAAAGTTAACTTGACAAACTGTGGTTTCCAAGGGATCTGTGTTTCCCAGAAAACCTGTGCTGAGAGTTTCCTCAGTAAACTGCATACAGGCAAGCTGCAGTATTTATGGATTAATTAGGTCCTTCTGAAACAGCGTTTCTACAGACAGAGACAGTAACTTCAGAGCAGGGTTACCCAGCAATTAATCAACCCAGGATTGCCCTGGTTAGATTCTGGTACAGCTTTGATCTTTGCAGGTATAAAACTAAAATAATTTTGACCTGTTTTAGCTGTCTTTGTTGTGCCTCTTAAATGGGCTGTGCTAGACTCTTACTGATAACATCAGAAGTTTGCATCACAGGAGCAGGCTTAGAAACAGTAGCCAACTGACACAGGGATGGAAGTACAAAATGGGTGCCAAATTGTAAGACAGCTTCTACCCCCAAATGTGTTGATTTTGCTTCTTCCTGGTTGGGTTTAATTGTAACAAGATGTGCTGAGGCTTCCAATTGAACTGGGCTGGAACTAGAAGCAGGATGAGCTTTTATAGGTAAGGATTTAAGGTTTCCTTTGCTAATTGTTTCTATATGAGTGTTGATCCTTAAGGGGGCTATATTGGAGAATGCAAAGGTCTGAGGCCACTAAGCAGGGAAAGGCCTAGATAAGCCACAAAGCAAGGAGAAAGGAACAAGAAGGCCCATACGTTTCAAGGCAAGATAAGGCCTAGATAGGCTACAAGGCAAGGAGCAAAGAACAAGAAGGCCTGAAGGCCACAAGGTAAGGGAGAGAGCACTGTCGCTGGCTGGACCTGTTCTATGGAACTCCATGCCACTTGAAATAAGACTGCAGAGAAATTTGAAACTATTTAAAACTAGTCTGAAAACCTGGCTTTTTAAACAAGCTTTATATAAAGACAAAGAGAAGGAGGAAAACAGTTGAAAGATAATGACGCACCAAGTAATCAGTTTTTCCCTCTAATATCTCCAATTGCATATTAACGCTAGATTTGAACCGCTTGAGAGTTTTTCAACCAACGTATAAGCCTTAACACATAGTCTTTTATTAAAATATGTTGAATTAACTTAACGAATGTATAGAAGAGTTTTAAAATAAATAAATAAACAAGGTGAGAGTAGCCAGGTCAGAGAGCCAAGTGTGACTCTATAAAGAGGCAAGGTGATTCTGGCAAGCCCAGTTTACACAGGGCTGAGACTTGAGCATGGTGCAAGCAGCAAGGTGGAACTTGTCAAGGCTGGAGATGAAATTCACTGAGTCAGGTGGTCAGTGAACAGATGGCTCATGTAGCTGGAAGCAGCGCTCACTGAAGGCCTCTGCAAGTGGGGAGATGTTGTAACAGGCTGGATCAGGCTCGGTGATGTTGCATGGTAGGCAAAACTGTGACACTGTTGTTTGTTTTCTTTGTCAGCATTGCCATTTTTGCCATTTGCATTGATATCATTCTCATATAGCATGCCATTTTCAGTGTTGCCCATGGCATTGCTTATGCTACACTTCAAGAAAGAATAGCGAGCCATGTTTGAAGGAATATCGTCCTATCCATCTTTGACAAGTTGCATATCAGACTTCATTAAATTCCCTTCTTTGCTTGCACGTGCATCTCCAGAGCACATCCACTCCTGCCATATCCTTCTAATGAGATCCTTGAAGGGCTTCTTTAAGCAAATATCAAGCAGCTGCAGCACTGATGCCAGGCAGCCAGGTATAGTAGCCAATGTTATACTTTCACAATGGATCCATTGTGATGCACTCTGGTTAGAACTCGTAGTGGCCAGTTTTTAGTCTAAACTTTTGCTATCACATGCATATAAGCCAAAAGCATTTTAAAAGGCTGATTTCATTATGAATTTCTCAGCTTATACTTCTTCATGCTTCAATCTGACATTTTCACAAGAAACATGAAACAGTTTTGGTAATAAGGAAGTACTAACCAAACCTTTCTTTCAACTGGGTCTCTGGGATGGTTAACTTGCTTAGGGCCTAATATACTAAAGGTTTTCTTCCATTTAGTATCTATGGGAAAAATTCTATACCCCTTACTATGAATATTTTTTTTTAGAAAATAACTAATCCAAGAATGAACTAGCTCTAGCTGATTACATGTTTTTATTCGAGTTAAAAGGCATTCAGCTTGTTTGAAACACTTTTGAAGGAGAAAGTTATAGAAGAGCTATTAGCGGCAGTCTCAGTAAAGGGACAAGAGCATAATGGCAGAAGGTGCTGTTGACCATTAATTAAAGTACTAATAAAATAAAGCAGAGCTTTCCAAAGTGTGTGTCGCGACACTTTACTGTGTCGCGACACTTTACTGTGTCGCCTGAGGTGTGCCGGTGTGTCGCGCAAGCCCGGTGCACGTGACACACCGGCAAGTGCAGGGGCCGGGAACCCATGGCTCCGAGCCAGATATGGCTCTTTTGAGGGCTGCATCTGGCTCGCAGACAAGTATCGCCACACTTTCCCGCTGACCCAGCTGCTCCCCAGTCCTCCTCCGCCCGGGCGGAACGCGGCAGGACAGCTGGAGTCAGCGGCACCGGCGTGCTCTCTTCTTCCCGCCCCCCCCCCCCCCCCCGCGGCCCGGAAGAGGAAGTGGAGAGTATCGGCTGCCTGCGCGGCAAGAAGAGGCCACGCTAGTGCGCTCGGCATCGGCCCGAAGAAAAGAAGACTGCAGCGTGCGCGGCTCGGAGGAAAATGAAGAGCTTCAACCGCGGCCGATGGGACTCCGCCTCCGCGAGGGCTGAAAATGAAGAGGTTAGCGTTGGGAGGAGGCTGCTGCTGCCGCGAGTTCCCGGGGTGGGGGAGAGAGAGAGTGAATGAGCGAGCCACTCATTCACTCTCTCTCTCCCCCACCCGCACCCCGGGAACTCGCGGCAGCAGCAGCCTCCTCCCAACGCTAACCTCTTCATTTTCAGCCCTCGCAGAGGCGGAGTCCCATCGGCTGCGGTTGAACCTCTTCATTTTCCTCCGAGCCGCGCACGCTGCAGTCTTCTTTTCTTCGGGCCGATGCCGAGCGCACTAGCGTGGCCTCTTCTTGCCGCGCACTCACCCGATACTCTCCACTTCCTCTTCCGGGCCGCGGGGCCCTGTGTGTGTGTATGAGAGAGTGAGAGATTGCATGTATGTGAATGATTGAGAGCCTGTACATGTGAAAGAGAGTATGTCTGTGATTGAGAGCCTGCCTGTGAGAGAGAGAGAGCATGAATGTAAGTTTACCATTGGGAACCTGTATGTGTAAGTTTGTGATTGAAAACCTGTTTGTGTGAAAGAGTATGTGTGTATGATTGAAATCCTTTGTGTGTGAGAGAAATCATGTGTATGTATGATTAAGAGCCTGTGTTTAAATGAGAGAGAGACCATGTGTGTCTGTGTGTGATGGAGCATGTGAGTATGTGATTGAGAGCCTGTGTTTAAATGAGAGAGAGAGACCATGTGTGTCTGTGTGTGATTGAGAGCTGGTTCAGGTGATGGAGCATGTGAGTATGTCATTGAGAGCCTGTGTGTAACAGAGAAAGAGAGGACATGTTTGTAAGCATGTGAATGAGAGTCTGTGTGTGAGAGAAAAAGACAGCATGTATGTGTGTGATTGAAAGCCTGTGTGTGTGTAAGCGTGAAAAGATAGACAGCATGTGTGTAAATGTGTAATTAAGAGCCTATATAAGTGAGAGAGAAAAAACATGTGTATATGTGAGTACTGAGAGCATGTGTGTATAGGTGTGTCATTGAGAGCCAGTGTGAGAGAGAGCGCTGGTATGTGACTGAGAGAGGAGAAAGTTCCAAGCAAACCACCCCTCCTCCTGCTAATTCAGAACAATCTCAGGACACCTGGATATCAAACGTTCCCAGGTATGCAGAGCAAAAAAATGTTTGTATCCTTATTATTTTTCATTACTGGGTCTTTGTGTCTGCTATTTTGAAATATTTTGTTGGTATCTGGAAATGTTTTATATGAGTTTTTAATTATTGGATATTCCACTCATCAGCTGTTTCGAAATATGTTCTTTTTGTTAGTACAGTTTTACTGCTGATGATTTTATATTTCTTGATTTGTTTTATAAGGATGGGTGATGTTTCTTTTTTCCTTTGTTACACTGCATACAACCTCTGGTTTGCTAGTAGACTGAATTACTGTGTCCCGAAATTATGTTTGTCTAAAAAGTGTGTCACCAACATGAAAAGTTTGGAAAGCTCTGAAATAAAGACATAAACATAGGAAAACTCCAGACAGCTGCTGTTTACACTTTATGAGACAACTGAAATTTTTATGATCATTTCGGAAAAGGGAAAAAGCTTGAGGATTCAACAAATATATCACTTTAGTCTTAGGCATTCTTTATCTGGCTACTGAATTTTCTCATGTTATATTACTGCATAAAGAAAAGCACAATCATTAAGATAAAACAATCAGTACTATGATTATGTTTTGTCTTAAATATTTCAGACAGGGCAGAATGTGAATGGACACTAGACCTTTGTCAGGAAGCAGAACACAATACCTGAATTTTCAGCTCATAGACTTCTTTCTTGAGTTCATTTGGGCTTTTTATCACCGAAATAGATCCACTCTTATTGTTAAGTACAAATGATCCTTCACTTTCTGTCACAAAATAGAAATATTATCAGTTATTTATCAGCGTGAAACTTTGAGAGAAAAATATTGCATAAATTCCTTACAGACCTGACAGATTTGTATCGTAAAAATACAAAAGGATCCAGCTATGTAAAGAACTCAATGTGAACTTACTTGGCAACCGTCATACATAGCCTCAGTAGTATATTGGCTTATGGTGTCAAGCCCTTGCAACTCTGGGCTTGAATAATCATAGGTTGCTGTAAGAATTTAAGAACCAAACACTGTGTGAAAACTACAAATGTTAGCTCTTAACGTTTTCCACCAGCCAGGGGAGAAATATCTTACTACCTGAAGTGCACGCTCCAACACGGCAGTGTTTCGGAGTGTCAGACTCCTTCCTCAGGGAACTTCAGGGAGGTAATTTGCTGGTGTAATTCTGTGTGGAAATACAATAAAAGAGTTCTGCAAATGCCAAAAGGCTAATAGTTCAAGCAAATGGCAAAGATTTGGAAGCAATGAAAAAACTTACTTTGAAACGATGTTTATGGTCAATCAAAAAGCGGTGCAAGACACTGGCTGAAATCGCTAAAAAGACAATGTGTGAGAAAAAACGCATATAGGATACAAACATATGGGGTACAGACAACCTTCTCAATAGAAAGAACTAATGCGTTAAAAAATGAGATTTAACATCTATAGAAGTGTAAGAGTCTCTCAATATTGTCATAGCAGTAACCTAGTAAAAAAGGTTAGAAACTTACATGCCCCAAAAAAGTGAGCAGCCTTGCCGAGATCCTTGCCGCTAGAAGTGACAGCTAACCGCGGGTAAAAACGCCGGTTTTAAAGGGGATCTGTCGGCTGCAGTCAGTGCTGGCAGGAAATGACGAATGCACCTCCATATTTGGTGATGACCATATAAGGTGAATGACGTGTGTGGGAAAATACTAGCCCAGCTGAGATCCATATATGGGCAGTGACGTCATGCAGCGGCCATTTTGAAAAAACAAAACAGATGTAAAATGAATCAAAGAAACAGGGCAGCGCATGGGGGAAACCTCCATACTTACTAGATGTAAAAAAATTTTTGGATGGCCCATAATAAAGTCAAAAGGCCTGTGCATGGCTCATATAATGTGAAATGGAAACCGTGTTATAATGGTGACTGTATAGTCAAAATTGAAAAACATACACAGATTATGATGTTTAAAATATTTAAAAAACCTGATAAAGTTTGGGGGAAAGAAAACTCATTGTGAAAATGTAATATTAAGTGAGGGAAAACCATTCCACTCTTTCATTCAGTCCCTGTGGTTCTGTGGAACGCAGTTGAAAGATCCAACGATTTTCTTTATAGTTGAGCTGTGAAGTTCTATCGCCTCCTCTCCAATGCTGGGGAATGTGTTCCAGAATAGTCCATTTATATTCATCAAATGTGTGTGTGTGGGCTATGCTATGTTGGACTAATGGAGCCTTGATGTCCTGAGTGTTGATCCTACTCCGGTGTTCCACAAGTCTAATGCGGATCTTGCGTCGAGTGCGTCCTATGTAAATTTTATTGCAGGGACACTGAAGTGCATAAATTACAAAATCTGTATTGCAATCAACATGATGTTTGTGAACAATCTTTAAGCCTGTGTGAGGATCAGTCCAATGGGAACCAGTCAAAGCTTGATTACAACAAGAGCATTTTCCACATGTAGTGAATGACCCTGGCGAAGAGCCACATTGAGAGCGAGGCGCTGCTCTGACAACCTTCTGTTTGATGTTGTGTCCTCGAGAATATGCAAACATGGGGGGTTCGTGAAACAGCGAATGGGGACTAAGAAGTTGCCTTCGCATCATCGGAAGACTCTTCTAATGGATCAGAAGACCATTCAGCTTCTCGTGGTTCACGCCCGCCGACTTTTTTAGACAAACGCCGTTATCCATCCCGTCCCTCAAGACCTTACGGCAGAAAAACTCGTCAACAACCTCCTCCCGAAGAGGACGCACAGTGGCACAAACCGTTCACACGGTCACAAAACCAGAACAATCGTCGATAATTAATCTATCAAAACACCATTTGACAACAGTGGAAGAACAGGTGTTGAATCGAGGGCTGTCTTATGTTCCCACTAATCGACATGATTCTTTTGCTTGCCGTATCCAGCTACACAAATTTTTCAGACTCCTCATGATTAAACATTATTTTTCCAAAAGTCCACAATATACATCTCTGGATCCCTCTATCATCAAGAAAAAATCCAGTTGGATACCACCGGGTATGGTGGATGAACAAATCAAGGCCTTTCAAACCCTTGTTCTCCAAGAAGTGTCGGATATAGAATCCAGACATCACCACACCTTTTTCAACCTTTCTTCCATAGAAAATCAGGCTCTTCAGGCATTATCCACTAATCCGGAAATAATCATCAAACCCGCTGACAAAGGCGGAGCCACCGTTATCCTTGATCAACAGGATTATCGCACAGAAATCTTACGGCAACTTGATGACAAAAAATATTATCAGTCACTACAAGACGATCCAACCCCTCCATTATCTCTTAAGATTGGCAATCTCCTTAAGATTGCACTTGAACAAGGTTTTCTAACTGTTAAGGAACACAATTTTCTCAAGGTAGAATATCCGCGCACCCCTGTCATTTATGGGGTTCCCAAAATCCACAAAACTCTAGTTCACCCGCCTTGTCGGCCCATAGTCTCAGCCAACGGCTCCATCTTGGAACCCTTAGCTAAATTCAGGTGGGCCAATTCTTCAGACTTCGAAGACTGTGTTCCGACATTGAAGACTTTCATACACAGGCTGGACATCTTTGCAACAGGTTTTTGGAAAGAGGATATCCCTCCCGAGTTATTCGAAGAGCCCACAAAAGGGCCACATGTTCTGACAGATCTCAGCTTTTACAATATAAACGTCGTAATGAATCCCCCAGCATTATCTGCGTTCTACCATACACAGAACTCACCACTCACGTTAAACAAGCCATCATGAACAATTGGCACGTTCTTAGTCCCCATTCGCTGTTTCACGAACCCCCCACGTTTGCATATTCTCGAGGACACAACATCAAACAGAAGGTTGTCAGAGCAGCGCCTCGCTCTCAATGTGGCTCTTCGCCAGGGTCATTCACTACATGTGGAAAATGCTCTTGTTGTAATCAAGCTTTGACTGGTTCCCATTGGACTGATCCTCACACAGGCTTAAAGATTGTTCACAAACATCATGTTGATTGCAATACAGATTTTGTAATTTATGCACTTCAGTGTCCCTGCAATAAAATTTACATAGGACGCACTCGACGCAAGATCCGCATTAGACTTGTGGAACACCGGAGTAGGATCAACACTCAGGACATCAAGGCTCCATTAGTCCAACATAGCATAGCCCACACACACACATTTGATGAATATAAATGGACTATTCTGGAACACATTCCCCAGCATTGGAGAGGAGGCGATAGAACTTCACAGCTCAACTATAAAGAAAATCGTTGGATCTTTCAACTGCGTTCCACAGAACCACAGGGACTGAATGAAAGAGTGGAATGGTTTTCCCTCACTTAATATTACATTTTCACAATGAGTTTTCTTTCCCCCAAACTTTATCAGGTTTTTTAAATATTTTAAACATCATAATCTGTGTATGTTTTTCAATTTTGACTATACAGTCACCATTATAACACGGTTTCCATTTCACATTATATGAGCCATGCACAGGCCTTTTGACTTTATTATGGGCCATCCAAAATTTTTTTTACATCTAGTAAGTATGGAGGTTTCCCCCATGCGCTGCCCTGTTTCTTTGATTCATTTTACATCTGTTTTGTTTTTTTCAAAATGGCCGCTGCATGACGTCACTGCCCATATATGGATCTCAGCTGGGCTAGTATTTTCCCACACACGTCATTCACCTTATATGGTCATCACCAAATATGGAGGTGCATTCGTCATTTCCTGCCAGCACTGACTGCAGTCGACAGATCCCCTTTAAAACCGGCGTTTTTACCCGCGGTTAGCTGTCACTTCTAGCGGCAAGGATCTCGGCAAGGCTGCTCACTTTTTTGGGGCATGTAAGTTTCTAACCTTTTTACTAGGTTACTGCTATGACAATATTGAGAGACTCTTACACTTCTATAGATGTTAAATCTCATTTTTTAACGCATTAGTTCTTTCTATTGAGAAGGTTGTCTGTACCCCATATGTTTGTATCCTATATGCGTTTTTTCTCACACATTGTCTTTTTAGCGATTTCAGCCAGTGTCTTGCACCGCTTTTTGATTGACCATAAACATCGTTTCAAAGTAAGTTTTTTCATTGCTTCCAAATCTTTGCCATTTGCTTGAACTATTAGCCTTTTGGCATTTGCAGAACTCTTTTATTGTATTTCCACACAGAATTACACCAGCAAATTACCTCCCTGAAGTTCCCTGAGGAAGGAGTCTGACACTCCGAAACACTGCCGTGTTGGAGCGTGCACTTCAGGTAGTAAGATATTTCTCCCCTGGCTGGTGGAAAACGTTAAGAGCTAACATTTGTAGTTTTCACACAGTGTTTGGTTCTTAAATTCTTACAGCAACCTATGATTATTCAAGCCCAGAGTTGCAAGGGCTTGACACCATAAGCCAATATACTACTGAGGCTATGTATGACGGTTGCCAAGTAAGTTCACATTGAGTTCTTTACATAGCTGGATCCTTTTGTATTTTGACAGTTTCTGATTTTCAGCTATCCTGAGTTGATCAAAAATAGATTTGTATCGTAAGCAGAAATATTTACTGGTTAGGACAGCTTGTCTAAAGACCAGGTCATGTCTGGAAAGGAAGATGGGGAGGAGGGAATTCAAATTACCTGGACTTTTTTCTTTTTAGTACAAATAAATTACACTCACCATTCACAAGGAAATAGTGAATAGTATTAGGGTTTCCTCGATCACCATCATAAGCCACAACTGTTAATATTTCAGATCCCTACAAAGAAATAACAGAAACAAATGCACTTGAATATATAGCAGCATGTCAAAATCTTTGTTTTTTCATAATTGCCATTTTTCTTTACATTTTTTTTGTAGAACATATTTGATAATGACTATGCGGGGGGGGGGGGGGTACATGTACCCCCCCCAGCATAGTCATGTACAATGAGCTGCATGTACTTTTAGTTATGTTTTTAGTGCTGTTTGTGTTTTAGTACTATTCGACAATTAAAGAATAAGACTAGAACTCATAGAGGCTGATATTCAAAAAAAGCTGAACATATAAATATAGACATCTAAGGTAAGTTCTTAAGTTAGGCACCTAACTTCAGTCAAACTTAAGGGCCTAATTTTTCAGCTGAAAAATCACCTGTGTCCAGTTCTAGAGGCCATACCTACGAAAGGATATAGAAAGAATGGAGGCAAGCCGCAAAGAAAACTGGTTTGGGGTCTACAACAAAAGTTCTATGAAATGAGACTCAAGAACCTAGCCTTATCCAGCTAAGGTGTGCACTCTGAATTTCTGACTACATCACTTAACCAGCTGGATAAGTCACTTATCCAACTAAGTAGCTAGCTACTAGTCAGTGGGTGCAACCGGACAGTGCTATTTAACTGGCTAACTTAGGGGGTCATTTTCCAAGGAGTTACCGTGGGTGATAATTCTGCAAATCGTGCTAACAGCTGTTAATGCGATTTGTGAATTTTTAATTTTGTATTCAGGGGGTGGAGCAAATGTAAAGTAGGGAGGATTTATTGTGTGCCACGAAACAGCTGCAGTGTTAGCGTGGCTCCTAACTACACCTCTTTCATTTGTGTTACATTGTGCGCTAGAGGCCAGTAAAGGTTTATTGTGGTTCATGATGTTTCTGGACAGGCCTGTTGAGAGAGAGAGAGAGAGAGAGAGAACCTTGCTATAGTGCCTCCTCCCTAGACAGGTATTTGTATCCCTATGGGAGGCCCACCTAGTAACTCGAGGTGAGGGTTAAGTATTAGTGTAGGGAGGTAGGGGCCACTGTGACATTCAACGTGAGATGTATGAACAGAACAGTGGTCTCTTGTGAAGATTTGCTGGCCTTCGGAGTGAGGAAACTCACTCCAAGATGAGATTTGGGCAAGGTTCTCTCAACCTAGCTTGAGGGACTCTCTACCTGGGTAACATCAAGCTAGGTTGAATGTCAAAGTGGCCCCTACCCCCCTACACTAATACTTAACCCTCACCTCGAGTTACTAGGTGGGCCTCCCATAGGGATACAAATACCCGTCTAGGGAGGAGGCACTATAGCAAGGTTCTCTCTCTCTCTCTCTCTCTCTTTCCAGGCCTAACCGTGATATATACTGGCAATGTAGCCCAAATTGGGATAATAGTGCAACTTGCAATAACAGCTTTTCACATAGCTGATATCCAATTTGCAATACACATGCTTATTAGCATGTGTATTGCAAATTGGTATCCTTTTTGGTATCGCATGCGATATTGGAAAATGAGGCCCTTAGCTGGATAAGTAGCAATATTCAGACTTATCCAGTTAAGATAACCTGTCTCATAGCAGGCCTAAAGTTAGCCAGATAAGCATATCTGGACAACTTTAATACTTATCTGGGTATATTCAGTGCTGAATATCTCATGTAAGTTAGCCAGATAAGCCTTATCCGGCTAACTGACAGGTCAATACAGTAAAGTGCGGCCGCGGTTACCCTGTTTCTAACCCGCCTTTTACTCACAATTTGGCCGCGTTAGTCCAACCCGCGATTCACTATCCCCTTTAACCCATTCTTACCACCTCTTTAAATCAACAAGTAACCCCTTCCGCCCGCGGCATGTATATGAGATGTAAACGATCAGATTAGCTATTCCCCCCATTCAGTAACGCACGCCCCAACTATCGCCTTTTTAACCTGCAGTTTAGCCGCACATTTAACCTGCTAATTTACCGCCTACCCCTACCCCTGCGTTAGAGGCAGGGTAAGGGTAGACGGCAAACTTTCCCCCAAAAGAAAACCTAAAAACCTAAAATCCCCTCCTCCTGAAGCGACTGGACATGTAAAATAAAATAATGAAAACCTAAAATCCCCTCCTCCCGAAGCGACTTGACATGTAAAATATTGAAAAAAAAATATTGAAAACCTAAAATCCCCTCTCAAAGCGACTCGACATGTACCAACTTACTTTTTGTTGCTTTTTCAGCCCTTTCAGCCTTCTCTGCCGTCTTCTGGAGGGGGCAGCCAGCGGCGAGAGCGGCTTCCAGCGGCCCCCGCCGGCCCCCGCACGCCCATAGTGCAAGGGCGCTCAAGCCAATGAAAGCACATGGACGGGCGTGCGTGACGTACGCTGTGACGTACGCTGTGACGTATGCTGTGAAAGCACATGAACGCGCATGCGCGTTCATGTGCTTTCATTGGCTTGAGCGCCCGTCAATTTGGGTGCTCTAGCCAGCCAAGCACATGACATCACGGCATACGCTTTGCTCCAGCGATGGCTCTAGCCATTGGCTTGAGTGCCAGCCATCCAGTGCTCCCTCCATGTGACAGGGGCCGGCCAAATGGCACGGATACCCTGTCACATGGTAAGGGCAAAGGGCCATCGGCGCCATTTTGATTAGTGGCAGCCGATGGCCCAGGAGCGGGAGATTGCTCCCGGGACCCCCATTGGACCACCAGGTACCTGTAAATTGTTTTTGGGGGGGTCAGGAGGTTGGAGAAGCAAAGGGATTAGTTTTAAAGGGTCGGGGTGGGTTTAGGGGTTATTTTTGTGTGCCGTTTTTCCCGCCCTCCCCCAAAATGATAAGAGAACCCCCACGATCAATATCATGGGGTTTTCCTATCGTTTCGGGGGAGCCCCCGATTTCTGACTATTTTGAAAATATCAACGATATTTTCAATTGTCCGAAGCCCAATTCACATCCCTACCTAATAATATCCTATCTTACTGCATCTTATTGCTTGAACATGCATAAAATATGGTTTGTTTCATTTGGGATATTTTAGCTTCTTGAAGTAATTTGGATGTGACCTCTCCATTGTTACAGCTAATTTATTGCCAATAACCTATTGTTACTTACTGGCAATGTGTCCTCATAGACATATCCGTAATATGGGGCTCCAATAAACATGGGAGGCGTGTCTTGAACATCTTCCACGTTGACTGTGACTGTGGTTGTAGTTGAAAACACTTGGTACTTACCCCTGAGCTTTCCACCTCCATCCTGGAAAAAAATATTTGATATCTTGCTTAAACTCAAAGTACCAAAAATGACATTATGAAAATTTTAATTAGAAACATTTAAGTTCATGAATATATACATAAACTATTAACTTGAGCTGCCAAGAAAGAGTATACAATGGATGGTCAATAATGAAAGCATGATTAGCTTAACATTTATGACTGTTTCGTACATTAGCCTAAATGAACCCATTTTGACACCTATGTATTTTAATACTTTTTAGATGCTGTCATTTTAAAAGCACCCAATTTGTGATCAGACTATGATAACCTGAAGAATGAGACTGAGGGCAAAACTATCTTTTTCTTAACACCATGTTAAATCAGATGGAAGCTAGGATTGTGATGTTTTCTAGGACAGAAAATGAGCTCAGGATTTCAGCTCCTTTGTTATATTCAGGGTTGACCTCTTCTTCATGGCAAATTTCAGTTTTATTATAAGAAAGGGGGGCATTGGTGTGAATTTCATTGTATTAGTATAAATGGCAAGAGGCGAGTGGCACGATATAGACTAACCAATTTATTGAAGCATGAGCTTGCGAGGACAAATTCCACTTCATCTGATGCATGAAGTATAGTACAGGAGGTGGATATTATATGCATGAAGATGAGGTGTGTGTGTGGGTGTGGGGGGGGGGGGGGTCACCAAGGAATGACAATGCATCTTTCAGAATGATACAGTATATATTTCTATATGACAACTTTATTTCCAATAACAAATCATACTTTTCATATTCTAGGTATTTTAATATACATGTTAAATTAGATTTCAACCACTATCTAGGATTACATCATGTAAAATGTTTATACTGTTCATCTTTAGGCACTAATTAGAAGACATTATTGGTAAAGGACAAGGAAATACAGAATATGGGATCTGATTGTCTTGGGCATCATTATAGGAAAATCTGTCACTTCAGAACATAGGTTCCTAAACCTATTTCCTACATCTTTTATTTTTTAAGTCTTTTCTCCTTTGTCCCTTCTCTCCTTCAAGCCCTTTCCTCCCAGATGGGGTGCCTGTGAGGATCTGGGGAACTTTCATCAGCCCAGGGACTGATAGGGTGCCTCCTTTAAAGAATACCTCCAATGCCTCTCTGACTCGTAGGGGTTATCACAAAACCAATAGCCATTTTCCCTCCTTCACTGGGTTTGAGGAAGATGGGGTATTGCCCATGCCATATCGATCTCAGTGGAGAAGGGATACACACCTGGATCTCCTGCAATACAGTGCTGCCTGTGTCTCAGGGCCAGCCTGTTTCTAGAACATTCAGTGGCCTTCCAATCATTCTTTCCCCTTTTCAGATCATATTACCTTTGCTACCACTGTGACAAAATGGGTTCTTGTTTTTTCATAGTCTAGATTGACTCCTGCTTTGATGCGAAGAATTCCATTGTGCCGATCTATGATAAACTTATTTGAATGGACATTCTAAATGAACAAAGAAAAATGTATTAAAGATTATTAATACTGGATAGGTCAATGATAATATGATACAGAACATTCCCATTAGGGACATACATTCGTTTTGATCCAAATGGAAAAACACAATGAATGAGTTGATTTTTGTTTTGGTTTCAAAAAATGGAACCCAAAAATTCCAAATCCTTTTCAGTTCAAATCCCAAATTGCTAGCAATCCAGAGGTTGCAAATCATAAAAGCTGTTTCAGTCAATTTCTAATAAGCTCCTTATCATTGCTCCTTGCTTTACATTTCTCTTTTATGATCTGAGCAATTATGTTGATTTTCTTTTGGAGCAGTATCAGGATAATTAATTTAGAAGCCTATGTACTTAAAAGCATACTCTTTCTCATTATGTCCTTTGCAAAAGTTAATGATGATATGAGCAGAATCCACTGGACTCTGACAGAAACTGTAATGTCTATAATTCAGCGACGGCCCTCTGGAACTGAATTGTGACCATTGGCTCATTTCACATAGACCATCTGAACTAGGATTTCTACCAACATCCTAAAAGGGAAATAATTTGTAATGCATTTTTCATTCCTCCAAAACATCTAAGCCAAATAGAAGAATGCTAAAATTGGCTATGCTAATGTTATTTCACATTTTTGCTGAAGGTACAGTATATCAACTAAGCTAATAATAATCAGACTGCATACATGTGTGCCATCAAAGAGCTGAACAGCAAGAATCAAAATGCTTTCCTAAAACAAATCCTTCATCCTGAGGTAGACTTCTCTGGCAGACACTCCATATTGCTATACAACTTAAAGAGCATGGTAGCAAGACCACCATTTTGAAGTGGATTAGTAAACTGGCAAGACTACAGGTAGGATGCTTACTTTTGCCTATCATTTCTTGGGTCCCGGAGAAGTAGGGTCTGCTGTAGGGATGTGAATCGTTTTTCAACGATTAAAATTATCGTCCGATAATGTTTATATCATCTTAAATCGTTATAGAACACGATACAATAGAAATTCTAACGATTTATCGTTAAAAATCGTTAAATCGTGTTAGTGCGCACTAACTCCCCGTTAGTGCGCATTAACTGAAAATGATACAAATAAACACTTTCCAGGTCACTGAAGGTCAGTTAGGAATGAATATGTGTTCCTATTGGCTGGCTGCCCTCTTATCTATTGATGTTACCAAGGTTACCACTGAGGTGATGGTTGGGGGGATGGGAAATGGAACTGGAAACTAACGAACACCAACAGAAAATGAAACAAAGTGTTCACACTTCCCAGGTCAGTAAAGGTCACTTAGGAATGAATATGTATGTATGTATTCCTATTGGCTGGCTGTGCTCTTATCTATTGATGTTACCAATATGGTTGGGGGGATGTGAAATGGAAACAGTTGGAAGCTTGACAAAAAAAGTAATGTAATGATCAGCACTCACCTGACTAGAACTTGTTTGTTTATTATTTTTGTTAGCAGGCACCTGAAATGCTAGTGCATGTTGAATTTGCCAATCACTGTGCATTTTAGAAAGGTGGTCCTGGCTGGAACTGTACACAGTTCAAATATATGTAATTGATTGTTGGTAAGTGTATTTTTTAAGTAGCCACACTGGCACCAGTATGTTTACTTTTCCTCCTACTTAACTCACTAGCTCAGCTTTGTAAGAAGGGCTTCTCTGCTTGTGTGTTGTTTTTGTTTGGTGTGAGGAGAGCAGAAACATCAGATCTTTATTCAATCTACTACAGTCATCTCTTACAGTGCCCTATCCCTATTAATACCAGGAGTGTTGTGATCTTCCTGCACACAGTGCCCTAACCCTGATACCAGTCTGAGACAGCTCCCTCCCTGCATTACTAGTGAGAGGCTGGCTTCACAGACAGGGGGGAGCTGCCTGACCCTCACTCCTGACTTCCCCCATGTCCCAGCTAGTGAATGGTGTGTGGGTGAGGGGGGGGGGGAGGATGGTGAAGTCTGAGACAGCTCCCTCCCTGCATTACTAGTGAGAGGCTGGCTTCACAGACAGGGGGGGGAGCTGCCTGACCCTCACTCCTGACTTCCCCCATGTCCCAGCTAGTGAATGGTGTGTGGGTGAGGGGGGGGGGGGGAGGATGGTGAAGTCTGAGACAGCTCCCTCCCTGCATTACTAGTGAGAGGCTGGCTTCACAGACAGGGGGGAGCTGCCTGACCCTCACTCCTGACTTCCCCCATGTCCCAGCTAGTGAATGGTGTGTGGGTGAGGGGGGGGGGAGGATGGTGAAGTCTGAGACAGCTCCCTCCCTGCATTACCAGTGAGAGGCTGGCTTCACAGACAGGGGGGAGCTGCCTGACCCTCACTCCTGACTTCCCCCATGTCCCAGCTAGTGAATGGTGTGTGGGTGAGGGGGGGGGGGTGGATGGTGAAGTCTGAGACAGCTCCCTCCCTGCATTACTAGTGAGAGGCTGGCTTCACAGACAGGGGGGAGCTGCCTGACCCTCACTCCTGACTTCCATCATGTCCCAGCTAGTGAATGGTGTGTGGGTGAGGGGGGGGGGAGGATGGTGAAGTCTGAGACAGCTCCCTCCCTGCATTACTAGTGAGAGGCTGGCTTCACAGACAGGGGGGAGCTGCCTGACCCTCACTCCTCCGGGGTATTGTGATCTTCCTGCACACAATGCCCTATCCCTGATACCAGTGGTGTTGTGATCTTCCTGCATGCAGTGCCCTATCCCTATTAATACCAGGAGTGTTGTGATCTTCCTGCATGCAGTGCCCTATCCCTATTAATACCAGGAGTGTTGTGATCTTCCTGCATGCAGTGCCCTATCCCTGATACCGGGATGTGTGCAAGAAGATCACAACACCCCCGGTATCAGGAATAGGGCACTGTGTGCAGGAAGATCACAACACCCCCAGTATCAGGAATAGGGCACTGTGTGCAGGAAGATCACAACACCCCTGGTATTAGGGATAGGGCACTGTGTGCAGGAAGATCACAACACTCCTGGTATTAATAGGGATAGGGCACTGTGTGCAGGAAGATCACAATACTCCTGGTATCAGGGTTAGGGCACAAGTTCTAGTCACATTGACTGATCACATTACTTGTTTTGTCAAGCTACCAACTGTTTCCATTTCCCATCCCCCATATACTGTCAGTAGGAAACTTGGTAACATGAATAAATAAGAGGGCAGCCAATAGGAATACATATTCATTCCTAAACTGACCTTAACTGACCTGAAAAGTGTCAAATTGTATCATTTTCAGTTAGTGCGCACTAACTCCCAGTTAGTGCGCACTAACTCCCAGTTAGTGCGCACTAATTCGAGTTAGTGCGCACTAATCGGAAAAAACGATTTTTAACGATTTTTTAACTAAAAAATCGTGCCTAAGACGATTTTCTTGCCCTGCCACACGATTTCTATCGTTAAGACGATATGGAAAACGATTCACATCCCTAGTCTGCTGTGGTGGGAGGGAAGTTCTGCCTTGGGGAAGTTGTCTGCCTTGGGGAGTGAGTGTTTGCTGAGGGTCTCTGTCTTTCAGGCTGATTCTGTAAAGTGCACTTGGCCGTGTGTGCTGTTTAACATGCAGCTGGCCATGTGTTTTCGACGTGCGTCAGTTACCCCTTATAATGTAAGGGGTTTAGCACGTCAAACATGTGCAGCCAAATCCCCTGGAAACTAAAAGCACTCATCACATTTGGGTTATTGAAAGTAAAATGTGCGGCCAATCTGCACATTTTATGCTCAGAAATTAATGCCTGCTACAGGGCAGGCATTAATTTATGAACAGCCCGAAAAAGTGTACAGAAAAGCAGAAAATACTAGAGATGTGCACTCGTTCGCAATGAAATAGGAAATAAAGATGAAATTTCTTATTTCATTGCATTTCTGGAAGAAAAAAAAAGATAGGAAAACCCATGAAATTTTTTCCCCCCAGGAACTGCATATCTAAGAAAAAAAAAGCCCACCCCTATCCTTCAAATTTAACTAAATAAAAAGCCCCCTACCCTCCCGATCCCCCAAGACTCACTCAGTGTCCTTGGTGGTCCAGCAGGGGGCCGGGGATGTCAGCTGCCAGTATTCGAAATGGTGCCGGTGGCCCTTTGCCCTTATCATGTGAAAGGGGCTACCGGTGCTGGCCCCTGTCACATGGTAAGAGCCAGACCATGTTACATGGTAAGGGCAAAGGGCTCATTCTCCCACGCTTCTTACAGAATCGGCCTGTTTGTTGCGGGAAGATCCTGCCTGAGGGAGAGAATGTTTGTCAGGGACTGAGGGATGCTAAGGGATAGTGAGCTGCAGGGCTCAGTGTGTGTTCTTGGAGGAAGGCTGGGGAGGAGGCCTTGGACTATGGTTAGAAGTTAATTCCAGCTACCGCAGGCTATGTAATTAACATGGAAATGAACAATTAATTCATTCTCATGCAGTTTTAATGTTTTGTGTATGTAGGCTCATTACCTATTATAATGCACCTGCACATTTGCTGGGCCCCACGGGAAGGCCTTGGTAAATATTTTGCATATGCAGTAAACATGTTTAATCTACATGCTAAATAAAGCATAGATTAAATACATAGTCCCTTAGTTCTGGAACTTGCAAGGCATCTTACTTCAGTTTCTATAGGCATTTTGCTTATGCTATAAGGTTATTATTAAGCACCCTATTCAGACATGGTGATCAGACAGTGATAAAAGTGGTCAGGAATCTGGAATATTACTGAATGTGATCACTATTACGTCACCTTCTCATTGTAACTTGCCAAAAACAGGTTAGTACAGTTGATTTTACTTTAAATCAAGACAATCTTTTTTTTTTTATTTTATTTTTATGCAATTTCAGAAATAATTACAAGAAACACCTTGTATTAGAAACTGAGGTGTGCAGAAAAAAAACCCAACAGAAGATCTTACAAATCATTCTAGAAATAAACATTCAACCCTAAACGTTTCAAGAAAAAATGGGGGGCCAAGAGAAAATCAAGCAGTATAAAATTAAGTTAATAAGAAAACACAGAGAAAAACTACCAGTTTCAATATATATACCAGGTCTATTTAAGATGGAGCATCCAAAAGCACCCTAAGTTGGTCTGGTTCGAAAAAAACATAATTAGCATTTTATACCTTACCAGGCATTTACAAGGGTAGCGTAGCATAAAATACCCCCCCCCTTTGATTGTACCTCGGAGTATAATGAAAGAATTTTTTTCTGATGAGATTGGGTAGACTTAGTGAGATCAGGGTAGACCCAAATCTTTTGACCATAAAATAAAAAAGATAGAGTCTGAAAAATGAAACGTAAAACATTATCTCTATCCGAGGAAAAAGCAAATGTAACTAACAGCATCCCTCAATGTATAATTTCAACCTCTTGGGAGTTTTGAAGGAAATCGGTCAAGTTCAATGTCATTCCAGAAAGTTGATTTTCACCACGTTTTTCTTCAGACTGAACTTGAGATAGGAAAAAAGCTTTGGTAATTACAGGCATACAGGTATCCGGAATTTTTAAGATCTGAGAAACATAATTCTTGAACAACAGGAGCAAGCTGTTTAATAATAGGAAAATTGAGTACCCTCAAATTTAGAGATCGTAAAGCATTCTTAATATTCTCGAATTTTTTGGAATATAATATATCAGTCTGAGTTAAATGCTGCTGAACGTTTTCCACCACATTTAATCGAGAATCTAGATTTGAAATCTTACCCTCCTGTTTAGCCAATATCATTGAATTCAGCTTGAAAGCGTTGTTATTCCCCAAAACCACATTTGTTAGTGTTGAGATAGATGTTTCCAAGCTGACCAATGCATTCCAAAGCACATCTATGGTGATAATAGCAGGTATAATTATTTTAGGTTTACCAACCTGGGCATTTATTTCATCTCCATCGGCCCAAAGAGATACCATCTGAGAGAGAGAGGTAACCTTGAATCAACAGGCATGGAGGAGATCATTCTAAGGTCTCCTACAGTAGGAGCCTTCCCCACTGCCTGTACCCCATCCGACCTTGCTGTTGAAAAAACCTCTCGCTGAACTCCCTGCTCTGACAGGCTCCTTCACTGGGTCCAAAAGTCCAGTCCCCGGAGGAGAAGGTGTCACCGGTGCTCCTGGGCTAAGAGAGATCTTGTCGGCCTGCAGGAAGGGCTTCCGCTCTAAGCCCTTCTCTGCGGCGGCCATCACATCAGGAGCCAAAACTGAGGACACACCAAAGAACTCCTCGATCTTCTGCTGCATCGGTCCTGGTAAGGAAGAGCTAGACATAGTTTCCTTGAATCTAGCCTTACGTTTTGTGTGAGGCATTTTCTGCTAGCAGGAAAAGAAATTATTGAGGAAACACTGAGGAGAGCTTACTGGCATACTTCTCAGTGGGCGGCCATCACATCAAGACAATCTAAAGTATTCTAGATGGACCAGAATATGGCTGAATGGAATTTAGAAACATGACATTAAACTGATGTATCTGATGTTGCTATAGGAAGTCACTAAGGGCAGAAAATAGAACTATTTCAAACTGAAAAAAAATAAAGGATAGTTCTTTTTTGATTGGACCTCGAAGTAGTCAAGTTGTGATTGTTATTCAAAGAAAACAAGTCAAAGGTATATTAATACAAGAAAGAAATCTAATTAGCTAACGATCATAACTTGTTTTATATTAACTCACTTAAGGTTAAATGAAGAACTTGATTGCCAATCAATTATTTGAAGCATGATTGGCTGCTTTGTTTGCAGCTCATAGAATTAATTGGATATATTGCAGGTGATGCTAGTAATTATAAAGAGGCTTGTTGCTCCAGTGATGTTATGCAATAATGAAGAACTGTAATGGTGGATAACCCCTGAAGCAGAATCCTTTGAAACATCGATTGTGTCAGATGTTGCATTAATAAGTGACTGAATTACATTCGTGATATTTTAGATAAGCCCTTTTAAATTGCGAAAAAAAAATGGATATTGATTTGATCAAGAGAGGGTAGAGGTTGATGATTATATGCGGGCGCTGCTAGAATTTCACAAGTTGAGCAGTAGTCATGTATAAAGACTTCCTTTTATATTGCAGCTAGTGAAACGAGCCCAGTATTGCTCGGATTGTCTGGTCTATAATAGTTATAAATTTTAAAAGTGAATGAAAGTGACAATAATATATCTATTGTTTCATTTTATTAAGTAATTAACAGAAAGCATATAGAAAATTAGAGGACCTCTGTATAAACTGCATTGATAATATATTAGACATCTCCTGTTGATGGTTGCTGTGGGACTCTATCCCACAGCGGTTGAAGATGCCTGAAGAATGGCTGCATGGATCCCATCCCACGGCAGCTAAAGATGGAGAGAGCTATCATGGTACCCCAAGTGGCCAAAGAAGAGAGGGCTATCTTGGGCCCACCTAATAATTGTTGCCCAGCACTGAGAAGAGGAGGGCCATCTCAGTGCCATCATGGAGCTCATCCTGCGTGACCTGAGAAGAGGAGGCTCAATGCAGGGCCGTGGCAGAGCTCATTCAATGCAGCCCGAGAAGAGGAGGCCTGACACAGGGCCATTGTGGAGCTCATTCCGCATGGCCTGAGAAGAAGAGACAAGACTCAGGACTGTCACGGAGTTCATTCTGCACGGCCCAAAAAGGAGGCCTCTTGCTGCAAGGAGGCCCAGGACAGAGGGAGAGCCCTGATAGAGTGTGTGATGGTGAGAAACTTGCATGTGTGGATGTGTGAGAGAGAGCATACTAGTAAGAAGCCTGTGTGTATGCATGAGAGAGAGCACTGGAGTGAGTAGCCTGTATGCATGTACATGTCAGAGAGAGAGGAAATGGTTGGGAGTGAGAAGCCTATGTGTGCATGTGTGAGGGCATGGGATTGAAAAGCCTGTGTGTCATGTGTGTGAGAGAGAGCATGTGGGAGTGAGTCTGTTTTTTTGAGAGAAAGCATGTGGAGTGGAGAGCCTGTGTGGGTGTAAAAGAGAGAGAGTATATGGGCATGAGATCCTGTGGATGTGAGAGAGAGCAAGCATGTAGGAGTGGGAACCTGCATGTGAGAGAGACAATATAAGAGTGAGAGCGTGTGTGCGTGTGGGACCGGGAACCTGAGTGTGCGAGAGCATATATAAAAGTGAGAGCCTGCATGTGAGAATGGGAGCCTGGGTAAGAGAGAGTATGTGAGAGTGGGAACCTGTATGAGGGAGGAAGGAAAGAAGACAAGAGAAAAGAGAAGAAACAGAAAGAATAAAAGAGACCTTAAAAAAGGAAGTAGGAAAGGACAGACAAGGTAAAACGGAGACTGTGACCAGCTATTAGAAAAATAAGATCAGACAATGGAGGTAAAAAAAAATATTTTGACTTTCAGTGATTGAAATATGCTCTCTTTGGGAATGTGCATTTCTTATATATTTGTATTTGACTTTTTCTTCAATATTTCACTGTTCACAGAGTCTGGTTTCTTGGGTTTTCCATTTCAATCTTATCTGCGTGTTTCTGTTCCTAATGTATAGTTTCTTATTCTGTATTAGCTAACTAGCTAATTTACAGTTTCTTATTCTCTCTGTGTTGCACATATGTGACAGTGGTGGAGTATTTCAGCTAGCATTTAGTTTCTCTGTAGGGATTTATAGTAGTCTGGCTTGTTTGCCCAGTAGGTGGGATATTAGTGTTCTAGTGCCTGGTATAATGTGTGCCTTGCTGCCTTTTCATAGATAGGGTTGCTGCTATTTGAGTCCTGAGAGTTACTGCTGTTATGATATGATACGGCATGCTTCTAGATGCTTTTTTATTATATTTTAGTAGGGGTTTGTATTACTTCACAAAATGCTTGGCAGTGAAGGAAGTTTGTTTTGCTGTTACTGAGGTGACACCCAAATCTGAATATATATATATAATATTTGCATGTCGGGTTATAGTATGAACAATCCTAGTTCTGCTCTGCACCCATAGTTCTTATGATTCTTATGATTATTGCTGTTTTATTGTTGATATAGTCTGCATTTTTGGAAAGAGGATTCATAAAAGAATACATTGTTATTTGTTTTATTACATGATTGGATCTGATGTTTCTGAGTTCTTTGTTTACTTTTTATTTGATATTGTATATTTATAAACTTTAATACATATAAAATAAATTAATACAGATCAATAAGTTCTTTTTAATGTTGATAAGTGCTTGAAACAAAATATTTTAAAACATGACTCATGATTCCTGTTGCAGACTATAAAGAAATCCATTGTCAGGTGCATTCTAAGCTATTATTGATACGAGTACAACTAGCAAGGCTCAGACCTATGAAACAGATTTTAAAAGCGTTGATCATGCAAAAATAGCCCCATATATGTGTGGTCCTGATGTGTGACAGAGAGAGAACGTGAGAGAGAGAGAGACTATTTTAAAGAGGTAATCTGACAATTTACATCTCCCTTTGTAAGGTCAGCACTTTCAACTCAGGGTGGGTTTGTTTTTTGTTTTTTTTGGGGGGGAAGTGTTACATTGGTCTGCCTAGGGTGTAAGGGTCTGTAGACCCTAGTAACCCCACCCTACCCCCAAAACCCACCCTGAGTTGATAGTGTTCCCTTTTCAGAGGGAAATATATAGAGTGTCAGATTGTCTCTTTAAAACAGTCTCTCTCTCTTCACTTGTGAGTATGCACAGTAGGAATATTTTAAATGATATGTACATACTTGCAAGCATGATATAAAATTGAATATATTTTTTCTCACATGCCCAATGCGTGCATTTATGGGTGCACATGCACTCCTTTGAAAATGTACTTGTATATGCCTACTGCCCATGTTAACCTTGGGCCCCCCCAAAAATTCAGTTCTGGCTATACCACTGCTTGGGCCCTATCTGATGTGGGATGAAAAAGGGGTTTAGCAGTAGCTGAAGAAGAGACCATATGTATGTGTGTGTAAGTGGGAGCCTATGTGTGTGTGTGTCTGTGTGTGTTTATGTATATGTAAAAGCATGTGTGTGTTTTGATCCATGATGAGATTGCACCTTGAATACTGGGTACAGTTTTGGTCAGCCCATTTCAAAAAAGATATAGCAGAATTAGAAAAGGTACAGAAAAGGGCAACAAAAATGATAAAGTTCATGGAATGAGTCTCCGATGAAGAAAGGCTAAACAGGCTAGGGCTCTTCAGCTTGGATAAGAGACAACCGAGAGGGCATATGATAGAGATTTATAAAGTCATTAATGGGGTAGAATAGGTAATAGGGAAATGTTATTTACCATTTCAACTAGTATTAAGAAACATTCCATGAAACTAGGATAATAGAATATTTGAAACATAAAAGAGAAAGTATTAGTTGACTCAATACACAATAAAGCTGTAGAATTTGATACCAGAGAATGTGGTCAAGGCATCTAGCTTAATTGGGTTTGGATAAGTTCCTAGAGGAAATGTCCATGAATAATTATTAGCCAGGTAGACTTGAAAAAGCCATTGCTTTTCCCTGGGAATGAGCCACAAGGAATAGATCTATTATTTGAGATCTGCAGGATACTTCCTAGTTACCTGGATTAACCACTGTCAGAGAGAGAATGCTGGGCTTCGTGGACCTATGGGTTCTAAGGAAGGTTGCCAATAACAGATAATAGAAACATGGAGGCAATTAAGAACTAAAGTATAATAACAATAAAATAGTGTAAAACAGTAGAATGTCACTGTGGGATGTCCAAGAAACTTTCATAGGCTGGAGACAGAAATCATGTAGTTTCTAGCATTTTTTTAACAGATTATATCTTTATTCATATTTCTCAGCATACAAATTTTGATTTTCGAAGGTGTTTGAAAAAGTCCCTCATGAGAGGCTTCTAAGAAAACTAAAAAGTCATGGGATGGGAGGCAATGTCCTTTTGTGGACTGCAAACTGATTAAAAGACAGGAAACAGAGAATAGGATTAAATGGTCTGTTTTCACAGTGGAAAAAGGTAGTGGAGTGCCTCAGGGATCTATACTTGGACTAGTGCTTTTTAATATATTTATAAATTATCTGGAAAGGGGAGTGAGGTGATCAAATTTGCAGATGATACAAATTTATTCAAAGTAGTTAAATTACAAGCAGATTGTGATAAATTGCAGGAGGACCTTGTGAGATTGGAAGATTGAACGTCCATATTGCAGATGAAATATAATGTAGACAAGTGCAAGGTGATGCATATACGGAAAAATAACCCATAGTGTAGAAAAAGATGTGGGCATCATAGCTGATATTACATTGAAATCGTGGTGTGGTGTGGTGGTCAAAAAAGCAAGCAGAATGTTCAGAATTAAGGAATGGCAAATAAGATGGAGGATGTCATAATGCCTCTGTATTGCTCCATGGTAAGACCACACCTTGAATATTATGTGCAGTTCTGGTTGCTGCATTTTAAAAAAGATATAGTTGCACTGAAGAAAATACAGAGATGAGCGACCAAAATGATAAAGGGCATGAAATGGCTCCCCTATGAGGAAAGGCTAAAGAAATTAGAGCTATTCAACTTGGAGAAAAGACGGCTGAGGGGGGGATATGATAGAGGTCTACAAAATCATGAAAGGACTTGAACAGGTAAATGTGAATCGGTTATTGACTCTTTCAGATAATACAATAGGGTACTCCATGAAGTTAGCAAGTAGCTCATTTAAAAAAATCGAAAAAAATTATTTTTCACTCAATGCATAATTAAGCTCTGGAATTCATAGCCAGAAGATGTGGTTAAGGCAGTTAGTGTAGCTGGGTTTAAGAAAGGTTTGGATAAGTTCCTGGAGAAGTCCATAAATTGCTGTTAATCAACAGGGAATAACTACCGCTTGATGCCAGTATTAGTAGCATGGGATCCATTTAATGTTTGGATACTTGACAGGTACTTGTGACTTGGATTGGCCACTGTTTGAAACAGGATATTGGGCTTGATGGACCCTTGGTCTGCCCAGTATAGCATATCTTATGTTCTTATGTAATCAAAGTAGAGTGCCTACCTTCTAGCAGCAGAACTCATAGATTTAGACAGGACAGAAATGTATATAGGAGTTACTTTCTCCTAGAGACACGGGGCCTCCTGATCTCAGCTGGACTCTGACTCTTGTCATCCCCAGCAGGGTCCTGCCCACAGAACTCTTCCAGCCCAGAAGGGTCCTGCCCACAGAGCTCTCTCCATCTGTGAGGATTTAAGGTGGACCAAGCATCTAACCTAGTCTTGCAGAGGTCATGGAGGAGGAGTAGTAAGGCCACACAACAGAACACCGACCCTGACACACTGACACCTTAGCTAGCAAAGTATGTGTGATTCTCCAAACAATGACAGCAAAATACATACCAAGAGAATTAAATTCTCACACTAAAGGCAATGCAGCCAGTAAGCCTTAGTCAGATGATATGGAATTAGAAAGCAGCAACAGGTGTAAGTGACTGTGACTGCCTGCCAGCAGTGCCCCACTATTACGGTATTGTGTATGTAGTAGGAGTGCTGCTCTTTAATTTACAATTGAGAAATGAGATTACTTACTAGAAGAACTGGCACTGAGCATGTGAGGGCACCCCCGCACCACCCCTTCACACAAACACATGTACAATAGCACTGAGTGCAGTGTGTGACTGGGTGCATAACCACTAGTCTGCTACTTCAGAACTTGTGCTAAGACATGTAATGACCCTCTTCCTGGGCACATTACCATTAAGCCCTGGTAACTCGTTGTTTCTGCTAGTGTAGAAAGAGTTAGTGATGGGATGGCTATCTCCCTGGGAAGGAATAAAAGCAGCTCTCTCCGGAGAGCGCTGTGGCAGTATGGCTGGAAGAAGTTGCCAGCTTTTTTCCTTTATTGAATTTTTGGCCTACCTGGGATTTGGGCTCCAACTTGCCTATGGTCCGTAGGTCAGGTTGTGGACTCCACTCCTATATCTCACTCTTTAGGTGCAGGGTGATTTTGTCCTAGGTTGTTTTTGGGATTTTTATTTGTAAGAAGACTGTGAAACCCCAGAGTGTTTGCTCAGGGAGAGGTCTTGGGAAAACCTCTTTTTTGAGGTGTGCTGGATGGGAAAGGCCTGCCCTGATGCGACCTGTTGAGGGAGCAGAGGAATGGTGGTGACCTGCTTCAGTGTCTTCTGCTGTTTTCTGAATCGGTTTTTGGGCAAATGACCTTTTGGTTAGAAGAACTGGGAGGAAGAGATTTGCTGCCCCTCTTCCTGCCCTTTCAGAGGTGCATCAAGAGCTGCGTGTTTCAAGTGTCTCCTTCCCATCGTGGGATTCAAGAAAAGTCTAAATAGATCAAGGAGAAAGGGAGAGAACCAGCTGTGAGCAAGGTCTCGAGCAAGTTACATCTGAGGACCTGCTATTGGACTCTTCAGCCCCTGGGGAGAGAGGAGTTGGACTCTCTGTGCATGGGCTATGTGTGTCCTTTTTACCAGCATTGGAAAGATTCTCCTGTCCCAACAAAGAAAATGTTGGCCACTTGGTCACCTTGCTTAGTCAAGCCCTGCACAGACAGAGACGAGAGACTGTCGGAAAGAAAAGATCTGTGGTGCTAAGGACTTTATTTGTACCATTTTTCTGTCTGATTACCCATCATTAAAGACTATTTTTGGACACTAAATTAAAGCCTTTCGTGTGGCTATTGGCACTTTCCAGCACCCACAGTGGGAAAATTCAATGCTCTTCTCCAGTGAAAAGAGAACCCTAGCAACCCTGTGACTCGAGGACCGAAATAGATTTTCTTTCCCCCCACCAACAAAGGAATCAGGCCCTGGGGAAAGAGACTTGGGTGCAAGCTAGCCGGAGTGATCCAGCCCCAAGAGAGACTACAAATTCATTTATGGCTTCATCGGTGTGCAGTCAGTACCCAGGGATGGGGTTACACACTGAAAGAGTGAGTGATGATTTAACAGCAAAAGCCAAAAAGAAAAGAGACACACAGGCTGTCACTATAATAGTATGAAGAACCTTAGCCTGCTCTCTGCAGAGCCAATGTCCGACTGTTTGAAATAATAATAATGGTCACCCCCACCACCAGCACTCCAGCTAAGAGTAGTGAGGTCAATGGGTCACTGGCCAACAGCCACACATATAGCACTGAAACACATACACACTAAGGGCAATGCAGCCAATGAAACTTAGACAGATAATATAAAATTAGAAAGTGACCGTGACTGCCTGCCAGCAGTGTCTTATTCCTACTAATCTGTGTGCAGTCACTGTAGTAGAGTGCACTGTCTATGCACTAATGCCAATGCCAAATACTGCCTTGCTAGGCCTATTGCCTCTCAAGACTGGCACAAAATCAAATTGATCACCAATTAATACAATGATTATTTTGACATTATATATCTCTCTCAACAGAGCAGTGAGCTATGCTATTGTCACCTAAATTCCACCCAAACAAAAGCAGCAGACAACCAGAGCCCCCCCCCCCCCTTCATATATCTGTTCTTGTATTAGCAAAGAAAAAAAAATCCTCACATGATTGGCACTTTTGTCACTTATCATGTCCCTCTTAAAATAGCAAAGCAGGATTGGCAGAGTCAAAGTATGCATATCCCAAAATGCAAGGGCCCCTTTCCAAAAAGAACATAGATTAGCAAATTCAAAATATGCCCTTGCTTAGTACTTGGCACATGTGTTGTATTGTACATGGTTGTTTACTTATTGTTACGAGGTAGTGACATTTTCTCCAGTAGACTACTTTGAAACCTTGGCAACACAAACAAGTAATGAAGAAACAGCCAATGGGGATAGAGAAGGTTAGCTAATGAACTGCTCATCAAATGCATAACTTTTTAACCTGTTTGTAATCTTTTAGTGTGCACTAATTCCATTTACCATGCATAATTTGTAATAGTGCACACTATTAACAACAGTGCACACGAATTAGAAAAAGTGCACATTAATATAGTGTGTGCACTAAAACAAAAAATACAAATACAAATTTCATGGAAATTTCTATCATTTCAACTTAAAAATTATTTTCTATGTGGTTAAAAACAATGGCACATCCCTAATGTGCATAAGTGCACGTTATAAAGCTTTATGAGTTGCCAATATGTGTTAAGACATATGCATGTGTAACATGCATATTTGCAAATGTTTTTTCCATCCTGACTCCATCCCCCACAATTCCTCTTGCTAGTCTAGGAAAAAATAGAGCCAAGGCCAGTAAATCCAAGCCTAGCTTGGAAGGATCTCAGCATGCAACTGTAATACTGGTGTAGGCTCAGGATCAGGAACTCTGGAGACTGGTATGGAGCAGGACCACTGGAGCAGAACTGCAGGGCTGGATGAGGACTAGGAGCAAGGCCGAATGAACAGAGGTTCCAAAGAACATGTCCTAGGATTCTATGGTACCAGCAAAAGTGTGCCTCTGTTATTCTTTTTATATACTATCACCAATCAGGGTGTGCTCTGTGCTGAACAATGAGACCTTCCAAGGGTGTGTCCTAAATACATGTAAACAAGAGGGTAAAGGCCCCCTTACTCTTCCTTGCCTTTGTTGCTCCTCTGCAGCCTCCCAATCTCTGTTCTCAAGAGTTACTGCAGGTCTTCCCAAACTGAGATCGGGACCCCCATATGGGATCACAAAACTTTCAGCTGGGGTCACAAGTGCCCCAAATGGACTCTCTCTTCAGACACCAGCAGCATTAGTAGTGGAAGTTGGTATGTGGCTTGTAAGCTGGCACATACTTATAGGTCCTGCAGTGGTGCTGCCATTGCATGAGTTTCTATGGTAACAGGAAGCCCTGTGTGAGGAGGATCAGGACTGCTGCAGGGCCCATGAGCTTGCACTAGCCCATCGGTCCTATGCTGTATTTCCTTAGTTATGTTACTGCACTTGAAGATCACTGTCAGGCTTGGAACTAGGCTTAATGTGTATCCGTCGATGGAAATTTCTACTGCTCCTCTCTTATCGCCCACCATTGAACCTGCCCAAAAGAAAAATGTTGTCCCTGACATCAGCCTACTCTTTTTTTACCACCAGGAAGGGATGTGAGACAGGAGGGGGTTTAGGGTTGGATAAGATAGAGAGTACCAGGGGTTCCAAAGTCCAGGAAACCTACCCGGGGAGCAGCATGGGACTGCAAGGCAGGACTCATGTCAAGAAAAGGGACGGTCTTCTGCCTAGCTAGCTCCCTTCCCCTCAGGTTGAGTCCTTGGGTTCTGGGGATAGTAGGTTTTTGTGGTGGCAGTACATCATATTGGTGAGTTCACACAGGCAGGAACATGACTAGGCATGGCAAGGTTGGAGACAAGGCTTGGACACAGCAGGCAGGTATTGTCAGGTAGGACAAGGCAGACAGGCTGGGCGGGCAGGCAGGCAGGACAAGGCAAGGCTAGATACTAAGCAAGACCTGGAACTAGACAAAACAAGGATGAGAGAAGGCAAAGAAAGGCAGGACTGGACAGGATACTAGAACAGACAGGACAAGACCAATAAGGCAGACTAGGGCAGGAGTTAGATAAGGCACACAAAGGAAACACCGAACAATGAACTCAAAAGCCCGAAGGCAGCAAGGTTTGGAACAGACAGTATAGGCTTGAAGGCCCAAGGCAGGATACAAGAGAGAAAAGGCCAGATGGCCTCAAGACAGGAAATAAGGCAGGATAGGCTGAGGTCCTCAAAGCAAGACAGAAGGCCTGTAGGCCACAAGGAAAGGCAAGGCAGAAGACCCGTAGGCCAGAAGTCAAGGTAAGAACAAGGGCCGAGTCACGGAGCCAGAGTGACACCATGAGAAGACAAGTATCTTTTGGCAAGGCAGGGTTACATAGGGCTGGGACTTGGGTGTGGCAAGGGCAGTGAGGAGGAGCCTGGCAAGATTAGTTATGAGGCACACTGAGAGCTTCTGCTGGTGGGGAGGCATCATAAGACTGCATAGCAGGCAAAATCCTAATAGCTAGAAGGCCTGAAGGCCACAAGGCAAGAACAAGGGTCAGGTCATGGAGTCAAGTGAGACACCATAAGAAGACCAGGCTACTATGCAAGACAGGTTTACATAGGACTGAGGCTGAGACGTGGCAAGGGTAGAGAGTAGGAGTTTAGCAAGGCTGGAGGTGAGGCTTATCAAGGGCAAGAAAGTAGGATAAGGCTGCATAGCAGGTGAAATCCTAACAAAGAGGGATTGGCTGTGGAGGATGAGAGAGGGGAGAATGAAAGAAGATCAACTTGGGGATGTAAAAAGAGGTGGATGGTGAGAGGAATTAGCTGGAGGGGGAAATGTGTGAGGAGGGTTAAAGGGGGAGGCCGGGAGTTGAGAGAGGGATTAGGAATGAGGAATGGAGATAGGGTGAGATGGAAAGGATGACAGAGGATCAGTTGGGTGTTATAGAGATGCCAAGAGGATCAGCTGTGTAATGTGAATAGGGCTGGAGGGGATGAGAGGAGTAGAGATTGATAGAAGTGGTGTGCTGAAGGGGAAGAGGTTAAGTGAAGAGGTCATTTAGAAGGGGTTGAGGTTGAGAGAAAGTATTAGCTAAAGTGCAGGGAGAGTGAGGGGTGATTGTTGGAAGGGGATCATACCCTTGCTAATTTGTTTTAGTTGCCCTCTGGGTTCCTGTGAATGTTCAAGTGCTAAAATGGAGTCACACCAGCTAAAAGCTTGAGAAGCCCTGGGATATTTATTCATACCTTGTTGATCTTGACAGAGAATTGGTGGGTCTTTGTCTTAATGTGGATATTTTGAAAATTGTTCTCTTAATTACTAATATCAGACAACATTTTAAATAGGAAACCATTGATGTAGGCGTATAAGTACCTAAGGTTATTGGGATGGAAGTTAAACTGTTTTCTTGTGTAGATTGTGATAATCTGTGTTGGACAAACATAAGACCAAGACATTATGTTGGTTTGACAAAAAATATCAAAGCCTTTAAAGAATCTATTTTCCAAGACCAATAAAGATGCTTGAATTCTGCACTACAGATAGAAGTTTGAAACATGTCAAAATAACTTGCAAGACAAATGGTTAATAGCGTATATATTTACCTGCAGGAAGTAGGTAATACTACCCCCAGAACCTGTGTCTTTATCTAGTGCTTCAGTCTTGAAAATACTGCTTCCAGAAGGAGTATCCTGTTAATCAAACATTTAACATGTCAAGTAGAGAAAATCATTTGCAATATTGTTGGAAGCTAATTTTAATATTTGGAAAGCAAATGGAATAGAGATTGGGATGAAGATTAAAAAAAGAAACCAACCTTAGATAAAAATGGAATGACAAAAGTGAGAAGGGAATATAATGGAAGGCAAAGCATAGAGAAGGCTACAAAAAATGTATCTTCCTTCAATGTTGTTATTATGACCATGCAACCCCTTAAATTGCTACATTGGCTCTCTGCCACTTCCATATACAATTCAAGTTTCTCTTACTCACCAATAAATGCATTTGCTCTGCAGCTTCTCATTATCTGTCTTCTCTTATCTTCTCTCTCCCTACACCCTTCCTTGTGAATTCTAATCATCAACCAAACCACTCTTGTTTCCTTCTCCACCTCCACCTCCAAATTCTGCACTTTCCACTTTGCTGCGCCATATGCCTGAGACGGTATATCTTGCTCCTTCGCAGTCCATATTCACATCCAGTTTAAAAACTCACCTTTTTAAAGGTGCTTTTAAATCCTAACCACTTCTGTACAATAAACATACTTCCTTTAGACTCATTAGTCGTGTTTGTCTTGACTGGATTGTAAGGTCTATAGACAAGGGACCTTCTGTTATGTACATCAGTGCATACCTGTGTATGTCTCATAGCACTTTAGAAATAATAAATATTAGTAGTACTAGCTCAAACTGAACAAATAAGAGGCAAAAGTGAGTTTGAGAGCAGTGGAAGAGAAAACACAATGAATGAGGGAAAGCAGGATTTTTTTCACTTTAGAAGAGATAAGGTGATAGAACATTTATGCTATTTAAAGTGAAGCAAAATTAAATGCCATTCCAGGTATACTTCTAGAGCAGCAGATTTTATTGTTTACTTATAACATACTTTTCCAGCAAGAGAGTTGAAAGCAAGTTATAATCAATTAATCAGTATTTGGATACTGTGTATCAAGGCAAACTTTCTAAACAATTCATTGGGATTTAATCGATAGTCGAAGTACTCATGCACAGTTAAAATTAAATATATACATAATTATAGTCCATTTTGTTTCATATATCCACGTCATTTCTGATATGTTATTGCACAGGATGCAAAGAAGGGAAAACCAGAGATCAACAGGAGTCTATGTCATTGCCATAGATATTTTGTTTATTTATATTGCAGAGATCCTAAAGTAGGGGGTGAGAGTGAGTGTGTTTGTTCTTTTTTGTTTTATTAAAGACTACAACATCTATGTGCTGAATTATTTTAGAAACTGAGATTCATACCAAGAAAGACTAGATCAACTTTGGTAACACTTGAAGAAGGAAGATCCCTTCCGAAACCCTATAGTGTTAGGTTGTCTCTGGGTCTCTAGAGATTTATATATGCCAGTTGATATACACAAAGGCAATTCCTAGAGGCACAAGCACTCAGATAAGTGTGGTTACTTATAAGGGTATCATTAACAGCATAAAGGCATAGAGAGTGCAAACAGCAAGGAGACATCAAAACCCCCAAGGCATAAAGTAAATTATATCACAAATAGCACAGAGACATCAAAATCCCCAAGGCATAAAGTACAGGGTAACACACATAGCATGGAAGTGTCAAAGCCCAAAGTTGTAGAGTACAGGGAATCACAAGCAGCATAGAGGCATCAAAACATCTAAGGTATAGAGTGTGAGAAATTGCAAACAGCACAAAGGTATTAAAATCACCAAGGCATAGAGTGCTGGGAATTGAAAACAGTGCAGAGGCAACAAAACCCCGAGTGTAGAGTGATTGGTAAATAACACAGAGGTATTAAAACATCCAAGGTGTAAAGTGTAAGGCATTATAAACAGCACAGGGCATCAAAATTCCCAAGACATCATTCACTAACTTGGGAAACAGCTCAAGGTAGTGAATGCACCAAAAGAGCAGCATAGAAGCACTAACAGTGGCATGAATATCCCCAGGGCATCACAAAGCAGCAAAACAGTAACCATAGTGGCATGTGTTCTCCAAGACAACATGAGAGATCCAGGAGCAGGCTGAGCAGTGGCAGATTTATAAAGCAAGGCACAGAGCCAGAAAAGAGGTTAAGTGAAAGGAGAAATTATTTTTCTTTTTTAACATTATCTCTTTGGGGGAGCAAAGAGTAACCCTATTAGCCACACTAACAGACACCATTATCTTCAATCTCGAAAAAGGCCAACCTTGTCTGCTCGTGCTTCTAGACCTTTCCTCAGCTTTCGACACCGTGAACCACCCTAGCCTACTACAACAACTAACAGTCATCGGCATCACTGGAACAGCTCTCAACTGGTTTAAGTCCTTCCTAGAGAACAGAACATACAAAGTTAAGATAAACAACAAGGAATCTCACCCCATCCAAGTCAAGATAGGGGTACCACAAGGATCATCACTCTCACCCACCCTTTTCAACATTTACCTGCTCCCTCTCTGTCATCTACTTACTAACCTCAAGCTCACCCATTTCTTATACGCGGATGACATTCAAATTCTCATCCCTATCACGGAGACCATACACAAAACCATGTCCTACTGGAAAAAATGCCTCTCATCCATCAACGATCTGCTAACCAGCCTCAACCTGGTGCTAAACAACAAAAAAACGGAAATCCTCATCATAGCACCAGATCTACCTGCCCCGCCAACATCCAACAACTCTCCAGACACCTCAGGATATTCCACCGCACCTCAAGTCAGAGATCTGGGTGTACTACTAGACAACAAACTCAGCCTCATTAAATTGATAAATAACACCACAAAAGAATGCTTCTTTAAATTACAAGTGCTAAAGAAACTTAAGCCCCTTCTACTCTATAGGGATTTCCACACAGTACTCCAAGCCATCATTCTAACTAAATTAGACTACTGTAATGCACTCCTACAGGGCCTTCCAGCATACACTACCAAGCCACTCCAGATGGTTCTGAATGCCACTGCAAGGATCCTTACCAATGCCAAAAAAAGGGACCATATCACCCCAATCCTACAGCATCTCCACTGGCTCCCCATCAAATATAGGATCCAGTTCAAGACCTGCATGATGGTTCACAAGGCACTACATAACATCTCCCCCCTCAACCTAACTTTCCAGCTGCAACTACACTCTTCTAACAAACCAACCAGAAGGGCATACCAAAACAGAATGATCACCCAACCTGCAAAATCTACCCTGAGGAAACGCGCTCTATCCACAGCGGGCCCGTCACTCTGGAACTCACTACCACCGGACCTCCGCCTTGAACCATGCCACACTACGTTCAAGGTGAAACTCAAGACTTGGCTCTTCCTTCAAGCTTTCCCAGAGAGCTAAAGCAGGAAGAACAAACTTCCAGCCTTGTCATACTACAATAATGTAATGCTCACATTGAGTCAGTTCCAAGTTGTTTTCTAAGTTGATCTTAGTTGTTTCTTAATATATTATACTGTATTATAGTTCATCTGTTCATTATATTATATTTGATATGTTCCATGTAAACCGCCTACCCGGCGTTAGTTATCTTTGTTAAATGTGAACCGGAGTGATATGTATTGTATACAGGAACTTCCGGTATATAAAAACCAAAAAATAAATAAAGAAATAAAGAAATAGAAGCAGCAGTACTTAAACAACTTCATGAATTTTTAGATAGATATAACATCTTGGACCTCCACCAATTTGGCTTTTTTCCATATTATAGCACAGCAATACTAAAGTGTCAAGCAGAGCACAGTTCAGTCAGAGACAAAGAATCACTGCTAAGAGCATAAGATCATAAGAAATGCATGCTGGGTCAGACGAAGGTCCATCGAGTCCAGCATCCTGTCTCTGACAGTGGCCAATCTAGATTGCAAATAACTGTTAGATCCCATAATATAGTCTAATTCTTCTTACTTACTCCCAGGGATGCCAAAAGCTATCTTTAATCTACCTGGCAAATAATGTGTTATGGACTTTTCCTCCAGGAACTTGACAAACCTCTTTTAAATCTTGTTATACTATTTGTCTTGATCATGGCCTCTGACAACATATTCCTCAGCTTGATAGTGTGCTGAGTGAAAAGTACATTCTACAATCTATTTTGTAGCTGCTGATTGTTCATTTTATGGAGTTTCCCTTTAGTTTTAGTATTATTTGAAAGGGTAAATAACCATCCTTTATTTACCTGTTCAATCCCACTCATGATTTTATAAACTTATATCATGTCCCTTCCTAGGCTTAAGAGTCTCAGCCTGAGTAATCTCTCATGTAGCAAAATTCCATCCCCTTTATTATTTTTATCATCCTCCTCTGTACCTTTTCTAGTACTACTATGTCTTTCATGAGATAATGCGACCAGAATTGCCCACAATACTGAAGGCATTGTTGCACCATGGCTCAATACAGAGGCAATATGATTTTTTCCGTTTTAATCTCTTAGGGATGTGAATCGTTTTAGGACGATTACAATTATCGTCCGATAATTTTAATATCGTCTTAAACCGTTATGGAACACAATACAATAGAGATTCTAACGATTTATCGTTATAAATCGTTAGAATCGTGAGCCGGCACACTAAAACCCCCGAAAACCCACCCCCGACCCTTTAAATTAAATCCCCCACCCTCCCGAACCCCCCCCCAAATGACTTAAATAACCTGCGGGTCCAGCGGCGGTCCGGAACGGCAGTGGTCCGGAACGGGCTCCTGCTACTGAATCTTGTTGTCTTCGGCCGGCGCCATTTTCCAAAATGGCGCCGAAAAATGGCGGCAGCCATAGACGAACACGATTGGACGGCAGGAGGTCCTTCCGGACCCCCGCTGGACTTTTGGCAAGTCTTGTGGGGGTCAGGAGGCCCCCCCCAAGCTGGCCAAAAGTTCCTGGAGGTCCAGCGGGGGTCAGGGAGCGATTTCCCGCCGCGAATCGTTTTCGTACGGAAAATGGCGCCGGCAGGAGATCGACTGCAGGAGGTCGTTCAGCGAGGGTTCCGGCGCCTCGCTGAACGACCTCCTGCAGTCAATCTCCTGCCGGCGCCATTTTCCGTACGAAAACGATTCGCGGCAGGAAATCGCTCCCTGACCCCCGCTGGACCTCCAGGAACTTTTGGCCAGCTTGGGGGGGGGGCTCCTGACCCCCACAAGACTTGCCAAAAGTTCAGCGGGGGTCCGGAAGGACCTCCTGCCGTCCAATCGTGTTCGTCTATGGCCGCCGCCATTTTTCGGCGCCATTTTGGAAAATGGCGCCGGCCGAAGACAACAAGATTCAGTAGCAGGAGCCCGTTCCGGACCGCTGCCGTTCCGGACCGCCGCTGGACCCGCAGGTTATTTAAGTCATTTGGGGGGGGGGGTTCGGGAGGGTGGGGGATTTAATTTAAAGGGTCGGGGGTGGGTTTTAGGGGGTTTTAATGTGCCGGTTTTGCGATTTTATGTTTTTTCGATTTTTTACGATTTTTCACGATTTTTCACGATATTTTACCCCCCCAAACGGCAACAATACGATTCCCTCCCCCTCCCAGCCGAAATCGATCGTTAAGACGATCGAGGACACGATTCACATCTCTAATCTCCATTACATTCCAGATGATTCCAAAAATCATATTTGTTTTTTCAACTGATTACCATGCACTGAGCAGAGGATTTCAATGTATTGTACACAAGGACTCCATGGTCCTTTTCCTGAATAATGACTTCCAACACAAAACCCAGCATTGTGTACCGATAGTTGGGATTGTTTTTCCCTATGTGCATCACTTAGCATTTCTCCACATTAAATTTCATTTACCATTTAGTTGCCTGGTCTTATAAGGTCCTTCTGCAGTTTCTCATAATCTGCTGCCGTTTTAACAACTTTGAATAATTTGATCGCCTCACTCATTCCCTTTTCTAGATCATTTATGAATATGTAAAACATCACAGGTTCCAGTTCTATTACTGACATTTTTCCATTTAGAAAACTAGTCATTTAGTCCTACCCTCTGTGTCTGACCTTTTAACCAATTACTAATCCACAATAGAACACTGCCTCCTTCCCATGACTTTGCAAATTCTTGAGTTGTCTTTCATAGGGGGCACTTTGTCAAATGTATTATGAAAATCCAAAAACAATATATCAACCAATTTTCCTGTATTCTCATGTCAATTTAGACCTTCAAAAATTTTAAAAGATTGGTAAGACAAGACTTCCTCTTGCTAAAACCATATTGACTCTTTTTTCCATTAAGCCATGTCTATCTATATGAGCAATGAATTTTTTAAAGAACAGCTACAACCATTTTGTTCTACACTGACAGGCTCACCAGTCTTTAGTTTTCCAGAGCACTTTTTCAAAATCAGCATTACATTAGCCACCTTCCCGTTTTCAGGAATTGTGGCTATTGTTAATGGTAGATTACAGATCTCTAGTAACAAGTAAGCATTTTCATGTTATAGTTTCAACTTCCTTTAGAACTCTGTAGTGTAGTGGATGTTATCTGGTTCCGGTGATTTGATACTCTTTAGTTTATCAATCTAATCTATTACATCCTCCATTGTCATCGATATTTGCTTTAATTGTTTGCTTTATTTATTTAATAACCTGCTTTTCAGGTTATTCAAAGCAGATTACATAGTTGCTCAGAATTTCAACCATTAAAGAATGTTTCAGGAGAGGGTTATGTTGCCAACATTCTCCTCCGTAAATACCAAGGTGAAGAATTTTCTTGTCCTTCCTGTGTACCATTTTTGCCCCATGGTCATCTAACAGCCCAACTGACTCTCTCACAGATGTTTGCTTCAAATGTACTTAAAAACAGGATTTTATTATTAGCTTTTGACTCACTTTACCAGTGCTGTTTGTTCACTGGTCCTGTTTCTCCAGAGCTGCCAGGTTACCCAGTTCCAGGAGGGAGATGTTTTGGCCACTTCTGGTTTTGAACTTACATCTCAAACCATGGTGCTATTTGTGGTCCCTGATTCTACCTATTGAATTAAATGCTACAAGACCCATAATGCATCAGAATAGGGTTGCTAGAAATCCAGGACTGGCCTAAAATTTCCCTCCTGGAACTGAGTAACTTGGTAGCTCTACTTCTTTTTTACTTCTCCACTACCTGTTGCTCTGCTCCAGGTAACAGACAGAAAGAAGCAGCATATTTGTCTCCTTTTTTCAGTGACTGCACTGTAACTGCAGCAGTGAAAATAACAAAAATCCCTTTGCCAATGCCAAAATTAATCTATCTCTTTTTCTAAACCTTTTTTTTATTCTAAGAGAGCTTCTGAAAACACTGCTCTTTTAGTTTAAAAAATATTTCACCTTCTTTAGTCCTCTATCCTGGCTATTTGCCTACTTCTCCTGCCTCAGCTACGGCCTGACTGCTACCTCATACAGGCACTGGTTGGTTGCTAAAGTTATCAGTCTCACTATATAACTTTTCAATGGGCCACAGACTTAAATGGTAAACCAACAAATGAAATGGAAATTTTAGTTTAAATTTATAGGCATCCTCCATTCATTTCAGAGTTCCCCAAATGAACAAAACTGGTTTCATTTGTTGCATTTTACCCATTCTTTTCAAACAGATGCATATCTCTAGTACAGATGGAGGGGTGTGCATGTGAGTGTGTGTATGCACACAATTTCCTCTCACATTCTCCATATAATCCCCATCTCTCCCTTGCTCTTTCCACTTTTTCCCTCTCCCCCCATTCTCCACTTTGTAGCCCTCTCATCTTCCCTGTATATGTGTGTGTGTGTGTGTGTGTGTCTGCGTGTCTGCATGGGTAGGAACATTCTTTTCCTCTCGTCACCTCTGTATATGTGTTAAGTGGGGAGAAAATGGGGGTAAGTGGTTGGGTGGAATGGGCTGGGTGCACACTCTTTCCCCGTTGAACTTTCCACTCTGTAGCACTCTTCTCCTCCCCCTATGTATATGTGTGTGTGTATGTTGTGTATGAAGAAGTGGTATAAATGGTATACATTGGGGCAGGGAGGACGGGTGATTGTTGGGCTGGGGAACATTTTCCATCTTTCCACTTTGTCCCCTTATCTTCAGCTGTATTTGTGTGTGCTTGTATGTGTGGAAGAAGAGAAGCGCGAGTGGTGTAGGTGTAATGGAGGTGGGTGATGGGTTCAGGGTTGTGAATGGGACTGCAGAGTAAGGAGTGGGCAAGGGGAATGAGTAAATTAGGGGATTTAGTGAGTGTATGTGAATGTTCACTCTCTTCCCCTCTCCCTTCCTCTCCTCCCTTACATTGTCACTCCTCAATTTGTTCTCCTCTCCCCTTCATAGTCCTCTCCCTTCCTTCCTCTCCAACCCTTTGCTTACACCCTCCTCTTCTCCTCCCATCTTACACTCACCCTCACACTCTAATTTATAGCCCTCACCTCCTCTCTCCTGTGCATGTATGTGGAGAGGATGGTGGGGTATAGTAGTATAAGTTTAGTGTGTATGGGTGGAGGCATTTTTCCCTTTGTACTCTCCCCTGTATTTGTGGGGATAGGTGGAGCTGCAGGGGGATGCATGTATATACAGGGAGATTTACTCGAAAGAGGCCCCAAATATTCTGTAATAACTCTCACTCTGAATGAAACAACATGCAATGTGCTCCTCAGTATATGGAGCTTCAAACAAGCTGGGATTCCCCCATGTTGGAGCAATGAGGTAGGCGCCAAACAGCCGTCATGACGTATAACCTCTGTTTTCAACTTCTGGGTGCATACCCCCATATCCCTTCCCTCAATCATTCAACTTCTCATCAGGATGGCGGTGTACAGTATTGTTTCAAAATACTCAAATATCCAGCTGATATATGGAACTCAAGTGTGACTTGCTTACTTGCAACCGTCATACATGGCCTCAAGAGTATGATGGCTTATGGTGTCAAGCCTGTGAAACTCTGGGCTTGAATAATCATAGGTTGCTGCAAGTGTATTTAAGAGCAAATACTGTGTGAGTACTACTAATATTTGCACTTATCAGTTTCCACCGGAAGGGCTGGTAATGTATAACATCCTGAAGTGCTCGCTCCAACACTGCAATGTTTCGGAGTGTTCGACTCCTTCCTCAGGGAGCTTCAGGGATTGCTCTGGTGTAACTCTATGTGGAAAAAACAGTATAAAGAGTTCTACAAAATGCCTACAGGCTAATAAATCCAACAGATGGCAGAGGTTTGGAAGTGAAAGACTTACTGTGAGATAATGATTGTGGTCAATAGACAAGCGGTGAAAACCACTGGCTGTACTCACTGAAAAAAAACAATTAGCGTTTAAAAGGGTTCTCTCATGAAAATAAGAATGAAAACAATTAGCGTTTAAAAGGATTCTCTCATGAAAAAAAGAATGACAACTGAAATACATATGTATTTAAATGCTGCAACAAATTAACACGCTGATGTATATTGCAGTCTCTCTGTGGGCTGAGTAATGCCATCTCACAATCTTCTTGGTGATGTCAAAGCTGAAAAATGCCGTTACATTGAAAGAGGCTCTTTTGTGAAAATACAGGGAGAATGACATGTTCGTATGAGTGCTGAAAAATTTTAACTCGCTGGTGTATGTTAAAGTCTCTCAATGAGCTTAATAATGCTATTGCAATAAGGTTATAAAGTACTTACGTGCACCAAAAGTGAAGCAGCCTTGCCGAGGTCTATGCCGCTAAAATGACAAGGAACCGCGGGAAAACGCCGGTCTTAAAGGGGACCTGCCGACTAGAGTTAACAATAGCAGGAAATGACGTATGTAACTCCAAAATAGGAGATAACCATATATGGTGAATGACGTGTGTGGGGGAATACTACAACAACTAAAGTCCATATATGGGCAATGACGTCATGCGGGCGGCCATTTTGAAGAAAATGAAAATTGAAGGGAAAACTCCTTGTTTAAACGAGAGGGAATCCTTTTAAGTGTTGTGTGCGATACTGACATGATGAGCAAAGGATTGATGTAAAAGTCCAATGTAAAAATGTGAGCGAAATCAAGTTCACGTTGACAGGAAAACTGTTTTTGGTGAGGGACCTAAGTTTTTGGTGAGGTAACTGTTTTTGGTGAGGTGTACAGTATTGAGCAGTGCTTTTTCATGGTGCGAACCTATTGGATCACTAATTCATTTAAGTGATGTCAGAGTGAATTTAGGAAGAAATATGGTATTCGTGACGTACCCTCAAAGAGTGTTAATCAGAAGATGGTACGGAAACTGGAAACGACGGGATCATTGATCCCTTTTCATGGTAGAGGCAGTCTGAAAATGTCGCAGTTCACATTCGATGATGTGCAACATCGTCTGGAGCAGTCACCTACGAAACCTCTGAGACGCCTAGCGCAGGAAACTGGGAGGTCATATTCATCATGTCAAAGAGCTGCAAAAAGGGCAAAATTGCATGTGTATCATGTCACTGTCATTCAGGAGCTCAAAGCGAGTGATATGGAGAAAAGAATCAGATACTGTCACTGGTTCCAGGCATTTGTAAGGGAGAACGAAGGAATATTGGACATCACATGGTTCTCAGATGAGGCGTGGTTCCATTTATGTTATGTTAGCTCGCACAACACCCGTATTTGGGCTGCTGAAAATCCCTTTGCCACTCACCAAAAACCACTCCATGCTCAAAAACTTGGTGTATGGTGCGCAATGTCTCAGTTGCGCATCATAGGCTCCATTTTCTTTGAAGCACCGTGAACACTGATATGTACCTGGACATTTTTGAACAGTTCGTGAATCAACTGGATGATTGTGAGTTAACGGAAGGTTACTTCCAGCAAGGTGGAACAACGTGTCACACATCAGCAAAGAGCATAGCAGAAATTGAGTCCTTTTTTGGCAACAGGGTAATTTCAAAGGGGCTTTGGCCACCACAGTCACTAGATCTGACACCACCAGACTTCTTCTTTTGGGGTATGCTCAAAGGAAAGGTCTATTGGAACAAGCTTCACACTATGGAAGATTTGAAGGAAAACATCCAACGTGAAATTGCTGCTATTTTCCCCGATATGTTCACAGACACATTCAGGAACATAAGAACATAATAAATTGCCATGCTGGGTCAGACCAAGGATCTATCAAGCCCAGCATCATGTTTCCAACAGAGGCCAAACCAGGCCACAAGAACCTGGCAATTGCCCAAACAAATGGAGCGCCGCGTCAAAATGTGTCTGGCGGAAAATGGCAATCATTTCCAGTATCACATGTAATGTAAAAAATTTCACATACGTAAAGGTATGTACAGTTTTTTGTTTTGTTCAGATTGCTTCATACTAACGGAAGTTACAACAGAATATTTGGGGCCTCTTTCGAGTGAATCTCCCTGTATTTGTTCACTCTTTCTAGTTTGTACCCTTATTCTCCCTCCTATGTGTGTGTGTATATGTCTCTTTCCCCTTTCTACTTTGTAGGCCTCTCCTTCCCCTCTCCCAACAATGTGTGTGTGTGTGTGTGTGTCTGTGAATGTATGTGTATGTATTGATGGGGGAAGAATAGTGGGTAGGTGGGATGTGTTAGGGGTGGAGGTGTGAATGGTATAGGAGAGGGGGAGGTTCAGTGATGCATGTCTGTGTATGCCTGAGAGCATTCTTTCCATCTCACACTCTCCAATTTCTCTCTCCTTACCTCTATGTGTGTGTTTGTGGGGGAGGGGAAGGGAGCGAGTGATGGATATGTGTATATAGGGGAGTTGGTGGTGTGCGTGGGATGTGTGTATGTGTGTGGGAACATGTGTGTGTGTGTGTGTGTGTGGAGAGTGGTGTGGTGGTGATGTGTGTAGGATATATGTTTGGGGGGTAGGGAGGTAGGGATGTGTATGTGTGTGCGGGGGGAGGGGGCTAATTGGTAGTGTGGATAGGGCTGGGTGAGGTGTATGAGTTCATGCACTCTTTCCCTCTGCCCCCTCTTGCACTTTTGTCTTCTCCCTCTCCTCCTCTTTCTCTTGTCCTTCCCTCTCATCCCTTCCCTTCCCTTCCTACTCTGGCACTCCTTTCTTGCCTCACAGCCCTCCCCCCCTCCCAATCCAACCAAACCCAACCCTCTCTTCTTGTTTCTCACACTCATCCCCACCCCCACCTTCTCTCCCACCTCGGGCCACTCTCTGCTGCTGGTGGGGCCTAGAAAACCCTACCAACCTTTCTGATGCTGGCTCTACAGCCGATCCTACCTCCACTCATCTTCTCTCAATTTCCTGCTTCCCCTTCCCTCCCCTCTCAACGTCCACATCACATCTTGGACCGCTTATTGCTACTGGTAGGAACTAGGAAACCCCACCAGCTCTGCCACTGCCATTCCTTTTATTTCCTTCTGCTGGTGGGGCCAGATAAATGCCACCAGCCATTGCATTGCTGGCCCTGTGGTGCTGATCCTGGTGCTCCTGCCTCATTATCTGAAATCTACATTGATCCCACCTGTAAGAGAGCCAGGTGAGTGTCACTATGTGTGTGTAAATGTAGACATGCTGCAGTGCTCACCTGGAGTCTCTTATAGTTTTAGAATATAGAGAAATATGCCAAAGCATGCATTGGAGCCAGACATGCTCAATAAACATTAGAGCTACAAGTTGCCTCAGAGGAGTAAGTCCTCTAGAGTGATTCAGCAGTTCTGAGAGTCATGTGACATGACAATGTGAATCCAAACTAATGCTGTTTGCAATATGGTTTCCCAGAAAACAGGAGCCATGGGGACTGAATAAAGTTTTGAATCTGTGAAAGAAGACTCAGAATTAGACAAGATACCTACTGCTTTTGAAATAAAATGAGTATGTGGGTTGGGCATGTATGGGTTATGTGCCACCACTGTAGTGTAATGTGAAGAGACCAGTAGCAGGGCATTACTGGACAGATGCAGACTGAGTACTAAGAAATGTTTCTTAGCTCATTTCAATAACTTATTATAGTTATGTATACTTTTCTCATCCTTATCTGGATAGTGACTAGACTGACACAGTGCAAATCACCTGAGGCAGTAGAGCTGGGGACAGGTATCAATCTTTCTTCTTGCATGTTTTGAACTCCATAGAGATCTCACAAAAAGGGTAATTTTACAACCCATTTATGCTTTATAAAATCCAGTTTTATATACATATAAATGTCTGTTCTAAAAGTGAGCTGGCTCAGTGTGCATAAAAGATTGAGTGAGACCCAGTTTCTCATGTATTTTTCTACGCACTGAGAAGACGTATTCAGAGGGGAGGAGTCGGGCTAGAATTTGCACTTATGTACATGCTTTTTGATTTCTTTGGGCCCACCTGAGCAAGTGCAGCCAAACCAGGACCTAAGAAGACTGTTCACAGGTGACCAGCTGACCAATTCATCCAAAAGCAAGAGCCACTGGGACTCATTAGTGCATCAGACACCACTTGATCCAGCTAAGAAGTAGCCCAGAGGGAAGCAAGTGTCTAGGATTGCAGACAGCAGAGATAGTATGGCATATCAGGACTTAAATATTGGCACAGCAATAACGTCCTGCATCCTTTACACAAATTAGCACATCCCTTGCAATAAGGGCATGAGTGAGAGATTCTTCCAGCAACACCAAACAGCAAAGATAGTCACAATTATCTACCATTTTTAACTTCCAAGCAATCAATAACCACCTCCCCTCTGCTGAGAGAGAGTGCTTCTGAAGACTCCCCTTCACAACTCAAATGCAGACAGCACCTGACCTTTTCAAGAAAGTGTTTTCTTGGACTCATTAGTGGCTTGCACCATGGTGTTAATCAGACCTTCAGTATACAAGAGGGTGGGAGTCTGATTTGGAATTCTGTTATTGTTTTTATATTAATGGGAGTTCTTTGATTTTGTATTAATCTGTTTTTCTGCAATGATCATCATCACTGCATAAAATCCATAAGGCCAGGACCCATATCTCACTCAGAAGCAAGTACATTTGCTCAGTGCCTGTCATTTAGGAAAGTGAGATTGCACAAAAGAGATTAAAAAAATCAGTTTACCTCTGGGACTTTAACAATGTATGGTGTATTGAGAAACTCCGGACTTTCATCATTGGCATCTGTTACAAGGATTCTGACCTTTTCAGAAACCTAAAGAAGTTGAATATAATGGAAAACACATTAAAAAGCAAATGTATTATACATCAGTCATTTTGTATACTGTTATTTCGCTGATCAGCCAAAGGGTATAAAAAATCTGGGAAATAAGATAGAAAAAAATATGGGAGACTGCAGGTGACTTACTAATATCTGATTTTTAAGAATGGACAGCATATTTCAATCTGTAAATATAAACGTGCTCTAGAAGACTTCAAGTCAAGATTTTTAAAAGATTTAGTGGTCTGTTCTGTAAACTGTACATTCAAAGGTGTACAAAAGTTTCATCTAGCTAAAATCAAGAGTTTACAAGAATTAATGATAGAATTAATGATAGAAAAATAGCTTGTCTTAACTTTTTCTTTTGTATGCACTTTGAGGGGCCTAGTCATTGAGGGCTAAATTTTCAAAGTCATTTGCATAAAACCATGTTTTACATAGAAACATAGAAATGATGGCGGAAAAGGACAAACATAGTCCATGCAGTCTGCCCAGCAAGCCTCCAATGGTAGTATCCGCCGCACCGTGCAAGTTTCCCCATGTTTCTCTTAACGGTAGCAAATACTGCTCCATGCAGCCCCCGAGGCTTTTGATAACCCATAAAAAATGTACTGCTAGCAACATTTTTACTGGGTGATGAGTCTTCCTGAAAATTCAGACAGTGCTGTTTCATGTGCTTTGCTTATAGACTTGGGTGTAGAAGCAGTACTGTTTTTTTTTGTTTTTTTTACCCCATGTCTGCACATCAATTCCCCAGATCATAAAAGTTGGGGCCCTCATTGATAGCTGTTTGAATCCAATTCCCCATTCCCCCCTGCCACAGAAGCAGAGAGCAATGATGAAGTTGCATCAACAGAATTAAGGCTTATTGGTTAAGGGTAACAGCCACAGCTCCAGCAACTTACCCCCATACACTCTTTCCTTTATTTCCATACTCTAGCCTTTAGGGATCCACAGTATTTATCCCATGCCCCTTTGAATTCATAAATAGCTATTTGAAGATAACCCAGGACTCAGTGTGCATAAAAATTCATGTGGAACCAAGTTCTCCACAGACTCTTATATGAACAGGTGTAACTTTATGCGAGTTATTCTGTGCAGGTACCAAGCCAATTACCTATAACTTTTCAAAGCAAACTTAATTTTGAAAATCTGGGGTGAAGTTTCCATGTAAAAGATAAGTGCAGACTTTATACCCAACCATGCACAGTTATAAAACTACCTGCATTGAAGTCATATCTATCTATCTATCTATAACCCCCTCTCTGGCAGATACAGGGGCTACAACAAAGTCCCAGGGCTCTCTTTACTCTCCTGGACCTCCATCACTCTCAAACATCAAACTTCAGTCCTGGGGGCCAGGGTTCTCTGCCAGGGAGAGAGCCTAAGCCTCTGGGGACCTAGGTGTTGCGGCGGAATAGGCTATACAGTCACGCTCATTCATTGTCCATTAGCAATGTGCATTCGTTTTAAACGAATTAGACAATTTCAACGAACCGACGATTTCAATGTGTTATCCACTATGATGCCTAGATTTCTTTCTTGGGTGGTAGCTTCTAATATGGAACCTAACATTGTGTAACTATTAGAGATGTGAATCGTGTCCTCGATCGTCTAAACGATCGATTTCGGCTGGGAGGGGGAGGGAATCGTATTGTTGCCGTTTGGGTGTGTAAAGTATCGTGAAAATCGTTAAAATCGTGAGCCGGCACACTAAAAACCCGCTAAAACCCACCCCCGACCCTTTAAATTAAATCCCCCACCCTCCCGAACCCCCCCCCCCCAAATGCCTTAAATTACCTGGGGGTCCAGCGGCACACTAAACACGGCACACTAAAACACGGCACACTAAAACCCCCTAAAACCCACCCCGACCCTTTAAATTAAATCCCCCACCCTCCCGAACCCCCCCCAAATGCCTTAAATTACCTGGGGGTCCGTAGCCTTAAATTACCTCCATAGCGGCGGTCTGTAGCTAAATCGGGGAAAGGGGGAGAGTAGGAAAAGCGGCACACTAAATCGTGCAGTCTTCAGCCGGCGCCATTTTGCAAAATGGCCACCGTTCGATGCAGGAGATCGTTCCGGATCCCCGCTGGACTTTTGGCAAGTCTTGTGGGGGTCAGGAGGCCCCCCCAAGCTGGCCAAATGTTCCTGGGGGTCCAGCGGGGGTCCGTGAGCGATTTCCTGCCGCGAATCGTTTTCCGTACGGAAAATGGCGCCGGCAGGAGATCGACTGCAGGAGGTCGTTCAGCCGGGGTCCGGAACCCTCGCTGAACGACCTCCTGCAGTCGATCTCCTGCCGGCGCCATTTTCCGTACGGAAAACGATTCGCGGCAGGAAATCGCTCACGGACCCCCGCTGGACCCCCAGGAACTTTTGGCCAGCTTGGGGGGGGCCTCCTGACCCCCACAAGACTTGCCAAAAGTCCAGCGGGGGTCCGGAACGACCTCCTGCGTCGAATCGTTTTGGTCTATGGCCGCCGCCATTTTGCGGCGGCCATTTTGCAAAATGACGCCGGCTGAAGACTGCACGATTTAGTGTGCCGCTTTTCCTGCTCTCCCCCTTCCCCCGATTTAGCTACGGACCGCCGCTACGGAGGTAATTTAAGGCTACGGACCCCCAGGTAATTTAAGGCATTTTGGGGGGGGGTTCGGGAGGGAGGGGGATTTAATTTAAAGAGTCGGGGTGGGTTTTAGGGGGTTTTAGTGTGCCGTGTTTTAGTGTGCCGCTGGACCCCCAGGTAATTTAAGTCATTTGGGGGGGTTCGGGAGGGTGGGGGATTTAATTTAAAGGGTCGGGGGTGGGTTTTAGGGTGTTTTAGTGTGCCGGTTTTCCTGCCCTCCCCCTTCCCCCGATTTACGATTTTTTGATGATAAATCGGGGGAATTGGTATTGCATCGTGGCCCTAATGATTTTTGATGATTTAAAATATATCGGACGATATTTTAAATCGTCAAAAAACGATTCACATCCCTAGTAACTATAGCATGGGTTATTTTTCCCTATATATATCACCTTGCACTTATCCACATTAAATTTCATCTGCCATTTGGATGCCCAATTTTCCAGTCTCACAAGGTCTTCCTGCAATTTATCACAATCTGCTTGTGATTTAACTACTCTGAATAATTTTGTATCATCTGCAAATTTGATTACCTCACTCGTCATATTTCTTTCCAGATCATTTATAAATATATTGAAAGGTACAGGTCCCAATACAGATCCATGAGGCACTCCACTGCCCACTCCCTTCCACTGAGAAATTGTCCATTTAATCCTACTCTGTTTCCTGTCTTTTAGTCAGTTTGTAATCCACGAAAGGATATTATCGCCACCTAACCCATGACTTTTTACTTTTCCTAGAAGCCTCTCATGAGGAACTTTGTCAAACGCCTTCTGAAAATCCAAATACACTACATCTACTGGTTCACGTTTGTCTACATCTTTATTAACTCCTTCAAAAAAGTGAAGCAGATTTGTGAGGCAAGACCTGCCTTGGGTAAAGCCATGCTGACTTTGTTCCATTAAACCATGTCTTTCCATATGTTCTGTGATTTTGATATTTAGAACACTTTCCCCTATTTTTCCTGGCATTGAAGTCAGGCTAACTGGTCTGTAGTTTCCCAGATCGTTCCTGGAACTCTTCTTAAATATTGGGGTTACATTGGCCACCCTCCAGTCTTCAGGTACAATGGATGATTTTAATGATAGGTTACACATTTTTACTAATAGGTCTGAAATTTCATTTTTTAGTTCCTTCAGAACGCTGGGGTGTATACGATCCAGTCCAGGTGATTTACTACTCTTCAGTTTGTCAATCAGGCCTACCACATCTTCTAGGTTCACCATGATTTGGTTCAGTCCATCTGAATTATTACCCATGAAAACCTTCTCTGGTACGGGTATCTCCCCAACATCCTCTTCAGTAAACACAGAAGCAAGGAAATCATTTAATCTTTCCACGATGGCCTTATGTTCTCTAAGTGCTCTTTAACCTCTCGATAATCTAACTGTCCAACTGACTCCCTCTCAGGATTTCTGCTTCAGATATATTTTAAAAACTTTTTGCTGTGAGTTTTTGCCTCTACGGCCAACTTCTTTTCAAATTATCTTTTAGCTTGTCTTATCAATGTCTTACATTTAACTTGCCAATGCTTATGCATTATCTTATTTTCTTGCATTGGATCCTTTTTCCAAGTTTTGAATGAAGATCTTTTGGCTAAAATAGCTTCTTTTACCTCACCTTTTAACCATGCCGGTAATTGTTTTGCCAGTAATCCAGTGTTGCTTTGCTTTTAGAAGCTGACTTGTTGTGGGCTCCAGTTCAGTTCTTATCAGCATGTTTCTATTTGTACATTCTGGTCTCTTTATTCTGTATTTGGTCAGGGTCTGTCTGTGTTATCCATGTATGACTGAAGTGAGGTATTCTACTACCATATAATTTATCTGTAGTGATCTATAGCAGTATGATTTGTTCTGTTTTCCTAATAGGAAGGGTATTGGTGTTCTAGGGCTTGGTGTAATATGTATAGTGTTACCTTTTCATAGATAAGATTGTCACTATTTGAGTGCTGGCTGTTAGGGTTGTTTTGGTATGGGAGGTTTACTATATTGTAATTGTTATTCATGGCTTTCTGAGGGCCAAGCCCACACCTAGCACACATTACAAAAAGTGTAATTCTATAGGAGTTCCAAGTGACCTTATCACTGGATTTTCTTTTGGCACCACAGCAGTGCATTTTGTACTATTTTGCCTCAGAATACTGTACTTTTGAATGTTCTTTTTTCATGTAAAATCTGCTATAAATGCTAATTGAATTGTGTGTCTGTAGAGGGTGTGTGTGTGTATGTGTGCAAGACTATAGAGTACCTAATACCTTTCCCTTGACCATGTGTTCCATTTGGGGGCTTGTCAGTTTTTAAAAATATAATTGCTGGAGGGAGCTGGGCTTTTATTGATGGGCGCGAGACAGAGACTGAATGATGCGGGGGCAGGGGGGTCAGCACAGTAATTGTTTGCACAGGGCAGCAAAAAAGCTGAGGTATTCATAGTAAAATTGACATTACTAAAGATTTGTAGTCATTATAATAACTAGAGGAGTTGTTTGTGTTGTACAAAAGTATAATTAAAGGAGTTGTTTTGTATTGTACAAAAGTATATTTAGAGGAGTTGTTTTGTATTGTACAAATCAACTTCTCTTGTTATAATTTTCATTCATTATAGTGATTACAAATCTTTAATAATGTCAATTTTACTAAAGAATACCTCAGAATGTTTGTATACTACCCCCAACCCTTCTCCACCTTCCGAAACCCACCTCGATTCAAAGTGTCCCTCTACAGTGGTACATTTAGATAGAGAGAGAGTGCCAGACTGACTCTATACAGAGTCTCTCTCCTCTCTCCTCTCTCTCCTCGCTTTCTCTCTCTCCCCCTGATGTATTAATCAGCATGTGAAGCAAAAAAATAGCATGCATGTAATACATTTATCACATCTTGCAGAAATAGCCTATGTAGGAGCAAGGTACTTAGCCTAAGCAGGCCCCTTTTTATCGCGGGCGCTATTACCACTATATTTATAGCATTTTTATAAATCTGGGGAGTCTGCCAGATAAATTGGCCTCTCTCAAAATTGCTTGCCTCTGCCCTGATAAAAACACTCATGGGCTTCCATAGCACGTGCACAGTTAGTCAGGTGAAAAAGAGATGTTCCCAAGGGAGTGGATTTAGGTCAGGGAAGGAAAACTAGTCCACGGGCATTAACCTTTTTACCTCCCTCAACCACCTGCGCAAACAAGTGCAAAGTATGTGGCTACCTTATGCCTGCTGACTTTTCAAGAGAAACTACCTGGTAGCTGACATAGGCATAGTAAAAGTAGTTAAAATCTTGCACCTATGCAGGCTATTTGAATATTATCACCACTCTCCTAGCCCCCTAGAATCCCTTTTTCTTTTCTCTAGTTAAAGAGGCCACTTCAGGTCAGTTCAGTTGAAATCTCGAGGAGGTCTCAGCACACTGCCTTGCTGAGCATTTTTTACAGCTGCGTTTGCATTACTTAGTGCTGGTTCTCACCAGTTGGCTTCATTTCTTCCTTAGTTTCCTACAGAGAAAAGCATTTCTGATGTTCAGTGATGTATCTGTTTCACAGCAATTCACATAATGAATACTGTCATTTCTGTGCCAAAGGAGGATACAAGACATCACGAAATGTTCTCACAGCGACTGGTTTTGTTTTTGTTTTTACAAAAGATCAAATTAAATAGAGAAAAGCAACTTAGCCTGCTAACGAACTACATCCATTAATATTCCCATAGAAAATAGACATCCAAGAGCTTTTAGTACCATTCTATTATAAAACAGTGTTTTTTTTCTTCTGTGATGTATCTCTTACAGTTTATCACAGTTCAATAAATAGCAACTGAACACCAAATTTCACAATTCTCCATATTTGTATATAGCTTAGATTTTGTACAATGTTCTGGCTAAATAATACACAGAAATGAGCTGATTCACTTATTTTGAGACCAGAATGGAAGCTGAAGTGAATAGCTATTCAGACCAGCCAGTGAAGACACATTTTTGCAATTCACTACTAGGACAGGACTTGTTTGGGTACTCGAATACAGCAAATTGCCCTGCTCAGAGCTGAAGAATATAATAACTGCTTCTTATCCCTATTACTGAGCCTCATTTTCCTTTTTTGTGTTCTGCAGTCCCAAAGAGGGGAGAAACCATATCAAGCATGCATGCACAGGCCCTGATGTCAAAACAAATTAAGGGCAAGAAGCCAAGAAGGCCGGGCCAAACTTCAGTCCTGGTGTAAGAATGCTGATGCCACCTCCAGAGGGGTTCCTTCATCTCAGTGAAACCTTTGCAGCTATCCCAGTCCTAAATAATTGAGATGATGCAGCAACCAGAAGGAGACTCAGTGAGCATTGTTTGAAATGCCAAAGAAATTAGAAGCTGCCAGTGCTGAAGACCTGAGAGGCTCCAGACCACTAAGTAAAAATGGAACCATCTGAATACTCTCCCCAACACTTCTTCTCCTCAGCTCCATAGGATTCAGTGGGGACAATAGCAGCATTAAATAGCAAACTACTTAATAGAGTCACCAAACAAGCCACTAATGTTGTAGCAAGACGGCAGGACATATGAATTGCTAGCATGCAAGATCAGCATGTGTGCAAAAATCAAACACAGTTCTCTGTATCCACATAATCTGTATTCTGCATCCTCCCCTATCTTGGGGAGGTTGTCTGTACATCCCAGTCCTGAACTCATTCTTTTTTTTTTTTTTTCTACAACATAACCAATGCCCACAATGGCAGGCCAAGTGCCATCTAGGTCCAGATGTCCTGCACAACAACAGAGATGCAATGCTACTACTCTAGGAGGCAAACAGGCCACACACTAGCCGATGGCCATATGTGTTGTTCAAATGGAGACTGGTGACACACTCTTCTTGCTCATTTTCTCAAGCCTACACATTGCCTTCTCAGTTGTGCCTAGCCAACACAAAATAGACATAGGCTATTTAGGTGAACAGTTTTCAGGCTACTTTGGGACAAAGCCTGCAGGTATTTTTTTTCTACAGATTTTGCATCAAGCTTCAAAGAAAAAGTATATGTATACTTTCCTTTTGAAACTTGCTAGAAGTACACAGAATTTTGCACCTGCTCTTTGAAACAATGTGCATACTTTTAGCCATCTCGAAGAAGGGTAATTTTCAGACAGTCAAGTTACATTGACCCTCATAATTGGCTTTGAAAACTGTACAGTGTCCCAGTTTAACCATATGGTCTTCTATTATGTCATGAGATTCAAATACTGCATAGAATTAGTTAAAAACTTACAAAGCTGAGAAATGCACTGAGCAAGGATATTCTTCTCATGAGTTGTGACTCCAACTCATCTAGAGAAACAGATTTGGGAACCCGCTTAAGGACATAAGAACATAAGAAATTGCCATGCTGGGTCAGACCAAGGGTCCATCAAGCCCAGCATCCTGTTTCCAACAGAGGCCAAACCAGGCCACAAGAACCTGGCAATTATCCAAATACTAAGAAGATCCCATGCTACTGATGCAAATAATAGCAGTGGCTATTCCCTAAGTAAACTTGATTAATAGCCGTTAATGGACTTCTCCTCCAAAAACTTATCCAAACCTTTTTTGAACCCAGCTACACTAACTGCACTAACCACATCCTCTGGCAACAAATTCCAGAGCTTTATTGTGCGTTGAGTGAAAAAGAATTTTCTCCGATTAGTCTTAAATGTGCTACTTGCTAACTTTATGGAATGCCCCCTAGTCCTTCTATTATTCAAAAGTGTAAATAACCGAGTCACATCTACTCGTTCAAGACCTCTCATGATCTTAAAGACCTTTATCATATCCCCCCTCAGCCGTCTCTTCTCCAAGCTGATAAGCCCTAACCTCTTCAGCCTTTCCTCATAGGGAAGCTGTTCCATCCCCTTTATCATTTTGCTTGCCCTCCTCTGTATCTTCTCCATCGCAACTATATCTTTTTTGAGATGTGGCACCCAGAATTGTACACAATATTCAAGGTGTGGTCTCACCATGGAGCAATATAGAGGCATTATGACATTTTCCGTTTTATTAACCATTCCCTTCCTAATAATTCCTAACAGTCTATTTGCTTTTTTGACTGCTGCAGCAAACTGAGCCGACGATTTTAAAGTATTATCCACTATGATGCCTATATCTTTTTCCTGGGTGGTAGCTCCTAATATAGAACCTAACGCTGAGGAAGATTTTAAAAACATACGCGTGTGCGTAATTTTGTTCGCACACCAGGAGCGAACAAAAGTACACTGGATTTTATAAGATATGCGCGTAGCTGCACTTATCTTATAAAATCCAGGGTCGGCGCATGCAAGGGGGTGCACATTTGTGCAACTTGCGCATGCCGAGCCCTGCGCGCGCTGCCCGTTCCCTCCGAGGCCGCTCTGAAATCGGAGCAGCCTCGGAGGGAACTTTCTTTTTACCCCCCCGCACCTGCCCTTCCCTTCCCCTAGCTAACCCCCCCCCCCCCCCCCGGCCCTATCTAGACCCCCCCTCCTACCTTTATCAGAGAAATTACTACTGCCTCCGGGCAGTAGTAACTTACGCGCGCCGGTGCGGCAGGCCCCGACACAGGCCGCTGTGTCGGGGCACTCGGCCATGCCCCCAGACCGCCCACACGCCCCCGATCCCTACCTGCACCCCCCTGGCCACGCCCCCGACCGCCCCTTTTTGCAAGCCCCGGGACTTACGCGCGTCCTGGGGCTTGCGTATCCCTTTGAAAATCTACCCCATTGTGTAACTACAGCATCATTAGTGCTTTAGGTGGGTTGTTTTACCAGCTGCAGCTTAAGAAGTCTGTACTCCAAGCTCCATCAATCGGCTCCATTTTTATTCTAAGTTCAAGAGCCTCCCAGGTCCTCAACACTGGCAGATCCCAATTTCTTTGGCATTTCAAACAATGCTCTAGTATAACCTTCAGTGAGTCTCTGGCTGCTGCATCATCTCAATTATTTAGGACTGGGATAGCTGCAAAGACCTCACTGGGGTGAAGGAATCTCTCTGGAAGTGGCATCAGCATTCTTGCACCAGGACTGAGCATTATTTCTGATCTCAAAAGAAGTAGGTCACATTTCATCTTTAGCATTCCCCAGGCTGTTTCTCTGGGTGATTGTTTGACAGTGGTGGCATGAACAAACAAAGCCGTAGATCTGGTAAGAGGCATTGTAAAGAGCAATAAATATAAAATAAAGGACATGACTAATCTAGAGCACATGCCACAGCTTAGTGCAGGGCTGATACCAATTTGCAGTGGTGGCCAACTCTGGTCCTCGAGAGCCACAAACAAGCCAGCTTTTCAGGATATCCCTAATGAATATGCATGATGCAGATCTGCATGCAATGGAGGCAATGTATGCGGATTTCTCTCGTGCATATTCATTGTGGATATCCTGAAAACCAAGCCTGTTTGTGGCTCCCAAGGACAGAGTTGGCCACCCCTGCCACATTAGATCTTCCCCATTGTTTTCTAATTTCCATGTGTTCTTCCCTTTCATTCTTTGCTTATGCTCTTAAGTGTAACTTATACTCCTTATATCTATCTTTCTTTTGTGTTTCCTTGACTATTTAATGCATGTTCCAGCCTCTCCAAAGGCCCAGTGTTCTTTTGATTGGCATGCCACCAGGGGAGACATGTATCCAAACCTTCATGGATTCCCCAAGGGTTTGCTGTGGGAAGGAAGAGAGACTCTCTGTTGCAGGTGTAGTTTGTATGCGCTGCCCCTGTTCTACTTTGTATTTGCTGCTTTCTGTTTTGTCTGTTTGGCATTCTGAGTGACTATCCTTTTAAAAACCCCGTCTCCTTTGTTCCCACAAAAATAAAGCCACGTTCTTATGTTTTGCCCCTTCTTCAGTTTTATTTTTCTTTTAACTTGTAGATAAACATTGCACATTTTTTGGCTACTTTTGTTGTCCTTATTGGGGATTTTATCTAAATTGACATGTACTATGTATGTGTGCAAATGTTTGTGTGCAGGGTAGGTGCCAGTAGTTTGGTCTTGGGACAGTACATGTGAGAAAGAGATATGAATGGGGGGCGCTCACCCCAGCCTTCCAGGAATCCCAATGTTCTTGTTCCATTGTAGTTTAGGGTTGTAATTGCCACTCATTGCAGGTTATTCCAATATCTTCTTGGAAGCCCAGTGCAGTAATAAACTGCTGTTTTGGGTTGTACTCACAAGCTGAAATTAGTAGAGATGTGAATCGTGTCCTCGATCGTCTTAACGATCGATTTCGGCTGGGAGGGGGAGGGAATCGTATTGTTGCCGTTTGGGTGTGTAAACTATCGTGAAAAATCGTTAAAATCGTGAGCCGGCACACTAAACCCCCCTAAAATCCACCCCGGCTGAAGACAACACGATTCTATTGAGGGGGCCGTTCCGGACCGCCGCCGTTCTGGACCACCACCGGATCCCCAGGTAATTTAAAGCATTGAGGGGGGGGTTCGGGAGGGTGAGGGATTTAATTTAAAGGGTCGGGGGTGGGTTTTAGGGGGTTTTAGTGTGCCGGTTTTCCTGCCCTCCCCCTTCCCCCGATTTACGATTTTTTAACAATAAATCGGGGGAATTGGTATTGTATCGTGGCCCTAACGATTTTTTGACGATTTTAAAATATATCGGACGATATTTTAAATCGTCAAAAAACGATTCACATCCCTAGAAATTAGTATGTTTCCTCCTCAACAAAATGAGCATTCAAATGCAAAGCTTCATACAAGCATCATATACAATCCATATATGCTACACATAGGGGTAGATTTTCAGAGCCCTGCTCGCCTAAATCCGCCCAAAACCGGGCGGATTTAGGCGAGCAGGGCCCTGCGCGCCGGGAAGCCTATTTTACATAGGCCTCCCGGCGCGCGCAGAGCCCCGGGACTCGCGTAAGTCCCGGGGTTCTCGGAGGGGGCGTGTCGGGGGCGTGTCGGGGGGGCGGGCCCGGTCGTCGCGGCGTTCCGGGGGCGTGTCGGCAGCGTTTTGGGGGCGGGTACGGGGCGTGGCTACGGCCCGGGGGCGTGGCCGCGCCCTCCGTACCCGCCCCCAGGTCGCGGCCCGGCGCGCAGCAGGCCCGCTGGCGCGCGGGGATTTACGTCTCCCTCCGGGAGGCGTAAATCCCCCGACAAAGGTAAGGGGGGGGTGTAGACAGGGCCGGGCGGGTGGGTTAGGTAGGGGAAGGGAGGGGAAGGTGAGGGGAGGGCAAAGGAAAGTTCCCTCCAAGGCCGCTCCGATTTCGGAGCGGCCTTGGAGGGAACGGGGGGAGGCAGCGCGGCTCGGCGCGCGCAGGCTATACAAAATCAATAGCCTTGCGCGCGCCGATCCAGGATTTTAGTGGATACGCGCGGCTCCGCGCGTATCTACTAAAATCCAGCGTACTTTTGCTTGAGTCTGATGCGCAAGCAAAAGTAGGCTGATCGCGCTTCTTTTAAAATCTACCCCATAATGTAGAGGAAAGAGGTGAGATTTTAACATCTGTTATGTTCTATCAAGTCATGTCAGCTCTGAGAACTCCTTAATAGGTATCCCAGTCCTTTATGGTGTTGCATTTCTCCTAACATCTGAATATAAGAGCCATGGTGGACTCGGAGGAAAACCTAATTAAAAAAACTGAAGAAGGCATACAGGCACCAGAGGTTTGATGTCTCTAAAAATGATTTTCTATATGTCTTGAGTATCGCATGCCTGCATGCTGCAATCAGAGTATAAGTTACACTACTTTATTATTCATTTTGCACAGTTTTTGCTGTATTAAAACAAAATAGAGTTTAATTATACTTTTCTCATTTGTTAAATAATATAGGGCCTGGTTTACTAAACTGCCCCCCCCCCTCCCCGCTGCCCCAGACACAAATAGGTAAAAGCTTAGTAATCAGAACTATAGTTTGTCCCCATGATTGCCTCATACTTACTTTATTCAATCCATCTGAAATTCTTACTATCAATTCTATCTCATCTTCTCTCTAGGAACCAACAAGAATTATTAACGTTGTAGTTAATTTGCATGATTTTGTTAATAAAAGCATGATCAGCAATAAATTTATAAGAGTTCAGATATTAGCCTTATCAAATATTGCTAGTACTAGATGTGACAGGCCCAAAAATATGCCCCATGTCACTATTGTGTTGTATTGCCCTTGCAGAGATTTTGGGTTGCCGAATCCCTTGATGGTGTAGACATCTTGATGGTACTGTAAGACTACATCATTATGATCATTACTTTGTTAAATTTTCTATAAAGATGGGAACATTTTTTATATTTCTGAATATCTGATTGACAAGGGTATGGTTTTAAAAGAGAGAAATGAATGATACAGAAGGTATTTATCCAGAGCAGGCCATGGCTATTGTTGTCTCTTGAACAAAATTTAGGAAACCTTGTGGCTTTGGGTAAAAACCATTGGGAGATTCACTGAACCAATGGGAAAGTAGCGTGTGCTGTATGTGCTAAATAGTGGGTCTCCTTTAAGTGGCAATGGGAAGAAGCTCCACTAGAGGGAGTATATTTGAAATCCATATAAATGTATAGAGGATTTTAGTTAGAGTTGAGATCCAGGGTAGCTACCAGAAGACTGGTGTGCCCGGAGGGCATCTCCTCAATGAGAAGGCTCAGTAGGGCTTTCTCATCAGGAGGAAATGTCTGAAGCTAGAATAATGTTTCTCCCCAAGAGGACCACCTAGCTAAAGAGCCTTCATTGCTTTATATGTAATCATAAGTCAAACTTCATCATTCTTAAATTTTTAGGATTTTTTTTGCAATTTAAAAACAAATACTTATATTCTCAATCTTAGCACTGTATATCCCAGAGTTTATCCTATTATGACAGTCAGCAGAGACAATGCTTAACACTTGTAAAGGTTCTTAAATTATTTGAATGTTGGAGGAAAGTTAGTGTGGCATTTAATAACGCCTCCTCCAGTGAGAATACTGAATGACTCCAAGGTAGTAAAAAAAAAAAAAAAAAGCCATGCTGCATCTGATGAATGGGAAATGATGTGATTATGCTTGAAGAGGAATGTGATGTAACCTTTCTTACTGAACAAGAGAGAAGGGGACTAAAGTGGGTATTTTTCCAAGCAACTTCATGATGTACAGATTTGGAGAGAGAAAATGTTGTGGCTCTCTTTGTTATCGCTGATGCTGCTACAGCCCTGTTGTACAAATCTATAGACTCTGATGAAATCAGTATCTTTTAAGACTTTATAAAATTTGACTTCTGTTTACCCTCCCCCTCTTTTTATTTGTAATAAAATATTTGTTGAAAGATACTTCTGGAGTATGTTCCTCTTTTATCAGGGGTGCGGTCACAAAAAGAAACTGTGGAGAACATTTTCCCTATATCACAGGGCATAATACAACCCATGCCTCTGATGCTGGTCACCGCAACATCTGCTTGTCCATTATTTTGTTGAACTCTTAGATATCAGTGCTTAGCTCCCAAATAGGCATCACATCCTCTACCATTTAATGCACCTATTCAAGGGGGCTACATAGACTTTGGCTAATATTTTTCTCTAACCGAACTGCAAAAATGGAGGGTATGACAGCATTTGCCTTGAAAAAGCATGTTACGTTTGCTACTAGTGTAGTTCAAATTCAGTTATGCATATATACCTGAACTTGTTTTTACAAGACTTTTATTCTTTACAATGAAATTTTGAAAATTAGAAAATCAAATCCATATCAACAAACTGAACTCTCTTTGGGGTCAATAGAAGTGAATATCAAAATCAAGGTGTAACCATTTGGCCATGGACTCTTATGGTTAAATGAACACTATAGGGTAAATTTTCAAACGGATTTTCAGAACTGATCTTTGAAAATCATCCGGAGTGCAGAGAATAGTACATGCATAACTCAATAATATGCATACTTTTCCTTGCGGGGATGGAGTTTGGGCATTTATATTCACACTTTTTCCACTTTCGAAAGCATGTATATAAATGAACATGTAGAAAACTTCACATATTTGGGAGGTGATATAAATTCCTGCCCATTTGTCCATACACATACTGTTAGGATACAGGATTTTTCAAAGCGGGCTTATATGTTTAAGTCTAATTTGAAAATTCAGCTAAAATTCAGCTTAAAGCTTGCATTTTATATTCTCAGACTTTAGCACTACACAGGATGTTGAAAATTATCCTTTCTATCTTTTCATATTCATACAGTGTTATATAAAGCAGGGCTTCTAAACGCAGTCCTTGAGATATACCTTGCCAGTCAGGTTTTCAGAATATCCACAATGAATATGAATGAGATAAGTTTGCATACAATGGAGGCAGTGCATGCAAATCTATCTCATGCATATTCATTGTGGATATCCTGAAAACCTGGCTGGCTAGGTGTGTCCGAGGTCTGGGTTGAGAGACACTGGCATAAAGTACGACACAAGGAAGGGAACTAATAATAGAAAGGATTGTCTATTACTGTCTGCATCTGTACTGCATCTTTAGTATATTCATACATTTTATAAATGTAGAAGAATATGTGCTGGTACATCTAGAATGAAATAAAACATTGGCAGAAATGCCCTGGAGGGAGCTCAGATGAGCTCCTTGCCAAAAGCAGGAGGGGACATCTTTCTCCATCAATAACTGGGAGATGCAGTCTTTACATTTGGCTGTACCCCTTGAGATGCTTGAGCAGAGCCAAGCTGGCCTGGTATTAAGGGGCTGATTAACAAAAAATCTCTATTCACATATATGCTGAACACATTTAGCATGCGTGATAAATAGCATTACATTTACTCAAGTTTTAGCATGCATGCTAAGAGACCCACTACCACTAACTTGCAGATGGAAAACCATGGGGGATAATATTCAGTCATTGGTCGGATTGCAAAGTTAGCCAGATAAATTAATCTGGCTTACTTTGGAGGGATATTCCGGGGTAGAGCCGCGCTATTGAATATAGAGATATACATTTATCCGGCTATCTTTAGACCCTATTCTATGGCACAACCAGAGTTAGCTGGATAAGTTATCCAGCTAACTTAACTCTGCGCTGGAATGCCCATGGGTCACCCTTACATAATTCGGCTAAATTTTAGCTGAATAAGTGGGGGATATTTTGAAAACTCACAAGTTATCTGGATAAATGCTGCTGAATATTGATGCATAATGTTTCAGAACATGCTAATGAGCAAAAGACTATATAAATGAATGCATAATGAGCATGCTAAATCTGTCATTTTATTCATTAAGTCATGTATTAATTTATAGGGGTGTGAATCGTGTGATCGATCGTCTTAACGATCGATTTTGGCTGGGGGGGAGGGAAATCTTATCGTCGTGTTTTTTTTTTAAAAAATCGTTAAAAATCGTAAATCGGGGGAGGGCAGGAAAACCGGCACACCAAAAAACCCTAAAACCCACCCCAAACCTTTAAAAAAAAATCCCCCACCCTCCCGAACCCCCCCAAAATGTTTTAAATTACCTGGGGTCCAGTGGGGGGGGTCCCGACGCGATCTCCCTCTCTCTGGCCACGGCTGCGTTGAGAGAAATGGCGCCGGTGGCCCTTTGCCCTTATCATGTGACAGGGCAAAGGTAGCGCCGGCGCTATTTTGGTTCCTGGTTCCCGACATCCTTTGCCCTCACTATGTCATATGGGTGACGCCCTGCCCCTTAGAGCGCCCCTTGGAGAGCCCCAGGAATCAGAACTAAGGCCTTCTCAAAGTATCCCTTGCCTTAACATTGGCACACAACTTAGCCAACGTACTTCCCTCATCCAGCCTCCAGCAACACTCATCCAGCACTCATCCAGCCTCCAGCAGCACTCATCCAGCCTCCTGCAGCACTCATCCAACCTCCAGCAGCCCTCATCCAACCTCCAGCAGCACTCATCCAGCACCCATCCAGCCTCCAGCAGCACCCTTCCAGCACCCATCCAGCCTCCTGCAGCACTCATCCAGCCTCCAGCAGCACTCATCCAGCACTCATCCAACCTCCAGCAGCACCCATCCAGCCTCCAGCAGCACCCATCCAGCCTCCTGCAGCACTCATCCAACCTCCAGCAGCACCCATCCAGCACCCATCCAGCCTCCAGCAGCACCCATCCAACACCCATCCAGCCTCCAGCAACACCCATCCAACACCCATCCAGCCTCCAGCAACACCCATCCAACACCCATCCAGCCTCCAGCAGCACTCATCCAGCCTCCAGCAGCACATTATCAACTATGCACTACCGCCCACGCACCTACAAATCCCTCATCCCAATCATGATTTCCCCCACCACACAGTTCCTAGGTCTCACCCTATTCACCATCATCCTATTTAACGCCCAATCGCTCACCAACAAAACACTTATACTTAACGACTTACTGCAGGACACAACCCCAGACTTTTGCGCCATAACAGAAACATGGCTCAAATCCACAGACATCGCCCTCATTAACCAACTACCAACACAGACTTACGATTTTTTCTCTATCCCAAGACAAAAAAAAAGAATAGGGGGTATCTTCTTAGCTGCCAAAAAATCCCTAAGGTTCACACACTACCCTATCAACACAGCTACCAAACTAGAACTAGGATTGTTCAAATCAGAATATCTCCAAATCCTTCTAGTCTATGCCCCTCCAGGCCTACTAGAGTCAGATGCCTCCTCTATTCTCGAAACCATAACTTTGCACCTAAACCTTGACTCCCCTGCTATAATTCTGGGTGACTTCAACTTACATGTTGACAAAGTCCCACTTTCAACAAACTGTGAAGCCTTCCTCACCGCATTGTCAGCGATGGGTTTCAAACAACAAATCAACAAACCCACTCACAAAGCAGGCCACATGCTCGATCTCTTCTTTACAAACTCCGGTATTTCTCAAACAAAACAACCAGATTGCAAAAAAGTCCCATGGTCAGACCACTCGCTAATCTCCACCAGCTTTTCTCTATCACGATCAGACTCCAATCTCGACTCAAGACCTTCTTTCCTATACAGAAAACCTTGCACCTCGGAAAACCTCAGCAAACTTCTAGCCCTAGATCTACCACTCATCGATGTTTCCACCCCCAACTCTGCACTCCAATCCTGGTCCAAAATAACAAAATTAATAGCAAACACTCTTTGCCCCCTGACAACCAAAAAACAGACTTTAAATGCATCCAAAAGACAACCCTGGTTTAATGATGAACTGCGAAATCTCAAACAACTACTTCGGCAGAAAGAAAGAAAATGGCGCAAAGCCCCTTCACCGGCCTCACTCTCGGATTACAAACGCTCACTCCACCTATACAAAAGCTTTACTCTGAAAACCAAAAGAGACTACTATGCCCTTAAGGTTCACCACCTCATCTTTGACTCAAAAGCTCTATTCGCCTTCGTTTCCAGTCTCACTAAACCTATCATTCCAGATATCCCACCCGAACTATCTCAGACTAAAGCAGACAAACTGGCTCTTCATTTCAACAAAAAAATATCTGACCTCCTCAATCAGCTGATACCAAACACTACCTCTCCAGATAACACATATCTCCTCTCAAACAAAGACATTCAGCTTAACGCTTTCGAATCCATCACAATCACAGAGATACAATCGGTGCTGAAGATAATGAAACCTTCATCACACCCATTTGATCAAATCCCTTCCAAAATGCTTCTTCTCATCCCTGATACTATATCAAAAACCCTAGCCGAAATCATAAACTGTTACCTGTCACATGGTATCTACCCAAATGACCTAAAAACTGCCTCAATCAAACCACTCCTAAAAAAACCAACTCTAAATGCATATGATCCCAACAACTTCCGCCCTATTTCCAACCTCCCATTCATAGCCAAAATCATGGAAAAATTGGTAAACACTCAACTATCCAACTACTTAGAGGACCACAGTATTCTGTCTCCAAACCAATATGGTTTTCGCAAAGCCGCAAGCACTGAAACGCTACTCCTCTCACTCACGGACTTCCTCCTCTCCGGAATTGATAAAGGCCAAGCATTTTTACTAATCCTCCTTGACTTCTCGGTGGCCTTTGACACCGTCAACCATGTCCTCCTTCTAAAACAACTGGCAAACATTGGATTGACAGGTGTTACACTAACCTGGTTCAAAACATTCCTGGAAAACAGAGGATATAGTCAAAATTCACAATACAGAATCCCAATATCACCCTTCCAACCGAGGGGTGCCGCAAGGTTCATCGCTTTCACCTACGCTCTTTAATGTCTACCTGCTACCCCTATGTCAACTACTCACAAAATTAAGCCTGAAACACTTCCTCTTCGCAGACGACGTACAGATCGTGATCCCCATAAAAGAATCAATCTCAAAAACAATGGAATACTGGAATAGTTGCTTATTAGAAATCAAACATCTCCTCACCAGCCTAAACCTCGTCCTCAATGCTTCTAAAACGGAATACCTGCTCATATCACCGGAAAACAACAACACACATTCAAAGCCATCAGCCCTCCTTCAAACCACTCACTCACGTAAGAGTAAGAGTAAGAGTGGTGTGCCGGTTTTCCCGCGCCCTATTTAACGATACATCTTAGATAACTGTCTTAACCTCAAACCATTCATTAACCAAACCACCAAAGATTGCTTCCACAAATTACATATTCTGAAAAGAATAAAGCCACTTTTCCACGCTCAGGACTTTAGAACAATCTTGCAAGCAATAATCTTTTCCAAACTAGATTATTGCAATTCACTACTACTAGGCCTCCCAGCTACTTACACCAAGCCTCTACAAATGGTACAGAACACAGCAGCCAGAATCCTTACAAACTCCAGGAAAATCGATCACATCTCCCCTATCCTCAAAGACCTTCATTGGTTACCGATCCACTACAGAATCGTGTACAAATCCATCAATATCATCTACAAGGCTATCCACCAACACACTCAACTCGACCTACAAATCCCATTTAAAAAGCACACATCCGCCAGACCCATCAGGGAATACTACAAAGAGTCTCTCCAGATTCCACTTGCCAAAACCTACCAACATAAATCCTTGAGTCTCAGAGCTTTCTCTTCAGCAGGTCCAACTCTATGGAACTCTATCCCACCTGACTTAAGACAAGAACCATGCACGCTAACATTTAGGAAAAGACTAAAAACTTGGCTTTTCAAAAAAGCATTCCCAGGCCTTGATTAAAACCTCCACCCATCAGCACAACTCGTATTCAAAAATTGGATTAAAATAAGAATCCACCAACTACCCACTCATACTCAGCACCATATTATCATCCTTCACAACTGTATCATATTTATTTATTTTGCTATACAACTATATTATTTGATGCAATTTATTTATTTTGCTATACAACTATATTATTTGATGCAATTGGCTGAAATGTAAATATTTCTTTGTTCAATTTCTCCCCCTTTCCAGATCCTAGTTAATTTGCCCTGTTTTATTGTAACTTTCTCACATCCATATTATTGTTTTACTGTATTTGAAGTTTGAATTGGGAATATTGTTTACTAAGTTACTCTCTGCCTTACACACATTGTTAATTGTAAACCGGTTTGATGTGATGCTAATCATGAAACTCGGTATAACAAAAATAATAAATAAATAAATAAATAGTGAGGGCAAAGGTAGTGCCGGCGCCATTTTGAAGATTGGCAATACGGCCCGCGTGCAGGAGGTCGCTCCCGGACCCCCGCTGGACTTTTAGCAAGTCTTGTGGGGGTCAGGAGGCCCCCCCAAGCTGGCCAAAAGTCCCTGGGGGTCCAGCAGGGGTCTGGGGGCGATCTCCTGGATGCGTGACGTCGGGAACCAGGAACCAAAATGGCGCCGGCGCTACCTTTGCCCTGTCACATGATAAGGGCAAAGGGCCACCGGCGCCATTTCTTTCAACGCAGCCGTGGCCAGAGAGAGGGAGATCGCGTCGGGGACCCCCCCCCCAACTGGACCCCAGGTAATTTAAAACATTTTGGGGGGGTTCGGGAGGGTGGGGGATTTTTTTAAAGGTTTGGGGTGGGTTTTAGGGTTTTTTTGGTGTGCCGGTTTTCCCGCGCCCTATTTAACGATACAATACAAATGCCCCTGACGATAAATCAGGGGCATTTAAACTTGAAACAGGAGTACCTCAGGGTTCAGCGCTGTCTGCTACCCTCTTTAACATATATATGCTACCCTTATGTCATCTGCTGGCAGGACTAGGGATAATACATTACATTTACGCAGACGACATTCAATTAATTCTACCAATAGACGACACAATTGAAAAAACATTAAGTCTAGCTAACATGTACCTAGACATAATTAAACAACTACTAAACCAGATGGAACTGGTTATCAACATTGACAAACTGAATTCCTTCACCTTGAGAGAAAACATACTAAAATCATTCAAACACCAATAACCCTAAGAAATAACCAAAAAATTGAGCTAGCCGAAAAAGTAAGGAATCTGGGAGTAATAATGGACCCAGAAATCAACCTGAAGCAACACATATCTATAAAAGTAAGAGAAGGCTATGCAAAACTTATGGTCCTCAGAAGATTAAAACCATTACTCACACCTGCCCACTTCAGAACAGTATTGCAAACACTTATCTTTTCTAGCACTGACTACTGCAACGCACTCTTACTAGGACTCCCAAGCACATCGATAAGACCACTCCAGATACTTCAAAATACTGCAGAATACTCCAGAATACTAACGGGAAAAAAGAGGAGGGACCATATAACCGAAACTCTAGCAGACTTACATTGGTTACCCATCGAATACAGGATAAAATACAAAGCCTTATGCACCATACACAAACTAATATATGATAAAGAAGAAGACTGGCTAAACACAGCCTTACGAGTACACGTTCCACAAAGAAACCTCCGCTCAGCAAACAAAGCACTACTAACAATCCCTTCAGTAAAGTCAGCAAAATTAACCCAAGTGAGAGAAAGGGCTTTATCATTGGCTGGGCCCATACTATGGAACACGATGCCACCCAAACTCAGATTACAGAATAATCTCAAAACTTTTAAGAAAAATCTAAAAACATGGCTCTTTAAAAAAGCCTTCACTAAAGAGTGTGGAGGGTAGAGAATGAAAGTACAAGGTAATGCAGATAAGAATGAATTTAATCAATCCTACTTTTAAGAAGTAATATTTCAAAGTGATAGTAACTCAATAAAATACCTGGACTTGACCAACATTACTCAAATAATGATTTTATTTATGAAATTGTAACCGAACTTTATTGGCACCTGTTAGAATGTAAGATATCCTACATTTACTTACCTTAGTCTATGTGCCTATTTGTAAACCGTTGCAATGGTATATAACTTAGCGACGGTATAGAAAAGTTTTTAAATAAATAAATAAAATTAATCGGGGGCATTTGTATTGTATCGTGCACTCTAACAATTTTGGACGATTTTAAAATTATCTGATGATAATTTTAATCGTTCAAAAACGATTCACATCCCTATTAATTTACCACCACACACTACAAACAAAAATGAACAGCCAACTGTAGAATACACGTTAGGCCCTGATTGCACCTGCTCCAAAAACCACCAGCTGTGCAGAGACGTTTATGGGAAACGTAAGGGGAAGAGATGGACAGAAAGGAAAGGAGCAAGAAAAAAGGGAACAGACAGAGAGGAACAAGAGAAAGAAGGAAAGGAGAGTGATAGAGAAAGAGAGAAACACCAAAGAAGAGAAAGATGGCTCTGGATTATCAGGCCCACGACAACTTGCTGCTAGGAACAATATCATCCATCTTGTTTTCTAATGCCAATCTTATCTACATACCTTGGATTAGGTCACTGAGTCATTTTAGAATTGAAGGAATAAAGGCCCGGATGTCAGATGGAAGAGGGGAAGACTAATATTAATTTGGGAAATACAGGGCATAAATTGCAGAAAACAAACAAGGGTCCATGCCTTAAATGGTGTCATAACATTAAAACCCCATTGCCTAAAGAGAGAGTACCATACAATCGCTAATTTCCACCAGCATGCATGATAAACTCTTTGTATACCCATTAAAAATGTTACCATCTTTTTTTTGTGCTACTACATGATCTGTATCTTAGTAAAATGGGGGTTACATTCAAATTTAGCATGCACATTAAAAAATTTAGAACCTCAATGATAAAAAAAATATTTTGCATGCAGTTTAGTGAATAGCTCTTATGAGCAGCATCTACAGGTGCGTTACTTTACCTCCCTGTCGAGTTTTTCAATCAACGTGACATTCCCAAGAACCGGATCAACTGCAAAGTAGTTCTTTGACCCAGGTTCAAAAGTCAGACCATATATCACAGAATGTCCTTCTGGGTCAGTTCCATTTAGGGTATATATGTGTGATCCTGAAAAAAAATGGTCAAAAGAAATATCTTAGTGCTATAATTTAAGAATTAACTATACTTATTTTTTAACAATTTGTTATTTTTACTGCAGCGTATTGAAAATATGCACACTGATTAATTTTCATCTTTTTTGTGGGTGTCAAAACAAAGTAGATAACATAGAGGAATAAACTGGTGGCTGTTAGAACTAATTAAATTCTAGGGATTTTTGTTGTATGGGATTTTTTTTTTACTTGTTTTGTAGTAGAAAAAACATCCCTATTGATGTGGTAAAATATTTTGAGGCTGATTCATGCTATTTCAGTGGTTGAATATTGATCTCACAGCTCTGAAATGTTTGTGGTAAACAAAAATCAAGAGATTAATGGTTATGGTAAATGGAACTTTCTCTGAAGAGAGAGCGGTTTTAAGTGGTGTACCGCAAGGATCGGTGTTGGGACCGGTCCTGTTCAATATCTTTGTGAGCGACATTGCGGACGGGATAGAAGGTAAGGTTTGTCTTTTTGCGGACGACACTAAGATCTGCAACAGAGTGGACACGCCGGAAGGAGTGGAGAGAATGAGACGGGATTTAAGGAAGCTGGAAGAGTGGTCGAAGATATGGCAGCTGAAATTCAATGCCAAGAAGTGGAAAGTCATGCATTTGGGAGGGGAAAGCCGAATGAACTGTATTCGATGGGGGGGGAAAGGCTGATGTGCACGGAGCAGGAGAGAGACCTTGGGGTGATAGTGTCTAATGATATGAAGTCGGCGAAACAATGCGACAAGGCGATTGCAAAAGCCAGAAGAATGCTGGGATGCATAGAGAGAGGAATATCGAGTAAGAAAAGGGAAGTGATAATCCCCTTGTACAGGTCCTTGGTGAGGCCTCACCTGGAGTACTGTGTTCAGTTCTGGAGACCGATCTACAAAGAGACAAGGACAAGTTTGGAGGGCGGTACAGAGAAGGGCGACCAGAAGGTGGAGGGTCTTCATCGGTTGACATACGAGGAGAGATTGAAGAATCTAAATATGTACACCCTGGAGGAAAGGAGGAGCAGGGGTGATATGATTCAAACTTTCAGATACTTGAAAAACTTTAACGATCCAAAGACAATGACAAACCTTTTCCAACAGAAAAAAATCAGCAGAACCAGAGGTCACGAGCTGAGGCTCCAAGGAGGAAGACTAAGAACCAATGTCAGGAAGAATTCTTCACGGAGAGAGTGGTGGATGCCTGGAATGCCCTTCCGGAGGAAGTGGTGAAGTCCAAAACTGTGAAGCACTTCAAAGGGGCATGGGATAAATATTGTGGATCCATCAGGTCCAGAGGACGCATATAAAGAGCAGGTAGTAAAATACTGCACGGAGCGGCAGTAGCCACAGAGGCATTCACGGAGCGGGATGCCAGTGGCCAGTGGTAGGTGTCCACCTTCATGGAGCGGAAGGATGTAGGGCTGTCATCTCCCAATTAAATAAAAAACAAAAACAAAAAACAAAACAGGGATGGGATCCATCAGGTCTAGAGGACACATATAAAGAGCAGGTAGTAAAATACTGCACGGAGCGGCAGTAGCCACAGAGGCATTCACGGAGCGGGATGCCAGTGGCCAGTGGTAGGTGTCCATATAAAGAGCAGGTAGTAAAATACTGCACAGAGCGGCAGTAGCCACAGAGGCATTCACGGAGCGGGATGCCAGTGGCCAGTGGTAGGTGTCCACCTTCACGGAGCGGAAGGATGGAGGGCTGTCATCTCCCAATTAAATAAATAATAAAAAACCCAGGGATGGGATCCATCAGTTCTAGAGGACGCATATAAAGAGCAGGTAGTAAAACACTGCATGGAGCGGCAGTAGCCACAGAGGCATTAACGGAGCGGGATGCCAGTGGCCGGTGGTAGGTGTCCACCTTCACAGAGTAGAAGGATGAAGGGCATCCATCTCCCAATTAAAAAAAGAAAAGAAAAAAAAGAAAAAAAAACAGGGATGGGTTCATGGGCTTATAGGTATTACCAATTATTAGGCTTTTCAATATTTGATGATAGTTAATGTGACTTTCAAGGCATTCTTCACTTTCGGTGCATGTCCGGCATGACTCCTTGCTTCAATGACAGGGGAAAAGAAAAACTGATACTTCACACATTTCCAGCATTGCCCTCTGCTTCATGGCAGAGAGCTATGCTGCCGCTTACCCAACTAATCAAACTTAATATTTCACTTGGAAGCAGCTCCAGCACTGCTCTCTACATTAATGGTGGGGGTGAAAAGGGAATTAGAACATAAGGTTACTAAGAGCCAAGAGAAACAGTTAAGTATGAGAACAAATGTGTGAAGCTTGCTGGGCCGACTGGATGGACCGGTTGGTCTTCTTCTGCCGTCATTTCTATGTTTCTATGTAATATGAAACCCCCACATTAAAGGGCCTATGTACTAAGCATTTTTTTCTCATAGACACAAAATGGGAGAAAACTTTGTATGACCTGGTCTGTTTCAACACTATTGAACTGAGCACTATGCACATACCTATAAAATAAGCTAGAAATTCCACACAACTAATGAAGTTTATTTTCTGGAATGCTCTGTGTACTTATGTGGATTCATAGAAAACAATACCAGATTCCAATTCCTCCTGACCTCCTTGTAATCTCCTGAAAATTTGATGTGGATTGGATATACAACCAAAAAGTTATTATGTGGTGTAATTACATGTGAGCTTATTCATGAAACACAGGTAAACACAAAAAAATAGTCTATCATGCTTTTATAGACCTCTCACCTCTGCTGAAAGTTTGGTATAGATTGGATGCAAAACTAAAAAATTATTAGGTGATTGCACAAGTATTTGTGGAATAAACTAATCCCCCAAGTATACACTTGTTATGATCCTTGTAGACCCCCTGACATGTCCTCAAAATTTGGTGTTGATTAGATGCAAAACCAAAAGGATGTTAAGGGGGCAACAATTTGTGTATTCAGAGAATTCATAGCTAAAAAATAAAAAAACCCTTCCCTTATCAGAATTGCCATGTCCTGAAAATTTAGTGTGAATAAGATGGAAAACAAAACAATTATTAAGTGCTGTATTTGTGAAAAAATGATTTGGTGTTGAAATATACATGTGTATTCTTGGAACATGTGAATCCCCCCAAACAATGATCCTTGTGGACACCCTGACATGTTATGAAAATTTGGTATGGATCAGTTGTAGAACAAATGCAAAACAGAAAAGTTATTTGGAAGTGACAATTACATGCATGTCATTGGAATAAGTAGATCTAAAGAAAATACCTGTGTCATAAGAACATAAGATATGCCCTACTGGGTCAGACCAAGAATCCATCAAGCCCAGCATCTTGTTTCCAACAGTGGCCAATCCAAGTTACAAGTACCTGGCAAATACCCCAAAATTAAATAAATCCCAAGCTACTATTCCGTATTGATTAAAAGCCAGGGGCAGTTCTATAATGAGGCAGAATGAGGTGCTTCTTCAGGCTGCAGAATTTTGAGGCAGCAAAAAATGCCCCTCAGAACGCCAGTGTGGCATCCGCCTCACTCTGCCTGCTCCTGCCACAGCTGCCAACCCAGGCTGGTGGTGGCAGAAAAGAGGAGGGTCGCTATTGCGGGCTGCTGCCACCGGAGGTCAGGACGGAGGAGGGCCGCAGCCACGCCCACCGGAGGTCAGGCCAAAGGCGTGGAAGAGGGACGATGACACCGCCACTGGAGGCCAGGCCGGAAGCATGGAAGAGAGATGAAGCTGCCGCCGGAGGCCAGGCCGGCAGCGTGGAGTAGGGTGGAGCAAGAGGGGGGTAGGGTGCCATCTTGTCCCCTGCCTCAGGCTGCCCCTGTTAATAGCAGTTTATGGACTTCTCCTCTAGGACGTTATCCAAACCTTTTTTTTAACCTACTTACACTAACTGCTGTAACCACATCCTCTGGCAATGAATTCCAGAGTTTAATTATGCATTGAGTGAAAAAGAATTTTCTCTGATTTGTGTCCCACTTCTCTTGGTCTTATGAATGGGGAAAAGGTGGATTGTAAAACAAAAGGCATTGTTTCCTGGTAAAAAACTGGCATCATTAGTCTGACCAAAACACAACTCAAAGTGTAATTTCCACACAAAAAAATAGGTAGCAAAGTAAATCTTTGCAGATAAAGACTATTTGGCAAACTGAGTCTGTTTTACTATCCCAGCCTAAATTGCTGTAGCAAATGTCATCTCTCAACTTCCTTAGAACTGGGTCATGAATGGAAAAGTATGAAACCCATTCTTCCTGCTGATAAATGGACTTCTATAAGGAGTTCACTGACAGACTGTGTTAGGGGTAGATATTTAAAAGATATAGGTGTTTAACTTAAGGAGTTAGGTGCAAAGATCTAAAGATGTACATTTGTTTAAAAAGAATGTGCATTCCAAACTAATGAGGCCACTGACATTCATGTTCTTAAATCCAAAACAAATAAAATAACTGTGAAAAACCCAAAAGTCTTCTGAGTTTTCATTTTGGCAAATAAAGCATACTTTTTGCAATTAAAGTGCATTAAGAGCCAGATTTTAAAAGATTTAAGTGCGTGAAACCCGGGGGTTTACTCACTTGGCCAGGCCTTACGCGCGTCGGGCCAATTTTCAAAGGGCCCGGCCATGCACATACACCCCTGGGACTGGGAGTGGACTGGGAGGGAACTGGGGAAGGCCCTGATGCGTCGCTGCGTGAAACTGCATATATCTTCCCCCCTTGCGTGCGCCAACTTGGCATTTTATAAAACATTGCGTGCACATGGACATGTGCACGCAATGTTTTAAAATCTACCCCTAACTGCACACAGCACACACTAGTTGCAAATAGTGTATGCTATTTGCTGAAATGAAAAATATAAATAAAACAAACTCTGCCCCCTGCCACTGAAATGAAATTTGCCAGAAAAAAAAAAAACTGGCCAAAATGAACAAAATAAACTGAACCAAAAATATTTTGCCAGTACATCCCTACCCAGATCTGCATAAATAAAAAAATTCCCTTTGCTAAGCTCCTAAATTTAGCATTTTATTTTTAATCTGCGCTCGCTTAGATCAAGATTTCTAAAAGTGTACAGGGCCAGGGGCATGGTCTGATTGGAGGAAATAAGGTTCAAGGTCCTAATTTCCAGGCCTAGGCGCTAAACCTATGCTCGTAAACGCAGGTTAGCTTGCCTGGTGGCTGAGACCTAATGGAACTCCTATTCTAGAGTCCATTTTTGCTGTCACTGGTCTGCTTTGCCTCCTCTCCATGGATCATATCATGCGCACTTCACATAGAGGTAGGCACCCCAGCCTGCATCTTTTGATACTCACTCTGTGCTCTGTAAACAATGGCAGGGTAGGCCAACCTTTTTTGTGCCATTTGAAGGACAGTACCCTCCCTGTGTAGATATAGAAGTGGTGCGGCCATATTTGCAGTGAAATGTCTGGGACAGGCCATGCTAGCCATTGTAGGTGCTTCACTTGTACAGTACCCTAACAAGCCATGCCACAGCGCTATATACTTGCTGAGTGCTGGAACACTGTGTAGCAGCTGCTGTGTGACAAGTAGGGAGGAGGAGTAAGGTAGTAATGTGTGGTCCACAATGTCCACAGGCAAATAACACAGGATATAGAGGGCTGCTGCAGAAGAGCAGGTAGACTTCCAGAGACTGAGTTCCATCCCTGTAGTGGGCTGCCTACCGGGATCTGGATGCTACCTGTAAGGTCATCCTTCTCTTTCACATATTATCCTGACCCACAAGCATTGCCATTACAGGGGTTGCAAGCAGTTTGTGGAAGTGTGCCTGGTCTGTAGCACCAGCAGCTGGCCTCTACGCCCTCTGCTATTTGTCTGTGGACCACACATTACTACCTTACTCTTCCTCTTCACTTGTCACACAGCAGCTGACACTGTGTCAGTACACTCAGCATGTACGTCTTAACAGGTTAACAGTGCAAGCTAAAAATGGAGGCATTCACACACACTTTTATTCCTGACACCAAAAAGGGGGGCAGAAAATCTAGTCTTGTCAGAGGATGACTAATTTCCAATTACTACCACACATGTTGTACATATACACAAGATTCAGTGTTGCCCATGAAGCCACTATGCATGTCATATACAGGGCCATGTAATCAGGAGTTAGCTAACAGTATGGTATGTGAAGAAGGTAACATGAGGCAATGTTGAAGGCCCCCAGGTACGAACTTCCTCGTAACCTCTGGTTGTCTTCCTTACCAGCATACCCTGAAGATTCTGTGGTATGGCCTAGGCCAGATGGTCTTACCTGCTACATAAGTGCAAAGTAGGAATGTGCCAGTGCATTCTAACATGCAAGGTCATGTGGAGGGCAAACCTTTAACCATCTCAAATGTTAGCCCAAAAAGAACATAATGAAAGGAGACCAGGAAGTTTGTTTTGGAAAGTAGTGACTACTTTATTAACAAATAAAGTGAAAGTCTGAGGTAATCACATTATGCAAGTCTGAGGTAATCACATTATGCAAGGACAAGATAAGAAATAGCAAAAAGCATTGTAAATTTCATGACCTGCACATTCTGTGAACACATGTACAAAAATACTTTGAAATGGCACCATTACCTATACAGGCTTAGCATCTTATCCTTAATGTACAATCATGATTACAACTAAGAAGATAGAAAGAAGACGTGGCAACCCAATAACTACAGTACTGCTGTAATGTTACAGGTTACAGCAGCACTACTATGTGCTGTAAAGTAAAGGCCCCAGACAGACCATGTTGAAAGAGTGCCCTCAAGGGGACAGCCTCAGGGACAAGGCCGCAACATTCAAGTAAAGGCCCCAGACAGTCCATGTTGAAAGAGTGCCCTCAAGGGGACAGCCTCAGGAACAAGGCCGCAACATTCAAGTAAAGGCACCAGGCAGACCATGTTGAAAGAGTGCCCTCAAGGGGACAGCCTCAGGGACAAGGCCGCAACATTCAAGTAAAATGTTATGTTTCGGCTCCTGAGGAAGGGAGGAGTTAGCAATCTGTTATTATCTACTCCTCAAGAAGGGAGGAGTTAGCAATCTGTAATGAATCTGCTCCTGTGGAAGGAGGAGTTAACAATCTGATATGCTCAGCTCCTGTAGAGGGAATAGTAAACAATCTGTTAGGGTTTAGACTGTGGAGTAGCAATGTGTTATGAATCTGTTGCTGAAGACTCCTGATGGAGAAGGAGAAGCAATCTGTTACCAGTGGAGTGCTTGGAGAGGGCACTCAGCTGTAGAGGAATGTAGATAGGTGGATCCTTGGGCCGATGGCAGATGACTGCGCCCCCAGGAGAATATCCTTAGAGGGACCACCGGCTAGGCTTGAGTACGTGGACAGACACAGATAATTCTTTTATTAGACAGGTTAGTAGAACCACCAGAGGTGACAGTAGTGAGCTGACATGCCCGGCAGGGCTGAAGTCCCTCAGGTACTAGAACAGCGATCCCAGGGTTGCTGAGCTGTAGAGAAACTATAGATAGTGAGTAGACAGGGTGTGCTGTGTTTATAGCCAGAACTAGATGATAAAACTCACATAAGGTCTTAAGGAATCTCAGTAGCTGGAAAGGGTTAGGCCCTCGAGGAGCGAGTACCTGGTTCCAGGGAAAGCTCTGAGACAGCAATGGTAACTCACAAATGTCTGTATCTGTGATAGCTTCCAGGCAGTAGAGAATCTTCAGAGTGTTCAGGAACAAGGGCCCTCGAGGAGCAAGTAACGGTTCCTATCTGCAATCTGAAATAAAGAAAAGAGAGCGAGGCCCCCGAGGAGCGGGTACCCCTGGTAAGTCCGAGGAGGCAGAGTAGCTTGGGAGGAAAGTCGAAGCAATCCCCCTTTGCTAACTCGATTCCTTAGAGAATACTGAGACCTTTTATATTGGAAGCGGATGACGTCATCTCAGGGGACGCCCCCAAGGTTCGTGCCCTTGCTGGTACATCAATCGGAGCGCGCGCCCTACGTCATCAGGAACATGGCGGATGCACAGCGTTGTGCCGGTCCGGGGACGCCGGAGGGAGTCGGCAAGAAGATGCCGCGGCGGCTAACCGTCCATCAGACCCGGAGGGAGTCGCCACAGAGGGCGGAGTGAGGGCGTCAAGCAGTGACAGACGCAACAGTAAAGGCCCCAGGCAGACCATGTTGAAAGAGTACACTCAAGGAACAGCCTCAGGAGCAAGGCAGCAATGTTCAGTAAGAAGGCAGCAGGAGCCAAGAGCAAACATTTCAGCATGAAGGCAACAGGACCAAGATTGGAGATTGCAGCATGGATGCAGCAGGGGAAGCAGAAGACCCAGCAGCATGGACACAGCAAGAGGCCCAGGAGAAATCTCGGCAGCGTGGATTCAGCGGTTGCAGGAGCCGAGATGAGACACCAGTAGCATTGAGTAGCAGATGAGACATGATGACAAGAGGCAGCAGGTGCACACAGAGTGGAGGGGAGTTAAAAGAGATTGGAAAACATGCAGAACATTTTTGTTTTGGTTCTAAAACTAATGAAAATGGTTGAAAGTACACCATCCATTCTGCATGCTGGCACAGAAACTCTGTTGCGAGGCCAGGCCCAGCTGTCTTCTTCCATCTAGATGGCACAGCAACTCTGTTGTGAGGCCGGGCCCAGGCTTCTTAGAAACATTTTCTTTTTGGGACTTGTAAGGCAGGTGGTTCTGTTTATGATGGACCCCGGCCATGTCGTGCTTGTCACTTGGAGGAGGCCATGGCTTTGGAGGACCTACCCCTTGGGCGTGTCCCCTGACAGGGACTGCTGTGGGGTGTTGACTCCACAGAGGACTCCAGCGGCTGCTCTGGTATCCTTTGGAGGATTTGTGTGAGCACATTGGATAATTGCCAGGTTCTTGTGGCCTGGTTTGGCCTCTGTTGGAAACAGGATGCTGGGCTTGATGGACCCTTGGTCTGACCCAGCATGGCAATTTCTTATGTTCTTATTTCTTATGTTCTTATAATGCTGATGGCAGCAACCAGTGTATTCATATTTTGAGTGTTTGCTACTGTATCCTGTTGAAGGACCTGGTTCTGCTGGTTTACAGACCTCCTCAAGGCTCGAAGCTCTGCACGTATTTGCCTCATCTCAGCAATAAGAAACAAAACGGAAGCCAATCCAAATTGTAAAGAATTGTAAAGAAGCGATCGGTGAAGTCAAGATGAGTTTGCCTGCTCTATCCTTATGCTGCCCTACTCCTCCCTCCAAACTAGCCTGCTTAGCCCCTTCCTCCTCCTGCACCTTCCTATCCCTTCTATCCTGCCTCTTTCCACTCCTGCCCCGTCACTACTCCCACTCCTCCCTTTCCCTGCCACTCCTGCCCTCAACCTGTCACCCCCACTCCTGCCTCCTCCCCCTCTTATCCTCATGCCTCTTCTCTTCTTTCTCCCCATGCCTGTCATGTTCCATCCACTCCTCAGCACACACATACACCTCCTCAGCACACACCTCCACTCCTTCTCACCGCACACACCTCCACTCCTCCTCACATCTCCACACAAAAAAACAGACAAACAAACTGGACTAACAAACAAACACATTCACTCCAACAAAGATGACAAAAGACAAAGGCAAAGGGTAACAGATGAGAAACAAGCTCCAGGATACCTCACTTAGAACTTGCTAAATACCTCCAATCAACTACCAACTACCACCAACTCACCTACTCTTCTCTCCTCTCTCCAAATGCCTGACATAACCTCAAAGAGGCACGTGCAGGAAGCCTGAATTTAAACAGGGAAAAAAATAACACATGCCACGATGATGCAATGTGCTGCATGATGACACAACGCGGAATGCGAAGCTGCAATGCAGCGTGCGTTAAAATACCTAGTCAATGCGGCAAAATATCGCACGTTGCGCTGCCTTGAAAACTTGCCTTTTGTATCACGGGCAGTATTCCTGCAAATTTTATAGCAAAATGATAAATCTAGGTCTGAGTTTGACTAAAACTTTGTCTATCTTTAGGAGTCTAAACCTGAGATGCCTAGGTCACATGCTCAGCCTTCAAAAACTGACCCCATAGATACTGGATAAACATGCTGCCTTGTAATCAGAATAAGTAACATTCATACACAAAATAGTTTTCTTAAAACAAACTGAAACATATCTAACCTGATATAATATATCACATTGTTAAGAACATAATCCATTTATGACAATAACTTAAATATAAAGCCAATACAATTTGGAGTATTCTGAATATATTTTATGTATGTCACATATTTTACATATAATATAATTGTTGTGAGCGCTGCCTTCTGGGATCGATGGAATGGGCTCGGTGCGCATCACTTGGCTCATGGGAGAGCAGAGCCCTTGGGCCATAGGACGGCTCAGGTAGATATCAGTTGTACCCATGGTGAGGTGCGAGTGCAGGAGCTGAGCTGGACGGAACTAGGAACACAGGCTACCACATAGGTTTCTGGCTAGAACTAGGAACTGGAACCATTGGAGAGTTTGAACAGAGATAGAGCGCAAAGAGTCAGAAGGAACTTGGGACTCTCGAGAAAGGCGACGTTAAGCTGGGAACTCTCAAAGAGTACGTCGTGGAGCTTGGGACCTGGAACATGAAGACGTAGAACTTGGGACCTGGAACGTGGAGACGTAGAACTGAAGACTTGGAATGTAGAGCTGAAGACTTGGGACTTGAAACGTGGAGATGAAGCTTGGAACTTGGAACGTAGAGACGTGAAGCTTGGAACTTGGAACGTGGAGATGAAGATTTGGAACTTGGAACGTAGAGGTGAAGACTTGGAACTTGGAATGTAGAGACGAGGAACACAGACGTAGACTGGATGTAGACTTGGGATGAGGAAGACGAGTCCCACAGGCACCCTACACAGCATGTGGGGCTGTTCGCGGACCACACTGCAGGCTCATGGAACATAGGCTAGGAATGTAGACGAAGACTTGAGACGTAGACTTGAGTCCCACAGGCGCTCTACACAGCACGTGGGGCTGGTCGCGGACCACACTGCAGACTCGTAGAAGAATGTGGATACAGATGGGGATGAGCAAGACTCTCAGGCGCCCTACACAGCACGTGAGGCTGGTCACAGACCACACTGTCCCCTACGCACCCTACATAGCCGGATGGCTAGTCGCAGACCATGAGGAGATCGGGGCAGGCTCAGGAAGTCTCATAGCACAGGGTAGTGGGAACCCCTCGGATCCTCCAGAGTCAGAACTAGAAAACAGATAAAATCTTGGAGCTAGGAACTCAGAGTAAAAGCATGGAATCTCAGGAGGCATGGGTCCCACCGAACCTGGAGCATTAGGACCGGAACAACATCAACAGGGAGACAGGCCCCAATGGGGGAGTCAGCCTCCAGGCACTCCGGATGAGGCAAGGACCCGGCACAGCTCCTGTCGTGCCGGCGAGATGGCAGCCGGGCCGCGGGAGCACCCGGCGTTGGCCGCCTCAGGCAAGGCCCCGGCTTCAGCTGTGGCCTCTGGGACGCGAGGAGTAGCGTCGGCCGCAAGCCAGGCCACAGAGGTTAGGCCCTGTCCGCGTGAAGCGCGGGCAGGGGTGTAACAATAATATGTGCAACAGAACAAATAAATTCATGAAAAAATATATAGTTTATCTGAGCTGTTCCAGTCATTCATGAACAAGGCACAAATAATCATGAGATTTTTAAAAATTGATTATCCAATATAAAAATAGCAAAAAAATAGAAAAAATAAAAAAATAGCACTGTTAGTGGTAGTTATGGAAGAACTGAGCAAAAATATCTTTTCAACTGTATTCTTTTTGTGCAGTTTCTCAGGTAATCCAAGCAAATATTTCACATGTAGTAAGTGATGTTTTCATCTTATCAGTATAAGCTGCCCATATCATTAACAACACTGTGAACACTTCCTCACACAGTCATAATGCCAATTAGAGCTCTTTCTCTGGTGCTGACAAACACCTACTGCTTAAAAAGAAGAGAACAGAAAGTTAAACATACCAAGCAGGCTAGAAACTGCAGGAACAATCAGCTTTGCAGACATCAGACTTAACTGGGCAGTAATGTAGATCTCCATTGAATATTATTATAATTATTATTTAGTTTGATTAACTGCCCTTCAGTAAAGCGTCATCAATGCAGTTACAATAAAATCTAATAAATTATATCAAATGTAGCATTTCTTGATCAAACATTAACAAGCTGGTAAGGAGAATAGTCCAACAGATAACTAGGTAAATTTTGGTGCAAAAAGAAAAAATTTAGAATTAATGCCTTGAACTGTACATGAGCTGTCAATGGAAACCAATGAAGTTTATGCAAACTAAGGTGAATATGGCCAAATTAGGTTGAGCCACTATTAATACAAGCTACATTTTTCTAACAGAGCTGAAGGTGATAAATAGCTTTAACTGGAAGCCTATGGTACAGGCTGTTGCAGTAATCCGGGACCCAGCAACAGATGCAGGCCAAGGCAACCAGATCCCTGCCTTGAGCCTAGGACCAGAACTAAGCCCAGGCCCAGGTCTCAGCATTAGACCTGGGGCTAGGCCCAGGCCTTGGCAACAGGTCCCAATGTTGGGCATGAGCCACTGCCTATTTTTCTTTTACAGTGAAGTCAATGGGTCCTTCCCCCATTGACTTCAGGTAAAGCAAAAAATGAATGTAATAAATAAACGAATATTTTTTTTGTTCTAAAACCTAATGAAACAAACTGAGGTGCCCACAATATGAACTTATGAACTGAACTTATGAACTTTCTTCCCTCTGCAGATCCCTAGCACCTAGACTAGAGCAGCAGGAATCTTCAAGCAGGTTTCTTTGTGGCACACATAGAGAAATATATGATAATTTCAATGGAATATGAGGCGTTCAGGGTATCTGCTACAGGTTGGTAGTATGGTGTGCCCTGCGGCTGGGGCTCAAGGACTGTGGGAATCTATTCCTGAAGGATGTGATAGAAAGGTAGAAGAAAATAGCAGGACATTTATTTCAAAACATGAATGAGATCTGCTTCTCCTTGAGAAGCAGGAAGAACGCGGGATGTCTCATGAGTGTCTGATTAAAGATGTTGGCGCCTGCTGGAATTCCACCTCTATGATGCTACAGATTTGGTGGAGCTGTAGACATCCCTTCACAATGTGTCTCTGGAAACAAATAGGTGTGGATTGCCCCCTGGGCATCATGATTGGGTAGTGATGAGGCAGCTGCTGGAAGCTCCTTCAAGGACGCCATGGAAGATCTGAGTTCCAGAAGTGCCATCCTGGGCTGAGTCATCTCTATAGTAAATCTTCTGGAGGAAAAGGTATAAGTATCTATGATCAAGAGTGAATAGAGGCAGAGGTGTTGCTGTTGGTGGACTCCTTGCAGCAGCAGGTGTAAGAGAGACTGAAACCTCTCACAAAAAACAATACATTCATTCTTGCCACACTTTGTGATCCACAAGTAAAAGGGAGTCTCACACTCCAGTCCCAGTGTTTCACACACATGAAGGAGATACTGGTAGGTAGGGTATTTGAACAGGAGCACAAGAGGCAGAGGCATGGTAGGGATGTAGCACAGGAAAGAGTGGCCCCCTCAGAGAGTAGTGCAGGCATGAAAAGCACCTAGTTAGCTAGACTGCTTCCCCCATCTTAATATTACAAAGCCAAGTTGTTCAAACAGAACCATCTTTCCTGACACGGGAAAGAAGCTGGCAAGTCAGAACCTCGGCCCAACCCAGCAAAGTAGACCCAAACAGAAATTTCTGTGACACGCTAACTCACAGAGCCCATTGAGGACATGGAAACAGATGCACAGGCATTTTGGTCACCAAAGTTGGCAGTCTGGCCAGACTTAGCCAAGGTGACACAGGAATATCTTTCCTGCCCATCAACCAGCATGCCAAGTGAATGTGTCTTCTCAATGGCAAGGGACAATATGAACCCTACCTAGTAGTTAGAGCAGCAGTCTACAAACCAGGAAAACCAGCATTCAAATCAAGTCATTTACCCTCCATTTTCTCAGGTAAAAACTTACACCTAGATTCATCAAAAATGCTTTGTTTATCGCTTGACTATTGCATGTAATAAACAAAAAGGGCATGTTTATTCAAATTGGTGGCTTGCCGCAGCACACAAGGAGGTAACGCACACCATGGTATGTCATCAAGGTGCGCGGTATGTCATTGCGGTACACGGTACATCATTGCGCACATGATATTTTTCCTAGTATAAATGCTCACTTCCTGCCCCTCCTTCTTTGAGGATGTGCTGGGCATTGGAGTGAGAGGAGAGGAGGTTAGTGATGTTAGAGGAGCTTTGGTGGTGTAGTTTTGCAATTTCTAACTGAGTTGTGCTGTTTTGTGTTGTCATTTGTTTCCCTTTACCTTTGTCTTTTGTGATAATTGTTGGAGTGAAAGATAGCAAGTCCTGTTTGTCATTTTCTGTGGAGTGGAGGATGAGATGAGGAGGAGTGTGAGGAGTGGAGGAGGAGATTGAGGAGCAGAGGAGGAGTATGAGAATCAGAAGAGGAGTGAATGAGGTGTGTAAGGAGTGAAGGAGGAGCAGAGGATGAGTGAGAGGAGTGTGAGGAGGACACCACACAAGCCGATGTCAATAAGTTTACCTCACCCATAAATGGCCAGACAACAACAGCTGTAGACATTAGGGGTCTTTTACTAGGCGTTTTTCCCATTGACTCAGAATGGCAAAAACCCTTTAGTAAAAAGCCCACAGAAATTGGCATTAGATGATCACTTTGCAAAGAAGCAAAGTGCAGCTCTGGTGTACTTATGTTTTGTTTTTCTTCTCTGTTTCCACAGCTCTCGAGCAGGAACATGCCGGTCCAGCCAGGAATGCTCAGGGACCAGCCGGGATGCTCCTGGGACCAGCCACCCAATACCCATGCTCCACAGGTCCTTACTCATAGATGTAGTGGGAGAAGAAGAAGAAGAAGCAGCAGGAGGCAGAGAGATCAGAGCCCCTGTATTTAATGCAGTCCCCAGGCTCAGCTTGGGGGGGGGGGCCTCCTGACCCCCACAAGACTTGCCAAAAGTCCAGCGGGGGTCCGGGAGCGGCGCTACCTTTGCCCTGTCACATGATAAGGGCAAAGGGCAACCGGCGCCATTTCTCAACGCAGCCGTGGCCAGAGAGCTGGAGATCGCGTCGGGACCCCCCCACTGGACCCCAGGTAATTTAAAACATTTTGGGGGGGTTCGGGAGGGTGGGGGATTTGTTTTAAAGGTTCGGGGTGGGTTTTAGGGTTTTTTTGGTGTGCCGGTTTTCCCGCACCCTATTTAACGATACAATACAAATGCCCCTGACGATAAATCGGGGGCATTTGTATTGTATCGTGCACTCTAACGATTTTGGACGATTTTAAAATTATCTGACGATAATTTTAATCGTTCAAAAACGATTCACATCCCTACTAATTAATGCATGAGTTGGGTTTTTAAAATTCATCTTTAAGGATATATAATCTATTACATTTTCACCTGGCTCTGGCTCTTTCTTCCAAATTCCTTATATAATATCTAGCTATTCTTGAGGGGTTCTCTCATATAATAGTTGAAAAAGAGAGAGGCCTCATATAGGTTTGGGGCATTTCTGAAATAGTGAACAGGCATTAACAAGAGGTTGTCCCAGTTTAATTTTTATCAACACCTCCAAGCTTTCAAACAGCTGTTTCAGGATTTTGTTAAAATGTTCAATGAGCTTATCCATTTGGGAATGAAAAATGAAGGTCCACAGGGTCTTAACTTTCAGGAGAGCATATATATATATATATATATATATGTTTTATAAGTCAGGAAATGGATAGGGTGCCCTAGTCCATCAAAACCCTTTAGGAAGATCCACCTAGGAAAATATGCCAGGCAAACCACTGGTAATGGTCTTTGATTTTATGTCAAAAAAGAATGGTGACAAATAGTTAACAATGCTAACAATAGTACTATAAAACTAAGAGTAATTACACAAAATTTATTGAACAAAATTAATGTGAACAGTTGACATCTAGAAGGTTCCTTAAAAATAAGGCCAACATGGCCTTGTGTTAGCAAGATGACAATTTCAGGGGATTGCTTATTAGAGATGTGAATCGTGTCCTCGATCGTCTTAACGATCGATTTCGGCTGGGAGGGGGAGGGAATCGTATTGTTGCCGTTTGGGTGTTTGAAGTATCGTGAAAATCGTGAAAATCGTGAGCCGGCACACTAAAACCCCCTAAAACCCACCCCGACCCTTTAAATTAAATCCCCCACCCTCCCGAACCCCCCCCAAATGCCTTAAATTACCTGGGGGTCCAGCGGCGGTCCGGAACGGCAGCGGTCCGGAACGGCCTCCTGCAATTGAATTGTGTCGCCGGCTGAAGACAAAACAATTCAATTGCAGGAGGCCGTTCCGGACCGCTGCCGTTCCGGACCGCCGCTGGACCCCCAGGTAATTTAAGACATTTGGGGGGGGGGTTCGGGAGGGTGGGGGATTTCATTTAAAGGGTCGGGGGTGGGTTTTAGGGGGTTTTAGTGTGCTGGTTTTCCTGCCCTCCCCCTTCCCCCGATTTACGATTTTTTGACGATAAATCGGGGGAATTGGTATTGTATCGTGGCCCTAAAGATTTTTGACGATTTAAAATATATCGGACAATATTTTAAATCGTCAAAAAACGATTCACATCCCTATTGCTTATTAATTAAAAAAAACATAAAAAGATATCATATGAAACATAACTCAACTTTTAGTGTGACCATGACTGTGCTTCAGAACTTTTATTGATACAGCAGTAGAGACCTCTGGCATTTTCTGTGGCACTTTGGAACATTTCTTTACAAATAATGGGCATTTGCTTTTAACAATATAGTCAGTTGAAGTTAAATACTTCTGATTGGCTGTCACTTGCCATTCATATAAAGGAATCTTTCTTATCCATGTGAAATATTTTTATCTTGGTTTTAAATATTCTGCTGAGGTAGGCATTTGTGTAAAAAACAGCAATGTTGGCACTCTTAACATGTTTTTAGAACCAGTTATTGTTTTTTATGTATTTATTGTTTTATATATTGCTTTAATACATGTGTATTGATTTATATATATATATATATATATATATATATATATATTGTTTTCTGTTTTTATTTTATAATTATTTCTAGTTGCATTTATTTTAATATATTGCTGTATAATTTGCATATTATCCTGTAATTATGCCAGTCTGTTTTATTTATTTTTTTATTTTTCTCATCGTTTTCTGTCCCTCATCTAGCTATTTCTACATAGACCTTGGAATGTGATCAAGCTTAAAAAAAAATAACAATTTTTGAACATTTTGAGAACTTTTAAACCACTGATCTTTTCTTCAGTAAAGAAAAAAAATTATAGCAATAACACATTTATCTTTGTTTGTGACATTACTAATGGGCTGTTTACAATTTGGGAGCTTTAAGTGATTGATGAATGACCACTATTACAGGAAATTCTTACAAAAAACCACCCATATGCAAGTGATGAATGTACTCCCAAATCCTCTTTAGAGAAACTTTCAATAAGAGAACTACATCCCATAGAACAGGTACAAATGATAGCCAGAGTATACTGGTATCCATGGCAATGTAAGTTTAGCATATGAAGAAAATGAATGAATGCTATTAAATTAGTCTCTATTTAATAAAAGGGAGATCCTACTGTTTAGATCATCTCTGACTGATGTACTAAATGTACTATGAGAACAAATGTTATTGCACTATATATAATATCTATTATAAACTATCAAGGAGTGTTCTGTCGTTATGTGGTTAAACTGGTTGAATACTTCTTTCTTCTTCTCTTGCTAAGTGTGGCCTCAAGCAGTAGAATGGAACTTGAGTCTTTCATGTGTGCTCTAAAGAGAAGGAGAATTTGGTTGTGGAGGAGGGGGTTACATCATTTAAAATTTCACATGTAATTTTTTTTTTTTTTTTGCAGATGTTGATAATTTTTGTTTTTTCATTTTTTTGACAACTTTTGGCATGGGGCTTAATGCAAAATTGCTCATGGGATCAACCAAAACCTGGAGAAGTATTTGGTAAGGAAGAGAAATTCAGTGGTGTAATAGGTAGGAGAAGGAAAGAGTAACAAAATGGCAAGCAACCTGCAAGTTAGCTTGCTTGCACAGTTTAAAAATAATGCATCTTGCTCAAGATTTCAGTTTTCTGAAAATTCTGGAAAGGAAAAAGGTTCACTGATTTGACAACCACTGGCTTAAAGAACAGTTCATTTGTGGTCTAGGGCAAGCTAACAGTCAGTCAACATTCCTGTTGGCTCCCACTAGAATATGTACATTTTTAATTTCTTATTTCTGTTAACTGTCATATAATCAATACAGTGGAAACAAACAAACAATTGTATTATTTTATACTAACCAGTAGGTGTATCTTCAGGAATACTGAGGAGGGCCATATTCCCATTTGTGCTGCTAGCACCATTATCAAAGAAGTAGGGAGCATAATTTGTCTGAGCTGCAATTAGAAAAGAAAGAGCTTTTATATTTTGGCATTTTGGAGTTTCTAGCTCTCAGCACAGTGATCTCATTATATTAGAACAGTGTTGACTCTTGCATGTTGTTAGGATTTTGCCTGCTTCATGGCCTTTTCCTAGCTTCTTGATGCCTCTCTACCAGCAGAGGCCCTCAGTAAGCCTGTCTACTAGTCTTGCCAGGCTCCTCCTTACTGCCCTTGCCACTCCCAAGTCCCAGCCTTATGTAAACCTGTCTTGCCAGAAGCTTCCTGTCTTCTCTAGATGTCACTTCTGGCTCTGTGACCTGATTCTTGTTCTGTCTTGCTTGGTCTTGTGACCTACTGTCTTGCTCTAGCCTTGTCTTGTGGCCTATGGGCTTTCTGCCTTGCTCTAGCCTTGTCTTGTGGCCAACAGGCCTTCTGCCTTGTGCTTTGCCTTGATGCCTTTGGGTCTACTCTTCCTTTAGCCTTGTTGCCGTCGGACTTGTATGTTCTTTGCTCAGATTTTCGCTTGTCTGCCTTGTCTGACTCCTGCCCTTGTCTTCTTTGTTGGTTTTGTCCTGTTTGTTCCAGTATCCTGTCCAGTCTTGCCTATACCAGTGTCTTGTCTTTGTCTTCCCTTAATTAACTGCATCTCGTCTAGTTGCAGGTGCTGTTTGTAGCCAGCCCTTGCTTTGTCCTGCTTGCCAGTCTGCCTGCTTTGTGCCTTGCTTGCCAAGCTAGGCCTGCCTTATTTTCAGCCACAGTTTACAGCCTGCCTTGCCCTGCTAGTCTCCAGTCTGCCTTGTCCAAGCCTTGCCTGTGTGGACTTACCACAATGATGTATTGCCGACACAGAGGCCTACTGGCTCCCAGAACCCAAGGGTTCAACCTGTGGGGGAAGGAGCTAGCTAGGCGGAAGACCGGCCCTTTTCTTGTTCCAAGTTCTGTCTTGCCAACCCATGCTGCTCCCCAGGTGAGTGTCCCTGACTCTGGGAGCCCTAACAGAATAGACTCAGGGAACCATAACACATGTAGTAATACAGTGCTAATAAGCTTCCCTGAACTTTACTAAATGTTTGCTAAACTGTCATTTTCTCTCTCTAATGGTGCCCTGACTGATGAGCTCAGATTATTGGTCTTTCTATTGACAAAATGCAGTGCAATGTATTATAATACATCCAATTTACACATCACTATAGAACATAATACATGAAAAGTTATATAAATCTGCATTTTAAAGACTCAGGTAACACACATCACTTTTGTAATAACATCTCAATAAAGAACTCATCTGAGACTGATATAGCAATATTGTTTCTAATGAGTAATGGAAAATTATAGTCCAAAAGCAATATTTCCTACAACTGATATGGTCCCAAGACATATACTTCTCATTATGCATCTGAAAATAACATTAACATTGTCAATTGAATGGATGGCAGGAGAAATTAGTAAGGTTAGGAAGAAGAAAAGACATCTGGGACATTCAGAGACATTGGGGAACTTGATAAGGAGAGAGTTTAGGGGCAAGGTGTATGATTGGAGAAATGAAATAAATAGAAAAGGGCCAGAAATTAAGAAAGTTAAAGAGAAATGGAAAAAGAGAAAATAAAATAAAACTCCTGAAAAAATAAAACAAAACATAAAAGGAAGATGGAGAGAAGTAAGATTGAAAAAAATTGCAAAAAACCCCAAGTAAAATAAAACAGATGAATAATTTTGTTTTTATTTGTTATATGTAGACACCTTGCATTTAGTCAGCCATGGTGGATATACCATTCCTTACAGATCCTCCCCCTAAAGCTGGCTGAATGGTATAATCTCATTCCAGAAAGGGGGGTGAGTTTCGGGATAGTTGAGACAGTGCACCTTTGAGTTTGTCGAAGGAAGAAATGGTTTATGTGCTCTCCAAGGCCCTCAGTTTTGCACGGCAAGGGAGATACTCAGCCTAGTCTTTATAATACAGACTGGAGGGAAGAAGGGGAAGAGTGTTTTCTTTTCACTTTTGAATACTTTTAAGATTTTTAACTACTAGACCTGTACCTTCTGGGAGGCAAAAAAAAAAAAAAAACCTCCCCAGGAATGCAGGAGGACTCTGTATACTGCTTCACCCAGTCAAGAGGAGATTGCAGAGATCATAACAAGGTTCCAGTTTTTTTCTAAGATTGAGCTTGTACCATCTATTGAGAAGGAAGCATTTTTCTGCCCCCTTCCTAGCTCAGAACTGGAAGTTAAGATCTGCTTTCAGAATAGATCTTTCCCTCAAAAGAGGCCCTTGAAAACAGAATTGGAGAGAAGAGGAGAATGACACCTGGAGACCTCCAATCAGAGTTTCTAGCCCGGGATGCAGGACCACTGATAGGCTGGAGATAATGACATGCACCTGGTACTGTGAGACCCAGGAATCCTCTACATTGCTAGGACATCCCGGTCTTGTTGGGATACCTGTTCTTCCCAAATGGAGGATACAAAGATCTCCAACTCCCCACACTGAGGGACACCTACACAGGAAAAGAACTTCTAAACACCTGTATTCTAAAATCATCACTAAATCTGGATGTAACTGAATATTAAGGAGTCAATTTTTGGACATTTCTGAAATTTTGGAACTTTCTAATGAAATAGAAATTATCCAGAGGAGACCGGTCCTAGTTACATTTGCATTTGTGTCAGAGCACAATAATATTCTGAAAATGTTTTTTCTGTAATAGGCAATTGCTGTTTTACGGTCCTGACCAGATCTACACAGATGAAACGGAAACATTTTCTTGAATTAAGACCTGATGTATTGAAATTAGGAGAGAAATTTGTTTTACGCTATCCACGCAAATGTGCTATATATTATAATAATGTTAACTATGCCTTCTTTGAAATAGATTAGTTAAGAGCCTTTTTGGAAGCTCACACCCAGAGGTAGCACACATGTGGTCCACAAATAGAATAGGTTATGTCTAATTACCTGGCGACCTGAATTAAGTTTAAAATATATGTTTCTTTAGATTATCCGCTCTTGTTTTCCTTTACTTTTAGTACAAAGAGTGAATTGTAATATTTCATTTCTTTACTACTAGTATTATATTTGAATTGTACTGTATTTCCCTAGCAAGATATATTCTTGTTATATTTTTGTTAAAAGTTTAAAAATAAAAAAAAAGGAGTCAATTTTAAAAGGAGTGCACATATCAGTGTGAACTCAGTTCCTGGCACGTGCACATGGATGCGCCAATTTTGTAACATGCGTGCGTCGGCATGCGCATATTATAAAATATGGGTCCCATGCACACATGCATGCTGGATTTTCATATCCACACATGCATGTGTGAGTGGGTGGCTTGCTCCGCGCATGGGGGGGATATTAGAAAAATACATGCAGTGATGCAATCGGGCATCCCCCAGTTCCCTCCCAGTCATCTCCAATTAAGGAGTGGACTGGGAGTGACTTTCTTATCTCTAACCCTACCCTTCCTACCTCTTCCCCTCTCCTCCCTAACCCATAACCTTAGCCTACCTATCCCTAAATTTTTTATTTTAATACTTACTGCTCCTCGAGAGCAGAAGTAATACCCACGTGCCAGCCAGCTGCTGGCATGCACTTCCCCAAGGCAGAGGCTAAAGGTGCTGTCCCGGCCCACCCCTTACCCAGCCTCTCCCTGCCCAGACCATGGCCCCCCTGGCCCACCCCTTTTGCAGGGCCCGGCACTTCGAAGCATAACAGAGGTTATGTGCATGACGGGGCCATTCTAAAATGTGCGCAGCATGTACAAGTCCCGGCCACACGCGTAACCCCCATTTTTTACGTGTGTGGCCCTTTTAAAATCAATAAATCTACAACACTAATTATATCCCACATTGTATATTCAATATTTTTAATTTTTATACACACAACTCACATATTTTATAAAACATTATTTATTGATTATTGCATTTCTTCCCTTTACAATCAAAACATATATTTATTACAAAAAAATTGTCATTAATTTATTACATTTCATACCTTAATCATGTCACAGAATTTGTTACAACCACATTGTCCAACATTTATAATACATACCAATCTCAACTAGAGTAGATATGACAATGTGATCAACTCATTACAATTTTGCACACGTACAAAAAATGGACATTTAATCACCCATCACCCCAATAAGCATACACACCACAATCACACCTCATTCATTCATAATAAAAACTTCATCCCATAAAAATCTAGAGATGCTCGCATATCTTCATCGGGTGCACAAGATGTTCTACTCCTTTCTTCAATGAAATTCACCCCTTCTTTAGTGATGTTTACCCCAATAAGGTGCTTTGTTTCACCCACTCAGGGCTTCGTCAGGGGAGGTCTGTAACCACCTCTAGAATATCACGTTATTAACCCCACTCACAAGCAAAACTCCTAGAACATACATATAAAGAATTAGCATATCCACCACTTAAATACTATGTTATACATACATCCACCAATAGGATATCACCTAATACCTTTAAAACCAACTTACTTAATTAAACAGTACCCGATACATGTCCACACCACTCACTTAATTATTTTCCCAATATCCACTGAAAAAAGATAAGAAATAATATTGACACAACCATTTAATCTAAAACATCCATAATCTCCATTATGTCCATAACTCCCACAATTAAATACAAACTTTGATGGACAAGCTACACACCTCAAATGGAGCGACACCAGTACACTACAACTATCGAGGTGCTACTGAACAATTCTTACCTGGAATACAAACCAACTGTTATAAACAATATTAACCCAATACCATATTAAATACCTGATAACCAAATCCATACTCACAGATTTAGAATATTTACTAACTATTTTCACAGCAAGAAACCTCCGGGCACAATCTGTCTTTCCACCGTCACAAATCTCTACCAGTTCACCAACCGTCGATATCTTGCAACTACTCCACCAACTGACTACTTCCCTTGCCCGATCAGGTGGATTGGTACCTTTTAAAATCAAGCCATAAGTTATTTAAACATCTTGCTTGCCTTACTATAATTCACAGTAAAATATTATTTGAGCACTCATCCAGTGAATCTTGCCTGGTCTGTTCCGGTACCTTCCCCAAAGAGCTATGGTAACACACACACACACACACATATACAAAAGGTTTCTAGTGCGTGAGCCAAGGTTAGTCTTCCCCCCACAGAAAGGAGACAGAAGAGTTGAGGAAAGGACAGAGGAGCTAGATCAGCTAAAGAAATTATTTTAAGGTTCTTTGGAATTAGATATATTCCCCAAGAATGGGTGACATATATATAATTTATTATATATATAAACAGAGAAAGTAAATCCCCTCTGCTCTGCAGTCTAATGTAAGGAAAGATACAATAAAATGCAATATAGCAAATAATAGGCACCATTCCCAGGAACCCACAATTTTGCAACTGCAGGCGAAATTGCATAATTTCCACATAATTAACACACATAATTTTGCCATACAATCAACACACCTGATGCAATTCAATCATCTGAAGAAAGCTATCATCTGAGCCTCAGCTCTCTCTGCTTCCTGTTCTATACTCTCCCCTTGCAAGCAGTCTGCAGGGGACAGTAGGGCAGGGGTGAGGTCAAGGCTCAAGCAGATGGAGAGAGAGAGAAGAGGCACTTTGCCCTCTAATCCAGCCCCTCATCTCCTATTGTTCCCTCTGCCCCAATCCTCCTGTCCAGAAGGGAACAGGAGAGGAGGGGAGAGGTAACTCTAACAAAGGTTAGAGTTACCTCTCCCCTCCTCTCCTGTTCCCTTCTGGACAGGAGGGACCAAGCATTCTGACTGGACAGGAGGGACCAAGCATTCTGACTGCTTTCTCTGTCAACTCTAAAGCAGTCAGAATGCTTGGTCCCTCAAAGATCTCTTAAATCAAACCAAAGATGATTTTGATATAATTCCTGGATGCAGTGATGTCCTTTTAGAAGAATTTCATCTTTATACAAAGATTCTTATGCTTGCATTGTGGCAGCAACAGGGAGAGCAATTCTGATCTCTGAGGTAACCAAACCTCATAAAACCATGTGCAAGCTAGAGTCTTGGAAAAGTTTTGGAAGCCTGCAACTGCTGGGCTCCCACAACTGACAAGGAGGACATTAATTTCAATTTATAGAAGCGCTGACAGCTGGCACTACAGCTCTCAAGTTCAAACTTGTGCTAATTCAACTCCTTTATATGTCAGTTGCTATTTGTCCAATATATGCAGACATATCTTTCTGTTTAATTAATGGCATGACAAACTGATAATGCTGTGGGAAATTTCAGCATACATAAACTCATATACTTGGAAAGATGACAAGGACGTTTTGCAAGAAAATATAAAAAAGGATAATTGCACTGCAATTCAATTCAAAATGAAAGTGATATTTCACAGTTGAGTTTGTAAATTATATGTCTTTACTTACTAAATAGTTAATTTTTGTATTTGTATATATCTTAAATATTTAAAAACAATGTGAAAGGTTTTCAGTGAAAAAAAATGACATTTTTGGCTTAGTTTGAGATGTGAATCTTTATGCAAAATGCTGCGAATTTGCACATAATTGCCACATAATTTTGAAGAATCTGTCAGAATGTGTTAACTTTTGCCACAAAATCTTGAAATATTTGTCCAGGAAACTTGAGGCTTTGATAATAGGGCTTATTTACAAAACAACTTTAAAAGTGGGTGTTAATACCAAGTTCTAAAGCTGGTTAGTTCCTGCATTTTAGTGAATACTGAGGAAGAGTGTTGTTTTAACAGCTAGGGTAAAGGGAAACCTTACATTGGCTGGCACCATTTTGGATGAGAGTGCCAGTGGGGCAGGAGCAAAGATCTTAGCAGTTCCTTGGAGTAGGAAAATTCCATGGGTTTGGGGGTCAGAGTTTTTTTTCAGGGGGGGGCGGCATTTTGGGTGGGGGCATGGTTTTAAGCAAGGGATGGAGACATACAAATTTATACTTTTGGTGAGTGCTTAGTGCCATGGTGGAGGGAGGAGAGGAAGGGGTTAAGTTGGGACTTTAGACAACTTTAAGCAGTAATGGGGGACTGCCCTAAGCTGAACTGTAGCTAATCTTCATCCATCAGCAGCATTACCATACCAATGAACTAATTGCATGTGCCTATTATTTGCTATATTCCATTTGTTTTCATAACAATGAGATCCTTTTCATTTTAGCATGGGAAGCAGTGTTTGAGGGGGGAATCAAGTACTAAAATTGCTTTAACTAAACTGTGCTAATGTGTCTAACTTGCTTTAATGTGGTTTTAATATCTATTCACGTTTGTAGGGATGGGGGCTTTGAATTGTCTAGTCTAAGACCACTATGTAATTTGTGGGGTATGCAGAGCTATATGACATTGCTTGTATGTTTTTATTGCATACTTTAGTGTTTATGTACATTGTTCATATATTTTTTATGTTCAAAGCTTCAGGAATTCTTTTGTTCAAGGAGGTGATATACAAATTTTAATTAATGAATTAGCTAATTAAAGTCTGCAATAGCACTGTCACAATTTACTAAACAGAGCCCAATGAAAGACATGTATGATACTTAGTAAATAGTATCACAGACAGATTCTGATGCATATTTATATTTATAAAGCAAGTATAATAATAAGAGGCTTAAAAGAGTGAAATAGACCAATATCCCAAAAAATAGATCTTAAAGTTTATGCACATGTATTCTATAGTATGACCATCATATGTTATAGACACTAATGACACAATAGTTCTGCATCTTGAATCTGAGTATGGCTTAGAAAGTTGTAATCATCGGTCATATATAATCATTATCACATTTTTTAAAAAGTTTTTTTCTTATTGCAAGTAAAATACTATCTGAGATGTTAAATCAGGAAAGCATTTAATCATGGGAAAAACATTTCTATGTCCCAAAAGAACCTATAAGCCATACTCAAGATGCAGAACTATTGTGTTATTAATGGCTTTAAGGCATGATGGTCATACTATTATAATACATATTATTTAATGTGCTTAAATTTTAAAAGTTGATCTATTTATTGGGATCTTGGCATATTTGCATGTAACATATTACATAGCAAATATTTTGTTGTACTGAACATGTACATGTAATTTCAGAACTTCCATGAGGTTAATAAAAAAAAAACTCCATTTCACACCAAACACCATCAGCAGATTGCAATCACAAGGCAAAAATACTTTTAGTCCTCACGCTGAACACACATAGATTATATCCTGAACAGATACTTCAAAACCTGGTTAATTTCACAGCAGCAGCCAAAATTGCCAAAGTCTTCTCTTCCATAAACTGAGTAACCAAACAGATCTAACCACAAAGACATTATGCATAGACATATACATATTCAAGGTTCTCTGATTTCCTACAGGTTCAACTATCATATAACTCCTTCCACAAACACAGTGATCTCTGTCACCCACTTCCAAATTCACAAATAACCATAATAATCTAAACTCTATTCCTTCTCGGATATTTTTGTAGGGAAATATATGCCCTTTAATCCTGTCCTTCACTTAGCCCCCTTTAGCTCTGCAGTAACACCTTGAATCTTCACATTTTTTTTTATTCTTGGAGGAACATTTTATAAACAATTATTAACCAGGTAGACTTAAGAAAGTCATTACTTAGCCCTGGGAGTGAGCAACAAGAAATAGATGTACTTTGTCATGCCTAAAAGGTGCTTGTGATTCAAACTGGCCACTGTTGGAGACTGGATGCAGGGCTTGATGGACCTTGATCTAACTCAGGATGGCATATCTTATGTTCTTATATTGAAGTGGTCTGCAGTTTTTTTAGTGGTACACAATATCTAGGCTTGCATGGCTCAGGCATGCCCAGACCTTGGCATGTTTGAGGTTTGTTAGGTGCACTGACTTATTGGAGCTCCAATATGCTGAGGACCATCTATCTTGAATCAGTAGGAAGCCTTCCAGTAATGCATAGTTTGGGGAACATGGATTTGGGGCTAAGGAGAGGATGGGAAATGGAGTTCATATTTATCTTGCAGTATTTAAAATATTTCTGTCTCAAAATGGAACTTTACTCACTAATGCAAACCACAGAATTTGGATTTGATTACTTGCCTTTCAAAACCCAAGCTCAAGGCAAGTTTAATTTCAGATAGAAGATGTATGTCTCCCTACTTGAGGGTTTATAATCTAAGTTTATATCTGAAGAAGTGTTAGAGGGTGAAGCAACTTGCCCAAGGAGTGATAATGGCTGAAGTGGGATCTGAATCCTTGCTTCCCTTTTTCTTAGACTAGTGCTCTAACCTCTAGGCTACCACTCCAATATAAACTCTCAAATCAAACCCACCATAATTCCCATTGGTAAAATAAAAGTGTGCCCAGAATTTATATATATATATATATATATATATATATATATAATTATACTGAACATATGATGCTAGAACAGGTATTCACATTATTATCCTTTTCAGTGCTAACCATTTTAATTTCATATCATTGTAGACAAATAATTGTTCTATACTACAGTATGTAAGCTAGATTCACCTATTTTTAGTTTTTTCATAAACCTCACACATTAACTTCCACTAGCAGTCAAAGCAGAGAGGCCTAAGATTTGACAGGTATTAAATATGAGTTGCCTTCTCACCCTTAGAGATGACCCTTTCAGAACAGATTTGAGACCCATTAGTAGGAGTCATATGGGAAATGTATATCACTATCCACACCTTACTTATTATCTGGATAAATGACAGTTGTTAGTTTCCTGTGTAACCATTTCAGCTCTTTTAACAAATACTACATTCACTTTATTTTATTTTAATTCTAGACTTAAATATTTTAATCTACCACTAATAGAATCTTAAGTAAAAAAAAAAAAGACAAATAGCTTTTTAGTAACTGCATATTCAATGACTTAGAGTCTAATAAAACTGTAATTTTTTTCAGTGAACATCATTTTGATGGTGTTACAAAGATTACATAACATATTTTCCTTCTGATTTTAGCACATGATATATACACACACAAATGTACCCCACAGTAAATAAGTGCTGGTGCCAATTGACAGAAACAGAAAAGTGACAAACAGAAAATGTAAACTGGTGAGTTCGACAATTTATAGAGTGGAATATTACTGAATTAAAAATCAGCATTACAACCGCAAGAAAACTTAGAGAGAGGAGATTTGTCATCAAACAATGATCAAAATTATCTTCGAGAGAAATGTGATGAGTGCAATAAAAATGAATGAGGATGCGCCATGAAATGTAATTGCACTGCTTCTCATTGCAGAAGGAGAGAGCATTGTACTTACCCAAACCAATCTGAATCACAGACAGAAATAGGAATGCATGGAAGTGTCTCTCCTGCTTCATCCCACTGCTGAAAGATGCAATTTTTCCAGCTTTTATCATGTTGTTGTTGTTCTAGGAGGTATTTTCTCAACTGCTAAAGTGCCCTACAGGACTGCTCAGTGGCTAAATGTGAAAGAGGGAGTAACAGATGTTAAGATGTTAAGCGGATGACACGTCTTATTTTTCTATGGAATTTAAAGAAGCTCCTTCCTACCACCTAATTAGACCAATTACTTTGCAAGGAGCTGAGGGACTCGTCTGTGAAACTGCTGCAGTTTTGGAGAAAGCAGCTGTGCTCCCCTGTAGTCTCTCACTTTGTGCTTGGTATGTTGGTAATAAAAGTTCCTGTCTGCTGTCCACTTCTTAAAATGGGCACAGAAGAATAGAACAAGGTAAAAAGTGATGATGTATTTAAATTGTATTTGATGATTTGCTTTCTTCCCAGATAGCAGATTAAAATTGAGTAGTGTGACTTAGTGTATTGGTTTATTTTATAATGCAATACTTTACTGTCTGTAGGTGTATAAAATAATCATTCTGTTTAGTTTGAATCTTCTCTGGTTTTGAGTTTATGAGATCTAAGGAAAATTTCTTATTGAATATTGCCCTGAAAGCCAGGAAGGAAGAAATTAATAGAAGCTTTTATTTGTAAGCTGCATTGAAGAGAAACAATAGTAACTATTTATACTCTAAAATGCTTTTCTGTTGTATATTTTTCAGGGGTACATTGGATCTAAGATAATATAATTTTAGGTGTCTGTTTATTGGCCAGATTTGACCTTACTTGCCATTATTTTCTTTGTCAGGAATTCCAGTCTCTCTGTTCACCCTGGTGTGGTGTTGCATGTGACATCAGTCACAGAACTGGCTGCTGACCACCTCTGACAACCTGCAGATTTTCCGAGAGGTGCTGTAGCAGCCTGCCTGCTGTGCCTTCAATGACTTCAGTGGAGCTGGTTGCGGCTTGTCTTTGGGATGCTGCTCATTGCCAGGAATTGTTAGTGACAGGCATTGTACGCTAAACATTACTATTCCTGGGGTTCTTTCCTGTTCAATTCCACTGAACAGGTTGCAGAACTAAACAGGAAAGGAGCCTGACTACAACAGTTCTCTGCTTATCTCAGTCTCATGCCATAGAGCAGTGGTTCTCAACCTTTTTTTGGCCGGGACACACCTGACAGATGGTTCTCACATGCGTGACACACTGAGCATGTGACCGTCACGGGGCTAAATGTAAACATGCACTCTGCATCCACAGGAATCCCCTCAACCCCCCGCAATGAGTGCAGAGCAGATCTAGGGCATTACCCTGTACAACTCGCCATACAAAAAAAGATATTCTGGTTCTGATGACATCTCAGTAAAAGCAAAACAAACTCCCTTTACTACCAGGCACAATAGCCCTTCTTATGAAAAGACAGTAATTTACCACTAATGCATATCCTATTGAGAAAACACAACAAATAAGATTGATACAAAAGCCTACATGCTAGTAAAATATCTCATCTCTGTCACACACCCAGAACTGACCTTCACCAAGTACAGAAAGACCACACATTATAAATATGGAGACAGAAACTGGAATGGAAAACCAAAAAAGCCACTCTGCATGCAGTGCAAACCTAGAGAAATGGAAAGAGAAATATAGCACCTAACATAGTCCCAGGATCTGCAATAATGCACACAAACTAACCCGCACAAAGATACACCTGTATTATGGAACACACTCAACCAGTAACAACCCTATCTAAGAAACACAACTATTAAACCAGGCCCTAAACACTAATACATTTCCTATTGGGAAAACAGAATAAGCCAAGCTGCTATAGCGCCCCACACAGAAATAATTGTAAAGCTTTACTAAAATGTTACAAAACAGCTGCTGAACAGAATATCCAACAATTAAAAACTCATAAAAATTATTAAAACATGTCCAAATATCAATAAAATATTTCAAAACAGCAGACATCGCATAATACCCAATAATTAAAATGGCAATCAAGAAAAATAAATTTAAAAAGCCACCTTTTCTTACCCTCTCCAGCAACTCTCCTACTTCTTTCCCTTCCAGGCCAATAGCACTCACAGGAAGCAGCAAGGGCTGCTGAAGCTCTGTCCTCACAGTCCTCTTCCTTAGCGCCCACAACCAGTCACTCACACAAATAACTCCAATTAGACCCCACGAACAGTCTCGGTCTCTCTCACCTCCCTGACCAGTCTCTCTCTCAATCACACTCATGGTCTCTTATATACAAGCTCTCAATCACACACAAATGCTCTCACACCCACACCAGCTCTCACCCAGGCTTCCATTCACACCCACACACACCAGCTCTCACCCAAGCACCCATTAACACCCACACACACCAGCTCTCACCCAAGCACCCATTCACACCCACACACACCACCTCTCACCCAAGCACCCATTCAAACCAGCTCTCACCCAGGCTCTCATTCACACACAGACACCCCAGCTCTCACCCAGGCACTCATTCACACACAGACACCCCAGCTCTCACCCAGGCACCCATTCACACCAGTTCTCACCCAGGCTTCCATTCACACCAGCTCTCACTCAGGCACCCATTCACACACAGACACATCAGTTCTCAACCAGGCACCCATTCACACACAGACACATCAGTTCTCAACCAGGCACCCATTCACACCCAGACACACCAGCTCTCACCCAGGCACCCATTCACACCCAGACACACCAGCTCTCACCCAGGCACCCATTCACACCCACACACACCACCTCTCACCCAGGCACCCATTCACACCCACACACACCACCTCTCACCCAGGCACCCATTCACACCCTCACACACTACCTCTCACCCAGGCACCCATTCACACCAGCTTTCAGCCAGGCACTCATTCACACACAGACGCACCCGCTCTCACCCAGGCACTCATTCACGCACACAGACGCACCCGCTCTCACCCAGGCACTCATTCACGCACACAGACGCACCCGCTCTCACCCAGGCACTCATCCACGCACACAGACGCACCGGCTCTCACCCAGGCACTCATCCACGCACACAGACGCACCCGCTCTCACCCAGGCACTCATTCACGCACACAGACGCACCCGCTCTCACCCAGGCACTCATTCACGCACACAGACGCACCCGCTCTCACCCAGGCACTCATCCACGCACACAGACGCACCCGCTCTCACCCAGGCACTCATCCACGCACACAGACGCACCCGCTCTCACCCAGGCACTCATTCACGCACACAGACGCACCCGCTCTCACCCAGGCACTCATCCACGCACACAGACGCACCCGCTCTCACCCAGGCACTCATTCACGCACACAGACGCACCCGCTCTCACCCAGGCACTCATCCACGCACACAGACGCACCAGCTCTCACCCAGGCACTCATTCACGCACACAGACGCACCCGCTCTCACCCAGGCACTCATCCCACGCACACAGACGCACCCGCTCTCACCCAGGCACTCATTCACGCACACAGACGCACCCGCTCTCACCCAGGCACTCATTCATGCACACAGACGCACCCGCTCTCACCCAGGCACTCATTCACGCACACAGACGCACCCGCTCTCACCCAGGCACTCATCCACGCACACAGACGCACCCGCTCTCACCCAGGCACTCATTCACGCACACAGACGCACCCGCTCTCACCCAGGCACTCATTCACGCACACAGACGCACCCGCTCTCACCCAGGCACTCATCCACGCACACAGACGCACCCGCTCTCACCCAGGCACTCATCCACGCACACAGACGCACCAGCTCTCACCCAGGCACTCATTCACGCACACAGACGCACCCGCTCTCACCCAGGCACTCATCCACGCACACAGATGCACCCGCTCTCACCAAAAACTTCTTCTTCCTTCGCTGCAGGGATGGGCTCCAGTTCCGCCGCGGCTTTACTCCGGCGGGCCTTCTTTTTTCGCCACCGCGGGAATGGGCTCCCGTGGTGGCCTCGGTCGGGTTTCCTCTTCGCCGCCACAGGCTGTGGCGGCCTTGCTTTGTCGGGGTCAGGTCTCCTCTGCTTCGTCGGGGGTCGGGTTTCTTCTTCACTGCGCGATCTTGCTTCGTCAGAGTTCAAAATTCCTCCCTGCCTGCCTCACCGGCCAATCAAAGGCTTCCTCCCTTCTTCCTACTCCCACTGGTAGGGAGGAGGCTTCCGATTGGCCTGCGCGGGGGCAGGCAGAATGAAGGAGGCTTCCCATTGTGTAATAGGGGTAGGAAGAACGAAGGCTTCCAATTGGCCCGCGTGTGCTGGAAAAAGGCAAAAGGAAAGTAGAACGGGGTAGTGGGACACCGGAAGACGCGACACACCTGGCGGTGTTTGGCGACACACTAGTGTGTCGCGACACACCGGTTGAGAAGCGCTGCCATAGAGGATGGTCTACCCCTATATGTTTGGTCAGTAAAGAGGTAAATCTGTAATTAGCTCCACTGCATTTTATGACACTGACTTGATTATAATTGTATTTTGATTCTTCAGATGTATTGCAAATAAAAACAGAATTCACAATACTATACAGAGGTGACCTAAGTTTGATTTCTGCGCTGGAATCATGGACTGGCAGGCTGGAGTCAGGGAGCAGCCCCACAGAGGCAGAAAAGGACTTCAGGATAGGACTGGAGCTGGTCTTCTGCCAAACCAAGCCCCTCCCCACAGGTTGAGCCCTTAGGTTCTGGGGGCTGGTAGGACTTGTCTTCTATGGAACATCACGATATGGACTGGGAGCTGAGTACAGGCTGGGAACTGAGGTCAGGCATAGGCTGTTTGAGGCAGGGCAGTCTGGATGAGCCAAGGCTGGCTGAACAAGGCACGGCAGGCTGGTCAAGGCAAGACTAGCTGGAAACACAGGCTGGAAGCTGGATACAAGGACAGACTAAGGACTGGATGCAGGTACCAGCTGAGGGCTGGATACAGAACACAAGCTGGGGTTAGATCTAAGGCAAATGTATATGGGATAATTATAAATGTTAATAAAAATAGAAATCACCTGGGTCCTGACTGCATGCCTCTGAGAAAGAAAAGCCAGTACAAGGCCTGTGTCTGGGGTCTGAATTAACCTGGAGGTTTATTTATTTAAAAAAAAAAAATTTAAAAGCTTTTCTATACTGCCTATACAGTATGCAGGTCTAAGTGGTTTACAAAATTTAACATACATAAACAAATTGTGACATGTAAACAATAATCATAAAAGAAATAAAAACAAATATGTTAAAAAATTGTGTAAATTAAAATAGACACACAATTGTACAACTTATGAATTAAAGTGACAAAACAGAAAAGAAACAGCCATCATGCCTATACTCATTTGTTTACAAATGAGTATAGGTAAGTTTTTATGGCTTTTTTAAAAGGTTTTTGTGTTTGTAAGAAGTCGAATTGCATTTGGTAATGAGTTCCACAATATGGGGCCTGCCACAGAAAAGGCACGTTTACGGGTTAGGTCTAGCCTTGCTATTTTGATGTTTGGTACCTGTAGATAGTTTTTATCAAGAGAGCATAAGTGGCGCGGAGGTTGGTAAAGATGCAAGGAGGAACATAACCACACAGTTGATGTATTATGAATCAGATTGTGAATGGCGGATACAATTTTATAATGAATATGTTGATGTATTGGTAACCAGTGGAGGTGTTTTAAGACCAGAGTAATCTTATCTTTTTGGCTTGTGTTGGTTAATAAGCGAGCTGCAGCATTCTGAACCAGCTGGAGAGGACGTAATGTGATGTCAGGGAGACCTAAATAAAGTGAATTGCAGTAGTCTAAACCAGTCAGTATTAAAGCTTGTAGCATGGAATGAAAGTCATTTGGATACAACAAGGGTTTTAATTTTTTTAACAGATGTATATTATAAAAAGAATGTTTTGTTACCGATGAAATATTGGCAGTCTTGGATAGGTTGGAATCTAGAATGACACCTAGATTACATGCCTGTGGGATGGTGATATTGTCAAATGTAAATTCTGAAGGAGGAACATGTGATGTATTGAGAATAGTGGATAAGTATATAATTTCAATTTTTGCAGAATTGAGAGTGAGTCGATTGCATGACATCCATGTTTTTATTGATTTTAGGTAAAGGTTAAGTAGAGAGAAAAAGTTACTCCAAGAGGTGTTATATGGTAAAATGATTTGAATGTCATCTGCATATATTTTAAATCTTATATTGAGACCAGAGTGGAGATGACAGAGAGGTAACAGATAAATGTTAAATAAAATAGCAGATAAAGCTGACCCTTGAGGAACACCTGAGTAGGGATAAAACCAGTTGGAATGATAGTGTCCAAGGTTAACTTGTGATCTATTTGTTAAAAATGAATTAAACCAGTGGAGGACCATACCATTGTGCCAATATGTTGAAGATTGGCACAAAGGATGTTGTGATCTAAAGTATCAAAAGCTGCTGAGAAGTTGAGGAATATTAATATGTAATCTACATTGGCGTCATAACCTCTAATTATGGAATCCAAGAAAGAAAGTAGTAGAGATTCTGTACTGTGCTCTTTACGGAAACCATATGTTATTTTTATTGATATATTCATTTAGTTGATGGAGTACTACTGATGTGATTATTTTAGCTAGCGTGGTTAATGAGGCAATTAGACGGGGTTCTGAAAAACAGAGATAGCCGTTGGGGCATATATAGGATTATGTTGTCATAGTCACAGAGCCAGGTTTTGGTGTTGATGACAGCATCAGGAGAATGGCAAAGAATTAGATCATGGATAATTGGTATTTTCTTTCTGATAGGCTGTGCGTTTAAAATTAAGATTGAGATACTGGTAAATAATAAGGAAATAGACTTTGGAGAAAATAGCAATGGGATTAAGAGAAGTCTATGAAGGGATGGGCTTGCAATAAGGCCTATTTAATTGTCTATAGCGGCCATTACCTGTAATAGTACTGATTTCCATGGTAGTTAAAGAAATCACATATGAGTTATAAATGAGCTTATCTTTAAGCATGACCCAAGGTCAGTCAAAGCATGGATGATAAAGTCATGAAGGATCGCACCAGGGGATGCACAATACACCAGCATGCAGAGCCTCCAGTGACACACTGGGCCCTTTATCGGGCACCTCCCGATGATGTCAGAAGTGGGGCAGGAACAAGTCTGCATGAGAGAGGGACTGTGGATGGTACTGACAACTGTCCTTTCCAGCAGGAGATGGTGGTGAGTGAACTAGGCTCCTTTGGTTGCCCAGGAGAGAGAGTCCAAGCAGGCAGAGGCAGAGATAGTTCCTTATCACTTCGGCGACATGCTGGGCCCTTTATTGGGCACCTCCCTTCATTCTTTTTTCAGCTTTTATCTACAAGCTTACTAGTTAGTGTCATGGGCCTCATAGTAAGGCTAAATGAGGTGACAAGCTTCAAGCACTTTATTGTCATGGATTCCTGTGATTGTAGAAGGGACAGTGAGGGAATGGCCTAGTCCAGAAAAATCTCAGTTAGAGAGCCCCAAAGCACCAAGGAATCCAGTACAAGTATAATTCTGAAGCCGTATCCTAGGGAAAGTAAGGCCAGTGACTGTTTAGAATTGGACAGAGAAAATATACTGATCTCTTAGAGGTTGGAAGTACTGTCTTGGTGATCAGTCCCAAAAGGCCTTGAATAAGTAATAAACACTAGGGATGTGAATCGTGTTCCATATCGTCTTAACGATAGAAATCGTGTGGCAGGGCAAGAAAATCGTGTTAGGCACGATTTTTTAGTTAAAAAATCGTTAAAAATCGTTTTTTCCGATTAGTGCGCACTAACTCGAGTTAGTGCGCACTAACGGGGAGTTAGTGCGCACTAACTGAAAATGATACAATTTGACACTTTTCAGGTCAGTTAAGGTCAGTTTAGGAATGAATATGTATTCCTATTGGCTGCCCTCTTATTTATTCATGTTACCAAGGTTCCCACTGACAGTATATGGGGGATGGGAAATGGAAACAGTTGGTAGCTTGACAAAACAAGTAATGTGATCAGTCAATGTGACTAGAACTTGTGCCCTAACCCTGATACCAGAGGTATTGTGATCTTCCTGCACACAGTGCCCTATCCCTATTAATACCAGGAGTGTTGTGATCTTCCTGCACACAGTGCCCTAACCCTGGCACCAGGGGTGTTGTGATCTTCCTGCACACAGTGCCCTATCCCTATTAATACCAGGAGTGTTGTGATCTTCCTGCACATAGTGCCCTAACCCTGACACCAGGGGTGTTGTGATCTTCCTGCACACAGTGCCCTATCCCTATTAATACCAGGAGTGTTGTGATCTTCTTGCACACAGTGCCCTAACCCTGGCACCAGGGGTGTTGTGATCTTCATGTGCACAGTGCCCTATCCCTATTAATACCAGGAGTGTTGTGATCTTCCTGCACACAGTGCCCTAACCCTGGCACCAGGGGTGTTGTGATCTTCCTGCACACAGTGCCCTATCCCTATTAATACCAGGAGTGTTGTGATCTTCCTGCACACAGTGCCCTAACCCTGGCACCAGCGGTGTTGTGATCTTCCTGCACACAGTGCCCTATCCCTATTAATACCAGGCGTGTTGTGATCTTCTTGCACACAGTGCCCTAACCCTGGCACCAGGGGTATTGTGATCTTCATGTACACAGTGCCCTATCCCTATTAATACCAGGAGTGTTGTGATCTTCCTGCACACAGTGCCCTATCCCTAATACCAGGGGTGTTGTGATCTTCCTGCACACAGTGCCCTATTCCTGATACCGGGGGTGTTGTGATCTTCCTGCACACAGTGCCCTATTCCTGATACTGGGGGTGTTGTGATCTTCTTGCACACATCCCGGTATCAGGGATAGGGCACTGCATGCAGGAAGATCACAACACCCCTGGTATTAGGGATAGGGCACTGCGTGCAGGAAGATCACAACACTCCTGGTATTAATAGGGATAGGGCACTGCATGCAGGAAGATCACAACACCCCTGGTATCAGGGATAGGGCACTGTGTGCAGGAAGATCACAATACCCCGGAGGAGTGAGGGTCAGGCAGCTCCCCCCTGTCTGTGAAGCCAGCCTCTCACTAGTAATGCAGGGAGGGAGCTGTCTCAGACTTCACCATCCTCCCCCCCCCCTCACCCACACACCATTCACTAGCTGGGACATGGGGGAAGTCAGGAGTGAGGGTCAGGCAGCTCCCCCCTGTCTGTGAAGCCAGCCTCTCACTAGTAATGCAGGGAGGGAGCTGTCTCAGACTTCACCATCCTCCCCCCACCCCCTCACCCACACACCATTCACTGGCTGGGACATGGGGGAAGTCAGGAGTGAGGGTCAGGCAGCTCCCCCCTGTCTGTGAAGCCAGCCTCTCACTAGTAATGCAGGGAGGGAGCTGTCTCAGACTTCACCATCCTCCCCCCCCTCACCCAAACACCATTCACTGGCTGAGACATGGGGGAAGTCAGGAGTGAGGGTCAGGCAGCTCCCCCCTGTCTGTGAAGCCAGCCTCTCACTAATAATGCAGGGAGGGAGCTGTCTCAGACTGGTATCAGGGATAGGGCACTGAGTGCAGGAAGATCACAACACCCCTGGTATCAGGAATAGGGCACAGGTTCTAGTCATATTGACTGATCACATTACTTTTTTTGTCAACTACCAACAGTTTCCATTTCCCATCCCCCCAACCATCACCTCAGTTGGAACCTTGGTAACATCAATAGATAAGAGGGCAGCCAGCCAATAGGAATACATATTCATTCCTAACTGACCTTTACTGACCTGGAAAGTGTCAATAATTTGTATCATTTTCTGTTAGTGTTCCTGAGTTTCCATTTCCATTTCCCATCCCCCCAACCATCACCTCAGTGGGAACCTGGTTAACATCAATAGATAAGAGGGCAGCCAGCCAATAGGAACACATATTCATTCCTAACCGACCTTTACTGACCTGGAAAGTGTCAATTTGTATCATTTTCAGTTAGTGCGCACTAACTCGAGTTAGTGCGCACTAACTGGCAGTTAGTGTGCACTAACTCCTGTTAGTGTGCACTAACACGATTTAACGATTTTTAACGATAAATCGTTAGAATTTCTATTGTATTGTGTTCTATAACGATTTAAGACGATATTAAAATTATCGGACGATAATTTTAATCGTTAAAAAACGATTCACATCCCTAATAAACACATTATAATTGAGAAAATCAGTGGGAAACATTGTAGAGTGTGAATGTCTGGTGTGGATGTAGATGTTAGAAGCAATGTTCTTGTCCAGTTAAGGTAAGGGATAGGATAGTAATATTAAAAGAATGCTGCTCCGCAGTGAATTTAAGCACCATTGTTTATATTTCCAATCTTATAGAGATATAAGATTGGAAAAAAATATATGACTAAAGCCTCACATGCAGTAAGAAGGAGATATTTATTAAAGAGGGAATCAAAGTGCTTGAAGCTCATCACCTCATTTAGTTTTACTATGAGGCCCATGACACTAACTGGTTAGCTTGTAGATAAAAGCTGACAAAAGAATGATGAAAATGAAGCTAGAATCCTACCCCTTCTTACTAATGTAGCCTCAGACATGGACCACAGGGTAACAGGTATTCCTGAATAGAATAAAAATGTTTCAAGAGCTTAAATAAAGCAATATATGTTACAAAAGTAACACATTTTAGGGAACAGTGCTGGAGCATGTGATTGGAAAGAAATCATGTTCTTTCTCATTGTGTAGGAGTATATTAATTATCTTCTTTTTAAATTTAGTTAGTTAAACACAGTTTTCATTAAGTCGTTGAGGACAAAAACACTGAGAGAATTTGTCACATTTAGGCTATGGAAGGAGCTTGGAGCAGGGAGGAAGCCTCTCATTGATTTTCTTAAGTTTAGGGTAGCAGGGAAAAGAACTGGGGAAGAAGAAACAAAGAAGAATATCCAAACCTGCAAGAACTGTTACTATTACCATTCTGGAGAAAAGAAAGAAAACTCAATAATATAGCCAAGCCTGAGCTGATAAACACATAAAATACAAACAAGTAAATAAATAAACAACAAAAGAAATAAAGAAAGTAAGAAAGAAAAGGACATTGAGGAAAGGTGAGAACACACACAGAAAAACACAGATACAGAAACAAAGCAAACAACAAAAAGTACAAACTCACTTGAATGCAACTCCAGGAAGGACATTTATCTTTTACCTGGAAAAAATCAAAGAGCACATAAAGACTCAGTTCTTTATTTAAAGTATTAATGAACAAAAGTTGAGTTAACTTATTAATCCAAATGAATATTGTCTAATATTTATCTGACTGTAATGCATGATAATATTTGCTTGAGAGAATTATGAGACCTCATAGTTTTTTGCTTTAGGTTTCATTTTTTAAAAAGTAGGGGTGTCTAAGAGAAAATAAAAAAATATTCAGGAATTTATTATTATATGCACATTTATTTGAATTAGAGATAAAAAGTGTTGTTTTTTAAAAGTAGAAAAACTTTTGTATGAAATAAAATAGTCACATTTGTTTATATTGAAAGAGAAGTTTATTTCTTTGTACATTTATCCTTGCCTCCACTCTTAACCTTAAAAGACATTGCTACATGGGTTGTTGACCACACTCCTATGGGTTCCATCTGAGAGCTTGTTGCTCTGGTCACATGACTACACTTGTATACTTTCAACCTTGGCCAAGTCAGCAGTTTACATATTTGGCATAGTAGGCAGGAATCAGAAGATTTAAGTTCTAAAGGCCAGGATTTGAAAGATCTTTGCTACAATGTCTATTGGAATGTTTGGAAGATAGACAGGTGGCATATGAAGAAAGGCAGAGAATATGGGAAGAGGATTGAGAGAGTTACAGCAGTCAATATGATAGAGCCATGGCAAAGTACAGTGAAAGAAGTTATGAAACATTTATATCCACATGGAGCTTGGCAAGAGATGTTATTGAATGACAAGAGCCTAGCACAGAGAGAAGTTGCAATTATGATAGTCGTGTGTATTATCCAGAAGTTTTTGAGGAAGTGACAATCCTGTCATGGAGTGAAATATTCAAAAGATGATGTAAGAAAGATGATGAGAAAGAAAGAAAACATCAAGGATAGGCATCAAGTCTGAGTAGAAAAATATAATATGAAAGTTCTTGTGATGAAAAATAAAACTTAGTAAATGTCTACAGAGAAGATAGAGTATGCAGCTGGATGAGAAAATGATGCTTCAGTGTCCAGCTAAAATAATGCAAAAACAGAACAGAGTAGAACAAAATACAAAAGAGGTATCTGCATATAATTCAGTAAAAGAAAAAATTCCATCAGGGAAAATTGCACTTGAGAAAGAAAGAAGTGATGAAATAAAGAAATCAGGATCAGAAATGGTCTTGTTGGTAAAGAAGCCTGAGAAAGGAAGTCAGGTGAAGAAACTGGCAAAACTGGAAGAGAAAACTGGGAAATAATTTGAGAAAGCCTGTACAGAAACAGATTTTCATATTCCTGTAGAGTTGTTAAAAGGGGACATCCATCCGGAAGAGAAAAATTTGGTGGAAATGGAAATGGAAGACAAAGCTCATTTGATGCAATGGGAAAACATTTCAGATAAACTTGTTCTCACTAAAACAACTGATACCACAAAAACTGATTAAGTTTGGCCACAGGAAAATACTTTGATAAATATATATCTGAGGAGGAGTTCCAAGAAGTTTTCCAGTCAGACACAACTCAGAATTCAGAGCCAGCTGGAGAGTTTAAGGTGATGTTAGAAGAGGATGAGAAAAGAACAAAGAATATAGAATACTGGAAAATGATACTGAATGAAAAGCAGAGAGAGAGACAGGAACAGATCAGTGAGCTTTGGGAGTATAAAGAAGAACAATAGATGCATCTGTAAGAGCTCACCCAAAAGTTGCTCCAGAAGGGCGAGGAATTTCTGCTATGACCATTCCAAAGGTATTAAAAAGAGGAGGAGGCCCAAGAGCTGGCCCTCCAGGAGAAATTGACATGAGTTAAGGCTGCACTTCATTAATGGACAAGTGAGATGGAATCCCTGAGAGAGCATGAAGAGCAGGAAAAACATGAGCAAATTCTCTATAGGCCACATTAATATGCTCTGAGATGGCACAACATCATCAAATATAGACACTGGTAGCCACAAAACAATGGGCGGTGGAACAGAAGAAAGCACTGCAGAGTAATTGCTTTTGTCTGAAAGAGACCCTATATGAGAGAGACATAGAAGTGGTGACATTGAAAGAGAAAATAGATGAAAGCAAAAAGGAAAGAATGACACTAAAGGCTGAGAGATATATTCTGAAGAGTGACTTACAGAAACTTTTTCTGTGTGTCTTAGAGAGAGACAAGGAGATTGCTGCCCTGTGAAAGAGGATACAGGAGAGTGAAGAGAAGAAAGACATATTGAGTGAAAAAATACTTATTCAAGGTCTACAAGACAAAGATAAAGAAGAAGAGATAGATGAAATGTTGAAAGATACAAAGTTGGAGTCGGATAATAAATTGGAGAAAGCAATCAGAAAGCAGAGAGAATTGCTGGAGCTGAAGAAGTGAAAGGACAGGATGAAAAAAGTAAAGCTATTGGAGAGATAAGGACAGCTACAAAAGAGGTAGTAATAAAAGTACAATACTTAGAAAAGAGCAAGTATAGTCTCAACACAAAAGAATCTAACAGAAGATTCAGCATTACAGCTAAAATGGAGCTAGTTTCCTATCAAAAAATATCTAGATCAAGGTGCACTGACTATTTCTCTGAACAGCATGACAGAGGTGAAAAAGTGAATGGATAAAAGTTATTTCAATACCTCTTCAAGTTCCTTGATCACTAATATTATGCTTTTCATAACACTGGGCAACAAATTTTCACAAAAGTCATGTTACGGAAATGAAATTAGTCAATTCTTATAAATTTCCATGTGCTAAACACAAATGTGACTGTGAAAATGCAAAATTGGCTCTAGTTTTTTTGTAATATGCAATAGAGGTGTGAATCGTGTGATCGATCGTCTTAACGATCGATTTTGGCTGGGGGGGGGGGGGAAATCGGATCGTCGTGTTTTGTTTTGTTTTGAAATCGTTAAAAATCGTAAATCGGGGGAGGGCGGGAAAACCGGCACACCAAAAAAACCCTAACATCCACCCCGAACCTTTAAAACAAACCCCCACCCTCTCGAACCCCCCCAAAATGTTTTAAATGACCTGGGGTCCAGTGGGAGGGTCCCGGCGCAATGTCCCACTCTCTGGCCACACAAAAAAAACCCTAACACCCACCCGAACCTTTAAAACAAACCCCCACCCCCCCGAACCCCTCCAAAATGTTTTAAATGACCCGGGGTCCAGTGGGAGGGTCCCGGCGCGATCCCAGCGCGATGTCCCACTCTCTGGCCACAACAAAAAAAACCCCTAACACCCACCCCGAACCTTTAAAACAACCCCCCCCCCCCGAACCCCCCCAAAATGTTTTAAATGACCCGGGGTCCAGTGGGAGGGTCCCGGCGCGATCCCAGCACGATGTCCCACTCTCTGGCCACGACTGCTGTGAAGAGAAATGGCGCCAGTGGCCCTTTGCCCTTATCATGTGGCAGGGCAAAGGTAGCGCAGGCGCCATTTTGATTCCTAGCTCCCGACGTCACGCGTCCAGGAGATCGCTCCCGGATCCCCGCTGGACCCCCAGGGACTTTTGGCCAGCTTGGGGGGAGCTCCTGACCCCCACAACACTTGCCAAAAGTCCAGCGGGGGTCCGGGAACGACCTCTTGCACTCGAGCCGTATTGCAAAATGGCGCCAGGCCAGATTTTCAAAGGGGTAAACGCGTAAGATACGCGTGTACCCCCCAAAAACCTGGCCGAAGTCCCCCTGCGCGTGCCGAGCCTATGTTGAGTAGGCTCGGCAGTGCGCGCAAGCCCCGGGACGCACGTAAGTCCCGGGGCTTTCCTGGGGGGCGTGTAGGGGGGCGTGTCGCGGCTGCGTGTCATTTGGGGGCGGGGCCATGGGTGTGGTTCTGGCTCGGGGGCATGGCCGAGGCCTCCAAAACGGCTCCCGGGCCTGGGAATCGTGCGGCCGGCCCGGCATGCGCAAGTTACGCCTGCTTCGGGCAGGCGTAACTTGTACAACAAGAGGTGGGGGGGGGTTAGATAGGGCTGGGGGGTGGGTTAGGTAGGGAAGGGAGGGAAGGGAAGGGAGGGGAGGGGAAGGTGGGGGAGGTGGAGGGAATGGAGGCAGGCTGCGCGGCTCGGCACACGCAGGCTGCCGATTTTGGGCAGCCTTGCACGTGCCGACCCTGGATTTTAATGGATACACGCGGCTACGTGCGTATCTATTAAAATCCCGCGTACTCTTGTTTGTGCCTGGTGCGCAAACAAAAGAACGCATGGGCGCAGATTTATAAAATCTACCCCTATCTTTTTTGAGATGCGGTGACCAGAACTGCACACAGTAATCATGGTGCGGTCTCAACATGGAGCAATACAGAAGCATTATGATAGCCACCATTTTATTCATCATTCCCTTTTAATAATTACTAATATTCTGTTTTTGACTGCCACAGCACACTGAGCTGGTGATTTCAATATGATGCCTAGATCTCTTTCCTGGGTGGTAACTACTAAGATAGAAACATTGTGTAACTACATTGTGTAACTACAGCAAGGGTTATTTTTCCCTTTATACAACACCTTGCACTTGTCCACATTAATTTCATCTGCCATTTGGATGACCAATCATCCAATCTCACAAGGTCCTCCTGTAATGTATCACAATCCGCTTGTGAATTAACTACGCTGATGTTGTGGTCCCGGTCGTGGCACTCGCGACCGGGGCCTTACCTCTTGGCTTCTGGCATCGGGTCCAGTCTCGCTGGAGAGCTTCGCTGGGTTCCAGGCCTGTTCTGCGGCATCCCCGCGGGGGCAACACCATCGGGACACCCAAGCCAGCCGCCCTCCTCCTAGGCGCACGCATGCGCAAAGAGGCCGAAGATATAGTCCCTTTCCCGCCACTCACTGCTCCACCCGCTCCCGTGACATCAGACGCCGGTGGGTATGTAAGGTCGGCGCCTGCCTCTAGCAGATGCCTTGCAATGAGGTTACCTTGCGGTTCCTAGTTGCTGTGTGCCTCGGAGTTCGCTAGCTTCTCGCTTGTAGCCTGCTTCAGTTCCAGCCTGGTTCCTGCTTCTGTGTCTTGCTTCAGTTCCAGCCTGGTTCCTACTTCTGTGCCTTACTTCAGTTCCAGCCAGGTTTCTGCCTCAGTATCCTGCTTCTGTTCCAGCCTGGTTCCTGCTACTATGTCTTGCTTCAGTTCCAGCCAGGTTCCTGCCTCAGTACCCTGCTTCAGTCCCAGCCTGGTTCCAGCTTCCATGCCTTGCCTCAGTTCCAGCCAAGATACCTGCTTGATCCTGGTTCACCATCTCAGTATCCTTACTCGCGTAAGTCCCATCGGCCGGACTCCTACGGGCTCCTCCCGGGGGAATCTCGGCTTCCAGGGTGAAGTCATCACCACCGATCTCCTAAGCCCCAGCAGCCAGGCTCCTACGGGCTCCTCCGGGGAAAGTCTCGGCTTCCAGGGTGAAGACACCTCTTCAGTTCTCCTAGCCCTAATCCCTCGACTCCCACAGGCTCCTCCTGGGGAGTACAGGCTCCCGGTGTGAAGGCTACCTCCTTCACCCGGCCTGGTGTCCGCCTCCCGGCCTGCTCCCCCTCCTTCGGAGACAATAGTCCACCTTACCATAGTCTCCAGCAGGCCGGCCCAAGGGTCCACTAAACAGTCAAATCACAACAGATTGCAAGGCCATGGACTCGGCGGATATGCCAGGCCTTCAGGCCATTCCTGGAATGGCCCAACGAATGCAACAACAACAGCATTGCCTTGATGTACTAGCAGCTACTGTGGAGCAGCTGGCTGCCAGCCTAGATACTATGCCCATGGACCCTCCGCCCGCTGCGCCACCGGCTCAAGAGGGAAACTCTAGCACTGTTACTCAGCTGCCAGCACCGTCACGCTATGCTGGGGAAGCGAAAACCTGTCGAGGGTTTTTGAACCAATGCTTCATACGGTTCTCCCTGCTTCCTCAGCAGTTCCCTACCGATGCGGTCAAGGTGGCATACATCCTGTTCTTGCTAGATGGGAAGGCGCTAGTTTGGGCCTCCCCGTTCTGGGAACATAATGACTCCTCTCTCGAGGATTTGCCACAATTCATCTCCAACTTCAAACAAGCCTTTGATGAGCTTGCTAGACTAGCCACCGCCACAACTGACTTGCTGCAGTTGCACCAGGGAGTACGCTCCTTGGTGGATTACGCCATGGATTTTCGCACGCTCGCCCAAGAAGTGGGATGGCGAGACAACAGCCTCAGAGCCATCTTCCTGGAGGGCCTGGTCGGGTGTATCAAGGACGAAATAGCTGCCCGTGACCTCCCGGAGGACCTCAATGGTCTTATAGAAATGGTGGCTTGCATTGACAGTCGCCTCCAGCAGAGGGCCGGAGAGTTACGGCCGGCCATACGCAATCCTTCATTGGCTTCTGCATCCTCTAAGCCAGTGTCCTCTCCCAAGACTGTGCATCCAGAGACTTCTTCCAGTGAACCTATGCAGTTGGGGCATGCCCCACTCTCCGTTGAGGAGAGACAACGTCGCTGCACACTGGGCCTTTGCCTCTATTGCGATCGGAAAGGCCATTTCCTGGCGCGCTGCCAGGAGCGTTTGGAAAATGCCAGAACTTAGGAGGTTGTGAGGAGCTCCTCCTAGGTTATGCTGCAGCTCCTCAATGTACGGTACCTATTACCCTGGAGTACCCGGGAGGGTCCCTGGAAACCCTCGCCTTCCTGGATTCCGGCGCAGGAGGTAACTTCATTCTGAAGGATCTGGTACACCAGTTGTAGATCCCCACACAGTGTCAGGAGACACCTCTGCGGATTACCTCCATCCAGGGAACCCTCCTTCCAGGCCGCATCACAGCTTCCACGGCACCCATCACAGTATGCACCGGGGCGATCCATTCGGAGGGGATAGCCTTTCTGGTATTGGAGAAGGCCGTCCACCCCATGGTGCTAGGGTTGCCATGGCTACAGAAACAGTCTCCCACCATCAAATGGGACATCTTGCAAATTACTAAGTGGAGTCCATTTTGTTTCGCCAACTGCCTGAAGGTGCCCAAGGCTCCCAGCCTTCCTCTTCTGCACGCTGCTGTCAGTCTTCCTGAACCCTATGAAGACTTTTCTGACATATTCTCAAAAGCAAAGGCGGAGATCCTTCCCCAGTACCGTCCTTTTGAATGTGCCATTGAGCTACTACCCGGAACAACGCCTCCTTGGGGTAGGGTATATCCCTTGTCTCTACCCGAGACCCGGGCCATGTCTGAATACATCTCGGAGAACATGGCTAAAGATTTCATCCGCCAGTCCAAATCACCAGCTGGGGCGGGTTTCTTTTTCGTGAGTAAGAAGGATGGCTCACTAAGGCCATGCATAGACTATTGGGGCCTTAACGCGATCACGAAGCGGGATCGTTACCCCCTCTCGTTAATACCAGAGCTCCTAGATAGACTGCAAGGGGCGAAGATTTTCACAAAGCTTGATTTGTGAGGTGCCTATAATCTGGTCCATATCCGTCCTGGGGAAGAGTGGAAAACCGCCTTTAACACCAGGGACGGGCACTATGAGTACCTCGTGATGCCCTTTGGACTATGCAATGCCCCTGCGGTATTCCAGCACCTAATGAATGAGGTACTGCGAGACCTCCTGAACACCTCAGTCATCGTCTAAATTGACGACATATTAATTTACTCCCATGATCTACTGTCACATCGCCAGCAGGTTCGTCAAGTCTTACAGATCCTCAGAGACAATGGTCTGTACGCTAAACTGGAGAAGTGTACCTTTGAGAAGACCTCCCTGCCTTTCCTGGGATACATAGTCTCTGCCTCCGGATTCCAGATGGACCCAGAGAAGGTAGCCGCCATTAGAAACTGGCCTCAGCCGAGAGGCTTAAAGGCGTTACAACGCTTCCTCGGCTTTGCAAACTTTTATAGACATTTCATCCCGAACTATTCACGTATTGTGGTTCCGCTCACCGCCCTTACCCGGAAGGGAGCCAATGCGGTAGATTGGCCTGACTCCGCTTGTCAAGCCTTTGACACCCTCAAGGAGGCTTTCCTGCACGATACCTGCCTCCACCACCCTGACCCACTCCGACCATTCGTGGTGGAGGTGGACGCATCCAATGTCGCGGTTGGGGCTGTGCTCAGCCAGTACTCCGACTCTGGACAACTACTACCCTGCTCATACTTTTCAAGGAGATTCTCGATCGCCGAGAACAACTACTGCATTGGAGACAAGGAGTTGCTGGCCATAAAGCTTGCTTTTGAAGAGTGGAGGCAGTGGTTGGAGGGAGCCGACCACCCCATTACGGTATACACCAATCACAAGAACTTAGACTTCCTGTGTCAGGCTCAATGCCTGAACCCGAGACAGGCCCGCTGGTCCCTTTTCTTCAACCGCTTTAATTTCACACTGCGTTACCGGCCAGGCTCCAAAAATGTCCGTGCTGATGCCCTGTCATGTTCCACCGAACTGGAAGAGGCTAAGGAACAGCCACAGTATATCCTGGACCCCGCAAAGGTCAATCTTTCTGTGACCTCAGTGAGCTCCCTAGGGAAGACCGTAGTCCCACGACGCTCTCGGAGAGCGGCTCTCGTCTGGGCCCATGACTCCCTCACTGGGGGCCATACTGGCCGCGATAGGACTCTCAACCTGATTAACCGGTTCTATTGGTGGCCTACGATAAAGCAAGATGTCCACGCATTTGTGGATTCCTGTCCCACCTGCGCCTTGCAGAAGCCACGCATAGGGAAACCTTGGGGCCTACTACAGCCATTACCCATCCCGGTAGAACCATGGACTCACATCTCCACTGATTTCGTGGTGGACCTCCCAGTCTCCGAAGGGAAAACCATCATCTGGGTGACTGTGGACCAGTTCTCCAAAATGGCTCACTTCGTTCCCTTGCCGAAATTACCATCAGCCCCGGAGCTGGCTAACCTATTCGCAGAACACATCTTTAGGATCCACGGTCTACCGCAGGACATAGTGTCCAATCAGGGTCCTCAGTTCACCGCCTGATACTGGAGAGCCTTGTCTAAGAGATTCAATGTGCAACTCAGCCTGTCGTCTGCGTTCCATCCCCCAAAGCAATGGGCAGACGGAATGCACCAACCGGACCCTGAAGACGTTTCTCCGCTCTTTTGTCAATGAGAGACAGGACAATTGGGCAAAGCTAATGCCATGGGCAGAATTCTCATATAACAACCATACGCATTCTGCTACAGGAAGCTCGCCCTTCCTTATAGTTTATGGAAAACAGTTGTGACCGCCATTACCTCTGCCCCTTCTAGTGCGTTACCAGCAGTGCAACTCTCCACCCGACAATTACTTTCGCTATGGATGTCCATCCAGAGAAAACTTGCTAAAGCGGCCAAGGCCACTAAGAGATGGGCAGATAAGCACCGCCAGCCGGTGCCTATCTTCCTTCCCGGAGACCGGGTTTGGCTTAGCACAAGGAATCTTCAGCTTCGAATCCCGGCTCGAAGGCTAGCTCCAAGATACTGTGGGCCCTTCCGTATTGCTGAGCACGTAGGGGCAGTATCTTATCGGTTACGCCTACCCTCCTCCATGCATATACACAATGTGTTCCATGTTTCCTTGTTGAAACCCCTTGTTCTCTCCAGGTATCATCCTCGAGTTCCTGATTCCACAGATCCATCAATGCCGGACAAGCCTACCTATCAAGTCCGAGAAGTCCTAGACGTACGGTTCTATCACCGACGCTGGGAATATCTGCTTGCCTGGGAGGGCTGTGGCCCCGAGGACAACACATGGAACCAGCCTGCAACATCCTGGATAAAGAGCTTCTACGACAATTCCATCGTCAGCACCCAGATAAACCAGGACTGGTTAAGAGGGGGCTTAAGAGGGGAGGTACTGTTGCGGTCCCGTCGTGGCACTCGCAACTGGGGCCTTACCTCTTGGCTTCTGGCATCGGGTCCAGTCTCGCTGGAGAGTTCCGCCGAGTTCCGGGCCTGTTCAGCGGCGTCCCCGCAGGGGCAACACTATCGGGACGCCCAACCCAGCCGCCCTCCTCCTAGGCGCACATGTGCCCAAAGACGCCGAAGATATAGGCCCTATCCCGCCACTCAGTGCTCCACCCGCTCCCGTGACGTCAGATGCCGGCGGGTATGTAAGGTCAGCGGCTGCCTCTAGCAGACGCCTTGCAACGAGGTTACCTTGCAGTTCCTAGTTGCTGTGTGCCTCGGAGTTCGCTAACTTCTCGCTTGTAGCCTGCTTCAGTTCCAGCCTGGTTCCTGCTTCTGTGCCTTGCTTCAGTTCCAGCCAGGTTCCTGCCTTAGTACCCTGCTTCAGTCCCAGCCTGGTTCCAGCTTCCGTGCCTTGCCTCAGTTCCAGCCAAGATACCTGCTTGATCCTGGTTCACCTTCTCAGCGTCCTTACTCGCCTAAGTCCCAGCAGCCGGACTCCTACGGGCTCCTCCCGGGGTAGTCTCAGCTTCCAGGGTGAAGTCATCACCACCGATCCCCTAAGCCCCAGCGGCCGGGCTCCTACGGGCTCCTCCCGGGGGAGTCTCGGCTTCCAGGGTGAAGACCCCTCTTCAGTTCTCTTAGCCCTAATCCCTCGACTCCCACAGGCTCCTCCTGGGGAGTACGTGCTCCCGGTGTGAAGGCCACCTCCTTCACCCGGCCTGGTGTCTGCCTCCCGGCCTGCTCCCCCTCCTTCGGAGACAATAGTCCACCTTACCATAGTCTCCGGCAGGTTGGCCCAAGGATCCACTAAACAGTCAAATCACAACAGCTGAATAATTTTGTATCATCCGCAAATTTGATTACCTCACTTGTTGTATTCATTTCCAGATCATTTGTAAATAAGCCCCAGTCTAAGTACAGATCCCTGAGGCACTCCACTGTTTATCCTTTTCCACTGAGAAAATTGACCATTTAATCCTACTCTCTGTTTCCTGTCTTTTAAACAGTTTGTAATCCAGGAAAGGACATCATCTTCCATCCCATGATGTTTTAGTTTTCTTAGAAGCCTCTCATGAGGGACTTTGTCAAACGCCTTCTGAAAATCCAAATACACTACATCTACCTGTTCACCTTTATCCACATGTTTATTAACTCCTTCAAAAAAATGAAGCAGATTTGTTAGGAAAGACTTCCCTTGGGTAGATCCATGTTGACTGTCTTCCATTAAACCATGTCTTTCTATATGTTCTGTGATTTTGATCTTTAGAATAGTTTCCACTATTTTTCCCAGCACTGAAGTCAGGCTCATTGGTCTATAGTTTCCCAGATCATCCCTGGAGCCTTTTTTAAATGTCAGGGTTACATTGGCCACCCTCCAGTCTTCAGGTACAATGAAGAATTTTAATGAAAGGTTACAAATATTGTATTTGACAATTGTATGTTACACAGAGTGCTGATAGTTTCAAAGCCAAGGTTGCTGGTTGGGATTCCCCCCCCACCCCCCAAAAAAAAAAATATATATTTTGCTATGGAAAATTTGAAAATTTCTGTCCTTCATGTGACAGATTGTCTCAGAATCTTTAGGAAAGCAGTTTAATTAAAGGAGAATTAATGATATGGTAAAATGCTATTGAATAATTGTACTAGATGAGTCTTAATAGCATAAGAAATGCCATACTGGATCAGACCAAGGTCCATTAAGCACCACATCCTGTAGCAATTTTCTAAAGTCCACTTAGATGGGTAAAGTGCTTTTACATCCTATTTTACTTTTGCAAATGCTTTTTAAAATTAGGCTATTAATGTGTAAAGTGGAATTTTTTATGAATAGATATATATTTGTGATTATAAATTAATTCCCAGGAACTTTACTAAACCATTTTTAAACTCAGTTATATTAACTGCTTTTAACACCTCCTCTGGCAATAAATTCCACAGTTTAATTATGCACTGAGTGAAAAAATAGTTTCTTCGATTTGTTTTATACTTGCTAATTAATAGTTTCACATAATCCTAGTACTATTTGAAAAGGTAAATAACTGTTTCTTGTTCATCCCACTCAAGATTTTATAGACCACTATCATATCACTTCTTAGCTGTCTCTTCTCCAACCTTTTCATATAGGGAAGCCATTCTATTCCCTGTATCTTGTGGGTCACTCTCTGTATTTTTCTAGTTTTGCTGTATCATTTTTGAGATGGGGTGACCAGGATGGCTTGCAATAAATAAGGTGCAGTCACACAATGAATCAATATAGAGGTATTATGATTTCCTCTGTTTTGTTTTCCATTCTTTTGCTAATAGTAACTAATATTGTATTTGCTCTATTAACCATCACCACGCTACGGGTGATGATGCCCAATATAGAACCCAGCATCATGTTCCTTTAGTTTGGATTATTCATCTCTATAGGTATCACTTTACTTTTGTCCACATTAAATTAAATTTAATTGCCATTCAAACAACTAATTCCCCAGTCTTGCAAGGTCCTCTTATAATTCCTCATAATCAGTTCATGATCTAACAACTTTGAATAATTTTGTGTCATGTGAATTTGATCATCTCACTCATCATTCCCTTTTCCAAATCATGTATAAAAATATGAAAAAGCACCAGACCCAGAACAGATCTTTGAGGTACCTCATTAAAAATGTATGCTTATATTTGAAACAACATAGACAATGTCATTGACATTGTCTCTAATGCCTTATATCATTTCATGTTGTGTTTAAAATGATAATACTTCTTTAAATTAACGAGTATTTCTGGAGAACTGGAGAGAGATGAGTGTGATTCCTTTTCACAAAAATGGAAGCTAGTTCGTCTGACCTTGGTGGTAACTAAGTTGAATTGCTGCTAAAAAAGAAGATAGTGCAGTTTCTGGAATACAATGGATTATAAGATCTGAGGCAGCTTGGTTTTACCAGTGATAGATGTTGTCAAATAAATCTGATCAATTTTTTTGATGGGCGACAAGAGATTGGGTTAGGGAGAGTGCTAGGTGTAATATATTTGGATTTCATTAAGGCCTTTCACATGGTTCTGCATAGGCGACATAAATAAACTGAGTGCCTTTCGTATGGGCTCTAAAGGGACTATCTGGGTTAGAAATTGGTTTTGGGAGGAGACAAAGGATCATGGAGTTAACTCCAAGGAATTGGGTATTACTAGTAGTGGTATTCTACAGGGATTGGTCCTTAGACCGATTATTCTCAACATTTTCATAATCAAGATTATGGAAGGGCTATTGTTTTTTTGTAGATGATATCAAACTCTGTAACAGTATAGACAGGAAGATGTAGAAAAACATGAGGAATGATCTAGAGTCTGGTAACTAAAAATTAATGCTAAAATATGCAAGACAATGCACTTGGAGTACAAAAAAGCCAAGGAAGTGATATATTGTAAAGGATGAAATGAATCTATGCATGAAAGAAAAGAGAGATCGGGGGCAACCATACCTGACATAGTCAAACAGGTGGAGAACGTGATGGCAAAAACGTAAAGATTCTTGGGTGATTGGAGAAGAATGGTTAGCACAGTATGAGTGAGAATTTGTGCGCAAGTATTAATGATACTAATGCAGGAATAAGCCATACTCTGAATGTGAAGAAATCTAGTAACAAAGCTCATCCATTTTGCCCAGCCTAGTGGCAGAAAACAAAAGCCAGCAAAAGACCAGAGTCCTCCCAACAAAAAATAATTCCTGCCATCAGTAAGCTAGACTAAAACTTAATTCATTATTATAAAGAAAACATTGTTCTTTCTGCATATTTTCTCTAAAAGATTTTGAAAGAGAAATTGCAGCTATTTAAATAATGTTAACTATCCCTAAATTGTGTTATAGAAAATTATCAAAGTGGTTATTGCAACAAATAGGTAATGAAGCATTTTATCTTTAGTCTTCTTTAAATAAAGCATTGATTTAAAACAAACAAGCTTGTTCCTCTAAATTAATATGTTATCATATGGGGTTGCAAACATGTATTACATCTAACTTTTAACTTAATGTTAACTCATACAACGAACAGTAGTTAGGTAATAAACTTTTCACATTTCATAAAATACCTGCTGTTGTCTTGCAACAGTCAGTAGAAAAAGAATGATCTTACCCCTAGATATGTCCCAGTGAGACCTCATTTGGAATACTGCATACAATTCTGGAGCTTGCACCTTCAAAATGATATAAACTGGATGGAGTTGTCCAGAGGGTAGCTAGTAATTTGCTTTGAAGTGGCTGCAAGGTGGAATATAAATCAAATAAATAGTAACATGGTCAGTGGTCTTTGTTGTAAAGCATAAGTAGACAGAATTAAAGATCTAAACATGTAATAAACTAGAGGAAAGGTTGGATAAGAGTGATATGATAGAAATATTTAAATACTTCCAAGGTATCAATGCACAGGAGTTGGGCCTCTTTCAATGAAAAGAAGGCTTTGGAACAAAGAATCGTGGGATGAAGGTGAAAAGAGGATAAACTCAGGAATAATCTAAGGAAATATTACTTTATAGAGAGGGTGAGCGATGCATGGAACAGCCACCTAGTGGAGATGGTAAAGACAAATTCAGTATTTGAATTTAAGAAAGCTTAGGACAAGCATAGAGGATCTCTGAAGGAGTGGTAGGGATTACAGAGATGGGCAGACTAGATAGCCCATATAATCTTTTAATGCTGTCAGATTTCTATGTTTAAAAAGAAATAATAGAAACTTAAAAGGTTATTTTCTTTAATTTTTAATGTGAATATTTCTGAATAGCATGCACAATTTGCAAACAGTGTGATGTATTCAGAAATAGTGCACACAATTTGCTGAATAAAAAGAAAAAACTCCCAATTAAAAATTACCCTAATGAAACAGAATTTGAATGAGAATATCAACTCCTTCATACTCTGTCCTTACTTAGATGTCAGGACTCTTTCCTGTCTTGATTCTTTTCTTAATTCTCCCATTGCACTTTTAGGGGTAGATTTTATAATTTTGTGCGAGCGCGTACTTTTGTTCGTGCACCAGGCGCGTAGCTTATAAAATCCGGGGTCGGCGCACACAAGGGGGTGCACATTTGTGCAACCTGCGTGCGCCGAGCCCAGCGCGCGCTGCCTGTTCCCTCCGAGACCGCTCCGAAATCGGAGCGGCCTCAGAGGGAACTTTCCTTTCGCCTCCCCTCACCTTTCCCTCCCTTCCCCTACCTAACCCACCCCCCCCCGGCCCTATCTAACACCCCCTAATTTTGTTGGTAGATTTACGCCTGCAGAAAGCAGGTGTAAATCTGCGCGCGCCAGCGGGCTGCTGGTGCGTCATCACCTGACCCGGGGGCTGGTCCGGAGGCCTCGACCACGCCCCCGGGTCGGCGCGACGCCCCCGGGACCGCCCCTGAAACGCCGCGTCACTCGCAGCCCGCCCCCGAAATGCCGCGTCACTCGTGGCACGCCCCCGACATGCCCCTCCATGCAAGCCCCGGGACTTACGCGCGTCCCGGGGCTTGCGCGCGCCACTGAGCCTATGCAAAATAGGCTCGGCGCGCGCAGGGGGGGTTTGGGGTAGGTTTTCGTGGGGTACGCGCATATCATACACGCATACCCCTTTGAAAATCTACCCCTTAGTATTTCCTTTGGTCTATTGCCATCTTACTATCAACTGGTGTGTCTCTGGATTGCGAGCTCTCTTCTCTTCTCTCTCTATACTAATTAATTTGATGCTCTTATTTCCTCTTATTGCTTTCAATTCCATCTTTATGCTGATGTTTTCCAGATTTACTTTTCTACATCAGAAATTTCATCAAGAATGTAATTAATTAATTAATTAATTAATTATCGAGTTTTATATACCGTCATTCGGTTTCACCATCACAAAGGTTTACACGTTTCGATGGGTAAGATGTTAAGAGGTTAGGATGGGGATTAACATTGTATTCATATTGGTTAACTTGTATTCGATGGATAAAGTGTTAGAAGGTTAGTAGATGCATTGACGTACATAGAGCGTTCATTTATACATACAGTGTTCATTTATACATACAGCGTTCATTTAAAGCATTATTAAGATTGAGGGGGATATTCTTAACGTAGCAAGGGGAGCATAGTGGGGTTCTGAATTTCTGCCTGGATGTCCCACTGCCACCTTAACCCCAACATGGCTAAGATAGAGCTACTTATCTTTCCCCCCAAGCCCACTTCCCCTCTTCCTCATTTCTCTTTTTCTGTGGATAACACTGTAATCCTCCTAGTACCTTCAGCCCATGACCTTGGAGTTATCTTTGACTTCTCTCTCTCCTTCTCTACACATATCCAAATGTGCTAATCTCTATGACATCACCAAAATCCATTCCTTCCTTTCTGAACACACTATTAGTATCCTTGTTCATTCTCTCTTCTCTCTGCATAAACTATTGCAACATGATCCTCACAGGTTTCCCAGTGATCCATCTCTCCCTTCTACAATCCATCCAAAATTCAGCTGTGTAATTTATTTTTCACCAAAGTCGCTATGCCCATATAACCCCTCTTTTCAAGTTACTACATCATTGGCTCCCTATCTGTTCCTGCATACATTTCATGCTCCTCTTAATCATCTTCGAGCCTTCACTCTGCAGCTCCTCACTATCTCTTCTCTCTGTATTCCTCCTTATGTACTCCTCTCATCAGGCAAACCACTCTTATATATATGCCCTTCTCCTCTACCACTAATTCCTGACTCCTTGCTTTCCATCTGGCTGCACTATATGCTTGGAATGGATTTACAGAGCTAGTGCATCTTGCTCCCTCTCTCACCTTATTTAAATCCCATCGAAAAATGAACCATTTTGAGCTGCTTTTAAATCTTAACTCAAGATTGTTCCACTTACAACCTCATTAATTTTTAGCTATTTTGTTTATAAAAGAAATTCCCCAAGTCTCTTTTGCCCTGTATGTTCATCTTGGTTACAATGTAAATTTTACTGAAAAGGGACTGTCTCTTACATCTTTTTGTACAGTGATATGTATCTCAAGTACATAACTTACTGGTGTTAAGTAGTTAAAGTGTTAAGTAATAGAAGTAGTAGTGGTGGAGGAGTAGCCTGTGAACCAGGACACCAGAGTTCAAGTCCCACTATTGCTCCTTGTGACCTTATGCAAGTCACTTTATCCTCTATTGTCTCAGTCCAAACTTACCACATCATTCTTTAAAATGCATTATGGTGTTAATGCATATAAGAGAGAGACTCACTGTATGCACCTATTTAAATCTCTATATGAGGGACGCCTAATAGGTAGAGATGAGGTGTTAGTGGTGGTTTTGGGTTTAGGGGCCAGTTTCGCATATAGAGAGAGACGTACGAACAGCACAGTACACTTTGGTGAAGATTTTACATCATTTTCCTATGTCGTTGGTGCCCACATGTACCATGACAGCCGGCTCCTCCCCAGCACTGTCTATAATCCTATCTAGGTGACGCGTGAGGTCTGCCACCTTCGCACCAGGAAGGCGTGTTACCAGGCGGTCCTCACGTCCACCAGCCACCCTGCTATCTACATTTCTAATAATCGAATCACCAACTATGATGGCCGGCCTAACCCTTCCCTCCTGAGCAGTAGCCCTGGGAGATTTGTCCTCAGTGTGAGAGGACAATACATCACCTGGAGAGCAGGTGTTTGCTACAGGATCACTTCCTGTTACACCAGGGTGATGTTCACCTACTGGGAGACCTTTCTGATCCAAGGCAGCACTGGGGCTGCCAGAATGGATTTGGGACTTGGTGTAAATGTGCTACTTGCTAACTTCATGGAATGCCCCCTAGTCCTTCTATTATTTGAAAGTGTAAATAACCGAGTCACATCTACTCGTTCAAGACCTCTCATGATCTTAAAAGACCTCTATCATATCCCCCCTCAGCCGTCTCTTCTCCAAGCTGAACAGCCCTAATCTCTTCAGCCTTTCCTCATAGGGCAGCCTTTCCATGCTCCTTATCATTTTGGTTGCCCTTCTCTGTACCTTTTCCATCGCAACTATATTTTTTTTGAGATGCGGCAACCAGAATTGTACACGGTATTCAAGGTGCGGTCTCACCATGGAGCGATACAGAGGCATTATGACATTTTCCGTTCTATTAACCATTCTCTTCCTAATAATTCTTAACATTCTATTTGCTTTTTTGACTGCTGCAGCACACTGAGCCGACGACTTTAAAGTATTATCCTCTATGATGCCTAGATCTTTTTCCTGGGTGGTAGCTCCTAATATGGAAACTAACATTGTGTAACTACAGCAAGGGTTATTTTTTCCCTATATGCAACACCTTGCACTTTTGCCTCTCAGGCAATTTTCTTATCAAATTCTTTTTTGGCTTGCTCATAGGGCGTTATAGCTAACTTGACAGTGCTTATGCTCTTTCCTATTTTCTTCATTTGGATCCAATTTCAGTCTTTGAAAGATGTCATTTTAGCTTTGATAGCATCTTTCACCTCATTATTTATTCATGTTGGCAGTTATTTGTTCTTCTTTCTCCCTTTTTAATGTATACTGATCTAAGCTTCCAATATGGTGTTTTGAAGCAGCATCCATGCCGCATGGAAACTTTTAACCTTTGCAACTGCTCTTTTTGTGGTTTTCTCTAATTTCCTCATTTTATCTAAGTTTAAAGGTAATACTATGGCAATAGTTTTCCTTAATATTCCCTCTTCAGTTATTATATTAATTAAGATTAGGTTATGAACAGTATTGCCAAGTAGTCCCACCAATATTATTTCCCAATCATGATTAGAGCTATAGAAGACCCAACTTTTAGCAATTTTGAGACCAGCTGCTCCATGAAGAGGTCACTTGTGGCATCTAGAAACGTTAATTCCCTAGCATGTCCTGATGAGAATTTTACCCAATAAGTTTTAGGGTGATTGAAATTTCCCATTATTATTGTGTTGCCTTATCTGTTAGCTTTCCTAAATTCTGTTAGCATTTCTGTATCTGTCTTTTCATCGTAGTTAGGTGAATGCTTGTATACTCCCACTGCTATACTCTTCTATCCATAGTGCATTTTGCCTCCTCTAGGACTTTCACTCTGTTTGACTCTATGCCATCCTTAAGATAGAGTGCCATCCTGTTAAGCACCAAATTATACTTTATGACGCTTACCCAGGGAAACAAGAACACTTGGATTTTGTTGAAAGTATAATTTTTTATTAAGTATTCTTTATTTTTTTTATTAAATATTCTTGGGAAATGCTGATTCCACTTTTCTGACAAACTGACCACCAGCATCTCGTATACATGAACTGATCCTTCTTTTATAGGTAAAATACAATGTAGTACTAGGTTACAAATTCTAAAAGTGTGTGACTACCCAGAGAATCATTTACATTGATTGTCATGTCAACAGCATAATAGATTATCCCTAAACTACCCTGATTATTTCTCCAAGGTAGAGCCCATTTACCATCACTCTTTAGATAGTCCTTTGTTCTGTTGGTCAGGGCAATAATCACATCTTAGGCTGGGTTTACAGATGCCCCTGTTAATGGTGCCCCTGTAGTGACAGTCTAGCCTGAAGTTCCAACCCTTGCTTTCTGCTTTTATGACCCTATAATTAGGCATCACAAAGTGTCACCACCAGCTTCAACTGCTGTCCAGGTGTCCTTGGAATTCCTCCAGGTCAGGCTCAGTAAGACATTTAAAGTTCACATAGCCAGAAAGGCTAAGATAGCAGAGGATTCTGGGTCAGTTGCCATCTCCATGTTGGTCTCAAGCTCAGGCACACATATCAATCCCTACACCAATTTGACCTGGACTATCATTCTGATATAATTTGTACCCTGGTATTACTATGTCCCATTGATTATGCCTATGTAATAGGAAGGAATAACATTCTTATTTGTATATCTTTTAAATATTTTTTTTTTACCAAAACAGCTTATGCATTTTATTTCAATCAAGAGAAGAGTAACAAGAAGTTAATTAAACCAACATTACACACACACTGCTAATATCATTCAGAATCTTCTCAACATTGTCAAACACCTTTTGTGATGAATTTATATAAGGAAAAGTCAACACCATATCTAACAGTCAAATGATTCTTAAGCTTATATCTCTTCAGTGAGATACTCAGTACATATAATGTTTTCCCTTGAAGTCAGTTTTTTTTTCTGAGGGACCATTATACAAAGGAGTGTGCTAAAATTGTATTCTGATAATCAGTGCACAGTTGTTTTTTTTAACTCACATAGCAAAAAAAAAAAAAAGTTACTCCTGATGCAATAAACAAATGGTATGCTAATGTATTGGGATTCATAAAAAGTATTCATAGACTGAGTTTAAATGTGCATTCAGCCATTTTTACTCAGGTGGGGGAGGGGGGGAGGAGGTTATTTATTTATTTATATTTTTTATTTATTTAACAACTTTTAATATACCGACATTTGTAGAACACATCATGCCGGTTTACAATTAACTAAAAGAGAGGAAAATTACATTGAACAAGGAGGGGGAGAGGGGAGCAGGCAAGAAATGGGGAAGAAGAGGTGGGGTGGGAGCGAGTAAAGACTGAGGGAGAGATAAAGGAATGAAGTTAGGAAGAGAGAGTGGAGAGTAACCATAAAAACCATAATAACTTACTAAATATCACATCATGGGAAAGGAGTACATACTGTAACTGGATTAGCCGTACACAAATATACTAGATTCAAGACGAGTTCTGAAAGGCTGGGGGGGCACTGTCTAGGTTTGATTAGCATCTGGATAGGCTTGCTTGAAAAGCCATGTCTTGATACCTTTTTTGAAATTGTGTAAGGAAGGTTCAAGATGGAGATCAGTGGGTAGGAAGTTCCATAGGGTAGGGGCGGCAATGGAGAAGGCTCTTTCTCGTGTGAGGGAAAGATGTGCAGTTTTGAGGGATGGGGTGTGAAGGGTACCCACGAGGGAGGTTCTGGTGGGACGGTTAGAGGAGCGGAAACGTGGCATTTCCTTGAGCCAGGAGGGATTGTTATTGTAAAGCGTGTTGTATAGGATGTTGAGTTTTTGTATTGAATGCGGAAGGGGGTGGGTAGCCAGTGCAGATCCTTTAGTACGGGGTAATGTGGTCCCTTTTACGGGTGCTGGTTATGATTCTCGCCATGGCATTCTGCAGGATTTGAAGGGGTTTAATGGAGGAAGACGGGAGACCTAGGAGGAAGGAGTTGCAGTACTCCAGTTTAGATAGAATGATCATCTGCAGAACTAAGCGGAAGTTCTGGGCGTGGAGGAGGGGCTTAAGTTTTTTAAGAATGTGGAGTTTGTAGAAGCCCCCCCTTTAGAAGGGACTTAATGTGGGGTTTGAAATTTAGGTGTTGATCTAGTGAGATGCCTAGGTCTCTTACAGAGTGCAGAGGGGTATGGGCTAAGGTAGAGTTATGAGAGGTGGACTGTGATGCGTGTACCGGTTGATTAGAGATGATGAGGATTTCTGTTTTTGATGCATTAAGTGCAAGGTGGAGGTTGGATAGTAGGGGATTGATAGAAACAAGGCAAGATTCCCAGAATTGCAGGGATTCCTTGAGGGTTTTTTGAATAGGGATAAGGATCTGCACATCATCAGCATACAGGAAAAACTTCAGGCCTAGGTCAGAGAGTAGGTGGCAGAGTGGCAAAAGATAAATACTGAAAAGGGTGGAGGATAGGGAGGATCCTTGGGGCACACCTTGTGTGAGGGGAATGTGCGAGGATTCAGACATCAATTTTTACCAAGTATTCTCTGTGGGTGAGATAGGAGGAGAACCATGAAAGCGCTGTGTCAGAGATACCTATCTCTGCCAGACGTGAAATGAGGATTTGGTGGTTGACAGTATCAAAGGCTGCCGAGATATCTAGGAGGACAAGTAAATTCGATTTACCTTGGTCCATGCCTTTGAGGATGGTGTCTGTAATTGCTAGTAAAAGGTTTTCAGTGTTGCGACCTTTACGGAAGCCAAATTGTGATGGGTGTAGGATACTATGGTCTTTGAGAAAGTCAGTGAGTTGCGTGTTAACTACCAGGTTGGAGATAGGCCAGTAGTTTGCTGGGTCAGTGGGGTTGAGGGAAGGTTTTTTAAGGAGGGGCTTGATGACTGCAAGTTTAAGAGAGTCTGGGACTTTACCAAAAGTAAGGGAGCAGTTAATTATGTCAACTATGGGTTTTGCAATGGCAGTGGGGATAGAGAGGAGGGATTTTGAGGGGATTGTGTCTGAGATATGAGTGGCTGGTTTCATCTTTTTCAAGATGGTTTCAATCTCCAAGGTTGTTGTAAGGTCGAGGGACCCAAAATTGATTCCTTTGTCATTAGGGAGCGGAGAGGTGGGTGAAGGCTTGGTGCGGAAGCGATGGAGAATGTTGGCGATTTTGTTTTGGAAGTACTTTGCTAGTTCTTCGCATTTATCAGTGGCGTTTTCTTCGTGGGAGGTCGGGGGGGTGGACTTTGTGAGCTCTGCAACAAGCAAGATCCAGCCTCTGGCACTGCAGGAAATGAAAGCACAGGGTCAGAGGAAAAACTCCTTTCCCCTCTCTGTTCTGTGTGCAAAAAACATGCTGTGTGCACACAAAGCATATTTTCGTCACCAAAACTCCAGCCTCTGCCCATAGATTAACATTAATACTGTAAACTTTACTCCACTTCTGACTAGGAGTTAAGTTTCCAACACTAAGAAAACACATGTTCAATCAACATACCTCTCTGTATGGGGAAGGGAGAGGGCAGAGATAATAGCTAGAGTTGTGCATTGGGTTTTTTTGGTTCAGGTTTTGTTTTCAGGCCCTCCCAGAAAATTTCATTTTTCATGTGGTTCGGGGGTTTTTTTTGTGGGCCCCCAATTTTTGGGTTAGCGCGCGTTAACACAAACTATGAATTTTTCTGAAATTGTCATTGAAATTGTCTAATTCGGGAAAAACAAATGCACATCTCTAGTAATAGCTAATGCTTTTGTTAGTTTAGGATCTATATATAAGGGCACTAATCAAAGCATATGGTTTTATGTGCACATTTATTGGTGGGGAAAACTCCTTGCTGCATCAGCAGTAAAGTTTGTGCACAAAAAATGTTCACATGGCTGCAGGTAAAACTGAGCCTCTGCTGAGCACATTTTATTACATTGGCCTTGCTTTAATTAGCAAAAAAACTGGATGTAGAAACTGTTACAAGGAGATCATATCAGTATCACAGCAACCCACATAATGTATGTTGTCAAAGTGCATAGCTTATGCCAGTTTTCAGAGCAAATTTCATTTTCAAAATTATCCCAAAGAATGCACAAAATCCATATTTTTGGAGGGATTGTCATCCAGAATTAAGGATGAAATGGCACCCCGCGATCGCTCTTTGGACTCTCTTATTGAGTTAGTAACCAGGATTGATCGTCATATACAGGAAAGGGCTCGTGAAGGACTGAGCACAAGAAGACGTACGGTGGGTCCTACTTCTTCTCATCTCTTTTCTGTTCCTCCAGAGAGAAAGGGCCACGTCCCAACTGCATCGGTTCTTCGACAGTCCCCTCTGTGGTGGATGCAGTTTGAGAGTCAGGAGAAAAGGGACGAGAAGAAGTAGGACCCGCCGTGCGTCTTCTTGTGCTCAGTCCTTCACGAGCCCTTTTCTGTATACGGCGTTCAATCCTGGTTACTAACTCAATAAGAGAGTCCAAAGAGCGAGGCAGCTTGCGGGCTGCCATTTCATCCTTAATTCTGGATGAAAATCCCTCCAAAAATATGGTCCGGAGACAGCTCTCCTCCCAATGGAGTTCTGATGCTAGAGTTCTGAATTCAGTGGTGTAATCCGCCCGTGGACAACCTCCTTGGCGAAGTTGCAGAAGGCTGGAACCAGCGACTGTTTTCCTGGATCGTCAAATAATGTTTGGAACAGCTCCAAGAATTTAGAAGATTTTGCAGAACTGGGGCTGACCATTGCCAGAAGGGAGAAGCCCAAGCCAGGGCCTTACCCTTTAACAGGGATAAGATATATGTAGTCTTTATAAGATCATCCGGAAAAAGGGAAGCTCCCTGGCACAAGCGAGGTTCACCAGAATAGCATGGAGGAATCGGTAACAGAATGGTTGGACGAGTATTTCTCTGCATCATGAATGATAGTGGTAATGGTAGAGGAGCTGCCTGAGCCGCAGCTACCGAATCAAGACTGGCGTTGAGTCGATCCAAGGAGGACACTATGGATTCTCATATCACTGTTGCTCCATAATCTTCTGGACCAGTCCAGGAATGGCCTGCAGAGCTGAGGTCTCTGCCGGGTCCATGGCTTTCCTTAGTCCAAGGAAGGGTTAGCACTACCTAGGAGAGAGTAAACCCTCTTAGGTCCCTACCGTCGAAAGGCAAGGCCGGGTACAGCAGAAGATGAACAGGTACTTCACCACTGGAAGCCCGTGGTCCCCCCAGGAGAAGCCAGGCCGCTTGGACTTAGGTGAATAGCTGAAGACTGAAGATAGGTCTGGATGCAGATGCCTCCTGCAGGTCATGGAATCCAGACAGCTGGCACCTCCAGCAGGTCATAAGCCAGCCCAGGAGTTGAGGCCAAAGAATTGTCAGAAGCCGGTCCAGTGGTCAAAGCCAGGCGAATGGTCGGAAGTCGGTCCAAGGTCAAAGCCAGGAGAATGGTCGGAAGCCAGTCCAAGGTTGAGCTGGGAGAATGGTCGGAAGCCAGTCCAAGAGTCAATCCAGGAGAATCAGTCCAATGAGAGAGGAGAAGCAGAAGCTGGAATAGGAGTACAGGAACAAGACCGAAGCAGACCAACAGCGGGAACAAGGAACTCAGAGCTCAGGAACCAACCTGACTAGAAGCCACAATACCAAGGCAAGGTCTGAGGAGCAGACTTTACCTTAAATACAGGAACTCAAGAAGGAGACCCAGGGAGGTGCCACGACAACTTCCTGTAATGGCCCCTTTAATTTTACTCTTCAACCATGTGCGTGGCTCTAAGCAGATCTGGAGGGAAAGGAGTCAGTCCGGCAGGGAGGATGCCATGCGGCCAAGCCTCAGCAGCAGCAACGGCTGCGAAGGGAGTGTCGGGGATGGCTGCCTGCTCCTGAAGGAGCCTTGGAGGCAGTCCGACGCCGCGGGTAAGTAATCGGCCCTGGTCGTGGACTGCTGAGGCAGGTGGCCATGACAGCGGGAGCCTCGGAGGCGGCCCGATGATGTGGATGGGAGGTTGGTCCCGGTCACGGACCGCCGTGGCCGGTGGCCATAACACACAGCGTTTGAGGTCAGGCCCTTGTAGTGATGTAAGGGCTGGACAGACAGGCACAGCATTTGGGGTCAGGCCCTTGTAGTGACATAAGGGCTGGACAGTGGACAGACAGGCACAGTGTTTGAGGTCAGGCCCTTGTAGTGACATAAGGGCTGGACAGACAGGCACAGCATTTGGGGTCAGGCCCTTGTAGTGACGTAAGGGCTGGACAGTGGACAGACAGGCACAGCAGTTGAAGTCAGGTACATGTGCTGATATTATCTGGAGCATATGAGGCAGTTGGAGCTGCTGCAAGGCTTTAAATTGCTTTTATTCATCTTGCCATTCACAGGGAAAATTTTCAAACCCAAGCAAAGGCATGTTTATTTTCAAAAACACTAGCATTTCCATCAACTCTGGTGCCAGTCTTGAGCGGTGAGGGCTCATGATATCCCCTGTCATTGAAAATACACGTTCACTGGGCACACTGGTTGGTGGATATGACAGATATTGGTGAGCCACTTTGGCTAGGTGTGGCCAGACAATGGACTTGTGTGCCCAATATGCCAGCGGATCTGTCTGCATGTCCTCTATGGGCTCTGTGAGATACCATGTCACTGACATTTGTGCTGGTGTCTCCTTTGCTTGGGTGGGCTGAGAGTCCTTCTTGCCAGCTGCTTTTGCTCTAGTCCATTGCAGAACAAATGCTTTTTTTGGGGAAACTTTGCTTTGGCGTACTGAAGTGAAGGAGGAAGTACTAGCTGTCGCTGACAGAGTGCTGCTCCTGCTTGGGCTTGCACTACTCTCTGAAGTGCCCGCTGTTTCCTCCTCTGCTTCATGCCTAATCTGTCTCTGCCTATGGCAACCCTGTTCATGGACTTTTACTAACTGCAGTTCCTTCACAAATGTGAGACAATCAGACTGTAGGGAGAGTTTCCCTTTTACACGGGGATCACAGACTGTGGCGAGCATGTATGTGTGGTCTTTTGTTAAAGGTCTTAATCTCTCTTGCACCTGCTTATGCAAAAAGTCCAGACAATGCAGCACCTCTGCTGTCATTCCCTCTTCCTGTTTAAAGCCCTCCAAATTTTCCTCCAGATAATTAACTATAGGGATTATGTCAGCCAAGGTGGCACTTCTGGAACTCAGCTCCTCTGTGGCATCCTTGAAGGGCTACAGGATTTTTACCAGCTGACTCATGACTAACAAATCATGATGCCCTAGGGTACTCTGCACACCTATGTCCATTGCCGCAGAAAGTTTATGAAGGGGTGCCTGCTGCTCCACTAACCTCTGCAGCATCATATAGGTAGAATTCCACCAGGTGCCAATGTCTTGAATGAGACGCTTGTGAGGCATCTCCAAATCAGTCTGTTTTTGTCAGAGAACCTATCCCGCCTTCACACTTCTGTGGAACTGCGCTGCTGTGTTCCTGCACTTGTGTATTAATATTTATAGATATTCATTCTCTTGGTGACTGGACTCCAATCCCAGAACTGACTTCAGTACCAGGTGCAGAGTGAGTACAAAACATCAGATGTTCTGAAAGCACCCTTTGCATATTGCCTTTACCATGTTTGCACCATTGTCTGTGACAAATAATCCTGCCTGAAGATTCCTGTCTCGCTGGTGTAGCTTCCAGACCGCCACCATCTGTCTGATGCATGCTAGAATATTGGCTGAGGTATGGCCCTCGTCCGTCAGGTGGTATGCAGTAAAGCCCACCACCACCCTGATACCTGCATCACTAATAGAGCTGCTGCTTGTTCCTGCCTCAGCCAGGTCCCACCAGTGTGCTGTCAGGGAGAGGTAAGAGTGTGCAGAATTCATGGTGGTCCAGATATCACAGGTGACATGCACATTCCTCTCTGCCTTAGCTAGCAGCGCTTGGATGTGACTATGACACTGGTTGTACAGACTGGGGATGACCTTTCTGCTATATGTGGTTCTGGAGGGGACTTTGTAATTTGGAACTAAGACCTTCAGCACATGCTTGAAACCACATTCTCCACTATCTGCAAGGGCTGGTCATCAAGGGCAATCATTTCCCCAATGCTCCTGGTTACAACTTTTGAGGCTGCCTGCCTCCTTCCCTGGGATAGCATTACCAAACACTACCCTATTTCCTCCATAGTGGGTTGTCACTTCTGACACATGGCAGGGGGCTGCTGGCCTGCCACCTGACTGCTAGAAGGGGCTGAGGGTGTGGGATGACTCTGCTCCTTTTCAAGCACTTTATGCTACCTGGAAAAAGGGGTCTCCTGACTGGTACTGCCTCCATCCCCAGATGGCAGTACTGTTGGGTGTTGTTTCTGCATATGATACATCATGCCAAAATTGGTTAGATGCCCCATTTGCTTGCCTCTGCTAATAGCCCTGGCACAGTAATTACACTGAGCAAAATGTGGGTCCTCCGTCACTTTAAAGTGGCTCCAGATTGCAGATTTCTTTCATGATCCCTTCTCTATAGCCTTTGGGGTGGATGCTGGCACTGGAGTTGAAGTAGTGGGTGAACCCTGAGAAGCAATGCCAGGGGTATCAGTCATACTCTGTGCCTGCACTGACTGCTCTTCCTCCTCATCATCATCAGTTTCATCTCTCCCCTGCAGCACTGAAGTGGAGGCTAAGACAGAACTAACTAATCCTCCTAAACCTTCTTCAGCTATTACTTCTTCCATTTCTGATGATGAGAATCCCACACAAGAAGATTCTCCATCGGAATCAGAAGCAAACAGTGTCTGTGCTACATTTTCAGTGCTAACTAGAGTCTGCTGTCGCACTGTTGCTTTTGGGTATCACCCTTTTGTCATGTATGACTCAGCCTCCCCTTCCCTCACTTCCAAAACTACAGGGTCAGAAACAAGTGGTGGTGGTGCATCATTTTCAAATTTCAGTTTTTTCTGGATTGAACGGCCTGAACGGCCTGCCTTTCCAGAGATTTTAGATTGGAACAGCTCCCTTTTTAACTTTAATGGGGGACTGGTACTGCCTTTTGAAGTGCCTCCTCTGCTAGACCCAATCACTTGACCACGTCTAGCTTTCCCTGACATCATGGATTTAATGTCACTGCCTACAGGGATTTCAATTAAAACAATTATTTCTTTATTGGTGACTGAACACCTCTGACCAATATATGTGAGTGTGGAAAATTACATACACACAGACTGGAAGCCTAAGCAAGCCCAAGTCCTACAGTGATGCTGCTTGTTCTTTGAAAATACCAACTCCCAGACAGCCACTGCAACTCTCACACTATCTCCCACCCACACCACCCAAACCCTGCTGCAACCTACCCTAGGGGGATAAGATCAGCAGCAAAATGCCACTCCTGGCAGCTTGTCTCAGTGGGAGAGACAGAGAGATAGTCTGAGTTCAATAAAAAAAAAAGTGGAGTAAAATAGCCTGGCTGGCACAGCAGCAAAAACGAACAAATATCTTTTTCAATGGAAAGTTCTATCAAAGTAGCAAGCACAGCAGCAATAGCAATTGAATACAGACTCGAGACACTCGGACTAGCTCTGACTAAAGCCACCTCCCCAGACAACACCCAAGAAAAAAGTGCATGGCAGGACGCGTGCTTAAGGTATAAATAGTACAGCGTCAGCAGGAACAGCATCACAGAGCACTGACAGCAGCAATTGGCTGCATTAGAAAAATGCTTAGCTCTGATAGGTTGCATTCTCGTCTCCTTGCTGGTTTTTGCTATGGATACTCTCATATGGCCTCCTATTTCAAAAGGCCGCTAAGAAATCGCTGTGAACCAAAATAATGAAACTAATATGATATGTTTCATTCGTGGGGGATCACCATGCATTTCGCGAACCCATGAATCAAACAAACAGGGACTTATGCATTGCAGATTGCACATTCATTGAAAATGAATGCACATCCCTATTAGAAGCTGAGAACTGTTCTTTTCCATGCATCTCTGAAAAAGGGATATATGTATGCAATTACCTGTGAGGGGAGGTTGGTAGTGTCAAGACTGTCTGCTGGGACTACCAAGGGATTAGGTTTTCAACAGAGTTACCAGTTTTAAAGCTGCTACAAGATGAAGCAAGACTGTGAGTGAATGGAACTATATAATGAACTCTTTTGGTTTCTTTTAGATACAGCACTGCTTGTGCAGGCTGGACATTGTGAATGTTTTGCTCTGAAGGGTGATAAAGACCTTTTACTTTCCCCAGGACTTAACCTTCAACCAAGGCTTACTGTTATGAGATCCATAACAGAGCAATTTTATACCTTGTCTAATGCAAGGTTAACCTGTTGGAAGAAGCTCAGTCTTTGCTGGACAGAATTTATTTTGCCCATTGAATAGGAAAACCCTGTCAATCATTTCTGAAAGGAGAGCATCTCCTGACAACAGACACTTTAGAAACTAGGAGGCCTTGGAGGGAACTTTCCTTCCCCCCCCCTCACCTTCCCCTCCCTCCCCCTACTTGTCCTGCCCCCCAGCCTGAAAAAAAAAACAACCCGTATCTTTATTTCACAAGTTATGTAGGCGTAATTTGCGAGCGCCGGCTAACTGCCGGCGTGCGATTCCCCAGCCCAGCAGCTGTGGAGAGGCCTCTGGCCACACCCCCGCCCTGCCCCCGAACCGCCCATTTTTTCAAGGCCCGGGACTTAAACGCATCCCGGGGCTTTACGCGCACCACCGGTCCTTTTGAAAATAGGCCCGGCGCGCGTAGGGCTTTGAAAATCTGCCCCAGGGGCTCATTGGTCAAGCATTAGCACTGGCACAAACTTTTTAGTCAATCAGTTTTCAGGAGGCTAGGTACTAAGCCATGTTAAAAACCAGCATGGAAAGATGGTGGTTTTAATGCTGGCAATATCTGGGCTTTAACTCAATGAAGGGGTGAAGGTGAATGTAATTAGACACTATATGCTGAGCAGCATTCACACATAGCTTGAAACAAATGTGTGTAACTGCTGAGCTGTACGCAGAGCTTTCACTTATGAGCATAACTCTGAAACAGTGTTTGTGTGCACCCCACCAATTGCAGACAGACATTCTTCCTATGACTATTTTATATATATTCAGCATATATATAGATGATAAACATTATTCATTTCGTTTGATAAACCACAGTTCTATTTAGATCATTATAGCAGGTTCTGAATTAAGAATGACTGCTTCAATTTCACTTTCCCTCTCTATAATGAAGATAGTGGGAGGGAGAAATGGATGAAGTTAGTTTGCTAAATACTTGTTTTTCTATCAACTCTGCATTTACCATTTGGAGAATCTGACTGGTTTAATTTAATTACATTAATTTAATTCTAACATCTGGAGGCTGCCACTCCAAACTAATGCTCAAGGCAGAAATACATTACAGAAAACTTGACAAGAACAATGTTATTTGTCCATCCATTAAAACAAATCAAATCATACTTTAAGATCTAAAAATCATGCACTATAATAATCTAAAAGATAACATTTTTAGTGCATTTTTATGTTATAAAACAGTAATCTAGAAAGATAAAATGTTTATTTATTTATTTATAATTATTTATAGCCCGCACCCTCCAAGGTTTAGGGCAGGTATCAGTATTACATACATAAAAATAATAATATGGTAAAATAGACAATACAAAAACAGATCTAGACAGTTTCCACTTATTATATTTGCTTCCTGCATGAGACAGTAAGTCTGAGATGCAAAAGGCTTCATTAGGGAGAAGCAATCTGACTTTGAGTATAAACAATGAAGGGGGGCATATTTGCTAAAAGGAAGATTGACTGTTGTTGACAAGGAGAAAGCATTTGTGAATAAAAGAGATTTTAGAGATTTTTTAAACTCTTTAGTGTCAGGCAAATTAAGGAGTTGCTGAGGGAGAGAATTCCAAGTGGTCAGACTGGTAAGAGAGAAGGCTCTTTCACCTGTACTTGACAAACTAACATCACACAGGGAGGGGATTTCTAGTAAGGATTGGGAAGCTGAACAGAGCAATCTTGTAGGGATATGGAATTTAAGACAAGCTGCTGATCAAAGGGGATTTGATGTGATGTAATAGATTATGTACATGCAGTACAAGTTTATGCTAAATACGGTTCTGTATGGGAAGTCAGTGGAGAGCTTGCAGCATTGGAGTAATGTCTTTGTGTTTCTGTAGTCCTGCAAGAAGTCTTGCTGCAGAGTTTTGAATTATTTGTAATGGCTTAATGGTATGGGAGACCAAAGGGAGAGTTGCAATAGTCAAGTGAAATAATTATTAAACATTGTAATACTGACTGAAAATATTGTGTGTAGAGCAAAGGCTTGATATGTCAGAGAAGGTACAACTTGTAAAAGGAGGAATGTATCCTTGTTTTAACACGGTTCTTCATGGATGAAGTTGAATCCAACTAGATACCAAGGTTGCGAGCAGATGTAACAATGGGAATGGATAGACGGTCAAATTGTAATAAAGATGGAATGTCCTGTGATGAGGTCCTTCCTAAGATCATGATTTCTGTTTTTCCAAGATTGAGGGATAGTCTATTATGTGTCAACTAAGCTCTGATAGAAAAGAGACAGAGAGAGATGAACTGTGATGTGAGTGACCAAGATGTTGTGATGGGAAAGAAAAACTGTATCACATCTGCATAGATTCTATAAAATAGACCCAAAGTAGAAAAGAGGTGCAAGGTAAATGTTAAACATGGCAGTGGAGAGTCCCGAACCTTGTGGAACTTGTTTCTTAAATACTTTACTAACTAAAAAAACACAAAACAGCCATCTAAAAAATAAAAAAAAACAATTAAAACTCTTCCTAATCAGCACATTAGTTAAAAAGCCATGTTTTAATCATGCATCAGAAAACTAATAGTCACCTTGTGAGGGATTCTATAGGAAAATCTCTCAGACTACCATAAGGGACTAGGCATAGCTTTGTCGCCCAGCCTTCCTTAGGATCCAGACTCACAAGGAATCCTAGGTGATGTTACATGTCCTGCCCATGGTAGGCCCGCGGCTGGGCCTACTCACTTCCGGTGCCTGGCTCCTGGACCTGGCCCATCCTCTCTCGTGGCTGTTGGCAGTCACCTGCGCTCCTGCACCTCCGTTGCCTCCTCAGGCATTCCTGGCTCCTCTGTGGACCTCCCCAGTTCCCAGCGAGTCTCCCCTCATGTGCCATGGGGGGATGCCGCCATCCAGCGTCCTGCTTCCCTCTAGGCACACGCGTGTATTGCCAGCTTTTAAAGGGGCTTTGGCCCCAGATGATGACATCATTGGGCCCTGCTACTTAAGGCAGGGCCCGCAACTAGTTCCTTGCCTTGGCAACAGGTCTCCATGCTTGTCACGTGCTCGTTGCTCATTCGAGTTCCTGACTTCGTTCCTGGTACCTGTTCCTGACTTCTTTCCTGGTCCCAGTTCCCGACTCTGTTCCCAGTTCCTACCTAGCCTTGCTTGGACTGATCTCTGGCTTTGAGCCTTGCTATGTTTGGACCACGCTCAGGATTTATCTCTGGCTTTGACCCTTGCTACGTTTGGACCATGCTCAGGACTGATCTCTGGCTTTGACCCTTGCTATGTTTGGACCACCTCAGGATTGACTTCTGGTTTTTGACCCTTGCTTCATTGGAACTCCGTATCTTGACTAGCTCTGCTGCCTGGCCCGACTTCAGCCTGTTCTCTACTACACCTTCGGTGTCTCCCTGGACTTGGCTCTCTCAGGCTCTGGCCTTCTACTTCCTGGGCATCACCCGTTCTTGCTTCTGGCCCGTCCTTGGTGCCCAGGTCTCTGGATCCTGCCTCATCTGGACCTGCTTCGGTCCCTCCAATACTTCTGCTGGTCCCTGGCTACCTGCTACAACATCCACTGGGAGTCATCTGACGGAGGCCCGCCTAAGTCCAGCTGGCCCCGGCACTCAAGGGCTCAACATGCGGGGAACGTGGACTGGTATTGGCAAAGCTCCAGTCGGCCTCTGTCTCCCAGTATGCTCCATCTCCCAATGATGGGGACCCATATGGCTTGCCCTACGTGTAGCGTCAACCTCACCTCAGGCCAAGGGTCCACCTCCAGTGCAACAGGTGAAGGGAGGAGTCCCTCACCAGTGTACAAGAACTCTGGCCCTAGAAGATGCCAAGAAAGGGCAGAAGAGCCATATCAGAGAGAACAGCAATTTAAGGTACTGAGGGCCTCATTTTCCACGCCGCTCGCATTCGATAAGGGACCTTTCGCACACGAAAAGTCCCTTATCGCGTGCGATACCAGGATGGGGGCGGAGTCGGCCCCAGAAGAGGAGGAGTTGGGGCGTCACCGGGGCTGACTCTGCACCGACGCCGCGGACAGCTTTCGCTCCCAATAGCTACACCTCCTATGGTGGCGCTATTGGGTGCGAAATCGGCAGCGATCGCACTGTGACGGTGCGATCGCTGCTGGCTAGCGCAGGCCCTCCCCCCATTTTGGCCCCCCGCCCCTTATCTTCTAAAGTATCGCAGGCCTGCGATACTTTAGAAAATGAGGCCCTGAGAGAGGGGAAAATCAACAGAAATTGTGGCATCAAAACTCAAAGTGAGGGTCAAGGAAACAGGAGAAGAGTCAAAAACACCCCATGATATCAAGGGAGGGACACATCAGAAGGAGTAGAGACAACAAGAACCCAAGACACTGAAAGAGGGGTAAAGCAGTAGGAGCAGAGGCAACAATGCCTCAATACATTGAGAGAGGGGGTGGCAGCAACAGCTGTCGTAAACACCCAAGACAATGAAAAAAGGGTAAGAAAATGGCAACTGTGTCATCAGTACCCCAAAGAACCAAGAAAGGGGCAGGGCAGCAAGAGCAGTGGCATCAACACTTTAAGGCATGAAGAAATGGACAAGACAGCAAAAAATAGTGGCAACCACACTCAAGGGTTAGGTTGACCGTCATAGTTGGTGATTTGTTTATTAGAAATGTAGACAGCAAGGTGTCTGGTTGGCATGAGGATTGCCTGGTAACATGCCTACCTGGGGTGAAGGTAGTGGACCTCACACATCACCTAGATAGGATTTTAGACAGTATTAGGGAGGAGCCGACTGTCTTGGTATATGTGGGCACCAAGGACATAGGAAAATGTGGGAGGGAGGTTCTGGAAGCCAAATTTCGGCTCTTAGGTAGAAAGCTGAAATCCAGAACCTCTAGGGTAGCATTCTCTGAAATGCTCCCTGTTCCACGTGCAGGGCCCCAGAGGCAGGCAGAGCTCCGGAGTCTCAATGTATGAATGAGAGGAGAATATGAGGAAGATGGATTCAGTTTTTTAAGGAACTGGTGAACCTTTTGGGGGAAGGGGGAGTCTTTTCTGAAGGGATGGGCTCCACCTTAACCAGGGTGGAACTAGGCTGCTGGTGCTAACCTATGAAAAGGAGATAGAGTAGCTTTTAAATTATTTATTTATTTATTTATTTAACATTTTTCTATACCGACCTTCATGGTTAAATACCATATCAGGACGGTTTACATCGAACAGGGGTAAAATAACTAGATAAAGGAAGAAAAACAAAGTTACATTACAACGAGGACTGTGAACTTGGAAGCTTAGGAAGCTAGAAGAGAAATATAAAGTTAAGTTAAAGGGAGAGAAACAAATTCCGGACTAGAGGTAGTCCAGACTAGAGATAGTCCACATGTTAGAGTCGGTATCCATGCTGTCAAGGTATTCAGAGGAGGGGAGGATCCATTAATCATGGGTAGATAACGCCTAATGTGTATCCCAGGGTTCTGGGAAGGCTTGGCGGAACAGCCACGTTTGAGTTTTTTCTTAAAAGTTAGCAGGCAAGGTTCCAGCCTAAGTTCTGCAGGGAGGTTGTTCCAGATGGCTGGGCCTGCTGTCGAAAATGCTCGGTCCCTGGATGCGATGAGTCGTGTGGCTTTGGTTGGAGGGGCTTGTAGCGTTCCTTTGGATATTTCTCTCATTGGCCTGTTAGAAGTATGGAGTTTTAATGGAATTTCAAGGTCGAGATAAAGGAGATTATAGATGAATTTGTGTATTAATGTTAAAGATTTGTGAAGGACTCTGTAATTGACTGGTAACCAGTGTAGATTTCGGAGAATGGGTGTAATATGATCATTCCGGTTGGTGCTTGTCAGGATTCTAGCTGCAGCATTCTGTATCATCTGGAGAGGCCTGATGGATGAGTTGGGTAATCCTGTGAAGAGCGCGCTGCAGTAGTCTATTTTGGCAAAAATCAATGATTGAAGAACTGTCCTAAAGTCGTGGAAATATAAAAGGGGTTTGAGTCTTTTTAATACCTGTAGTCTGAAGAAGCAATCTTTGGTTATAGTGTTAATCATACTCTTTAGGTTAAGACGGTTATCAAGTATAACCCCAAGGTCTCTAACTTGAGTATGAGAGAGGGCGTGGTTATGTTGGGCCTGTGACTGATAGTTATCTTGGAAGGCGGAAATGAGGAGGAGTTCGGTCTTTTTAGCATTGAGGACCAAATTTAAACTGTTGAGGAGATTAGTGATAGAATGTAGGCAGTTGTTCCAGATCGAGAGAGATTTGGTGATGGATTCCGTTATGGGGATCAGGATCTGCACATCATCCGCGTAAATGTAGTGAATAAGGTTGAGGCTTGTTAATAGTTGGCATAGGGGGAGGAGGTAGATATTAAAAAGGGTGGGGGACAGGGAGGATCCTTGAGGTACTCCAAGTGATGAATTTGTTGGTGGTGATTCTTTATTATTTATTCTGACCTTGAAACTTCTATCGCTAAGGAAAGACTTGAACCAGTTGTAGACTTGTCCTGAGATGCCTATGTCTAATAGACGAGTCAGGAGGATGGCGTGGTTGACGGTATCGAACGCCGCTGATATGTCTAAAAGGATTAGAAGAAAAGAATGTCCTTTGTCTAGTCCCATAATAATATTATAATATTATAATAATAATATTATATTATAAAATTATATCAAAGGGGAAAGCCGACAGTTGCTCAGCAGCGCATGGTTCAGAGGGAGGTATCTTCAAAGGATACAAATGAAGCATTAGAGTTAGGGCAGCCCCACAGAGAGGTTGCAATAATAAGAAAAGTAGTCCAAGTGCCTATAATTAAAGACTCACTTGAGCTAAAAGATTCCAATTTATCCCTGTCAACTGAAAAGCAGAATGTTAATGCAAACCAAAAACACACTTTGATATGTTTGTATGCTAATGCCAGAAGTCTAAGAAGTAAGATAGGAGTGTTAGAGTGTATAGCAGTGAATGATGACATAGACTACTGGCATCTCAGAGACCTGGTGGAAAGAGAATAGCCAACGGGACAGTGCTATGCCAGGGTACAAATTATATCGCAATGATAGATAGGAGCAACTTGGTGGCAGGGCAGCGCTTTATGTCCAGAATGGCATAGAGTCCAATAGGTTAAAGATCCTGCAAAAGACTAAATGCACAATCAAATCTTTATGGGCAGAAATCCCTTGTGTGTTGGGCAAAAGTATAGCGATAGGAGTATACTACCATCGACCTGGCCAAAATGGTGAGACAGACAGTGAAATGCCAAGAGAAATTAGAAAAGCTAACCAAATTGGTAGTTCAGTAACAATGGGAGAGTTCAATTACCCCAATATTGACTGGGTAAGTGAAATATCAGGACATGCTAGAGAGATAAAGTTCCTGGATGGAATAAATGATAGTATTATGGAGCAATTGATTCAGGAGCCGATGAGAAAAGGAGCAATTTTAGATCTAATTCTCAGTGGAGCGCAGGATTTGGTGAGTGAGGTAACAGTGGTAGGGCCACTTGGCAATAGTGATCATAATATGATCCAATTTGAATTGATGACTGAAAGGGGGACAGTGTGTAAATCCATGGTTTCTACACAAGCCTGCATCTTTGTTTTATATTCTGTGACAAATCTGTAGCTGCTGACACTGAAATCCCTGTGTTCCTGCCCAGCGCAGAGGATCCTTGCCCAAAAAGACACTGTTCAATGCTTCAATCATTATCATTTATCAATGTGATAAGAAAACAGATCTTAACTCCTAATTAATTTAAAAAGGTCAGCGAATTGGTCCCAAGTAATCTGGGGGTTAATCAATTGATAGGATTTATGAATTTATAAATCTGTGAAAACTTTAGTTGATTGATCTATGGAGTCAATTGAGATGCTGTGACATAACTAAATGACCAAATTATTATGCATTTAATATATAAATAAAAGGAATTAATTACTGAATTTAGACAAATCAAAGAAAAAGTTCTTTATTCTGAGATTGATCCTAAAAACATTTTACTCTTAGCAATCATACTTAGAATTAGTATTTTCCCCACAAAGTGAGAGGCACGGCAGGGAGTACATTGACACCAAAACCTTCAGGATCAGCTTTTATTATATTTTATAAGTAATATTGGACTTTATTTTCAGTAGAATTTCTATTGCACAATTTTACTCTTTAAAAGGTAAATATACTTTTGGTTAAATAAAACTAACAAAACTAGAATATTTGTGGGATCACAGGAGCAATTATATGTAATTTCAAGATAATGGTTGTGCTCAAGGCCTTAGTTAACTGTCGGCTTCAGTCTGGAAAGTTCAATGCTGCTGAAAGTATTGATTTACTTCAGTAGGGCTGTGTATTCCTGAGCCACTGTATTGCATCGCTGTATATTTTTTAAGCAGAAGGAACAATCATTTTTCAATCCATTTGTCACACTTTTATCATCAGTCATCAGGCTACTCTGGACCTTTAAGTTCCTATGCTCCTGTGAATAAGAAAGAAGAATGATTAAATGATATCCTATGGGTAGTTTTAGGTGCGATCCCACAAATAACTTAATTTACAGTGCTTATCAGACTGGTGCGCACTAAGGAGGTTATTTTAAAAGGAGTTACACTAGTAAATGTAACATACTATCATAGAAATTTTGAAAAGCCATTTATGTGCATGAAGAGCACTTACTTATGAATATCCTTTGGACTGTTCAATGGCATATATTGTTTCAATTTTCTAAAGCCCACTTACATGGGTAAAGCTTATTTATATGTGTAAAATCCAATATTATAAGTGTGTAAATGCTTTTTAAAATCAGACAGAGATTACATATGTAAAAGTCTGAACCAATGGAAAAATATCTCTTCATAGAAGATATTTCTGCACAGCACTATCCCCATCATTTATAAAAAACAGTTAATAACTCATGTGTTATCAAAAAGGGGTGTGTTTATGGGAATTTGTAAGTTACTGTGTGGTGTGGTAATTATCCACAAGGCACAAAAAAACTTAGCATGCACTGTGATAATCCCTATTTTAAACATCCTGCACTATGCAGGGGGGGAGGGGAGAGCGACTATTTCCAAGGCCCTCAGAGTAGTTAAGTATTTATATCTCTATGGAAGGGCCACCTGATATGTCAAGGTGAAGTGTTAGTGGTGGTTTAGGGTTTAGGGGCCAGTTTCGCATGTAGAGTGAGATATATGAACAGCCCAGTATACCTTGGTGAAGATTTGACATCATTTGGAGTGAGGAAAGTCTCACAAAGATGAAATTTCTACTATGTTCTCTCACTCTAGCTTGATGGACTCTAATCAAGGTAGGGTGACAGAATGCTTAACAACAGGGGAAAAGTTGTGGTTATTTCTAGCGTTAAAACAGTACAATATCATGCGTTATGCTATCGCACGGTGCAATATGGGCCCTAATTTAACTAAAACCCACCCAAATTCCTCCCACAATCCCGCCCCCTCAAAAATTTGCATTCGAGCCATGCACTGCTATAATTTTCGCTTGCGTTATTGCGTTAATGCATTATCATATGCGTTAACACCATAATGCATTGTGATAAATGATCCTATATATTCTGAATATTGTACTAGTGATATGCGTGGAAAACTTTTTTATTTGGTTTATTATTTCTGTTTGTTTGCTTTCATAATTTATTTTGTTCATTTCAAACAAAAATTTATTTTTTTCATTATTCATGTCATTAGTTCACTTTTTTCCCTTTAAAGTCAATAGAGAAAGCAATGCACCCTAGTTTGGGCTCCAAAATTGGGGTTTTCTATTCAAGTTTAGTGAAACTTGTAGGCAGACATCAGCAGCAGTGGAATGAGCACTCCAAGACACCATGGGTTAGATTTTTAAAAATTGCGCAAAAGTGTACTTTTGTTCGTGCACCAGGCGCACCAGGCACCGATTTCGGAGCGGCCTAGGAGGGAACTTTCCTTCGCCCTCCCCCCACCTTCCCCTACCTAACCCACCCACCCCGGCCCTATCTAAACCCCCCCCTCTTACCTTTGTTGGCAGATTTACGCCTGCTAAAAGCAGACGTAAATCTGTGCGTGCCAGCAGGCTGCTGGCGCGCCATCACCCGACCCGGGGGCTGGTCCAGAGGCCTCGACCACGCCCACGGGCCGGTGCCACGCCCACGGGCCGGTGCCACGCTCCCGGGCCCGCCCCCAAAACGTCGGGGCCCGCCCCTGAAACGCTACGTTGTTTCGGGAACGCCCCAACATGCCCCCTCCCCACCCCTTTTACAAAACCCCGGGACTTACGCGCGTCCCAGGGCTCTGTGCGTGCCGGCGGCCTATGCAAAATAGGTGCGCCGGCGCGCGAGGGCCCTGCGCGCATAAATCCGGCCGGATTTACATGCGCAGGGCATTTAAAATCCGCCCCCATGAGTGGGGCAAAGTGGTACCAAGAGCGGCAGGAATATCCCAAGGCACTGTGACAGAGCAAAGTAGCCCAAACAGAGGCAAAATGTTTCTTATGCCTTTCACTTCTTTGGCTGATTATGTTAGCCCAGTTATATCAAAAACTATCAGCAATAGTAGTAGGGATATGAATCGGGCTTCGGACGATTGAAAATATCGTACGATATTTCCAAAATCATCAGAAATCGGGGGCTCCCCCAAAACGATAGGAAAACCCCACGAAATTGTTTGTGGGGGTTCTCTTATCGTTTTGGGGGAGGGCAGGAAAAACGGCACACAAAAATAACCCCTAAACCCACCCGACCCTTTAAAACTAATCCCTTAGCTTCCCCCACCCTCCCGACCCCCCAAAATTTTTTTACAGGTACCAGGTGGTCCAGTGGGGGTCCCAGGAGTGATCTCCCGCTCTCGGGCCATCGGCTGCCACTAATAAAAATGGCGTCAATGGCCTTTGCCCTTACCATGTGACAGGGTATTCATCCCATTGACCGGCCCCTGTCATATGGAGGGAGCACTGGATGGCCGGCACAATCTTTAAAAATGGCACGGGCCATCCAGTGCTCCTGCCATGTGACAGGGGCCGGCCAATGGCATGGATACCCTGTCACATGGTAAGGGCAAAGGCCATCGGCGCCATTTTTATTAGTGGCAGCCAACGGCCCGCGAGCGGGAGATCGCTCTCGGGACCCCCACTGGACCACCAGGTACCTATAAAAAGTTTTTTGGGGGGGTCGGGAGGGTGGGGGAAGCTAAGGGATTAGTTTTAAAGGTTCGGGGTGGGTTTTTTGTAGGGATGTGAATCGTTTTAGGACGATTAAAATTATCGTCCGATAATTTTAATATCGTCTTAAACCGTTATGGAACACAATACAATAGAGATTCTAACAATTTATCGTTATAAATCGTTAGAATCGTGAGCCGGCACACTAAAACCCCCTAAAACCCACCCCCGACCCTTTAAATTAAATCCCCCACCCCAATGACTTAAATAACCTGCGGGTCCAGCGGCGGTCCGGAACGGCAGCGGTCCGGAACGGGCTCCTGCTACTGAATCTTGTTGTCTTCAGCCGGCGCCATTTTCCAAAATGGCGCCGAAAAATGGCGGCGGCCATAGACGAACACGATTGGACGGCAGGAGGTCCTTCTGGACCCCCGCTGGACTTTTGGCAAGTCTCGTGGGGGTCAGGAGGCCCCCCCCAAGCTGGCCAAAAGTTCCTGGAGGTCCAGCGGGGGTCAGGGAGCGATTTCCCGCCGCGAATCGTTTTCGTACGGAAAATGGCGCCGGCAGGAGATCGACTGCAGGAGGTCGTTCAGCGGGGCGCCGGAACCCTCGCTGAACGACCTCCTGCAGTCGATCTCCTGCCGGCGCCATTTTCCGTACGAAAACGATTCGCGGCGGGAAATCGCTCCCTGACCCCCGCTGGACCTCCAGGAACTTTTGGCCAGCTTGGGGGGGGGCCTCCTGACCCCCACGAGACTTGCCAAAAGTCCAGCGGGGGTCCGGAAGGACCTCCTGCCGTCCAATCGTGTTCGTCTATGGCCGCCGCCATTTTTCGGCGCCATTTTGGAAAATGGCGCCGGCTGAAGACAACAAGATTCAGTAGCAGGAGCCCGTTCCGGACCGCTGCCGTTCCGGACCGCCGCTGGACCCGCAGGTTATTTAAGTCATTTGGGTGGGGGATTTAATTTAAAGGGTCGGGGGTGGGTTTTAGGGGGTTTTAATGTGCCGGTTTTGCGATTTTACGTTTTTTTGATTTTTCACGATTTTTCACGATTTTTCACGATATTTTACCCCCCCAAACGGCAACAATACGATTCCCTCCCCCTCCCAGCCGAAATCGATCGTTAAGACGATCGAGGACACGATTCACATCCCTAGTTTTTTGTTTATCGGCTCGAGCGCAGCCGATAAACAAAATCGCAATCGGGCTGGACGAAAAAAAAAAACACGATGTGAATTGGAACCGGAATCAGAACTGATTCAGGTTCCGATTCACATCTCTAAATAATAGTAATTTTGCCAAGTGTAATGCTCCCTGGTTTAATTAAAATTTGAAATACCTATGCAAAGCATAACTTACAAATTTCCTGACATACACCCCTTATTCATAACACATGCATTATCAACTTTTTTTGATGTATGATGGGGTAATTCTGTACCCAAGGCAATGGAGGGTAAAGTGACTTGCCCAAGGTCACAAGGAGTGACAGTGGGATTTGAATGCTGGGTTTCCTGGGTCATAGCCCACTGCTCTAACCACTAGACTCCTCCTCCTCCCATGTTGAGTTGTCACTGAGTTCTACTGTGCTGTTCGTATGTCTCACTCTGCATATAAAACTGGCCCCAAAACTCTAGACCACCACCTAAAGCTCAACTCAAGTTACTAGCTGGTCCTGCCCTCCTATAGTCATATAAAAGTAAGGAAATGCCTGTCTGGGCACTTCGCAAGTAGCAAAGGACAAGTATCGCAGGGTGCGAAAACTTTAACACATGTTGCGATAAACTACCTATGTGAAATGCTAAGATAGCACGCACTGCGGTAATTCTAAAATTATCATATCCACACCCCCTTTCCTTATTGCAGGTGTTATCACATTTTGATGAATCTAGGGGTTTGTTTATAAAGAATCTCTCTTCTCTCTGCAGGATCATAAAAATTCTAAACAATTCTGATTGCATTTTATAATTCAGTGTTTTCAGTACAGGGAAAACAATATTAAAGATTTCTTTGCAATTAATTGTCATACAGTATAATATAAATTATCATATTGACAAATGTAGTATTCATACATTTTTGTTGACTTGTTAGTAGTTAAAATGAAGATTTTGTAAAAAAAAATTATTACTTTTAATTCAGGAACAAGGAAGAAAATAAGAAAATTATATTATTTTCTGATATTCTAATACACATTTCAAATAAACTTTTTTCAAAACCTTCACAAAAATAAACTCAGTGTATTCAGACTAGATTGGTATAAATATAGAATGGATCTGTCTTTCAGCAATTTGTCTGAATCAAAAGTTTTTTTACATAGAGGAGGATAGAGTTAAAACAAATTTGAAGCACGTATTATGTTATTATTACAAAATCCATTATTCCCTTCATATGCCAGGAAAAATGAACAAAATTAAACCTGGGAGTTTAGGAAACAGCAACTTTGACATTGTGAGTATCTTTTTTCTTTTTTAGTTTCTTATTTAATGAGCTTTATAAATCACAAATTCTCTTGAATGCATTCAGTGTACAAGAACAAAGATCAGCTCATAATAAAAAAACAGAATAAGAATTCTAACATAATTAATGATAGGCAATGACAATTCAGACCGCAGTAGGCTTTCCCTTTGACATTTCAGTAGTAAGATAAGATATTCCTTCAGCAGCCATTTTGAACCATGGCATTACTTCTCATTACTTTATAAAAGCAGGCATTTCAGAGTTATGAATATTAACCACAGCTTTAGTCAGTAATGACTGAAACTATAAGATGAAAATAAATTTGAACAGTTCTAAAGCCTGAAAATAAAGCAGAGATAGTTTATCTAAACTTAATAGTAATGGCTTGAGGAAGACAGACACAGAAGAAAAATCTAAGCATTTTGACTGATAAATCTAGAGCAGAGAGTAATATTCCTTATTGTTTATAACACACATATACACTAATGCAGATAAGAGAATAACAGAAACAGAATAGAAACAGGCAGGCCCCCCGCCATCCCTTCCCCACAATCTCCTCCTCCAGCCAGAGCAAAAAAAGGAAGAGGTTAATAGTTAACAGCTTTTATTTTCCTTACATTTGTGCAGTTAGAAGGTTATTAGGAAACATTTTATTATTTCAAATCTATAGTATACAGATAGGAAATTAACATCTGAAACATACAGACATTAGATAAATGGCAAACATGAAAAGAATTCTAAATATTGAAGCAGGATTATTTTAAAGGCAGTCATGGTGACATATCTTAAGATATTTAGAAGTTTTTATGTATATTTAAAAAAAAAGAAAAAAAGCATTTCAGTTTTTCATAGCTTTTTATTCTGAGCTACTAGCAGGGGCAGCTCCCCAATCCCCTTTTCAAGACAAAACTGATAAGAAAAAAATAATTTTACACTAATTAAGCATTGAAAGGGACAGGAGTTTTACCTAATTTTCAGTTACACAACTGCATGGTGGCAGTGCAACCTAGAACAACTTTCTTTAAGGAGAAAAAATATAGAGCTCTTATATTCTGCAAGGCATTAAGATGTAATAAAAAAAATTTCATAAGCGCTATCAGAATCTTATTGTTGATGCTATACTTTACATAAAGATTAGGGATGTGCAGAGGGACCACATACGTTACATTCGGTATTCGTATTCATGGGGAGGCAGATATGTTGCATTCGGCAAGGGGGGGGGGCCTGATCCGTTCATGCATTCCATTCTTATTTGTTTCCTGGCTAAAATTTAATTAACTACAACCCCCCACCCTCCTGACCCCCCCCCCCCCCCAAGACTTACCAAAACTCCCTGGTGGTCCAGCAGGGGTCCGGGAGCCATCTACTGCACTCACGCTGTCAGCTGCCAGTATTCAAAATGGCGCCGATAGCCTTTGACCTTACTATGTCACAGGGGCTACCGGTGCCATTGGTCGGCCCCTGTCACATGGCAGGATCAATGGACGTCCGGCGCCATCTTGGGCTCCTACCATGTGACAGGGACCAACCAATGGCACCGGTAGCCCCTGTGACATAGTAAGGGCAAAGGCTATCGGCGCCATTTTGAATACAGGCAGCTGATGGCCCGAGTGCAGGAGATGGCTCCAGGACCCCCGCTGGACCACCAGAGAGTTTTGGTAAGTCTTGGGGGGGTCAGGAGTATGGGGGGTTGTAGTTAATTAAATTTATGTGAACTGGCTAAAGAGCTTTGTCTGTGTGTCTCTATGATCTTTATTAGGGGTGTGCATTTGTTTGCAACATATTAGCAATCCGCAACGTATATGGCCATATTCGTTGTATTCGTGGGAAGTGAAACGTATCACGATTCCCACGAATACAACAAATCTTCACCGAATTATTCGGCCGTCTAAAGGAGTGAATTTAAGCAAAACCCCCACCCTCCTGACCCCCCCAAGACTTGCCAAAACTCCCTGGTGTTCCAGTGGGGGTCTGGGAGCCATCTACTGCGCTCACGCCATTGGCTGCCGGTATTCAAAATGACGCCGATAGCCTTTGCCCTTACTATGTAACAGGGGCTACGGGTGCCATTGGTCGGCCCCTGTCACATGGTAGGAGTACAAAATGGAGCCAGACATCCATTGATCCTACCATGTGACAGGGGCCGACAAATGGCGCAGATAGGCCCTGTGACATAGTAAGGGCAAAGGCTATTGGCACCATTTTGATTACCGGCAGCTGACGGCCCAAGTGCAGGAGATCGCTCCCGGACCCCCACTGAACCACCAGGGACTTTTGGCAAGGCTTGGGGGACCCTCCTGACCCCCACAAGACTTGCCCAAAGTCGGCCCGAGTGCAAGTCTTGGGGGACAAGCTGTCCCCCAAGACTTGCAAAAAGTCCCTGGTGGTCCAGCGGGGGTCTGGGAGCGATCTCCTGCACTCGGGCCATCGGCTGCCAGTAATCAAAATGGCGCCGATAGCCTTTGCCCTTACTATGTCACAGGGACTATCGACGCCATTTTGAATACCGGCAGCCAATGGCGTGAGTACAGTAGATGGCTCCCGGACCCCCGCTGGACCACCAGGGAGTTTTGGTAAGTCTTGGAGGGGGGGGGGTCAGGAGGGTGGGGGTTTTGTTTAAATTCGCTCCTTTAGATGGCCGAATAATTCGGTGAAGATTTGTTGTATTCGTGGGAATCGCTATACGTTTCGCTTCCCCACGAATACAACGAATATGGCCCTATACATTGCAGATTGCCAATACGTTGCAAACAAATGCACACCCTTAATAAAGATCATAGAGACACACAGACAAAGCTCCGTAGCCAGTTCATATAAATTAGCGCTGGTACAGAGCTAGTTTCACAAAATTGTCACTACAGTAGTGACATACACACATACAGTTGCAGCCATACTCAAATGTTTCTGTCTTCCTTTCACACACATACACACACACATGCGCAAATTCAGTTGCTCTCATGGCTTTCTCCTGCTAATAAGTGAAAGTCATTAGAGACGTAATATTCCAAATACTACCAATGCATTTTTTGGACCAAACATAGGCCTGGATTTATCAAAATACGATAAGTATCGCATGCAATAGCAAAAGGGGCTAATAGACAGTTTATCATAATTTGCGCTAATTACCTATGCGAAAAGTTAAGTTAGCGCAAATTGCGATATCGTTTTTAGACTTTGTGATAAGTGCCAGACCTGTTGTATTTCCAGCATACAACCACTGGGGGACCATGTTGAGAAAGAGAGAGAGAGGGAGGGAGAGGGAGAGGGAGGCAGATGTAACTTGAAGAAATAAGATGGGGGATTTAGGTAGGGCTAGGGGCTGGGTTAGATAGGGGAAGTGAGGGAAAGGTGGGGGGAGCAGCCTTGGAGGGAATGGGGAAAGCCATTAGGGTTCCCCTCGGGCTCGGCGCACGCAAGGTGCATATGTTATAAAATTGGATGTACATTTGTGCGCGCCGGGTAGCGCGCACAAATGTACCCCGCATGCACAGGAATTAAAATCGGCCCCTATGTGTTCTAGTCTGATAAGGACCGTAACATCCTTAGCTATACTCTATGGGCTGGATTTTCAAAAGGTTATGCACGTGCCGGGCCTATTTTCAAAAGGCCCGGCAATGCATGCAAAGTCCCGGGGCTTGCAAAAAGGGGCAGGGAAGGGGCATGGAGGGGGAGGGGAGGGGTCAGAGGCTCCTGGCACAGTGGCTGAAGTAAGTTTTAGAACAAAAGCCAAAAAAGGAAAAAGGTAGGGGGGAAAGGGCGGAGGAGGTAGGGGAAGGGAAGGAGGGGTGGGGGGGTAGGGAAGTTCCCTCCGAGGCTGCTTTGATTTCAGAGTGGCCTGGGAGGGAACGGGGGAAGGCAGCATGGCTCAGCGCGGGCTCGGTACCCCTATGGCCAGATTTTCAAAGGCCTATGTGCACCGGGCCTATTTTAGAAAGGCCCAGTGACACGTGTAAAGCCCCAGGACATGTCTAAGTCTCAGGGCTTTAGTAAAGGGTGGGGGCAGGGCGGGGTGGTCCGGGGGTGGAGCAAGGGTGGGGCCAGAGGCCTGTGACACAGCATATATTTGCCGTTGTGTTGGAGGATCGCATGCTGGCAGGCTGCCGGCGCGCACAACCTGTGTCTGCCTCCAGGCAGGCGCAAAAGGTTTGATAACATTTTTGGGGAAGGTTAGAGTAGGGCTAGGGGGGAAAGGTTAGGGGAAGGAGTGGGAAGGTTAAGTTAGGGGGAAGGGAATGGGGGAATCCCACGGGTGTCAGCGTGCACCCCCTTGCACGCGCCAACCCCCGATTTTATAACATGCATGCACCTGCTATGTACGCCCGCACGCTAGTTTGAAAATCTACCCCATGCCTATCTTAAACTATAAATCTTATACTATAAATCTTAAATCTTATCCTAATAAAGTTTTATCCAGCTGTTTCTCTGAAAGACAAAAGGAAAAGACCAGGCAATCTCACCTACTATCTTCTCCAGGTCCCATCTGGGTTGCCAATTGTTGTGATTCATTGAAAATAAGAATACTTAAAGCCACTAGCTATAGAGAAAACATTTTTTTTAATTAACTGCTATAATATAAATCTTAGACATTAAATAATAAGCTACCTTATAGAGAAGAAGAATGCCAGGCAAGACACTAGCATAAGCTCCCTCTCAAATGATTTTATTGATAGCACAGCAATATATAGAATTTCAATTGTATATTTCCAAACCCTAAACTAGGTTACACAATTGTCAAAATCTCTATGATTAGTTTCCTATTATAAATAAATAATCCGAATGGCTGTATGGTAATTTGCTTTAATTCTCCAAATTAATTAATCCTTGTCTCATATATAAATGTCTTCTTGGAATTTGCCAACATTAGCAACCTTGTGCTTGTTCTAAGAATATTTTCTATAATCTTAGATGGAATGTAAACTGACCTCCTATCAGTTCAGAATGTTCTACAGCCTTGTATTTCAGCATCTTTTATCTAATGTATGGAGACTTTTGTCTAGGAAAAACAAGTGCAAGGCTGAGACTATAATGTTGTTAGTAATTACAAAACTGCGTATAATGAAAAAAAACAAAAACCCAGGAGTACAGGAATAATGACTTCACATGTGACATGTCAAAAAGTGTTTCACTGAGATGAAGGGTTAATGAGCACCCACATCAGTACATATTAAGCATTGAGGGGTTAAGCACTATTGTAAAGATAAATGTGAATTTTCAGAAAAATTAGGAAAAGATTTGTTCACCCTCAGCTGTCTGTGAAGTTCCAAATGTTCTATTAAAATAATAAAGAATAAAGCTTTTGGATCTCATTCCGGAGCATCTTATTTTATATACATTTTACACACATACTGGGAAATGGGGGAGACAACAAGGTATAGCTGATGGATAAACCCTAGGATTCTTTTAATAATTAGTTTTATAACAGAATATAAAGAACCTACTTTGGCTGCCCATGAGCTAGAGGACAGGGCACCTGGATTCCACATGCTTCCAGTTAATCTGAGATCTCAATGTAAAAGTCACCCACCATTTCAAAGAGCTTATTATTGGTCTTACAAATAAGCTTACATTTCTCTACTGATACCAGTAGCCCTTTCTACAGTTCTGCGAGTAAGAAGTTAAATAAGGGCATACTCAGGTATTGTGCAGCAACAAACCCAAGGCCTGATTCATCAAAGTATTTTCCCATAGACACAGAATGGGAGAAAAGCCATAGTGAATCAAGCAGCTAATATGTAAATAACCTAAAAAATATTCCCAGGGTGAGGAGCCAATTTACTCACATAGTATTCAAAAATAGGGGTGGGAAGAAGAAAAAATGTCATTTCATTTTGTTTTTGTTGGGTTGGTTTTCTACAAATTTCATTTCATCTAATGTTTATTTCATTTATTTAGGTAAAAAAATTGAAATATTAAAAAAACAAAAATGATAAAAGAAACAGGGTCTCCTGAGCCCTCTCATTCCCCCCCTCCCCCCCCCCCCCAACCATCCTTCCTACCCAAAAAAATGTAGGAGCCAGGATCCTTCCAGTCCCCATTTACTCGGTCCAGGGGAGTGGGGAGGTCCAATGCTGAGGCCTATACTCAGGCCAAAGCCTGGGCCTTGCATAGAGCCTAAGCAAAAGTCTTGGCAATCTACCACAGATTAGGCCTATGCCTTGGCCCAGTCCAGAGAGTAGGTTCCCATGCCCGGGCCCAGGTCAGACACCAGGTCCCAGCCTGGAGGCCAGGTCCTGATGCCAGGGTCAAGCCCAAACCCGTCACCCAGATCTCGGAAGTCTTCAGTCTTCTTTCTTCTTCGACAAAATCATGCTGTTTGCTTGGGAGGTGTAGAGGTTAATTAACTACGACACATCCTTCCCAACAGAGGGTGCCATTTTGATGTAAGGCAGGTAATTATATCCCTGGCTTCCAATTTTGTTTCTAACAAATCCCCTTCCCTATTCAAACGTGTAAAGTGTTGCGTCCGTCGATCGCAGACAGCTGCGACTGCTCTGCCTTACCCCTTTTCTACCCTTTTCCTCCTCCTTGAGCAAGATGGCTGCCCCCAGTGCCGAGTGCCGCAACCCTCGGCATCTCCAATCCAGCATGGGCGTCCCAGTCCGCCATGCTCCTTCCCGTGGCCTCTTAGGGCACGCGCGCGCACATTGCCTATGCCTATGTACACGTCATGGCGGGAACCTTGGGGGTGTCCCCACTGCATGGCGGGAACCTCGGGGGTGTCCCCACTGCATGACGTCAATACCTCCAGGTATTTAAAGGAGTTAGCATATATAGGAAAGGAAACACTGAGCAAACCTCAGCCCATAATGATGCTTTTTTTTTTTTTTAGTTAAGCTAATAGTCCTGTACTATACAATGCAGCTGCCAATTGCCCAGAACTCAAAGTTCAGACCCAGAGAAACTAGTTATAAATTTGTTTTAATTGCTCTGCGCCAACTTAATAAATGAGGTTCATTAATTATTATCTTAATGTGGTTTTATCCTGGGTGCAAATGTTAAAATGAGAAACTTAGAGAAATACAAGAAGAGCAAATGGCAGCTAATAAACATTTTTCCCATTAACACCTATTTGAAATTTTACATTCTAAACCCACGCTGATGAACAAACCTGCTTTCAAACACGCTACTGTTTCTGAAAAGAGCATATCAAATGTTCTCTAATGATCCTAAAAGTCATTATAACTGCACTTATACTGTAATTACCAATAGACTATCGTAGTCAGTGATATAACATATTGGTGTACTTAGTTTCTTTGTAAAGAAAACTAATTAAAACTGAATTGTTGTATCCAGGTACTTTGCAGCACTGCTGCAGCAATAGATAAACACAGTGTTCCACTGAATCACAGGCTATTATGTACCTTTCTACAAACTTTCCAAGTTTTTACTTCTACAAAATCTCTTTTTGATGCATTTTGTGTGCTTTGGATGAGCAGGGAGGACTTGCACCAGTGCAATGGTCCATGCCTATTTTTGTTGTTGTTGTTTTTGTGGGGCCCCCTGCATGCCACAGAGAAAATGCAGAGTGTATAATTTTTGAAAATTTTGGTATTTCCTCCTAACGGAAATTGGTAAGGGTATGCTTTCTGAGAGGGGGAAGTGTGATGTGCAGAAGATGTTGTGCTTAAAAGGTGCTTTTTCTCCCTATGGGAAATCCTAGAGTGAACAAAGGAGCAGGGAAGGTTCCGGTTTACAAAAGGTTATCTGTGGGGTGGCGAGAGTTCCTGAAATCCTTTGACAATCATTCTCAGCTCCTATGGGCAGGGCTTTGGAAAGGGAGTATTACTCTGGTGAAGACAAGGACGGGGCTCCCTCAGAGTCACCAAGCCAGGAGAAGGAGGTACCTGTTACCCTCTCCCGGGGTTACAGTGGGATGGAAATGTGTTGGGCAGAGATACCCCCCACAGGTGTCTCAGAATCCCTGAGAAATGTGAAGAGATTTCTAAAGAAATTACTCTGGGAGTTTGCAGACTGAATTAAGGGAACTGTTAGGAGGGCCTTCAGGACCAGAAGGAAGCCTGTGCCTGATTGGAGTCTCTGAGCAGGACTGGGGAGCTGCATTCAATCTACAGAAGAAGGAGAGAGTTGCTTGCAGCTGTCCTAAATGTTGTGAGTAACAAACTGGATTTAAACTGTTGTGAATGCTACGGAACTCTCGCCTAGTTCAAGGCTGAAGAGAGATTTGTTCATAGAACTGTGATTTTAATTTGTTCTGAACTCTTGGAAAAGGATTGAGATTGAAATTGCTAATTTTTCTGGAAGTGTGATTTCTACAATTTTTTGACTGATTGAACAGGTTTAAATAAATTACCTTCTGTTGGGGCACACCATCTGTAGTGGACAATGATTTGTGGAGGTGTTTGGGAGTATGTTCTAAACTCAGTTTGGCACTTCAGGTCTGTCTGCCCCCAGTCCATGATAAGAACATAAGAAAATGCCATACTGGGTCAGACCAAGGGTCCATCAAACCCAGCATCCTGCTTCCAACAGTGGCCAATCCAGGCCATAAGAACCTGGCAAGTACCCAAAAACTAAGTCTATTCCATGTTACCATTACTAATGGCAGTGGCTATTTTCTAAGTGAACTTAATAGCAGGTAATGGACTTCTCCTCCAAGAACTTATCCAATCCTTTTTTAAACACAGCTACACTAACTGCACTAACCACATCTTCTGGCAACAAATTCCAGAGTTTAATTGTGCGTTGAGTCAAAAAGAACTTTCTCCGATTAGTTTTAAATGTGCCACATGCTAACTTCATGGAGTGCCCCCTAGTCTTTCTATTATCCAAAAGAGTAAATAACCTATTCACATCTACCCATTCTAGACCTCTCATAATTTTAAACATCTCTATCATATCCCCCCTCAGCCGTCTTTTCTCCAAGCTGAAAAGTCCTAACCTCTTTAGTCTTTCTTCATAGTGGAGCTGTTCCATTCCCCTTATCATTTTGGTTGCCCTTCTCTGTACCTTCTCCATCGCAATTATATCTTTTTTGAGATGCAGCGACCAGAATTGTACACAGTATTCAAGGTGCGGTCTCACCATGGAGCGATACAGATGCATTATGACATTTTCCGTTTTATTCACCATTCCCTTTCTAATAATTCCCAACATTCTGTTTGCTTTTTTGACTGCCACAGCACACTGAACCGACGATTTCATTGTGTTATCCACTATGACGCCTAGATCTCTTTCTTGGGTTGTAGCACCTAATATGGAACCTAACATTGTGTAATTATAGCATGAGTTATTTTTCCCTATATGCATCACCTTGCACTTATCCACATTAAATTTCATCTGCCATTTGGATGCCCAATTTTCCAGTCTCACAAGGTCTTCCTGCAATTTATCACAATCTGCTTGTGATTTAACTACTCTGAACAATTTTGTGTCATCTGCAAATTTGATTATCTCACTCGTCATATTTCTTTCCAGATCATTTATAAATATATTAAAAAGTAAGGGTCACAATACAGATCCAGGAGATCTGATTTCCTCACTTTGAGTGAGTGACCCCAGCCTACCCAAAGCTGAGAAGCTGACCCCAGAAGGAAAAGGGGGTTGCAGTTGAAAATCATTTTGTGCCCTTACCACAGTTCTAGTAGCCATATTGGTCCTGAAAAAAATTGAAACTGCTTAATAGGTTATGATATATATGAAAGAAGTGACAAAAGAGATGTTGTAGTGCATGAGATTTTAAGATCACACAAGTTTCCTCCTGACACACTGTAGACAATTACAACCATTACCCTTCACTTCACCCTTCCATTTCCCACATTGCCTGTAGTATAATGGCCGTGTTTCATAAGGCCACTAGGCCAGTAATAGAAGAGGGCTTTTTTTTTAAACTGGCTAACATGTGTTCAATTCCAGGTTCTTCAAGGGGTGGCCAGTTTTCAGAATATTCACAATATATATTAATTCGATATATTTGCTTATAAATTTGCATTTTTTGTTTATCCGAAAAACCAGACTAGATTGTGGTCCTGAAAGTCTGGATTTGCATTACCCTGGTCTGGACTATAATTAGATTTTATAGGTCTGAAATCTGGCAGGATATTCACTTGTTGACATTATGTATTATAAACTTCATCAGGTGGTTCTGACCAGATTTTCCAGACACTAAAGTTGTAGGTTAGATGCATGGTCATAATCTTCCACTAATTAAGGAAAAGGAATGAAGCAATAACTAGACAAGGGTGAGGTGTAGGAAGTTAATAGCCATGGTTGCAACCTGTGTTCAGGGCTGGGAAAACTTTTATCCATAGTCAGTGCATATAATAGTATTGGGAAGGCTAAGCCTCCCAAATTTTCCCAAAGCACTATGGGGTCATTACAAGGAGATGCAGGGCAGCTGGAGGAGTCCATACTACTAGTTAGTGAAAAGAAGAAAGAGGCCTATCCTATCAGTCACCTAAAGGGGTGCAAAGCTAGAAGAAAGTATGATTGCATGGTGCCTGTAGTTGTGAAGGGAATGTGCTGATGGCAGAGCACAATTTTCTCTCTCCTGGTCCACTATATCCATGACTCCACGGCTGGAAGCAGAAAACAAAGTGCCAGGACTCTGGGAAATCAGGACTGAGCTGCTGCTGCAGAAATAATATCACCCCCATCACTGGAGCCAGGAAATAAAGTTCCAGGACACTGGGGAGTCAGACCAAAACAACTGTTGCAGCTGAAATATCATCCCATTATCAGAGCTGGAAAATAATTTAATTTGATTTGATTTAACCACATAATTTATAACCTATTTTTCCTTATCAATGACTAAAGTGGCTTACACAACATACATTAAAAACATTACATAAATCAAAAAAAGTATAGTAAAATCAATGCAACACAGCAATGGTATTCATTCCCAGTCCTCAAGAGCCACCAATGGCTTGGGATTTTGGGATATCCCTAATGAATATGCATGAAATTGACTTGCATACACGCTGCCTGCATTGTATGCAAATCTATCTCATGCATAATTCGTTAGGGATATCATGAAAACTCAAACTGTTGGCAGCCCTCAAGGGCTGCGAGTGAATGCTACTACAATAAAGTATCAAAAATAGTATTTGCTAAATAGTACGGGAAATAGAACTAACAAAGCTAGACATGTGGCACAAGTCAACTATTACATCCATAGTAACATATACATAGTAACACAGTAATGATGGCAGAAAAGGTCCAAATGGTCCATCCAGTCTGCCCAGCAATCTTCACATGGTAATATCTCTACCATGCCATGTACGATACCCCAGGTTTCTCTTAAGGGTAGTCCGTGCACTTATCCCCAGTCCTTATGATAAGGTTTGAAATATTTACAATCAAAAAACAACTGTCAAAACAATAAAAAAATTACTGGTAGCAAAATTGTTACTAGGTGAAGAGCTTTCCAGGAAATTCCAGCAATGCTTTGCTTTTGGACTTGGCTGTAGAACAGTCCTGTGCTTTTTCGCCTTATGTCTGCAAATCAGTATCCCCAGACCATAAAAGTTGGGGCCCATATTGGTTGATGTCTGAATCTAAATCACCTCCCCCCTGCCGTCAAAATGGAGGGTAATACTACAGTTGCATCAAAATTATCAAGACTTATTGGTTGAGGGTGCTTCTGATAAGGGTTGTAGTGTCGCACCAAGCGGGTTACCTCCATACACTCTTTTCTTCATTTCTGTCCTCTAGCCTTTAGGGATCCACAGTGTTTATCCATGCCCCTTTGAATCCTTTGACTGTTTTTGTCTTTACCACTTCCTCTGGAAAGTCATTACAGGTATCCACCACCTTCTCCATGAAGAAATATATTCTGACGTTGTTTCTGAGTCATCTCCCCTAAAGTTTCATTTCATGACCCTAAGTTCTACTGTTTCTTTTCCAATGGAAAAGTTTAGAAGATCGTGTATCATTAAAACTTTTCAAGAATCTGAAGTTTTGTATTTGTATCATATCTCCCCTGCACCTCCTCTCTTCCAGGGTATGCATATTTAGGTCCTTCATCCTCTCCTCATAAGTCATTTGATGGAGACCCCATACTATTTTGGTCACTCTTCTCTGGACCGCCTCCATCCTGACTTTGTCCCTTTTGAAATACGGTTTCCAGAACTGAACACAGTACTCCAGGTGAGGCTCACCAAGAATCTGTACAAGGGAACTATCATCTCCTTTTTCTTACTGGTTATTCCTCTCTCTATGCAGCCCAACATTCTTCTGGCTTTAGCTATCGTCTTGTTACAATGCTTCACCATCTTCAGATTGCTAGAAACTATCACCCCAAGGTCCCTCTCTTTGTCTATGCACAACCATTTTTCACCTCCCTTCACATACAGATCTTTTGGAGTACTGCACCCCAGATGCATGATGCTGCATGTCTTGGCATTGAATTCTAGCTGCCATATCTTTGACCACTGTTCAAGCTTTCTTAAATCACGTTTCATTCTCTCTGCTCCTTCTGGCATTTCCACTCTGTTGCAGATCTTAGTATCATCTGCAAATAGACAAACCTTACCTTCTATCCCTTCTACAATATCTCTCACAAAGATATTGAACATAATTGGTCCCAACACCTATCCTTCTGGTACTCCACTTAACACCACTCTCTCTTCAGAGTAGGTTCTATCCATCAACCAATTTATAATCCACGTCACCACTTTTGCACTGACTCCCTAGCTTCTCATTTTATTCACAAGCCTCCTATGTGGGACCATATCAAAAGCTTTGCTGAAATCCAAGTAGATTACATCGAGCACACTTCCTTGATCCAATTCTTTAGTCACCTAATAAAAAAAAGTCAATCAGATTTATTTGATAGAACCTTGCCCTGGTGAATCCATGCTGCCTCGGGTCCAGCAACCCTCCTGATTATAGATATTCACTATCCTTTTCTTGAGCAGAGTCTTCATTAATTTTACCACCACGAAGGAGAGGCTAACCGGCCTGTAGTTTCCAGCCTCCTCTCTGCTACCACTCTTGTGAAGCAGACCACCACCGCGCTTCTCCAATCACGTGGCACCACTCCCATTTCCAGGAATCCAGGATATAATGATTTAACATTTAAATTAAGAAAAATTACAGTCTGATCTGCACTGTTTCCAGTTTTGCCCCCTATTTTACCTTGTCTGGCTTCTCTATTATTCTTTTTTCTGTCTTATCTTCTGTGTCTCTTCTCCTTTCCCTCTCCCTTCTTTTTTCTCTGTCACCTGTCTCTTTCATGATATTTCCTGCCATCTATTTTTCTTCTCTGCCTCTCACTCTCTTGTGTACATCACTAACTCTTCACTTTTCTCCTTCCTCAACATCTCTTCCCCCACCTCTTACTCCTGTAGCACCTGTGCCATATAGTATGTCCCAGAAAGAGGAAATCTCTTAGTTTTGAGTGTCAGTGGTAGCGACCCAGAGATTTTGTGAGTATGCCCATCTTGAGTAGGATTTTTGTGTGTGAGGTAGGGTATGAGTGCAACTGCAGGGAAGAGGACTAAGAATAGGAGGTTTGCAGGAGTTATGACTGAAGAAAGGATAGCAAGCTCCTGGTAAAATCCTAAGTTCCTGGGAAAAGTAAGCTACTGTACTTGTTAGAGTTTCCAGTCAGTGAGGACATGGAATAGTGAATAAAAAGGAGTTCTCCTCACATATCCAACATACACATTTTAAGGATAAATTGAAACTCTACTTTATTGTACCTCTGGAACAGAAAGGATTCACTGAGTAGTACCTTCTACGAGGGAAAGCAGTCAACAAAAGAATGAGTAAGAACATCCATTCCATGAGAAAGATGGAGAGAAGCCACATGCATTAAAATCATTATGGATATGCAATCGTTTTTCCCGAATTAGGCAATGTCAAAATTTCCTAATTCGGAATGGTTCAGGAGAACCAAAAAAACGATAGAATTTTTTCTGAAATTTCAGAAAAAATTCATTTTTGAGTTAGTGCGCGCTAACTCCCAAAAGTGCGCGCTAACTCTGCCAGGTTAGTGCACACTATAGGGAGTTAGCATGCAGAAACGGGAGTTAGCACGCACAAACCCGAAAATCAGGACCCCCGAAAAAAACCCCAAACCGTGGGAAAAATGAAATTCCCATGGGGAGGGCCCGAAACGAAGCCCAACATGAAATTTTTACCCGAAGCACATCTCTAAAAGTCATGGAGCTTTACTCTAAATAGCATATCTGAATTTACATAAGATGAATTGATTATATTTATTTATTATTTAATTTTATCTTTATTGAATTTTCATTTAAAAATTTTTCAAACAAAAATATCAGAAAGTAATACAGATGTAATTAGTTAACATAATAACAATTACCATAATCATCTACATCTCCATTACATAACCTATAAATGGGGGAGCTATTTCCATAATAATCAAAATAAAATTAAACATTTTTAAAAGAGAGAGAGACAATGGAATATTATTGATCATCAAGACTACCTCTTATTACATTTTTATCCAACAAAAATGTCTCCAACTGCAATGGGTCAGAGAAACTGTACTTATTACCTTGATAGGTTACTAAACATAAACATGGATACTTTAAAAAGAAACTTGCTCCCATGGCAATTAATTTAACCTTCAAGGAGAGGAAATGTCTCCTTTTTGCCTGTGTGGCTCGTGAGACATCAGGAAAAATTAAGATTCTCTGACCACAAAAGTTTAATTCTTTGGGGCGGATTTTAAAAGCCCTGCTCGCGTAAATCCGCCCGGATTTACGCGAGCAGGGCCTTGCGCGCCGGCGCGCCTATTTTTCATAGGCCTGCCGGTGCGCGCAGAGCCCCGGGACTCGCGTAAGTCCCGGGGTTTTTTGTCGGGGGCATGTCGGGGGCGGGGCCGATCGACGTGGCGTTTTGGGGGCGGGACATGGCATTTCAGGGGCGGGCCCGGGGGCGTGGTTTCGGCCCAGGGCGGTCCGGGGGCGTGGCCACGCCCTCCGGAACCGCCCCCGGGTCGCGTCTCGGCACGCCAGCGGCCCGCTGGCGCTCGTGGATTTACGTCTCCTTCCGGGAGGCGTAAATCCGTGGACAAAGGTAGGGGGGAGGGTTTAGATAGGGCCGGGGGGGTGGGTTAGGTAGAGGAAGGGAGGGGAAGGTGAGGGGAGGGCGAAAGATAGTTCCCTCCGAGGCCGCTCCGATTTCGGAGCGGCCTCGGAGGGAACGGAGGCAGGCTGCGCGGCTCGGCGCGCGCCGGCTGCCCAAAATCGGCAGCCTTGTGCGCGCCGATCCTGGATTTTAGAAGATACACGCGGCTTCGCGCGTATCTACTAAAATCCAGCGTACTTTTGTTGGCGACTGGTGCGCCAACAAAAGTACGCAAACGCGCATTTTTTTAAAATCTACCCCTTTGTGTTTAAGGAAATCCCTAAACACTTTATCTTTATCAGCTTCTAACTGAAAAGACACAAATAAAGTGGCTCTCCTATGAATAATATCTATGGACTCTTCTAAAAAAGTCAAAACTCCCACACTTGAAGATATAGAGTTTTCCTCTTCCTTTTCTCCCATTTTTTTTGAAAAATAAATTTTTTTTGAAACTACTGGTATCTCCTTTCCTCATATTTATTTATTTATTTATTTATTTAAAAAACTTTTCTATACCGTGATTAAGTTAGGTACCATCATAACGGTTTACAATAAGACACAAATATTAATATTGGAACAGATTATGAATTCTATCACTATACATGTGCCAAGATGTTACGGTAACAAAAGTAGTTATAAAAACTCATAATTGGATGTGTTATGTTATGTCCGTTTATTTTGAGCGTGAGCGGGAACAAAAGAGAATGTATGTCATCTTATTCTGGAAATTTAAGATTAAAATAGAATATGTACCCGTGTTGATTTGGGTAGTGTGTTTAGGGTGTGCTGCCAATCGCTATTCTTTTTCCCAGTGTTCTACTCTCCTTTCTCTTTGTTGTATGCCTGTTTAAATAACCATGTTTTTAAATGTTTTCTGAAGGTTTTGATGTCTCTTTGTAAGCGGATCTTGACGGGCATGGAGTTCCATAGCATAGGACCTGCTAAGGAGAGCGCTCTTTCCCTTACTCGGGTTAGTTTGGCTGTTTTGATTGAGGGGATGGACAGTAAAGCTTTATTAGCTGATCTCAGGTTTCTGTTAGGGACGTGTACGTGGAGGGCTGTATTCAGCCATTCAGCATATTCATTATGTATTAGCTTATGTATTGTACAAAGGGTTTTATACTGTATTCTTTGCTCAATGGGTAGCCAGTATAATTCCATCAGGGTTTCCTTGATGTGGTCTCTTTTACTTTTACCAGTCAGAATTCTGGTGGCCGTGTTCTGCATTATTTGGAGTGGTCTAATTGTTGTGTATGGTAAACCAAGTAGGAGGGCATTACAGTAATCCGTGCTTGCGAAAATAAGAGCTTGTAACACTGAACGGAAGTTACTTGTCAGTAGTGGTTTTAGTCTTCTGAGGGTCATGAGTTTGGCGTGTCCTTCGCTTACTTTTAATGATATGTGTTGTTTTAGGTTCATTTCTGTGTCAATTATTACTCCGAGGTTTCTCACTTTCTCAGTTAGTTTAATTTTTTGGTTGTTTTTGAGTGTGATAGGGTTTTGGATGATTTCAATGTTTTTGCGTTCCAAGAGTAGGAATTCTGTTTTCTCTATGTTAATCACTAGTTCCATCTGGTTTAGTAATTGTTTGATGATATCCAGATACATATTAGCTATGTTCAGGGTCTTTTCGATTGTATCATCAATGGGTAAGATTATTTGGATATCATCAGCGTAAATGTAGTGTGAGATGCTTAGACCAGCTAGGAGGTGACAAAGTGGTAGTAGGTATATGTTGGATAGGGTGGCCGATAAAGCTGATCCCTGTGGGACTCCAGTTTGAAGTTTTATTTTATTTGACATTACATCTTTTATCTGCACTTGGTAGAATCTGATGTCTAGGTATGATTGGAACCATTTGATTGTTTTATTACTTAAGCCTATTTCTTCTAATCTATTTAGTAGGATGTTGTGATTTACAGTATCAAATGCTGCTGATAGGTCAAGCATCATTAGGATGTACCGCTTCCCGCTGTCAAAGCCTCTCATGATGTTATCTGTTAGGGCAAGCAGTAGCGTTTCAGTACTGTAGTTTTTGCGAAAGCCATGTTGTGATGGATATAGGATATTGTTATTCTCTAAATGTTCAGCGAGCTGTTTTTGTATGGATTTTTCTATTAATTTTGCGATTAGTGGAAAGTTTGATACTGGCCTATAATTGTTCAGAATGTTTGGATTACTGTTTTTTTTCTTTAAAATTGGTTTTACAATTTCCCCTTTTAGTGAGTCTGGCATGTTTGCTTCTGTCAAAGATAGATTGATAATCTTTGTTAGTGTCGGGGATACTGTGTTGACTATTTTTTTTATTTCTATGGTTGGTATAGTGTCAATGGCATGTGGGGCGGGGTTAATTCTTTTTAGCATGGTTTCGACTTCTAGTCCAAAATCTCATTGAATTCTGACCATTGATTAACATCTCGTTTTTGCATTTTAATGATTTGTTTGGTTGTGTTAGGAATCTTGTTTTTTAGGTTCATAATTTTCTCATTGAAGAAAGTGGCTATTTCATTACATTTATTTTCTGATAAGTTTTGGGGAGTATCCGTTTTATCATTGATGAGATTATTTACAATGCTGAATAGTGTTCTTGGGTTGTTTGCAAATTTTTCTATTTTAGTACTGTAATATTGTTTTTTTGCGTTGAGTATAGTTTGTTTGTAGTAGGCTAGATGTTTTCTATATTTAGTTAGGTTTTGTGTTTTGGTTTTTCTCCATTCTCTTTCTTTCTCAGGTTTCTTTTGGTTTCCTTTATCTTTTCATTATGCCATTGCCATATTGCATAATCTCCCTTAAATATTTTTTAAACATTTCAATTGGTGACAGAAGTCTGGTCTGCGGGAAATTAATCACTCGCAGATTTTTATATCGCATTATATTCTCTATATTTTCTAGCTCTCTATGTACAGAGAAACTATCTCTAATATGGGCAGAATCAATGTTTTCAAGTAATTTAATTTTCGATGTAATTTTCCCCATTTCCTCTTTCAGAGTAGCTACTTCCTTCATTAGTTCTTTTACCTTTACTTTAGTTGTATTTACAACAGCTGACAATGAATCGTTCAGTTGTATAACATTATTATTAACATTTGACATCAGTTTTCATAAATCTTTCATAGTTATATTGTCAGGGGGGTTATCAGGCCATTGTTCAGGCCTTTTCACCTCCCCTTCAATACAACCTTTATCCATTACAACTAGTTGGTTACTTATCTCTATGCTTCCTGAAGCAACGGGTTCAGTTCCCAAATGCAAAAATCCATCTGAAATTGATGCCAAAGGCTGTGGAGGAAGTGATGGTCCTTCACCAGGACTTAGGGAAGCTGAAGAATGCTCCCCTATCTTGTCCTCACTCGGTGATTTGATCCGCTTAAACACATGATCGTCCATAGGGCCCTTTATAGCAATTGGTGAAATAGGAAAGCTTTTCACTTTCCTTTTCCTCCCCATGAATTTAAGGAGGAAAGTGTACCATTGGAATTAACACAAATTTTCACTCAAAGAGCTCCATCAGCCAGTGCCAGCTTGTCCGGCCTTTCTGGACTAAGCCGGACCAAGCCGCTCGCTCCTTGGGAGCTCGCGGCTTAGGTGCACCGACGGCGACAATGCGCCAATAGACCGTTGATTTAAAGGACTGGCACTGGCTGATGATGTCACCATAACCCCGCCTCCTCTCCGAGTCTCAGCTGTTCCTCCATAGCTGTTTATTGAGGGGCAATCCAGGTACAGTGCTCGGGGCTACTGAGGGGGGTCTCTCTCTCCTCCTCTTACCGCTCCCCAGTCTCTCTCTCGGCAGACCGTCGATTTAAAGGACTGGCACTGGCTGATGATGTCACCATAACCCCGCCTCCTCTCCGAGTATCAGCTGTTCCTCCATAGCTGTTTATTGAGGGGCAATCCAGGTACAGTGCTCGGGGCTACTGAGGGCGTCTCTCTTTCCTCCTCTTACCGCTCCCCAGAATTGATTATATTTCTGTTGAATTTACAACTGTGTTCCTAAAGTTCCAAATTAAAGCCAGTTATAGGAGATAGCTTGTAATGGAGAGGGAAGTGTATGTAATCTATTAGCTCAGGAAGGCTGGGAGAAGCAGCACATTTTAAAATCTTTATACTTTTTAATGAAAAAGCTATCAGGGATGTGAGTAAATAACATAAGAAGTTGCCATACTGGGTCAGACTGAGGGTCCCTCAAGCCCAGCATCCTTTTTCCATTAATGGCCAATCCAGGATACAAGTACCTGGCAAGTACCCAAATATTAAATAGATCCTATGCTAGTAATGCCAGTATTAAGCAGTAGCTACTCCCTAATTCAATGTGACTAACAGCAATTTATGGACATTTCATCCAGGAACTTGTCCAAACCTTTTTTGAACCCAGCTATGCTAACTGCCTTAAACACATGCTTGGACTCCTTTTCATGAAGGTGTGGTAAGTGTTAACATGTCTGTTAGGTTTACCAATCATGGGAAGGTTCTTCCATGCTGGTGCAATCCTGACTCCTGAAATGCCACTGGCAATCCCCGAAGCAATGCGATGCCTCCTAGGCAAGTGTGCCTCTGCATAAGATTTGAACCCATTGTCCCTGAATTCAGGGATGGCCTAATATCAATATCAACACCTGTTATCCTGGTAAACCGGTATAATCACATACTGAATAACCAGTAAACCCGTATAATCACATGCTGAATAACCAATACTAATATTAAAAATAGCACATTGACAAAAATTATTGGTTTTCCCAAGGAAATTAGGGTTGATGGGTTTATCGCCATAGGAACCTAAGGCTCAAAGGGTTAAAAGGCCTGTAGTGGAAAGGCTGCAGCACCCTCTGATGTCATCACTCTTGGATGGCGATAAAAGGGCTCTTCAGTCTTTGTTTCTGGCCTTCACAAGGTCTTTGGTTTCTTGTCCTGGCCCTGTGGATTCCTTGTCTTTATTCCTGATGTCAGGTCTTCGCTCCTGATACCAAGTCTCCAGTACTGCAAGGTCTCCTGTGGTCTTCATCTTGTTCCAGTGCCTTAGTCTTTGCCTTGTCCTAGCGTCTGGTGTATTCAGCTTGATTCACCATTCTGGTCTACGTCTGGTTCCAATAGTCTTTGCCTTGTTCCAGCGTTTGGTGTCTTCCACCTGGTCCAGCATTCTGGTTTCCTCAGCCTTCAGAACAGAGTCCAGTTCTAAGTCTTCAGAATCCTGTTCCTGAGTTCCTAGTCTTAGTCATAGTCTTCTGAGTTCCTGAGTTCTGGTCCTGAGTTCCCATGCCATCTCTTCTGGAGCCTTGGTCATGCCTGGGTCTGTTGGTACTTGTCTTCAGTCTTTGTCTGAATCCTCGTCTTGCTGGGACTCTTTGTCTTTAGTTTTCACCTGGTGCCTTGTCTTGCTTAGACTCTGTGTCTTTTGTGTTTGCCTTGCTTGTGCGTGGATGCGCTCACCTGCCAGCGGTGTGGACTATGATAGCCCTGGGGCTGTTTAGGTTGCACCATAGCATAGGGGCTCACAATTATCTGCTATATGTCAAAGAAATAAAAAGCTATATTTCAAAGATGGCTTACATCTCTCTGTGGTAGGAAAAAGAATCCTAAGAGATAATTCAAATCCTATGTCATAAGGCATTTAAACTAGAAGCCGGGGGTGGCAGAAAGAAATTAGAATGTCACCCCCCAAATACAAATGCAATAGAAAAGGATGAGGTGGATAACAAAACTCAACTAAATAAGCCTCAAAAGGAGTCCAAGAAAAGCAGTAACCTGAATGAGAAAAGCTGGAAAGCTATGAGCACAAATGCTCATAGTTTGGGCAATAAAATCCCAGATCTGCAAGCCCTAATGGTAGAGGTGGACTTGGACGTTGTTGCTGACACGGAGACGTGGTTCACAGAATCTCATGATTGGGAAATGGCAATACCAGGCTATAACTTATTAAGGAAGGACAGAGAGGACAGGAAAGGGAGAGGAGTGGCTCTTTATGTCAGAAACAATATCCAAGCATCTGAGCTGCAAGGAAGATGGGGCAAAGAAGAAACATTATGGGCCGACCTAAAAAAAGATGATGGGACATCCATTTTTATTGGAGTGGTTTACAGGCCTCCAAATCAAATGGAAGAGCTTGACATAGATCTAGTTGAAGACATCCAAAAGATGGGAAAGAAGGGAGAAGTGGTGATTGTTGGAGATTTTAATCTGCCAGATGTAGAATGGAGAATCCCTTCTGCAGAATCTAACAGTAGTAGAGAGATAGTGGATGCCCTGCAAGGGTCTCTGTTCAAACAAATGGTAATGGAACCCATGAGGGAGGGAGCTATACTCGATTTAGTGCTCACTAATGGAGATAATGTCCCTAATATCCAGGTGGGTGCCCACCTCAGCACCAGTGATCATCAAATGGTATGGTTTCATATCACAAACAGGATACGGAGATGTAGCATGAAGACCCAAGTTTTGCAGTTCAAAAACATGGAATTGGATGAAATGGGGAAGTACCCGGAGGAAGAACTAGAAGGCTGGGAGAACAAGAGAGATGTGGAACAACAGTGGACCAAACTAAAAGGAGCAATTACCAAGGCAACTAATCTATATGTTAGAAAAGTAAAGAAAAGCAAGAGAAAAATGAAACCTATCTGGTTCTCAAAGGAGGTGGCTGACAAAATAAAAACTAAAAGAACAGCGTTCAAGAAATAGAAAGAATCCCAAAGGGAGGAGCACAAGGAAGAATATCTGGTGGAACAGAAGGAGACAAAGAAGTAATCAAGAAAGCAAAAAGTCAAGCGGAAGAAAGGATTGCAAAAGAGGTAAAGTGAGGTGACAAAACATTTTTCAGATACATCAGTGAAAGGAGAAAAGTCCAAAGTGGTATACTGAAATTGAAAAGAGAAAAGGATCAATGGGTGGACACAGATGAAGAAATGGCAGAAATATTAAACAAATATTTCAGTTCTGTATTTACTAAAGAAGACCCTGGAGAAGGACTGATGCTAGTTAACAAGAAACTGGACGGGAATGGAATGGATGAAACTCTGTTTACGGAAAGAATGTATGGGAAGAACTAGGAAAACTGAAGGTGGACAAAGTCATGGAGCCAGATGAGGTTCATCCCAGGATACTGAGGGAGTTCAGAGATGTGTGACCTGTGACCTGTGACCTGTTCAATAGTTCTCTGGAAACGGGAGTGGTGCCGAGTGATTGGAGAAGAGCAACGGTGGTCCCGTTTCACAAGAGTGGGAGCAGAGAGGAGGCTGGAAACTACAGGCCGGTTAGTCTCACCTCGGTGGTGGGAAAAGTATTAGAGTCACTGCTGAAGGAAAGAATAGTGAACTATCTACATGAAGCAGAATTGATGGCCCACAGGTAGCATGGTTTCACCAAGGGAGATCCTGTCAGACAAATCTGATCAACTTTTTGATTGGGTGACTAAGGAATTGAATCGAGGAAGAGCACTCAATGTCATCTACTTGGATTTTAGCAAAGCTTTTGATACGGTCCCGCACGGGAGGCTTGTGAATAAAATAAGAAGCTTGGGTGTGAGTGCCAAGGTGGTGGCCTGGATAGCAAACTGGTTGAAGGACAGAAGACAATGTGTGATGGTAAATTGAACTTACTCTAAAGAGAGAGTGGTGATGAGCGGAGTGCTGCAGGGGTCGGTGTTGGGACAGGTCCTGTTCAATATCTTTGTGAGAGACATCACAGAAGGGATAGAAGTTAAGGTTTGTCAATTTTTGGATGAAACTAAGATCTGCAACAGAGTGGACACGCCAGAAGGAGTGGAGAGAATGAGAGAGGATTTAAGGAAGCTCGAAGACTGGTCGAAGTTATGGGAGCTGAGATTCAATGCAAAGAAGTGCAGAGATGCATATAGGCTGTGAAAATCTGAAAGAATTGTATTCAATGGGGGGTGAAGGGCTGATGTGCACGGAGCAGGATAGAGACCTTGGTGTGATAGTGTCTAGTGATATGAAGTCAGCGAAACAGTGTGACAAGGCGATAGCTAAAGCCAGAAGAATGCTGGGCTGCATAGAGAAAGGAATATCGAGTAAGAAAAGGGAAGTAATTATCCCCTTGTACAGGTCCTTGGCGAGGCCTCACCTGGAGTACTATGCTCAGTTCTGGAGATCATATCACAGAGCCAGGATGGAGGCGGTCCAGAGAAGGGCGACCAAAAAGATGGATGGTCTTCATCGAATGACTTATGAGGAGAGATTGAAGAATCTAAATATGTATACCCTGGAGGAAAGGAGGAGCAGGGGTGATATGATACAGATGTTCAGATACTTGAAAGGTTTTAATGATCCAAAGTCAACGACAAACCTTTTCCGTTGGAAAAAAATCAGCAGAACCAGGGGTCATGATTTAAAATTCCAGGGAGGAAGACTCAGAACCAATGTTAGGAAGTATTTCATCACAGAGAGGGTGGTGGATGCCTGGAACGCCCTTCTGGAGGAAGTGGTGAATACCAAAACTGTGAAGGGTTTCAAAGGGGCATGGGATAAAAACTGTGGATCCATAAAGCCTGGAGGATGGGAATGAAGAGAAGAGGTATGGGGGTGGCTTGTGGGAATGACGGCTACTACTGAGTGATTAATACCCTTATTCCACAAATATTCACATGGTTAATGTGACTCCAACATTGCTCTATGCTTCAACAGCAAGAGGAAATGTGGAAAAGAGAAATTGCATTCAGGCAACAACCAACAAGTTAGCACAGTCCGGGTAAACAAATAAGCGCGGGAGTAGCTTGCTTATTGTGGCGGTTACTACCCCTAACAAATTAAGCCTGATAATTCACTTTTAATGCATATCCAGCACAGCTCACTGCTTCAACGGCAGGGGGGAATGAAGAAATAGTATTTACATCCAGACAACATCTAACAAGGCATTGATCTGAGCAGTATGAGTATGCAAACATCAGGGTAACTTGCTCGATTCAACGGTACTACCCTCAAACATTAAGCCTTTTACTTCACTTTGATGCAGCTCCAACACTGCTCTCTGTATCAGTGGTGGGGGAGGAAAGAAATTAGAATCAAAATGTTACCAATAAGGGCCCTGAACTCAGCAGTTGGGGTAACAGATAAATATGAGAAAATAAGTGTGAAAGCTTGCTGGGCAGACTGTTTAGGTTTATTGGTCGTCTTCTGCCATCATTTCTATGTTTCTATGTGGTCCGAAAGGGCCTTTGAAGTGGCCGGAGGCCTACCCTCAGAGACCAGCCCTGGCTGCTAGCTCTCTGACAATGTCAAAATATGCATTGTTGGTGAATTGGCCATAATGGGATTTGTGGTAAATAACACACATTTTGGTTCATCAATGCATAACTTACCTTCATGAATATCAACCTTGAGCTTTTATAGAATTTTGAAATTGAACCCACTTTGCTCAGCAGAGATAAATAAATCTACGTACACTCAAATTTTGCCTCCTGAACAGCTTGTAAATATTCATCTGTAAATAAAAGTCATACCATTTTTGGGATCACAACTTTTGTAGTTTTCTGCAGTCTTTTCAGCCCATGACTTATACAAATCAGTGCTTCTTCAGAGAGAATTTGCTCACCCTTGCTTTTCAATGGTTTCTCCTGCAGTCCACTATGCCATCTGTTCGCCCATACTTTAAAGAACCCTATGACCATTCAGAACAATTCCCAATTATACTCCTTTAATTCTGTCTTAATCCTCCAACACCATTTCTCTTACCCTATCACAGCATCTCTTTCTCCTTACATTGCCCTTTTCCCCTTCCCCCAATACTGTCTCTTACCCTCTCTCTCCAATGGCTCTTTCCCTCTTCTCCCCAGTAGGCCTTAGCTCCCCATCTCCTTTTACCTGTGCTAGGCGCCTCCTTCCTCTCACCATGGTGGCTCGAACCTGTGCCTACCTCTTCAGTGCACTGGTGAAATTCATGCCCATGCCTCCTTTTTCTCTGTCTGCAAAAGCTGAAGCAGAAAGCATGACGGGCTGAATAAATTTGCTTGGCAGACTGGATGTGCCCTAATTGCCATAGTTTGAGGACTTCTAGCATAGACTAAAATGAAAAATGGCTGTCTCAAAATGAAGCTGGGAACTGGGAAAGCAGTTGAGAAAGCCCAAGATGGACAGCTCAGTTAGACAGCCTGATTTCTGATGCTGGAAGAACCAATGCAGATATCCCTCACTTATTATTTTTAACTTGAACAGTTATTTTTTCCAGCAAAAATTCTGAAGGTCTGTCTCAGAGGTGGGAGGTGCTGCAGGAAAAGTCAGTCAGATCTTTCTTAGCACTGGATGCTTCCAGCAGGCTAATGCAGACAATCGCTGAAACCTAAACAAATTCCGTTAAATAGTATATTATGGGCCGGATTTTAAAAGGGTTACGCACATAATGTACGTGCATAACCATTTTAAAACCCCCCTGTGTGTGCTGAGCCTATTTTGCATAGGCTCGGCGGCGCACGCAAGCCCCGGGAAGCGCGTAAGTCCTGGGGCTTCGCAAGGGGGGCGTGTCGTGGGCGTGTTGGTTGGGTGGTGTGAATTTCGTGGCATTCCAGGGGCGTGTCTGGGCGTGGCACCGGCCCGGGGGCGTGGTCGAGGCCTCTGGACCAGCCCCCGGGTCGGGTGATGGCGTGCCAGCAGCCCGCTGGCGTGCGCAGCATTACCACTGCCTCCGGCAGGCGTAACTTTAACAACAAAAGTAGGGGGATGGTTGAGATAGGGCCGGGGGGGGGGGGGTGAGTTAGGTAGGGGAAGGGAGGGGAAGGTGTGGGGGGGTAGAAGGAAAGTTCCCTCCGAGGCCGCTCCGATTTCGGAGGGAACGACCAGCGTGCGCCGGACTTGGCGCGCGCAAGTTGCACAAATGTGCACCCCCTTGCACGCGCCGACCCTGGATTTTATAAGATACGTGCGGCTACGAACAAAAGTACGCGCGTGCGTAGATTTATAAAATCTACCCCTATATCTTTAATCGCTAGCAGAGCCCTTCTCCAAAGCTGCTAGGGCTCCCTTTCAGGTACTATCAGGACCTTTGCAAAATATTGCCAGGAATACAGGGTGTGGTCCTCTCTAACAGAATTTTTTATTGACTGTATGTCTTGGTAAGCACCTGACAGGCAGATGTATTCTGCTCACTGGGGTCCCACTGTGAACAAGCTTTGAAGTACCTGAAATAGCAGAATATAAATCAAATAAATAAAAATGAATAAATAAAGCCTGGTGCCGCATTTCTGTTGCAGTTCGTATTCTCTGTCATTGCAGCTTCTGGGCTGTGCAGTGTGTGCTTTATTGAATGATTATTGACATTTTCTGCTCTACAAAAATAAAATCCTGGCCTTACTTGCTGCTTACAGTTTCATAAAACAAAAGTCTTTTTATGGATTCACAGCAGGCTCCAGATATATTTCTGTGAGTTGTGGGTTCAATGAAATCTTTTGCACTTGTCAAGTACTACAGCAGCATTAAAACATCTGTATCTGGTCTATCAGCAATGGCTACATCATTCTTAATGAACCTCTATTCTGCAAAATTCCAGAGCCATGTAAATGGCCAAATACTTGTAAAGTATCTGACTTTGGGAATGTTTTTCTCATGCTGCAAATTAAAAAAAGAAAAAAGAATTGGGCCAGTTGGGGGAATATTCAGCTTTGTCCCATGGAGCTTTGTGTATTTCTGTGCATAATGTTTGTTTTCATGCAGCCAAGTTTTGCAGAACAGAGGCATGAACAGGCTAATCCCATATATTATCTACATAGGCATTTGGCTATTTATTAGACAGTGTATGCATATTATATATTTATTCTTCAGTATTTTTATAATATTTGGTTCTCAATACTATAGGGATCTTCTAGGAAAGATGTAAAGTTATCACAGATTTTTACTTTTTGCATACAATATGATTTAATATTATTTTTATTACTAGACTGTGAAATGGTTGCAAAATTCTAACTCGGCCACAGGATGATGCAGTTATTTTTAAACCTCAAGAACAGTTTATTCAGCATTGAAATAATTGCTTAGTGTAGTGAGAACTGGATCATCAGCAAACTGATAATTTATTCATCAGAAGCTGTGAAAATCAGAAAAAAAAAACTTGTAAGATTTGGTTTGAGGGATGTTAAGATTTGCAAAATATCTCCAAGTATTTCTGGAGATTCTCCAGCTTCACTAGGAAGTTCTATTAACAGGGCAACTAAGCTGATGGAGCTAGCTAGCAAAGTAACTTAAACTATTGTTTGACAGATTAGAAGTTTTGATATTTGTATACTACCATATTTCTCATTCAGGATATCAAACAAAAGCCAAATAGTTTACAGTTTTGGTGCATCCTTTCCAAGGCTTTTTCAAAATTTTCCAATGCTAAGTGCCCATTTAGACATCAGTGATGCTAAAAACCAGTGACCCAATATGGATTTCCTACCCTGTCTCATCAAGAAGCCTATACAATAATTTAGCTCCCAAAGACAAAGGAGTTCTTTTTTAAAGTGCGTTCATTCTTTTTTTTTTTTTTTTTTTTATTATTATTATTCCTGGGCTAACTCTCTACCTTTGCAAACTGCTAGAATTGTTCTGAAGCATGAAATAATCAATACCATGGAATTCTGAGGCAGTTTTTCTGTGGGACTTGGATATTGATTTGTTTAGAAAGCTATTGGAAGAGTGGAGCAAGTATTGCCCTGAAATTCTGGGATGTTTTTTCCCATGCTACAATACTGCCTGTTCCAACCTTCAGAACACGTTCAGCAGTTTGTAAATAAATTGCCCGCATAAATGAAAAGCTTTCACCACACTAAATAGAAAAGACAAAAAATTGTAACCCACGGCCATGTGCTTTGTAGGTTCCTCTTTGCTACTTTTTAAAGGAAGTGTATGTGGGGGGGGGGGGGGGGGTTGGGGTTTGAGGGAAGCTAAAGCTGATGGATACTTCAAAGAAGATATATTATCATTTTTTAAAAAAAAGATTTAAATACTTTCTTGTTGGCCACACTAAAATCTGCTCTTTTTTTTTTTTTACTTTTTATAGATTTTTTTTATGTTCAGTTTTTTCAATTGATTTATAAAAGAAAAATAACAAACAAGAAAGTATATGTTCCAATAATGAAAAATTATAAAAATGTTAGGAATGTGCAGTACAAAATGAAAAAATATACTTATCTCCCAAGCATATAGAAACATAGAAACATGATGGCAGATAAAGACCATATGACCCATCCAGTCTGCCCATCCATCCAATTAATTTATCATTGCAATTCTCATCACTTCTTTAGAGATGCCCTGTAATTATCCCATTCTTTCTTGAATTCAGATACTGTTTTTGTCTCCGCCACTTTCCCTGGGAGGTTGTTCCACACATCAGCCTCCCTTTCTGTAATGAAATATTTTCTAAGATTACTCCTGAATTTACCCCCTTTCAACTTCATTTCATGACCCCTCATTCTAGAGCCTCATTTCCATTGAAAAAAGCTTGCTTCCTGTGCATGGAAACCTTTGAGATATTTTAATGTCTCTATCATATCTCCTCTATCTCATCTTTCCTCCAGGGTATACAGGGTATCCCCATATGCTTTAGAACGAAGAACATTAACCATTTTGTTAGCCTCCCTCTGGACAGACTCAATCCTGTTTATATCCTTTTGAAGGTGCGGTCTCCAGAATTGTAGTCAGTATTCCAAGTGAGGTCTCAATAGGGACCTAAACAAGGGCAATATCACATCCGTTTTTTTGCTAACCATTCCTCTCCCTATGTAGCCAAGCATCTTCCTGGCTTTTACCATTGCTTTATTAACCTGTTTGACCAGCTTACAATCATCAGATACAATTATCACCAGATCTTACACTTCCTTTGTGTTTAGAAGATTTTTACCTTCAATACTGTAACTTTTCCTTGGGCATTTGCATCCTAAATGCATTACTCTGCATTGTTTAGCATTAAATCTTAGCTGCCAGACCTTAAATCATTCCTTGCGCTTCACTAGATCCCTCCTCATGTTTTACACTCTCTCCTGGCTGACCACCCTGTTACAGATTTTGGTATCATCGGCAAAAACATGAACCTTTCCTGACAACCCTTCCATTATGTCACTCACAAAATTTTTGAAAAGAACCGGTCCAAAAACTGAACCCTGAGGCACACAGCTAGTAACAACCCCCTCCTCAGAGAAAACTCAATTTACCACTACCCTTGGTCATTTCCCACTCAGCCAGTTTCTAACCCAGCTACTCCCATGCATGTTTATCCAGCCTGTGCAATTCAGTCCTTGTTGGTTGTTGTCTTAATATAAATCATATTTTCATCATTCCCCCTGCCGTTGAAGCAGAGAACTATGTTGGATATCATTGAAAGTGAAGTATCAGGTTAATTTGGTTTGGGGTAGTAACCGCTGTATCAAGCAATCTACTCCCCTGCTTTTTTGTGGATGCAAATCCTTTTTTTTCCATTTCCTCTTGCCGTTGAAGCATAGAGCAATGTTGGAGTCGCATTAACCGTGTGTATGTTTATTTAATTAGGATATTAATCTCCAGGTAGTAGCCGTCATTCCTGCAAGCCGCCCCCACACTAACACTTTTTGCTTTGAAATCTTAGGGGGATCTCTACCTGCTGTCTCTTCCTGTATCACTTTCCCTCTGAAGTTCTTCCTTTCCTCTGAAGTTCTGGACATGCTCCTAGGTAATATATACCCCAGATGCCATGCCCTCAAAAAGGCAGGGTTAACACATAGGGAGGAACCAAAAATACCAATCCCTCTCCTATAGCTACTGAATATCCAAATTACAAGGGAAATACTAGTGACAGCTTGGACCCCATTACAAGTCCATAAACAGTTATTAACTATGTTGACTTGGCAAAGCTAGGGCTTATCCCCGGAAGCGAGATATAAGAAATAGATTATGTGGAATCTGTCAGGTACTTGAGTCTTGGACTGGCACTGTTGAAGACAGGATGCTGGGCTCAATTGACCTTAGTCTGACCCATCATAGCACTTCTTATGTTCTCATGAAATCTTCAAATAGCACTCTTTGACAAAGATAATTCAGTGGTTTAAGATCCAATTTATCTCAATCTTATATCCAGAAAGTGGGATGAACAATCTAACAATCTGATGGAATGGAGGTATATTGGAGAATTATGAACAATAAGATATCATCAGCATATATAAACAATAGACATCTATAAGTATATAACTTACACTGAAATACTATACATTTCTTCTTGTTGATGAATGGCAATAGCTAAATGTATTAGAGAGGGACTGAAAATGTGAAATCTTGGTATTACGGGGCCAGTTAGGCCCACAAAGAACTGAATCACTGACTGAGCAGTATAAATTGTGAATATATATATTTAGGATTTGTAAAGCCTTTTGGCTTCTCTTTTCTGTTAATATCTCTGTCTTTTCTGGAAAACTAATCCACTGAATTTTATGTGCTAGTGGTGAATCTCTGAGGACCTCAGGCAATCTGCATTCTTGAGCTTCCTATAGGTCACATTCCATTTATCTTTTGAGCCAACACCTAGCAAGGCCCCTCTGCCTTAGGGCTGGTCCTCTGCCTTAGGGCTGGAATGCATAAGAAAAGTGCACAGCATGGTTGGTGGATATGTAATGGCAGGAAAATCAAAGAACAATATATTTATTTATTTATTTATTATTTATTTATTTATTTAACATTTTTTATATACCGAGGTTCTGGTAACAATGTTACCAATCACTTCGGTTTACATATAACTTTGGGATGACATAACACAAGTGTCTTACATAGAACAAGGAAATGAAGAACTGGGTGAATAATTAATTAAATTAAATTAAAGTGCATAAAATATTAAGAGATAAAACATTAAGATAAAACATTAAGAGATAAAACATTAAATTAAATTGCATGAAACATTAGGAGAAACAACATTTTTAAATTACTGAAATCTAACATACTAGCGATTTGGATCAGTCAAGTAACAAGTAGAAGACCAATACCTCAGTATTTTCGGTAATGTAAGATGTTTGATGACATGCCAAGCTCCAGTGCGCTGTATTCCTAGAGAGTGACTGACTGCCATATGCTGCCATTCATGGGATGATCTTAGGGATATAAGCAGATTTAGAATTGTATTGTGTACATATATAGCTTCACTAAAGATATAGGGCCGGATTTTCAAAAGGTTATGCGCTCCGGGCCTATTTTCAAAAGGCCCGGCGACACGCATAAAGCCCCGGGAAGCATGTAAGTCCCAGGGCTTGCAAAAAGGGGCGGGGCGGGGTCAGAGGCTCCTGACACAGTGGCCATTTGCCGCTGTGCTGTGGATCGTGTGCTAGCAGTCGGCCGGCGTGCACAACTTACTTCAGCCCCAGGGCTGAAGTTTTACAACAAAACAAAAAAAAGAAAAAGGTAGAGGAGAAAGGGCAAGGGAGGTAAGGGAAGGGAAGGTGGGGTGGGGGAGTAGGTAACGGGGGAAGGCAGTGCGGCTTGGCGCGGGCTCGGCATGCGCAAGGTGCACAATCATGCACCCCCTTGCATGCGCCAACCCCCAATTTTATAATATGCTCATGCCTGCGCATGCATGTTATAAATCGGGCGTACATGTGTGTGTGCCAGGTAGCGTGTGTACATGTGCGCCTGCGCATACCTCTTAAAATCTACCCCATATTGCACAACCCCAGTAAAATGTTTTTACCAATTTCAAATACATTTTCCAATGAAAATGTTTTTATTAAATCCCTTATAAATATATTGCACATGCTATTAGACCATTACCCCTAAGCCAAAACAGAATGGCAAAAATATGTAACATCTGTGTGCTACTGAAAAAGTGAAAAGTGTAACATGCAGAGAATGTATTTTGTTTAATGTGATTTTCCCTTATGGGAAATCCTAGAGTGAGCAGAGGAGCAGGGAAGATTCCAGTCAACAAAAGTTATCTGTTGGTCAGGAGGTTTTCCTGAAATCCTTGATAGACAGAATTGTTTTTGAAAAGGGCATATTACCCTAGTTAAGATGTGGGCAGGGGCTCCCCCAGAGTCACCAAGCCAGGAGAAGGAGGCAGCTGTGACCCTCTCCAGGGGTTACAGGGAAAAGGAGAATGTCAGGAAGTATTTCTTCACGGAGAGGGTGGTGGATGCCTGGAATGCCCTTCCAGAGGAAGTGGTGAAGACCAGAACTGTGAAAGACTTCAAAGGGGCGTGGGATAAACACTGCGGATCCATAAAGTCAAGAGGCCGCCAATGAAGAGTGGGTGACTCGCCAGAATGATGGCTATTGACACAATACCCTTATTAAATAAACATACACATGCTTA